>NC_135969.1:29882745-30555245 GCF_053455715.1 Rhinoraja longicauda | reverse complement strand
TGGTTGGAACGGTGTACCCATTGATCAAAATAGTACAGTGCCCTCCATAATGTTTGGGACAAAGACCCATCATTTATTTATTTGCCTCCGTACTCCACGATTTGATATTTGTAATAGAAAAAAATCACATGCGGTAAAAGTGCACATTGTCAGATTTTATTAAAGGGTATTTTAAAACATTTTGGTTTCACCATGTAGAAATTATAGCTGTGTTTATACATAGTCCCCCCATTTAAGGGCACCATAATGTTTGGGCCACATGGCTTCACTGGTGTTTGTAATTGCTCAGGTGTGCTTAAATGTCTCCTTAATGCTGGTATGAGAGAGCTCTCAGCAGCTAGTCTTTCCTCCAGTCTTTCCATCACCTTGGGAAACTTTTATTGCTGTTTATCAACATGAGGACCGAAGTTAGAAACATACAAACATAGAAAATAGGTGCAGGAGGAGGCCATTTGGCCCTTTGAGCCAGCACCGCCATTCATTGTGATCATGGCTGATCATTCACAATCAGTAACGTGTGCCTGCCTTCTCCCCATATCGCTTGATTGCACTAGCCCCTAGAGCTCTGTTTTAAATTCATCCAGTGAATTGACCTCCACTGCCTTCTGTGGCAGAGAATTCCACAAATTCACAACTCTCTGGGTGAAAAAGTTTCTTCTCACCTCAGTTTTAAATGGCCTCCCCTTTATTCTTAGACTGTGGCCCCTGGTTCTGCACTCCCCCAACATTGGGAACATTTTTCCTGCATCTAGTTTGTCCAGTCTTTTTATAATTTGATACGTCTCTATAAGATCCCCTCTCATCCTTCTAAACTCCAGTGAATACAAGCCTAGTCTTTTGAATCTTTCTTCATATGACAGTCCCGCCATCCCGGGGATTAACCTCATGAACCTACGCTGCACTGCCTCAATTACAAGGATGTCCTTCCTCAAATTAGGAGACCAAAACTGCACACAATACTCCAGATGTGGTCTCACCAGGGCCCTATACAACTGCAGAAGGACCTCCTTTCTCCTATACTCAAATCCTCTCGTTATGAAGGCCAACATGCCATTAGCTTTCTTCACTGCCTGCTGTACCTGCACGCTTACTTTCAGTGACTGGTGTACAAGGACACCCAGGTGAGCTACCCTACCTCCTCTGCCCACCTGCCTGTCCTTTCTATAGTATGTATAACCCTGAATATTCAGTTTCCAATCCCGATCCTCCTGCAGCCATGTCTCTGTAATCCCCACAAAGTCATATCTACCAATCGCTAACTGAGCCTCAAGCTCATTCACTTTACTTCTTATACTTCATGCATTCATATATACTTTTAATCCATTACTCACCTCACCTTTCACATCGATTCCTATTACACGACCATTCTATCCTATCCCTTTATGAGCTTTCTGTCCCATTAATTCTGGGGTCTTTCTTAACTTTTTCTATACTCTCTTTCCCTTTAACTCCATCCTTGTCTATCCCATGTGTCATCCCTCCCCCCCCCCCCCCCCCCCCCCCCACTATTTGGTTTAAACCCACCCGTGTAGCAGTGGCAAACCTGCCTGCCAGAATGCTGGTCCCCCGCCTGTTGAGGTGCAACCTTTCCCTTTTGTAAAATTCACCCTTACCCCAAAACAGATCCCAGTGGTCAAAGAATCTAACTCCCTGCCCCCTGCACCAGCTCCTCAGCCACACATTCAAATCTAAATCCCCTATCTCCCTGTTCCTGCCCTCACCAGCATGAGGAACTGGAAGTAAACCGGAGATAACCACCCTGGAGGTCCTGCTTTTCAGCCTTTTTCCGAGCTCTCTAAAGTCACGCTGCAGAATCTCTTTCCCCTTCTTCCCAACGTCGTTTGTGCCAACGTGCACTACCACCTCCAGCTGCTCACCTTCACCCTTGAGGATGCTCTGCAATCGGTCCATGACATCCTGGACCCTGGCACCAGGGAGGCAACACACCATCCTTGAATCCCACTTGTTGCCGCAGAAGCCCCTGTCTGCATCTGTCACAATGGCGTCCCCTACTACCACGGCTCTGCCTGACGTCGGTCTCATCGGCTTTGCCTCAGCGCCACGTTTTGCCTCCCAGACTTGTCCGCCGCTCAGACTGGTGGTTGTGCCAATAAAAGTCAAAGAAGCCATTCTGAGACTGAGAAACAAGAATAAAACTGTTAGAGACAAACTTTAGGCTTACCAAAATTAACATCATTAAGAAGAAAGAGAGCACTGGTGAGCTTACTAATCGCAAAGGGACTGACAAGCCAACGAAGATCTCCACAGCTGATGACAGAAGAATTCTCTCTATAATGAAGAAAAATTCCCAAGCACCTGTCCGACAGATCAGAAACACTCTTCAGGTGTGGATTTGTCAATGATCACTGTCCGCAGAAGACTTCATGAACAGAAATACAGAGGCTACACTGCACGATGCAAATCACTGGTTAGCTGCAACAATAGGATGGCCAGGTTACAGTTTGCCAAGGTACTTTAAAGAGCAACCACAGTTCTGGAAAAAGGTCTTGTGGACAGATGAGACAATGATTAACTTATATCAGAGTGATGGCAAGAGCAAAGTATAGAGGAGAGAAGGAACTGCCCAAGATCCAAAGCATACCACCTCATCTATAAAACACGGTGGTGGGGTGTTATGGCCTGGGCATGTATGGCTACTGAAGGTACTGGCTCACTTATCTTCATTGATGATACAACTGCTGATGGTAGTAGCATAATGAATTCTGAAGTGTATAGACACATCTTAGCTGCTCAAGTTCAAACAAATGCCTCAAAACTCATTGGCCGGCGGTTCAATCTACAGCAAGACAATGATCTCAAACATACTTCTAAAACAACAAAGGAGGTTTTCAAAGCTAAAAAATGGTCAATTCTTGAGTGGCCATCAATCACCTGATCTGAACCCAATTGAGCATGCCTTTTATATGCTGAAGAGAAAGCTGAAGGGGACTAGCCCCCAAAACAAGTGTAAGCTAAAGATGGCTGCAATATAGGCCTGACAGAGCATCACCAGAGAAGACACCCAGCAACTGGTGATGTCCATGAATCGCAGATTTCAAGTAGTCATTGCATGCAAAGGATATGCAACAAAATACTAACCATGACTACTTTCATTTGCATGACATTGCTGTGTCCCAAACATTATCGTGCCCTGAAATGGGGGGACTATGTATAAACACTGCTGTAATTTCTACATGGTGAAACCAAAATGCATAAACATGGCCTTTATTAAAATCTGACAATGTGCACTTTAACCACATGCATTTTTTTCTATCACAAATCTCAAATTGTGGAGTACAGAGGCAAATAAATAAATGATGGGTCTTTGTCCCAAACATTATGGAGGGCACTGTACTTATTCTCAGCTAAATCCATTCACAATAAGAGACTATGGTAGTGACCTGAATTAGTTGCTGAAATATAGGTTGATAGACTATAATCTCTCCAAAGTGAGGGTACCAGTAGATACTTATAATTGATCGGGCTTAATGTTTTGACTTAAATTTAGGACTCAAGAGGACTTAATATAATGACGTCCATTATATTTTTACAATGTTATTTTGTCTCAGTCTTTTTCGACAAAAACAACATCAGCTGAGAAAAGTTTCATTTTGCTGGCCTGTACCATTGTGTACGTCAAATAGTTTTATTTGGACCCCAGCAGGAAAATGAGAGGAAGCATTTATCCAATGTTTATGGATTGTCTATCACAATAAGTGAAGTGCTAAAGCAAAGGTGCAGAATGTGCTGTTTCTCCCAACTAAACCAATTTTTAACGCTGAGTTATTCGGGCTACTGTCTTCCATCCTGCTGTCTTGCATTTTTTGATGGTTTGATTTGGATAGGATCATTCAGAATATGCTTAGCTTCAAACTAGAATTCTGGTCGCAGCTTTGCACCTGTTTTCAGGCTTGGAACTCCCTCAATGTCAATTAAAAAAACAATGTGGACTTATTCATGTGGGTTTTCCAAAGACCCTCACAAGGTGCAGGTAGCTAATGCTCAAACTCATGAAATTGAAGGTAAATTATTAACTTGGGTACTTAATGAGCTGAGTGGCACAAGTGATTAGGACTAATGTGTGTGCAATTTAAAGGGGTAGGTCATGCAATCATTAACCTAATGAAAATTGTTTTGTAATTTAATGGTTCCAACTACACGGTAGCAAAATTGCCAATCTCTCAGCCTTTGAAAATCTGGATATATGACTTCATGTTGTATTGTTAATGTGTTACAGTAAACCCTCATAATTGAGGACAACGGGGGGGGGGGGGGGGGGGGGGGGGGGGGGGGGGGGGGGGGAGGGGGGGAGGGGGGGAGGGGGGGAGGGTGTGTACGTGATTGCTGAATGTCTGATTTTTTGCTATAACCGAGTGAGGGGGGGAGGTAACATTTAACCCAAGGCCGAGAAGGAAGAAACGCAGTATTAAACCAGCAGTAATTTACAGGCCAGAGCCAGAGAGTCCCCGGCCCAACTGGCAGTGCTCCAGGGACGGGCCTGGTACTCTCCCCGCTCCCATAACTAGAAGCATGCCGCCTGGTGCCAGCTCATCGGGTAATCCATTGACTATCCATTGAATGAGACCAGGGGTAGTGTCTCAGCTTCTTGAATGTTTTTTGGTGATGCACTCAGCAAGAGGAGAGTATTCCATTGTACTCTGTCTTGCATCTCGCAACTGGGGTGGTTGCTCCACTTATGTTGAATCCAGTGGTTTAATGTCTGTAAGAATGTTCATGTTCAGGGTGACATATGTTCATAAGACCATAAGTGAGAGGAGCAGAATTAGGCTATTCGGCCCATCAAGTCTACTCCACCATTCAATCATGGCAAAGTAATACCTAATTTTTCAAATTCCTGTATCAAATCCCTCCATCTTCTCACTAACCCCCATCTACGTAACCTCTTCCTTCCCAACATCTCTGAAATATCTGTCCGCCAGGATTTAAATGCACTACCATTGATGACCAAACCTTCAGTTACCAGGTCCTTAAGCTTTGGACTTACCTAAACCTCTCTTACCTCCTTCAAAGCACTTGTTAAATTCATAAGTTCTCGGAGCATAATTAGGCCATTCGCCCATTGCGTCTACTCTGCCATTTAATCATGGCTGATCTATCTTTCCCACTCAACCCCATTCTCCTGCCTTCGTTTCATCAGGCCTGACACCCGTACTAATGAAGAATCTGTCAAGCTCTGCCTTAAAAATATCCATCGACTTGGCCTCCACATCTGTCTGTGGCAATTAAAATGTTATTAAGGATGATTAAAGCTCATCTCCTTGACAAAAGATGTGGTCATTGACTTTACTATCTCCTTGTGTGGTTTAATGCCAAATTTTGTTTGGTGAAACCCTGCAGTGAAGCTCCTTAAGAAATCTGGCTACTTTTGTCAATATTGTGGGCTTTCTCTTTATTTACTTTCTTGAATTAAATATATCTAATCTCTACTTTTTAAAAATTTCATGAGGTCTGTCATTAATATATTCAGTTTAAACCACGGATCCAATAACTCATAAAACCCTTATATTTATTGTACGTGCCGCAATATCCAATATTTATTGCATGTGCTGCAGTACAAAGTATTTATTGCATGCACTAAGGTGAGCAATGTTCACCTCGTGCCACATTATATAATATTTATTGAACACGCCACAGTCTATCACATTTACTGCATGCACCCCAATATATTGCACGTGTCACCGATATGATTTATTTACTGTTGTCAGAATCCACAGTGAGATCATATGAAGGGGCAATGTATTGCCAATAGCACCACTGGTTGATTGTTCTTTGGATGGAGAAGAGCTTCCCTGGATTCTTTAAAATGAGATAATTCCCTTCAGCCAGATCAATTGGCTCAAACTGAATTCCCCACCTAAAAAATAAAGCTTAACTGGAGTTTTAACTGAGAACTGGAGTTTAATTGTGAACCCATCACACAGTATGTCTTGGAAGAACAGCACCTCACATTCCACTCGGGTAGCTTACAACCCAATGGTATGAACATTGCATTTTCCACTTTGAAGTAATACCTCCCCTACTCCTTCTCTCTTTCCTCCTTCTCCGACCCCACAACTACCCTGATGCTCACACATTTTCCCCACCATCTCCCACCTCGCTAATCACCGTGCACATTTCCCATCCTTTGAATGCTAATTTCCCATCTCCAAATCCAATATTCCCTTTCTATTCCCTCTTTTTGTCCTGACTTCAATCTGAAGAAGTGTCCCGAACGGAAAGGTTGTCAATTTCCCTGCACATATGCTGCCTGACTCCCAGAGTTCCTCCAGCACTTTGATTTTTGCTCAAGATTCCAAATTCTGCAATCTCTTATGTGTCTTGAGCTCTTAAATTGGCTATGTTTTAAAAAAATACTTGAAAGTAACTAAGTTTGCTTATCAGGTGAGGGGAAAAGAAAAATGGTTCAAAAGCAGAACTCTTATGTTTTAGAAAGTCGTTTAAATGTTGCTTATGAAGTGGACAACCAGCCACACCAAAACACAAAATTTGCCTCAGTCATATTCATATCATCTTGATTTCAAAATGGTGCATGGTGTACATTCAGCTATTTGGCCTGTGAATCACACCAAATGCTACATTGATGAGAGTTAGTATGCTTGTTCAAGTATTGTCCATTAGAAATAGAGAGTGGGCAGGTAACATCTCTATATCATCACTGTCATTTTGGATCTCAAAGGTCCAGATAGTACCCTGAAACATTTATGGCTGATTTAATCGTTGACCTACCCAATCCCAGTTGTCCTTCATTCTCCTATTGTCCAAAAATCTATCTGGCTCTATTATTAAGTTTCTTAACGATTGAGAGTCCATAGTTGTCAGGATTTTTCAAGAGTTGCATGTCTCCAAAGGAGTTAGGAATACTCTTCATCTCTTAAACTGTCTATCCCTTATTCTAAAACGGTACAGCTGGTTTTGGATTCCCTCCTGAAGGGAAACCATCTTGTAGTTTTCACTCTATAAAGTCCCCTCAGAATCATATATTTATTAACAGGATCATGCTTAATTCCGTCAATCCCTAGAGTATAGATCCAATCTCCTCAACCAGGAAATGTTCTCTGGACTGGTTCTCAGGCAAGTAGATCCTTTCTTAAACAAAGAGTTCAAGATTCCGTGTCTGGTCTCACCAAATCCCTGCACTGTTGTAGCATGACTACCCAAGAGCAGCATTTCATTTGCCTTCCTAATTACTTAATCTACCTGCGTGCTAACTTCCTGTTTCATGTAGAAGGTTACCAGATCCCTCTGTGCAGCAGCATTCATTAATTTCAAACCATTTACATAATTCTCTGTGTTTCTAGTCTTTCCCCACATTATATTCCATTATCGTTTTGGTCACTCACTTATCGTAACAAAATCCCATTGCAGACATATCACCTCCCCAAAATTTATTTTCCACCTATCTTTGTGTTCCCCAGCAAGCTTAAGTGCACTTAAATGCACTTGCTCCCTTCATGTAAGTTAACTAAAATAGGGTTGCACAGTGGCCTAGTGAGTAGAGCCACGGACTCAGAGCTCCAGCAACCTGGACCGTACTGCAGCGGCACAGACTGGTGGAGCAGCGGTGGAGAACACCAACGGCCAGGCCGACTCTGCAATGCCACCAGGACAATGAGCCATCATGGTCAGATTAAGAACTCTACACCTATAACGACTGGGACTGGAAAATGGCACCAAATTTGGCGACTCTGTCTACTGTCTGTTTATTGGCACTATACACATGTACTGTATCTGAGATGCTTATCTAAGGTGTATCTGAAGAGAGGTCTCGACCCGAAACGTCATCCATTCCTCTCTCCAGAGATGCTGCCTATCCTGCTGAGTTACTCCAGCTTTTTGTGTCTTTCTTTGATGTATCTAACTGCTTTTGTATAGTGATACTTGTGGGGTAGACTGACTCCCCTCTCCCCCACTCCCCAAATCTTTGCACATCCCCAATCTTCACTTTAATTTCATGTTTCATGTATCTTGTGTTTTATGACTGTTGGCAGATCAATTTTGCTCCAGGGATAAATAAAGTTCTGTCATATCGGATCGTACTGAACGGTATACAAAAATGAATTTCACTGTACCTCGGTATTTGTCACCTGACAAATAAGGTATCATTGTTTCATTCCTGACCTTGAGCTCTGTCTGTGAGGAGTTTGCACATTCTCTCTGTGGGTTTTCTCCGGGTGCTCCAGTTTCCTCACACATTCCAAATTCATTTTGGTTGGCAGGTTAATTTACCACTGTAAATTGCCCGAGTAAATTGTAGAATCTGGGAGGATCTGTTCGGAATTGGGCGAAACTAAAATGGATCAAAGTATAATGAGTGCAAGTCCCCACTTGATGGTCGGCATGAACTCAACGGGACAAAGGGTTTGGTTCAATGCTGTGTCTCTCCATGACTCTGATATAAAATTCTAAATGGCAAAGGCTTTATCATTTGCACTGATCATTGCATCACCACACCAGTTGCAGCATGCCAACCTGAAACTAACTTATTCATCTTCATTCTCTTGCTAGTTGACCTACCCCTTTACCACCTAATATATTCTCAGCAGTATAGCACACCCTTATCTTGCGGAGTAACCTTTCATGTGACGTCTCATCAAATTAGCATGATATCAGTAGTTGGGAAAATGTTGGAATTAATGATGAACGACGTAGTGATAGGACACCATGGAAGGTCAGTGGAATGATGTCATCTGCCCTAACATCCCATATTCACAGTCACTCTCAGAGATACCAGATCGGCCTTCCCGAGAATGAGCCCATCCAGAGAGCAATTGACCGAGCTAGAGTCCATCACCATGTCTTCAGGACATGTGCGGAACATCTGACAGGAGCATCTTTAAACATCTTTAACCAGTCACTACTTCATTCTGAGGTTGTCACCAGGAGGCACGGTTGCTGCCTTACAGCTGCCTTACTGCGCTAGAAGCCCGGGGTCAATTCTGATTACGGGCGCTGATGGTACAGAGTTTGTACGTTCTCCCTGTGACCGCGTGGGTTTTCACCGGGAGCTGCGGTTTCTTCCCACACTCCAAAGACGTACAGGTTTGTCGGCTAAATGGCTTGGCAAAATAGTAAATTGTCCGTAGTGTGTGTAGGATAGTTTGAGTGTGTGGGGATCGCTGGTCGGCGCGGACTCGGTGGGCCAAAGGGCCTGTTTCCGCACGGTATTTCTAAACTAAACTAAACCTGCTTTTAAAAGATAACTATAATGTTGTTGCCAAAGAAAAGCAGGGTAGCATGCCCAGAATACAGGTTAGCATGCCCAGAATAGAGGGTAGCATGCCCAGAATACAGAGTAGCACGCCCAGAATACAGGGTAGCATGCCCAGAATACAGGGTAGCATGCCCAGAATAGGTATTTATAACACGCTTAAAGCCATAACTTAAAGAAGCGGCACAGTGTTGCAGTGTTGCCTCACGCTGCCGTAGTTCAGGGTTCACTACTGACCTCAGATGCCATCTGTGTGGAAATTTGACGTTCACCCTGTGACTGCGTGGGTTTCCTCTGGGTGCTCTGTTTTTCCTCCAACATCCCAGAGGTGTCTAGGTTTGTAGGTTAATTGGCCCTCTGTAAATTGGCCTGGGTATGCGGGGAGTGGAAGCGAAACATAGAACTAGTGTAAATGGGTGATCGATGGTTGACTTGGGCTTGGTGGGCTGGAGACTGTTTCCATGCAGAACCTTTCAATCAATCGAACAATTACAGGAAAGAGAAAAAATGATGTAGAAAGGGAATTCCAGAACGTGGCGGCAGCTAGGAACTGAAGATGGAGCTCCCAGCAATAGAGCAATTAAATCCAGCTATGCTCAAGGGATCAGAGTTGATGAAGCAGATATACTCTAATGCATTGTAAGGTGGAGATATTACAGACATGGGGCGTGGTGAGGCCAAGGAGGGTTGGAAGGGCAAGGATGGGAATTCTGGAATCAAGTTGTTGTTTAAGCTTAAACCAATACATGGTATAAAGCTTGAGGCTGAACATTTGAACCAACTAACACTTATTCAACAAAAATGTGCACAACCATTATTTGGATAAAGGATGTAGCCTCTGATCAATATATTTAAAATCAAGACAGATTTTGTACCGTGTTATGTAGGTTTACAGAAATGAAAGGGTTAAGAAGAGTCCAGAAATGACAGAAGCCTGGGAATTAAAATATATTCTTTTTCTGTGTCATTTTCTCTTTGGACTAACTCCAATCATCTTTCCTGGCTGTGAACTTGTTCAAGTAATGAGCCTGAAAGATATTAGAGCATGGTTCTATTTAAATTTGACTTTAATTATGGAACTGGCACAGGCAAACACTGCGAGAATACTTCACATTGCATATACTTGTACACAAATATACACAGAATGCTATGTAAATGCATGACAAGATGCATAACTCTACACACAGGCGAACAAATGCACATCATATTATCGGCGATCGCTCAAAGTTGTGTCTGATTGTCCTCCTGATGGATTCTTTCAGTGGGTCTTCAGATGGCCGAAGAGGCTGATCCTGGAGCCACAGAATTTATCCTCCAGGTAGACACCTTGCGTGACATTTTTTTAATGTGGGGAGTGGTGCACGAACAGCCTCTTCATGGTGTTTGACAGAGTCTAACCTGGGTCCAACGGTATGGATGCTAGAGCAGTTGGAAGTCTCTCTCTTCTGCAGCCTTCATCTGCTTTCACAGCCATTGTGGTGCTCCATCTATTGGCCATCCACCATCCTTCGTCTGTTTCACTGTTAAAGTCTTCTTCTTGGGCTGTGCTTTATCACGTAACTCCTCCTCAACCGGCCCACCATAGGTGACCTTATCAGGAGCATAGCTCCAGACAGTTTAGCTCTCAGGACCTTAGGCTCACAAAAGCTTCTCCACTAGAACACGCGATCAACTCTTCTCATTTCTTCATGAAATCCATTTCTTGTGCTCTTCATTCTATTTTTACTGAACTACCGACAACTAAATTTCCCTTCTCACCAAACTAGTTGGGTTGGGTTTTCAGTGGGGTCTGTTCATTTTCATTTTCAACATCAGGAAATCTACCCAGCCTGATGTCCCTGCAAACTCTCGCCACACCAACAAAGTATCTTTCATTTCTAATGTCCTTCAATGAAATAGACCTTTACAATTCATGCCCATCTTTCATCACAACTCCCAGTCACGCAAGTCAACAAGCCACTCAGTTCCATCTCTCTGTCATCTCTCATGACTATGGCATTGTCAGACTGATCGCCCCACCTGGCTGAGAGACGTTGACTTCCAGGTGCACAGCAAGAAATTAAAAGTCCAATTGTACAGTTCTGATATAAACTCCACCGTCCCACTGAACCCCACCTTCCCGATTGAAGCAAGGGAGGAAAGAGTTGGAGAATGCTGGTGGGGAGGGACAAGTGAAGAAGAGTGACGTTGGCAAGACGTGACCTGATGGAAATGGTGGAAATGCGGGTTGTTGGATGGATAAGAAAAAGACCCAAATCAAAAAGATATTTATTTTCTGCCTCCCTGTCCAGATCATACGCCTGACCTAAAACAGCACCCATTTCCAAAAGGAGTGAAATCTGCTGTAAAATGCGAAGGAATACTTTTGTGCAATTAAGCAATTTTGTTGACGAACAGATGGAGATTAGGGCCTTTGTAACTGGAGGCACAGGTTTTCATAGATCTGCAACATGCAATTCATTGCCCTTTATAGTCTAAACAATGGAATATTTAGGTTCAAATTTCCAACAAACACAAGCAATAATAACATCAGTTCCACAGAAGTGTCATTTTATTCAACGACATGAAAAAGAATTGAACAGTTGGGATTCATTTTAGCCTAAAGTGTATCTGAGTTGATTGTTAAGTGTGCTTTATTGGACTGGGATGTCTTTTTGTTCCCTGCAGGAAGATGAAAGGTTATTTTGTTCCTTTGCTTCTATATCCATAAACCCACTGCATTTCTCACTGAGGTCATGGAATGGAACAACCTGCCAAGATCAGATGCCCTTACTTTTCAGACAGGTCGCATGGAAGCTGGGTTGCTCCACTGGGCTATACTGATCAAGCTCACAAGAGGAACATTATAAGAAAATAAACAATATATGGAAGTTACCTCCATTATAATAAAGACATTCTCTGTTTATTGGCCTTATGTTTTATCTATATTTAGCACGTACTCAGTAAGCAAATGGCCTCCTTCTGTGCCTTAAATTTCTATGATTGAATAATATAATTTGTATTTATCATTCCATGCACACTGTTTACTCTGTGAGCTTCACGTCAACAGGGAATTTCATTGCACTCTGGTGAATATGACAATGAACTAATCTGAATCTGGGAATAAGACTGCGAACATTCACCCCTCATGATTTTATATACCTCTGTCAGATCACCCTTCAATAGACAATAGACAATAGGTGCAGGAGGAGGCTATTCGGCACTTCGAGCCAGCACCGCCATTCAATGTGATCATGGCTGATCATCCACAATCAGTACCCCGTTCCTGCCTTCTCCCCATACCCCCTGACTCCACTATCCTTAAGAGCTCTATCTAGCTCTCTCTTGAATGCATTCAGAGAATTGGCCTCCACTGCCTTCTGAGGCAGAGAATTCCACAGATTCACAACTCTCTGACTGAAAAAGTTTTTCCTCATCTCAGTTCTAAATGGCCTACCCCTTATTCTTAAACTGTGGCCCCTTGTTCTGGACAACCCCAACATTGGGAACATGTTTCCTGCCTTCAACCTCCTACACTCCAGCAAAAAGAGTCCCAGCCTATCTAGCTTCCTTATAACTCAGACATTTCCACCATTTCCACCATTTCCACCGCTGTGCCACCCTACCGGCGGTACGGTGGCACAGTATTAGTTGCTGTATTACAGCGAATGCAGCACCGGAGACCCGGGTTCGATCCCGTCGACGGGTGCTGTCTGTACGGAGTTTGTACGTTCTCCCCGTGACCTCTGTGGGTTTTCTCTGAGATCTTCGGTTTCCTCCCACACTCCAAAGACGTACAGGTTTGTAGGTTAATTGGCTTGGTAAATGTAAAAATTGTCCCTAGTGGGTGTAGGATAGTGCTAATATGCGGGGATCGCTGGTCGGCGCAGACCCAAAGGGCCTGTTTCGGCACTGTATGTCTAAACTAAACTAAACATTAGGTATTTTTAAAGTAGAGATGAATACTTTCTTGATTACTTACTGTCAAAGATTACAGGGAAAAGGCAGGAGAATGGGGGTGAGAGGGAACAATAGATCAGTCATGATTGAATAGCGGAGGAGACTTGATGGGCCAAATGGCCTAATTCTGCTCCTATGTCTTATGAGCATTGGAGACCTGGTAGCTTTTTGCATCCCTTCTGCACCCTTTCCAGATTAATGACATCCTTCCTATTGGTGGGTGACCAGGACCGTGCACAATGCACCAAGTGTGGTCTCACCAATAAGTGTACAGTTGCAACATGATGTCCCAACTCCTGTTGTACTGTCATGATGGAAAGAAACTCCAAAAAGTGTATGTGTAATTGTACACACACAGAGAACTGCAGATGCTGGTTTACGAAAAAAGACACAAAATTGCTGGAGAAACTGAGAGCGTCAGGCAACATCTCAGGAGAACATGGATAGGTGATGTTTCTGAACAGGGAGAAGGGTCCCAACCTGAAATGTCACCTATCCATGTTCTCCAGAGATACTGCCTGATCTGCTGAGTTACTCCAGTTCTTTGTGGCTTCCCTTCATTAGCTCAAATGATGAGTAAAGCAAGCTTTTGCAAACCACATTTGAATTCTTTAAACTCCAGCATTAAATAGCAGCACTCTCGCCTTGGAGTGACAAGGAGATCCTAGAAATTAGATTTCACCCGTATTTAGTGCATTAAACCATGTTGCAACAGTACTAATGCACACGAGATCCCCTGAATAAAGAACCTACTTGACTATAAATATATTATGAATAGCACCTCACAGCGGCGCGAATGACTCCATTTCACTGTGGAGGACAGAATGATCTCGAGACAGACATCAAATCATACAATTCTGATGTGAATTATATAAAGGGCTGTGATGCGGCTTCCATCAGTTAATCATTAAAGACTGGAGCTGGCAAATGCTGCATGCAAAACTTCGATGGGCAAGAGAAGACAAGCGTTGATGTCTCCTTTGTAATTTCAGTGTAATGCTTTGTAAGGTCATAAGTAATAGGAGCAGAATCAGGCCATTCGGCCCATCGTCTCCTCCACCATTCAATCATGGCTGGTCTATCTCTTCCTCCTAACCCCATTCTCTTGCCTTTTCCACATAACCCTTGACACTCGTAGTAATCAAGAAACACCCACAGGTTCCATCAAAAACCTCCAATGCAGAGAGAATGCGCACAGCGTCCATTATCAGGTGTGCACTGCAGCTGGGAAAATGTCAGTCTTGCTGAAATGGATTGCATTTGGGAGATCCTGGGCCAATTTCCCACTAGGTGCAATTGTGACTGAAAATATAATCCGAGCAAAAGCACGATTTGCCCATGAAAAAAGAGCTACTAATGGATGCAGTTTCAAGGCCCACGTCAATACCTCAAGTACAAAGTCTGGCAAGCACTCCAGCACAGTGGTGAGGGAATGGTGCACTGCAAGAAGTATTTAGCAGATGAGCTGCTAGGCTGAGATGTCTAGATCCACTCTTTCAGGTGATTATAAACAATCTCACTCGAGTATTTTGTGGTGTGGAGGACTATTACACAGTGACCTAGCTAATACTTAACTTTCAACTCCAATCACAAAATGAATTGTGTGATCATTTTCATATTCAGCTTTGTGCAGAATTCTCCCTAGTGTGTAGGATAATGCTAGTGTACGGGGATCGCTGGTCAGCGTGGTCTCAGTGGGCCGAAGGACCTGTTTCCGCGCTGTATCTCTAAACTAAACTAAACATCAGGAGGCCATTTAATCCATCACATCCATGCCAGCTGTCTGCCATAACAACTCTGTACTTCCACTCACCAGCTCTCCCTTCATAACCATACATTTTATTTCTCCGCTATATATTTATCCAATTCCCTATTGCAGGCTGCTGTAGAATCTGCCACCACATCAGCAGACAATGCATTTCAGATTCTAATAACATATTGTATGAAGACAAAGATTTCCTCATATGATTCCTAACTCTCTTCCCCTTTATTTTACACCTGGGTCAGCCCTCTGGTACTCGACCTCTCCAACGTAGGGAACAACCTTCCACTGTCATGAACGATGAGGTCCAGACCCCTCATCATCTCATGATCCTTCACTTCTCAGCCTTCTCTTCTTCAACGAAAAAAACCCCCAGCCTCTCAAATCTAAATGAACTCCATCACAGGAATCACCATCATAAATCTTTATTTGGACCATTTCCATTGATTTCACATCCTTCTACAATGTTGAAAGTAGACCCGAATACAGTGAGTGCTCCAGTTAAGGCCGCAGCAGTGTTTTGTAAAAGTTCAGCATTACTTCCTTGCTTATATATTCTATGCCACTGTTGATTAATCCCAGAACTGTGTACACCTTTTGACCACTCCCTCAACTTGCCCTGCCACTTTCTGTGATTGGTGTACACATGCCCCTTAGCACCCTCTGCTCATCCAGCATCCTTAATTCTACATGCCCTCTCCTCATTTTTCTAAATAAAATGCATAACCCACAGACTTCACCTGCCAATTCCACCAGCCAAATTTATATTTTGCTACAATTCACCAATGTCCTCTTCACAGTTCACAATACTGCCAGGTTTTGTGTCATTTGCAGGTTTAGAAATTGTGACTTTCACTCCCAGCCCCAAGGCCAAGCCGGTAGCATTGTTCAAAAATAACAATGGTCCCAGGCACCTGTCCCTGGGGAACTCCACGATTCACCTTCCTTCGATCCAAAAATAACCATCCACCTCTGCAGTTATTTCACCAACCTGGTATCCATCCTGTCAGAGTCTCCTCTGCCACTTGCTTCAACACTGCTGATTAGCTTGTTACGTGGCATCATAACAAAGGCCATCTGGAAGTCCATTCACATTACATCAACTTCATTACTCTTGTTTACTCCATCTGCTACCTCATCAAAAAAAAACACTATTAAATCGATTCAACAAATCCTTGCTGACTGGCCTTAATGAATCAATTTTACTCCAGATCCTGCCCAGGGACAATGTTTCTAAAAGCTCTCCCTCCCAGACAGAGGTTAAACTGTCTGGCATTATAATTGTTGGGCTTAGAGCCCTGCTCGCTGTTATGAACAACAGACTAATATTCGGTCCTCTCCAGTTACGAGAGAGCACTGGAAGGTCATGGCCAGTGCCCCTGTGATTTCCTCCCATTCTTCCCTCAAAATCCGAGGATGGCTCCCATCTGGTCCTGCTGACCAACCAATTTAAATTTTCAGCCAACTATTCTAATACTGGTGCAATCAATTTTTTAATGTATCTGATGTCTCAAATATCACCTTCACAATTACATTGGAAGCACTCTCTTCTCTGGTGACAACAGATACAAAGTATTCAATTAGTAAGTTGACTTCCTCAACATTCAAGTACAAGTTAAAGATGAATTAACTGATTAATTAAAGAGATTTGGGATGTCACCGAATAAAGTGATACAGCGTGCAGCCTGGCCATTCGGACAAACTTGCCCACACCGACTCACAAGCCACATCTATACTAGAGTTCCACCTGCCTGTGTTTGGCCCATATCCCCCCAAATCTATCCTATCCATGTACCTGCCTAAATGGTTCTTAAATATTGCGATAGTACCTGCCACAACAACCTCCTCCGGCAGCTTATTCCATATACCCACCACCCTTTATGTAAAAATGTTACCCCCCACTAAGGTTCCTGTTAAATTTTTTCCCCCTTACCTGAAACCCGTGTCCTCTGGTTCACAATTTCCCTAACTCTAACAGACTACAGATGCACTGTAGAAAGTATCCTGACTGCATCATGGCCTGGTACAGCAATTCCAATGCACAGGAATTCAAAAGGCTGCAGAGAATGGTGGACTCGACTCCTCCCACCAATGAAAGCATCTATATGAGGTTCTGCCTCAAGATGGTGGCATCTATCATTAAGATTCCCTGCCATCCAGGCCATGCTCTCTTTTCAGTCTAATCCCACATAATCTGGTTTAGAAACTTTCCTACAACAATCAGGGTCTTGAAGATAGACACAAAAAGCTGGTGTAACTCAACGGGTCAGACAGTATCTCAGGAGAAAAGGAAAAGGTGACGTTTTGAGTCAATGACCCTTGAACTGATCTGCACAATCCTAATCCAAAATCAACAATGAAGCACTGCGGACCGCCTCCTGCACTGTGATGAACTTGTTTTTTAATTGTGTTTTCCACATAGTCATAAAGACATGCAGCGTGGATACAGGCCATTTGGGCCAACTTGCCCACACCGACCAACATGTCCCATCTAAATGAGTCCCAGCTGCCTGCATTTCACCCAGACCCTTGTAAACCAGTCCTATCTATATACCTGTCCAAATGGTTCTTAAACCTCTCTTGACTTTTGTGTTGTGACATTTCTGTGTAATTTTGCTATAATGAGTTGTGTTGTGATGTGGTGTTTTTGTGTTTGTGTACTATGTGTGGGTGTGGGGGGGAGGGGGGGAACTGTAAAATTGTAAATATGTGTCCCTTCCGAACGGAGACCCGACCTTTGTGTTCTGGGTCGTGTCTCCGTTCCTGCTGTGGCCTACCATCGGCCCAACTCCTGGAGCTGGCGGCCTCCAGGGCTCTGGTTCGCAGAGCCCGCGGACCGGACTTACCATCAGCGGAGCCGGCCGTCTTCGGAGGCTGTGGGAGTGGCTGCGACTCGCCATAGGCTCGGGCCGCGTGGACGCCGACATCGGGAGCTCCGGCAGAGGCAGCGTGTTCGCCCGCCCCGGATCGCGGGGCTTGGGTCGCGGACATTTCACCGTCCGGCGCGGCCTAAGATAGGCCGCGGGATATTTCTCTGCTGGGCGGGGGCTTCAATGTCGGGAGCCACGACCGCCCCGACATGCAGCAACAGCGGCAGCGTGTTCGCCCGCCCCGGATCGGACTTATCATCGGCGGAGCCGGCCGTCTTCGGAGGCTGCGGGAGCGGCTGCGACTCGCCTTAGGCGCGGCCTGCAACCACAACAACCTGACCGCGGGAGAGGACAGCAGGAGAAGGGAAAGACATTGTGGCCTTCCATCACTGTGAGGAGAGGACTGGAGGAGACTCACTGTGATGGATGTTTTCTTGATGGATGTTTCTTTTGTGTGTTTTGGGGGTTGTGTAATTTTGATGCCTGTTTTGATGCTTTTGTTGTTGGACTGTGGGTGACTGAATTTCGTCCAATTTGGATGACAATAAAGCTATCTTGAATCTTGATAGGTTTAAAGCACATTCCCATGAGGAACAAAGATCGTACAAACTAATCTCGAGAGTCTTGACCCAAAGCATTGACCATCCCTCTGCCTCCATAGATGCCACCTGAACTTCTGAGTTCCTCCAGCAGTTTGTATTTTGCTCCAGCTTCCAGCATCTACAGCCTCTTGTGTCTTCAATCCAAAGCTTTCTGGATGATGGAAGAGGTACAGAGGACGATAGAGAAACAAAGCATTGAAATGCAAGTGTGGGTTCATACACTAGAGAAATTGACTGATTACAAAAGAATCAAAGTTGAAATGAAAATTAATTTATGTATAAGTTGTTTTAGTGTGTTGTATGAGTCTTCTGATGTGGCTGCAAACAAAATTTTAATTGCACCTAAACATCACTGTCTTTGTACATATAATAATAAAATTGATTTGACTTGAGTTTCCATTTTTATCCTTGATGGGCTCCATTCCTCTGTGTATTTCCCTTTTATTATTTATATGCCAACAGAACGCTCCGATTCATATTTATTTTGACATAGACTGTTTCGCATATTTTAATTTTCATTTCCCCTTTGATTCTTTTGTAAACAGTCAATTTCTCTAGTGTATGAACCCACACTTGCATTTCAATGCTTTGTTTTTCTATCGTCCTCTGTACCTCTTCCATCATCCAGAAAGCTTTGGATTGAAGACACAAGAGGCTGTAGATGCTGGAAGCTGGAGCAAAATACAAACTGCTGGAGGAACTCGGATGTTCAGGCGGCTTCTGTGGAGGCAGAGGGATAGTCAATGCTTTGGGTCAAGACTCTCGAGATTAGTTTGTACGGTCTTTGTTCCTCATGGGAATGTGCTGTAAACCTATTTCAACCCAATCTAGATTCGTAGAGTTATGGAGCTTGAGAACAGGCCCTTTAGCCCAATTGACCATGCCAACCATGATGCCTATCTACACAAATTCAAGTTGCTTGTGTTTGGTCCATATCCCTCTTAGGCTTTCCTATCCCTGCACTTGTACAAATGACATTTAAGCATTGCAATCCTACCTGTCTCTACCAGCCACCCCCAGCAACCCTTTTCATATGCCCACCACTTTTTGTATGAGCACCTTGCCCCTCAGATCCTTTATAAATCATTTGTCTTTCACCTTAACCTATGCCCGCTAATTTCAGACTCTGCCCTGCAAAACACTGTGCTATCTACCCTATCTGTGCAACTTATAACTTTATAAACATCTTTCAGGTCATCGCTCATACTTTGCTCCTGGGAAAACAGTCCCGTCTTACAACAGTTCACAATCTATCTTAAGGGCTGTGCTTTGTTAGCGGTAGAGATCATACAGCACAGAACTAAGCCATTCAGACTACCATGTCTCCATCACCCTCCATTCTTCCAATTCCTCCTCAGGTTCTACCACTCACCTACTCAAGAGGAGCAATTTGCAGTAGCCAATTAACCTATCGAACCACACACCTTGGGAATGTGGGGGGAATCTGAGGCATTGGGGAAAAAACCTCACACGATGAGAGAGACAGACCATGCAAACCCCGCGCACACGGCACTTCAGTTCAGGATTGAACCCTGGTCGCTGGAGCTGTGAGGCAGCAGCTTTAATAACTGTGCCACTGTACAATCTTTCAATCGACCAAGTTTGCCTGTCAGCTTTTGGTTCCAATATACCTGGCCAGATAAACTCCCATCTATTTGAAGTTGGCCTTTCCTTCCACTGTTTTTCTTTTGTTTTTTATTCTTTTTATTTCTGTAGCTAATCTAAATCTTATTATGTTTTGATCACTATCTCCTGACTGGAATTTAAGCATTTGTCCAAACTCATGCCCAAAAATCGGACCCACCAATTGACTCTTTCCTCACTGCACCAAAGACATAATGCTTTCGAAGAATATTTTGGACACATTGTAGAAACCTTTGACTCTCCATTTAAAACAATGATGCAGTGGTTGGCACTGCAAATCCAGGACATAGGTCTGATCCTGACCTGGGGTGCTGCCTGGGTGAAATTGCATGTGTTCCCTGTGATTCTGTTGTGCTCTGGTTTCCTCTAGCATCCTAATGATATGCCAGTCGATAGATTAATTCACCACTGTAACTTGTCTCAAGTGTAGTTGGGAGGCAGGAGAATTGAGATAAAGTTGATGAACATGGGAGAGAGAGCAGGTCATTGCAAAATAAGTGGGAGAATTACATTGATGGGATTGACCTGAGTGTCAACATTGATCCAAATGGCCAAATGGCCACCACAAGTGCTTTGAGAAATATGTGTACCAACACTAGCTCACCTGAGATAATTAAAGTCCTCTGGAACAGCGCTTGAATGTTTTCATTTCACCATAATCTCCCCACATATATGTCCTCTCCATTTCTCCCACTCTTTGGTGACCTATATCATATCATATATCTACAGCCGGAAACAGGCCTTTTCGGCCCTCCAAGTCCGTGCCGCCCAGTGATCCCCGTACATTAACACTATCCTACACCCACTAGGGACGATTTTTACATTTACCCAGCCAATTAACCTACATACCTGTACGTCTTTGGAGTGTGGGAGGAAACCGAAGATCTCGGAGAAAACCCACGCAGGTCACGGGGAGAACGTACAAACTCCTTACAGTGCAGCACCCGTAGTCAGGATCGAACCTGTGTCTCCGGCGCTGCATTCGTTGTAAAGCAGCAACTCTACCGCTGCGCTACCGTGCCGCAAACATAGAAACATAGAAACATAGAAAATAGGTGCAGGAGTAGGCCATTCGGCCCTTCGAGCCTGCGCCGCCATTCAATATGATCATGGCTGATCATCCAGCTCAGTAGCCTGTACCTGCCTTCCCTCCAGACCCCCTGATCCCTTTAGCAAAAAGGGCCACATCTAACTCCCTCTTAAATATAGCCAATGAACTGGCCTCAACTACCTTCTGTGGCAGAGAATTCCACAGACTCACCACTCTCTGTGTGAAGAAATGTTTTCTCATCTCGGTCCTAAAAGACTTCCCCCTTATCCTTAAGCTGTGACCCCTGGTTCTGGACTCCCCCAACATCGGGAACAATCTTCCCGCATCTAGCCTCTCCAACCCCTTAAGAATTTTATATGTTTCTATAAGATCCCCCCTCAGTCTTCTAAATTCCAGCGAGTACAAGCCCAGTCTATCCAGTCTTTCCTCATATGCAAGTCCCGCCATCCCAGGGATTAATCTGGTGAACCTTCTCTGTACTCCCTCTAAGGCAAGAACGTCTTTCCTCAGGTTAGGAGACCAAAACTGCACACAATGCTCCAGGTGTGGTCTCACCAAGGCCCTGCACAACTGCAGCAGAACCTCCCTGCTCCTAAACTCAAATCCTCTTGCTATGAATGCCAACATACCATTCGCTTTCTTCACTGCCTGCTGCACCTGCATGCTAGCTTTCAATGACTGGTGCACCATGACACCCAGGTCACGTTGCATCTCCCCTTCTCCCAATCGGTCACCATTCAGGTAATACTCTGCTTTCCTGTTCTTGCCGCCAAAGTGGATAACCTCACATTTATCCACATTATATTGCATCTGCCATGCATTTGCCCACTCGCCTAATCTATCCAAGTCACTCTGCAGCCTCCTAGCATCCTCCTCACAGCTAACACTGCCACCCAGCTTCGTGTCATCCGCAAACTTAGAGATGTTGCATTCAATTCCCTCGTCCAAATCATTAATATACACTGTAAATAACTGGGGTCCCAGCACTGAGCCTTGCGGTACCCCACTAGTCACTGCCTGCCATTCCGAAAAGGACCCGTTTATTCCTACTCTTTGCTTCCTGTCCGCCAACCAATTTTCTATCCACCTCAAAACTGAACCCTCAATACCGTGTGCTTCAAGTTTGTACACCAATCTCCTATGTGGGACCTTGTCGAAGGCCTTCTGAAAGTCCAGATATAACACATCTACTGGTTCTCCCTTATCCACTCTACTAGTTACATCCTCGAAAAATTCTATAAGATTCGTCAGACATGATTTGCCTTTGGTAAATCCATGCTGACTTTGTCCGATGATTTCACCACTTTCCAAATGTGATGCTATCACATCTTTAATAACTGACTCTAGCATTTTCCCCACTACCGATGTTAGGCTAACTGGTCTATAATTCCCCGTTTTCTCTCTCCCTCCCTTTTTAAAAAGTGGGGTTACATTAGCTACCCTCCAGTCCTCAGGAACTACTCCAGAATCTAAAGAGTTTTGAAAAATTATCACTAATGCATCCACTATTTCTGAGGCTACTTCCTTAAGCACTCTGGGATGCAGCCTATCTGGCCCTGGGGATTTATCTGCCTTTAATCCATTTAATTTACCTAACACCACTTCCCGACTATCCTGGATTTCCCTCAGTTCCTCCATCTCATTAGACCACCGGTCCCCCGCTATTTCCGGCAGATGGTTTATGTCTTCCTTAGTGAAGACAGAACCAAAGTATTTGTTCAATTGGTCTGCCATCTCCTTGTTCCCTATGATCAATTCACCTGTTTCCGACTGCAAGGGACCTACATTTGCCTTAACTAATCTTTTTCTCTTGACATATCTATAAAAGCTTTTGCAGTCTGTTTTTATGTTCCTTGCCAGTTTTCCCTCATAGTCTATTTTCCCTTTCCTAATTAAGCCCTTTGTCCTCCTCTGCTGGACTCTGAATTTTTCCCAGTCCTCTGGTATGCTACTTTTTCTGGCTAATCTGTATGCTTCATCTTTTGTTTTAATACTATCCTTGATTTCCCTTGTTAGCCACGGATGCACTACCTTTCCTGGTTTGTTCTTTTGCCAAACTGGGATGAACACTTGTTGTAGTTCATCCATGCGACCTTTAAATGCCTTCCATTGCATGTCCACCGTCAACCCTTTCAGCATCAATCGCCAGTCTATCTTGGACAATTCACGCCTCATACCCTCAAAGTTACCCTTCTTTAAGTTCAGAACTTATGTCGTACACTCAGCAGGTTAATGTTCTTTCTACTATTTCTTGGCTCTAATTAAACAGATTTTCTCTTTAACCCCTCTGCAACATCCTTTCCCACAAATAATAATATCCTCTTTCATTAATATTGCCATCCTTCCTCCTTTCTTTCCTTTCCTATCCTTCCTGAATAATTTGTATCTAAGAATAGTATGTTGGCAAGTCCCAGTTCTGCCTCAACACCACTTCTCTGAACACCTTTCCAAATTGTCAGTTTTTCTCACCTGTCACCCAGTATTCATGAGCAGAGATTTCTTCTAGTTATATATTGGAAAGATCACCTACATTGGCTTTGGGCCAATTGCATATTCTATTTGCTAGTCACTGCCTCTAATTTCTCTCTCTGGCATAAGAGAGAGCTTCAACAATGGGTGTAATGTTTCAGTAACTCAGCGGGACAGACAGCATCTCTAGAGAGAAGGAATGGGTGATGTTTTGGGTCAAGACCTTTTTTCTTTTCTTCCATCTGAAGAAGGGTCTCACCCATTCCTTCTCTCCAGAGATGCTGCCTGTCTCGCTGAATTAATCCAGCATTTTATGTCTATCTTCAGTTTAAACCAGCATCTGCAGTTCCTTCCTGCACAGTGTAATGTTTTAAATATATCAACCTAAATAGTAATGATACCAATACTGTGTATCTAGGTGTTTTGTTCATTGCCGCTAAAGAGAACTGTATCGAAAGATTAGTAAAACCACAATAGATATTAACTATGCAAAAGACTGAGAAGCAATTTATTTCACAAAATGCTGGAGTAACTCAGCAGGTCAGGCAGCATCTCAGGAGAGAAGGAATGGGTGACGTTTCGGGTCGAGACCCTTCTTCAGACTGATGTCGGGGGGCGGGACAAAGGAAGGATATAGGTGGAGACAGGAAGATAGAGGGAGAACTGGGAAGGGAGAGGGGAAGAGCGGGACAGTGGAACTATCTAAAGTTGGAGAAGTCAATGTTCATACCGCTGGGCTGCAAGCTGCCCAAGCGAAATATGAGGTGCTGTTCCTCCAATTTCCAGTGGGCCTCACTAGGGCACTGGAGGTGGCGCATGACAGAAAGGTCAGACTGGGAGTGGGAGGGGGAGTTGAAGTGCTCAGCCACCGGGAGATCAAGTTGGTTAAGGCGGACTGAGCGAAGGTGTTGAGCGAAACGATCGCCGAGCCTGCGTTTGGTTTCGCCGATGTAAATAAGTTGACATCTAGAGCAGCGGATACAATAGATGAGGTTGGAGGAAGTGCAGGTGAACCTCTGTCTCACCTGGAAAGTCTGTTTGGGTCCTTGGATGGAGTTGAGGGGGGAGGTAAAGGGACAGGTGTTGCATCTCCTGCGGTTGCAGGGGAAAGTGCCCGGGGATGGGGTGTTTTGGGTAGGAAGGGACGAGTGGTCCAGGGAGTTACGGAGGGAACGGTCTCTGCGGAATGCAGAAAGGGGAGGGGATGGGAAGATGTGGCCAGTAGTGGGGTCCCGTTGTAGGTGACGGAAATGTTGGAGGTTGATTTGTTGGATACGCTGGCTGATGGGGTGGAAGGTGAGAACGAGGGGGATTCTGTCCTTGTTACGAATGGGGGGAGGGGGAGCAAGAGCGGAGCTGCGGGATGTAGAAGAGGCCCTAGTGAGAGCCTCATCTATAATGGTAGAGAGGAAGCCCCGTTTCCTGAAGAACGAGGACATCTCTGAAGCCCTAGTGTGAAACACCTCATCCCGGGCGCAGATGCGGCGTAGACGGAGGAATTGGGAGTAGGGGATAGACTTTTGGCTGGAGACAGGGTGGGAAGAAGTGTACTCCAGATAGCTGTGGGAGTCAGTGGGTTTGTAGTAGATGTCAGTCACTAGTCTGTCTCCTGTGATGGAGATAGTGAGGTCCAGAAATGGGAGGGAAATGTCGGAGATAGTCCAAGTATATTTAAGTGCAGGATGGAAATTCGATGTGAAGTGTATGAAGTCAGTGAGTTCTGCATGGGTACAAGAGTGACTGAGAAGCAAAGCATGTTCGTCAATTAAGTCAAAAATGAAATGGATTGCTAAAGCAGGGCCAGGGCTCATGCCTGCAGACTGCAAAGCTCAAAGTAACAGGTACAACGTAAGTTTGAAACAGATAGACAACCAAGGACAAAGCATTCATTAAATCTGCAAGTCCTGTGTGAACAAGGAATGATTCTCCAACTAAATAAACAAAGGATGTACTAATGAGAGATGGTTGCCAGGCAAACTGATTTGGGGCAGAACATTGATTAAAGCACAGAGAATAATAAAAGCATTGAAACAATTGTAAGCATATAACATTGGAGTGAAGAAAGCTTTGAGCCAGGATTAAAAAACTGGTGATGCAGAAATTACCTTGAACAAAAGTCTGTGGTCTGGGAGGAAAAATGGTTAAATTGTTGAAGAATGGAAATGACAAAGGGTGATAGAGGGAAAGAGAGGGAAAAGATAAAACTGATGGGGGGGGAAGGCAGAGAAAGAGAGAAGAAACAGAATAGAGAGTTGGGGAGCGAGGGGGAGAAAGAAAGAGAAGGGGGAGGGAGAGAAGGGGTGTTAGGAAGGGAGAGGAGAGGGAGGAGAGAGGGAGGATTGACAGAAATGGGAGAGAGGGGAGAGAGAAGGGAGGAGAATAATGGATAGTCGGGGGGGAGAGAGGGATGAAGGGAGGAAGAGTGGATGTTTGGAGGAAGAGGAGGATTGAGGGGAGGGAGGGAGAGTGAGAGAAAAGGAGGGTGAGAGGGAAGTAGGAGTGGAAGAGGGAGAAGTGTGGGAGGGAGAGAGAAGGGGATGGAGGAAGAGGAATTGAGAGAGGGGGAGAGCTGGAAGATTAATGGGAGAGGGGTGAGAGAAAAGGAGAGAGGAGGAGAGAGGGGAGGGGGAGAGAGTGAGACCGGGCTGGAACGCAGAGTGAGAGAGGCTGAAAGGAAGAGAGAGGCGGTAGAGGTGGCAAAAGAGTAGATAGAGGGAAGAGAGGGAGAGAGAGCAATTAGAAGAAAAACTGCAATGAACATAAGACAGCAAGAAGAAAAGATACCATGTTGCGATATCATCCTAAGCATTCAACGAACAGAACGTGTTTCTAGACTAATACTTCCAACTAGATGCAAATTAATTAATAGATTGTTTGTGGCTTTGATCAATATATTAGTACTGGAAAAAATTTATGTGCTCAGGCACACGTCCCTTAAGCTTGGTTAAACTGAACCGCGAATGTGGGAGAAAAAGTAACAGTGGCATACCTTACATTGGTTACTGACAGTGACTGAATTGGACTGTTCGCAAAATTGGTGTTGCCTTTGGACCTCATTTTGAATTTCAGGAGCTCATATTTCTGCCATTATTCAGACTTCCTATTTCCACCTCCATAATATTTGGTGACTTCATATCTGCCTCCATGCATCTGCTCCTGAAATCAATGCCTTTGTTAATTCACCCATTACCCTCCATACTCACTGACTTGCATTGGTTCTCAGTTAAGCAAGCACTGCAATCTTGTAGTGTTAGAACAGAGATGAGGAAAAACTTTTTTAGTCAGAGAGTTGTGAATCTGTGGAATTCTCTGCCTCAGAGGGCAATGGAGGCCAATTCTCTGAATACATTCAAGAGAGAGCTAGATAGAGCTCTTAAGGATAGCGGAGTCAGGGGGTATGGGGAGAAAGCAGGAACGGGGTACTGATTGAGAATGATCAGCCATGATCACATTGAATGGCGGTGCTGGCTCGAAAGGCCGAATGGCTACTCCTGCACCTATTGTCTATTGTCTATTGTAATTGTTATCATTGTAGGCAAATCCCCAAGCCTGCTCGCCATTAAGGCAAAACATACAATGAAGCTTTCCTAACATTTTGTGGCTTCTACTCAGCTGAACCATTACTTCCTCATTTTTCTAATGTTATCTACATTGAATCTGCCTTTTTCGATGAGCCTTTGAACCGAAACATTAGCCTTAATTAAAAAATGCATACGGGTAACTAAATCACTTTGCACATCCACGGATCTCAATCAGTGATCATTAGCAGAATAAGCACATTTGTTTCTCTTGAATTCTCTTGAAAAAATGAATTGTGTCTGCGATGGTTTGATCTTGGACTCCCGGTTAACTTCTAATCCAATCTCCATGCCAAAATGATGATCTTCTACAATTCCAGCTCCTTAATGTTCCTTATTTCTTCCACAGGCTCCTCGGATCTGGTGCTGAAATTCTCTTGTATTTATTTGCTTCTTCAAGACTTAACCGTCCCCACATAAATTTGAACTCATCTAATATTCTACCTTCCGTATCCAATGTCAAACTAAACTCTATTCACAACCCGCTGGTGTTCACAGACTGAAACTGTCGCTCGGTTCGTCATCACTTCAATATAAAGAGCATCTTCCTATACAACTCCTTGGTAATAC
This sequence comes from Rhinoraja longicauda, assembly GCF_053455715.1. NCBI lineage: Eukaryota > Metazoa > Chordata > Chondrichthyes > Rajiformes > Arhynchobatidae > Rhinoraja > Rhinoraja longicauda. The sequence goes on along the minus strand of NC_135969.1, from coordinate 30,527,531 downwards.
TCCTTCTTATTTTATTGTCTACAATAGAGCCTATAACGCTTCAAAAGCTCTGTGCTTTTCTAATTGTAGTCTTCGGTGTTTCCCTGATTACGAGTTCCAAAGTGACATGAACTCATGTACATCTGCCTGGGCTCCAAGCACTGGAGTTTCCTTACTAAGTTCTTCTTTTCCTTTAACCCACCAATCCCCTCCCCCTTACTCTTATCTCTGAACAATCTTTTGGACATGGCTGCATATATGCACCAATGGAAAATTAAGTATCTTGGGATGTTTTACTATGTTAAAGGTAATATTTAAATGCAAGCTGCTTTGGCATTCCACCAGTTTCAACTGATTGCTCCTCTAACTTTCTTTCAATCCTTTGGAATAATTCCAAGTTAGAGTACATGTCTTAAAAAGTCTGGTTAGAAGGATCTAATTGAGATGTGTGCGCCATTAAAAGCTACAGCCCGAAATTTGGTTTAATGAAATAAAAGTGATTCCAATAAACTAACACCATGCATTATTTTTGAGACATGCATAAGACGTGTGTGAATCTGTTGCCTGACATTGTGTTCATTATTGATTCTCATGCTGTTAAAGCAGTGTTTTGTGCCAAAACCATCCATATCAACAAGTCCATCCAAACCATCTATGTATTGAGGGACTACACTAGGTCAGTTGAATGAATGAATGAATGAATGAATGAATGAATCAGTTCATTGGCCAAGTATGTGCATATACAAGGAATGTGCCTTGGTACTCCGCTCACAAATGACAACACAAACATACAGTTAACAATTAAGAATAAAGCATAAACACATCAAAACAATAAGGATACAACATTACGGTCTAAACAGGTGGATGAAAATAAACCAGAGAAAAAAGAAACTACAGACTTTGGTTTTTGAGTAGAACTATCACTCATGGAGAAAAGCTATTTTTATGTCTGGCTGTGGCTGCTTTGACAGTCCGGAGTCGCCTTCCAGCGGGAAGTGCTTCGAAGAGTTTGTGGCCAGGGTGAGAGGGGTCAGAGATGATCTTGCCTGCTCGCTTCCTGGCCCTTGCCGTGTACAGTTCGTCAATGGGGGGAAGGTTGCAGCCAACAACCTTCTCAGCTGTGCGAACGATCCGTTGCAGCCTCCGGATGTTGTGCTTGGTGGCTGAGCCAAACCAGACCATGAAGGAGAAGGTGAGGATGGACTCAATGATAGCCGTATAGAATTGGACCATCATTGCCTGTGGCAGATTGTGTTTCTTCAGTTGCCGCAGGAAGTACATCCTCTGTTGGGCCTTTTTGACTGTGGATTCGATGGTGGCCCCCCATTTAAGGTCCCTGGAGATGATGGTTCCAATGAACTTAAATGACCACAGATGTGACTATGGTGTTGTTGGTGGTGAGTGGGGGGAGGGGAGGGGGAGGGGAGGGGAGGGGGAGCTCTTCGAAAGTCTGCAATTAGTTCCACTGTCTTAAGAGCATTGGGCTCCAGGTTGTTGCGATGGCACCAGGATGCCAGCTGTGTCACTTCCCATCTGTAGGCCGATTCCTCCCCATCCTGGATCAGTCCAATCAGGGTTGTGTCATCCGCAAACTTGAGGAGCTTGACAGAGGAGTCTGTGGAGGTGCAGTCGTTGGTGTAGAGAGAGTAAAGGAGAGGGGAGAGTACGCAGCCTTGCGGTGCTCCTATGCTGAGGGTCTGCGGGTCCGAGATGTGCTTTCCCAGCCTCACATGTTGCTTCCTGTCTGTCAGGAAGTTGATGATCCACTGACAGAGGGGTTCAGGCACAGTCAACTGGGAGAGTTTGGAGTTTGGAGTCTGAAGAAGGGTCTCGACCCGAAACGTCACCCATTCCTTCTCTCCCGAGATGCTGCCTGACCTGCTGAGTTACTCCAGCATTTTGTGAATAAAAACCTTCGATTTGTACCAGCACCTGCAGTTATCTTCTTATAGAGTTTGGAGAGTAGTAGATCTGGCAGAATTGGTGTTAAATGCAGAGCTAAAGTTCACAAACAGAATCCTGGCATAGGTCCCCTTGAGATCTAGGTGCTGGAGGATGAAGTGCAAGCTTAGGTTGACTGCGCCATCCACCGATCTATTGGCCCGGTATGCAAACTGCAGGGGGTCCAGCAGGGGGTTGTGTGATGTTTTTCAGCAGGGCCAGCACATCTTTCAAAGGTCTTCTTGACTACAGAGGTAAGTGCGACAGGCCTGTAGTCATTAAGACCAGTGATCCTTGTCTTTTTGGGTACAGGAACAATAGTGGAGACCTTGAAGCAGGCAGGGACAGTGCAGGTTTGCAGGGACTGGTTGAAAATGTCTGTGTAGATCGGTGCCAGTTGTTCGGCACAGAGTTTGAGGGTAGAGGGGGAAACATTGTCCAGTACTGGAGATTTCCAGTTTTTCTGTTTCCTGAATAGCCTCTCCACCTCCACAATTTCTATTGTTAAACTGGAGTCAGTCTGTGAGGATGTGTGAATTGGTGATTGCAGAGGGGGGGGGGGGGGGGGGGGGTGGAGGAAGAGGCCTGTCTTTGCAAACTTGAGTCAGTCTGTGAGTAGGTGTGAATTGCTGTTTGGGGGGTAGTGGGTGGGGAAGGGTTCAGTCTTTGCAAATTTGAGTCAGTCTGTGTGTACGTGAAGTGATGATGGTGGGGGGGGGGGGGGGGGGGGGGGAGGGGTTTGGGAGGGGATCCCAGGATTGTGTTTTTGTTTCTCGAACCTGCAGTAAAACTCGTTCAGGTCGTTGGTCAGGGGGGTTCCTCTTGTAGCTGGTGATTTCTTGCAAGCCCTACCAAACTGAAGAAGAGTTCATTAGTAAATGCCATCCTTCTCTTGTCCATGCCCTACCAACATAAATGGAATCTCTTGTGACTTTACTTACCATTCAAAGGTATTTATTTACTCAGCAGGTCAGGCAGCATCTCAGGAGAGAAGGAATGGGTGACGTTTCGGGTCGGTTCTTCAGACCTTCTTCCCATTCCTTCTCTCCTGAGATGCTGCCTGACCCGCTGAGTTACTCCAGCATTTTGTGAATAAATACCTTTGATTTGTACCAGCATCTGCAGTTATCTTCTTACTTGCCATTCACATAGTCAATCAAAAGAGGAATACACCTCAGAGAAAGGTGTTGCCAGAAAAATCCCAAACAATTTTGAGGGGGCGTGGCTGCGTTCTGCAGCTGCGGCTCACCGGCAGTCTCTCTGTCTTTTTTTTGTTTTTGTCTTTGTTATCGTTTAAATGTATCTTTTGATTTATTTTTAACTCTGTATATGTGGGGGGTGGTGGAAACTTTTTTTTCCAATCTCCTCCTCAACGGAGATGCGACCTTTACCGTGTTGTGTCTCCGTTCGTGCTACGGCCTAACACCGTGGAGTCGGCGGCCTCCAGCTGGGATCGACCTTGAAGACTCTGGTCGCAGGGCCTGGACTTACCATCTCGGAGGCTTCGGCCGTGGGCCCTGCAGACCGCAACATCTGGAGTTCGCAGGTCCCTGGCTGGCGACCGGCTTTCGGGAGCACCAGCCGTAGCAGCTTCTGTAGATCCATGTCTGGTTTTACTGTTGTGCACCCGGTCCATAATCCAGGCCGGGTTTTGTACTGGGTTACACAGGAATCAGGCGGGGGACTGGAGGTAATGGAAGCCAGCATCTGTACTATAAGGCCCTGCTAATAAAGGACTTATATATATACCTGAGTGCTTCTCAATGAACACACTCACAAACATGGTGTCAGAGGTGGCCGTTATTTAGCTTTTGGGTCACCACAATTTGTTTCCTCAAGACTTTTGACGTCTCTAACCATGGCTGATTCTTTTCGGAAGCCTGATCCACTTGTCTTCGACGGCAACATCGGTGAACGTTGGCGCACCTTCGAGGAAGATTACGATGTATTCATTGCTGCTGCACACCACGACAAGAATCCCCACTTACAAGCATCCATTCTCCTCAATCTTGCAGGTTTGGAAGCAATCCGTCGGGCGAAACTCTTTGTTTATGCTGAGGCTGTGCTGGATGCGGCTGATGCAGTCATCACACCTGCCGAGACGATTCACGACCCTGTGTGCCTTCAGAATAAATTTCGGCAGCTGTGTGCTCCGCAGACTAACCTTATCTTGGAACGGCACAAATTCTTTACATGTTCCCAGAAACCGGGTGAGCCGGTTGAAGCCTATATCAACTCTTTGAAATATGCCGCGTCAAGTTGCAGATTTGGTAACCTCTGTGATGAACTCACGAGAGACAGGCTGGTGTGTGGTATCACCAACGACAAATTGAGAAGGGGCCTTCTGCGCGATTGCGATCTTACCCTCGCTAAAGCGATTAGCACCTGTCGGATTTATGAATTGACGGATGTCGACACAAGGACTTTGAGTGCCGTGCCTCAGCCTGTTTTCCGCGTTGACTCGACGGGACCATTTATCAGAAAGGGACGTCGACCGTTCAAAGTGACACAAGCCCAACCTGGCAGGGCTGGCATCAGCCTCATTAGTGATTGCACTAATTGTGGTCACTCTCATACAGCCAAACGGGAGAACTGCCCGGCTTTTGGACAGATTTGTCATGGCTGCAAACGGAGAAATCATTTCTTGAAGTGCTGCAGAAGTTCCAAGGCGATTGGGACAACACAAGCTGTACATTTGATACACCCAGAGCCTTCACATGACTTATCAGATTGTGATACTGTAAACTTCAATACACCTTCAGTGGATGGAATTCGCCTCAATGCACACTCTGTCCGGGGCCAGTTAATTAAGCACAAAGATCCCATGGTCAAATTAAAGATAAACAATGTGCCTGTTGTTGTGAAAGTAGACACAGGTGCGGCGTGCAACGTCATATCTCTTGCCGAGTTTTCAAGGCTTCGTAGAGCTGAGGAATTAAAAACATGTGACGCAACCCTCCAGGCATACGGGGGGAACGAAGTGCTTCCTCTTGGAGTGGTGGAGCTACGGTGCCACCTCGCAGCACAATCGTACAATTTACAATTTTACGTTGTTGATGGCACAGTCGTGCCTCTCCTTGGCGTTGAAGCAAGAAATCAACATGGGACTGATTTCATTCGGCAAGGCCGTGCATCAGCTTGCGCCAGTCCCAGACTCCACACAACAGATCCTCGCGAACTATAAGGATCTTTTCAGCGATGAACTGGGCAAGCTGCCTATCACTTACTCAATGACTATTGACCAGGATGTGAGACCCGTGGTCCGCCCTGCTCATCGCGTCCCAGTTGCCATGCGAGACCGGGTCAAGGCAGAGCTTGACAGGATGGAAGCTATAGGAGTTATTACTCCTGTCACGGAGCCCACTGACTGGGTGTCCTCGATGGTGGCCGCGACCAAGAAGGACAAGTGGGAGATACGTATATGCATCAACCCGCAGGATTTAAACACTGCACTCAAGCGACCTCATCACCCGATGCGCACTGTGGAGGAGGTGGCCGCACACATGGGCAAGGCCACAGTGTTCTCCGTTCTCGATGCCAAGACCTCGTTCTGGCAAATTCCCCTGGACCACAAATCATCTCTGCTCACTACTTTCAGCACATCCTTCGGACGCTACAGATTCCTGCGGATGCCGTTCGGGATTAACGCGGCCAGTGAAGTGTTTCAACGCTCTATGGAGCAGCTCTTCGACAGATGCCCATGTGCGATTGTTGTCGATGACATTATCGTGGCGGGTAAGGACGTGCAGGAGCATGATGTTAACTTAACGAAGGTACTCAATCGTGCCAGGGAGATACACTTAAAACTCAACCCCAACAAGTGCAGGTTCCGTGTCAACAAGGTAAAATATGTAGGACATGTTTTCACCAGTGAGGGCCTCAAGGCTGATCCTGAGAAGACAGCAGCCATCAGTGAGATGGCAGTTCCGACTGACGTCACCAGCCTACAGAGGTTCCTGGGCATGGTGAACTATCTTGGCAAGTTTATTCCTCACTTTAGTGAACTCTCCGCTCCACTGCGACAGCTATCTCACAAAGACATTGCATGGACGTGGGATGAGCAACAACAGCGGGCTTTTGACGCTCTAAGACACCTGATGTCGTGTCCTCCCACCCTGGCATATTTCGACGTCAATCGACCAGTTACGCTGACCTGCGACGCATCCCAGTATGGACTCGGTGCTGCGTGCCTGCAGGATGGCCAGCCCATTGCTTATGCCTCAAGGACCATGACAGACGCGGAGACACGCTACGCACAAATCGAGAAAGAACTGTTGGCGGTTGTCTTTGCATGTGAAAAGTTCAACGATTACATTTTCGGCAAGGCTGCCATTGTGGAGACCGATCACCAACCACTGATTTCCATACTGAACAAACCACTCCATGCTGCCCCGGCGAGACTGCAGCGTATGCTGCTGCGTCTCCAAAAGTACGACATTACACTAACCTACAAACCCGGCAAGGACATGCACCTAGCTGATACCCTGTCCCGTGCGCCTAGGAAGACCTCTAACGAGCATGCTGCCGAGAAGGATTGTTTTGATGTCATGATGGTCGATCATCTCCCCTCGTCTTGTTTGGAATTGTTGGTGGCACACACGGCAGAGGACGACACGTTGCAGTCGCTTGCGTCCATCATTCGACACGGTTGGCCGAGCAAATCGCATATGGTACCATTCTCTGTACAACCATACTTCCCCGTTAGAGATGAGCTGGTTATCGAGAACGGGGTCATTATGAAAGGCCACAAGGCGGTGATCCCTGCCTCACTACGGCAGCAGTACTTTGACGCAATACATAGGGGCCACCCTGGCGCTGAGGCAACGGTTCAGCGAGCCAAAAGTATGTTTTTCTGGCCTGCTATATCCGACTACGTGCACCAAAGGGTGCAATCATGTGCAGTATGTAACAGCTTGGCCCCACATCAGCAAAGGGAACCACTTTTGCTGCACCCGGTTCCTGATTTACCCTGGTCCTCTGTGGCCACTGACATTTGTGAGTGGCGTGGCAATCAATATCTGGTTCTGGTGGATTCCTATTCCGGATGGTTCGAGGTCGATTTGCTCCGCACAGTTTCCTCAGCGGCGATAATTCAAAAACTGGCGAGACATTTCTCGGTCCATGGGTCTCCTCACACCCTCATGTCGGATAATGCCGGTCAATTTACCAGTCAGTGTTTCAAGGACTTTGCCATGCGCTGGGATTTTAAACACATCACCAGCAGCCCGGAGTATCCACAGTCAAACGGGCTAGCCGAGAGGGCTGTCCGTAGTGCCAAACAGGTCATAGAGAGATCCAGAAGAGCCGGGTCTGATGTATTCCTGGATCTCCTCAATCTCCGTAACGTTTCACGTGACCCGGTATTGGGTTCGCCGGCCCAACGATTGATGTCCAGACAAACTCGTACCACCCTTCCTGTTGCAAGACACCTGCTGCAGCCCCATGTTCACGAGCCCCAAGTTGTTCAGGCTCAGCTGCAACATAAACGGCAGATCCAGAAGGCGTATTACGACAGGTCTAGCCATCCTCTCCAGCCTCTGTCGGGGGGTCAGACGGTCCGTCTGCAGACCCAGAAGGGTCATGATCATCTGGGTGTCGTTAGTGGGACCTGCCAGGAGCCGCGGTCCTATCTTCTCCAATCGGAAGGAGGAACCTACCGGCGGAACAGAAAACACCTTCTACCGGTGAATGAGCCGGTGCCAGCTCATCCGCGTTCACATGGCTACACGGAGGTCGCAGATGGCGGGTTACAGACCAATGGAGGCCAGGCGTCGGCAGACCACAAGCTGGTCTTAACACCAACAAAGGAGCCGGTGATGGAATCACCCATGACTTCACTGGTGCAGTCTCCTGTGCAGAAGGCTGTTGCGAGACCAGTGCCGTTTGAACCACCACCCATGGTGCTGACACCTACAATGGGTACGGCGGAGGGCTGGTATTGTACTCGTGCAGGACGGGTCTGTAAGCCCAATCCCAAGTACCAAGACTGTGGCTAGACACTTGCTATGGACTCTGGTTAATTACGGTCGTTACCGTTCCCCTTTTGTTTATCTTACTCGAGTTGTATCCTCCTCTGTTTAGCGTTGCTGTAGTTGTCTTTTCATCCCTTGTATTAGGATGGGGGTAAGTTGTAAGTTGTAGTTGTTTCATATTGTTATCTAGTTTGGGGGGGCTTATGCTTAAGAAGGGGGATGTAGATCCATGTCTGGTTTTACTGTTGTGCACCCGGTCCATAATCCAGGCCGGGTTTTGTACTGGGTTACACAGGAATCAGGCGGGAGACTGGAGGTAATGGAAGCCAGCATCTGTACTATAAGGCCCTGCTAATAAAGGACTTATATATATACCTGAGTGCTTCTCAATGAACACACTCACAAACAGCTTCGACCACCCCGAAGCGCGAGGTTTGATTGACCCGCTCGCAGGCCCCTCATCGCCCTGCGTGGCCTGGCCGCGGCACTTTCCATCGCCCGGTGGGGGCTCAGGACCTTCATGGGCCTGCTCGGCTCGGCCCTGGGACTTTCCATCGCCCGGTGGGGGCTTCAAAAGTCGGGAGCCTCGATCGCTTCGTGGCACCACGGGAGAGGAATGAGGAGGAGATAAGACTTTTCTTTGCCTTCCATCACAGTGAGGGTGTGCCTGGAGCAATCACTGTGATGGCTGTTTGTGTTAAAAAATTGTAATTGTGTGTCTTGTGTTCTTTATTGTCTACTGCCGGACCCTGACGTGAGAGGACGCTGGCGCTATTTGTTCGCCGTTTCTCCGTCAGGATAGTTTGTCTGTTTGTTTTTATGTCTTGACTGTTTTTGTAAAGCGTCTTTGAGCATTTGGAAAAGCGCTATAAAAAATAAATGTTTATTATTATTATATTATAATTGAAACAGAAAAAAAGGCACAAAGTGCTGGAGTAACTCAGGAGCTCGGACAGCATCTCTGCAGAACACGGATAGGTGACTTTTCAGGTCAGGACCATTCTTCAGACTAAAGTGCTTTGCCTATTATATGGATAATCCGAATTGATCCTTTCATTTGTGAATTGGCATCCCCATATATGTTTGCTCTTCCAGCTCCATTTATTGTGTTCTCTTTTCCAATAGACAAGTAGCCCATTTACACCTCCGAACAAGTGTACCTGTCTCATTAACATTCAGTTACCATTAACAAGCTTTTCTTCAAGTGCATAATGGCCGGCAATAATTGAGAATTACATCTCAATAGTCACTGCAGAAAATATTGAATATTGCAGTATAAGGTTTAGAATAAAAATCTACAGACTGTGAGCAATGTTTGGCTTCGATTCTCCCCCTTCAAAAGACATTAAGGAAAAAAGAAAAAAGAGATTTTGGAAATTTGAAATAAAAATAGAAAATGCTCAGCAGGTTCGGCAGAATAAGGTCATAAGTGATCGGAGCAGAATTAGGCCGTTCGGCCCATCAAGTCTACTCCGCCATTCAATCATGGCTCCCTCCTAATCCCAATCTCCTGCCTTCTCCCCATAACCCCTGACACCTGTACTAATCAAGAATCCATCTATCTCTGCCTTGAATCTGAGCAGAGAGAACAAGGGTTAAATGTTTCAAATTCCAATGAAAGGTCACCTATTTACAAAGTTATCCCAGCTTAGGTTGGTTAGGCTGCATTTGGAGCACTGTGTGCAGTTCTGGTCGCCCCGTTGCAGGAAGAATGTGGAGGCTTTGGAGAGGGTGGCGAAGAGGTTTACCAGAATGCTGCTTGGATTAAGGGGCATGAGCTACAAGAAGAGGTTGTAAAATGTCAGAATATTATTCTCTAGACAGCTGGAGCTTGAGGGAAGACCTGATGGAAGCATTTAAAATGACAAGTGGTGTAGATAGGGTAGACAGTCAGAACCTTTTCCCCAGAGTGGAAATGTCAAAGACTGCAGGGCACAACTCTAAAGTGTGGAAGGGGCAAAGTTTAAAGAAAATGTGTGGGGCAATTTTTTTTACATAGGTGGGTGCCTGGAACATGCAACCAATCATGGTGGTCAAGGCAGATATGATACTGGTAATTAGAAGGCTTTTAGATAGGCACATGGATATGCTGGGAATAGAAGGGTATAGATCATGTGTGAGCCTTGGCACTATGTTTGGCACAGGTGTGTGGGCCGAAGGGCCTGTTCCTGTGCTCTACTGTTCTATATTCTCCACAGATTTTGCAGAGCATTTTCTGCTTTCATTACAGAGAGGTGAGTCCAAATAAAGACCATTCTCCTGGGTTGTTGGCAAGGTATGTTGAAGATGCCTTATTGATTCCAGGCGTCTCTGGCAACATGCCAACGTTCAAATTTGCACAGTTGATACCCAGGGACCAAAGTGGAGCAGTCTGCTACAGAAATGTCACTGGCAGCCTCGCTCGGTTTACAGCGGCATCTCCAAGCGGGTCGGCAATTTGTAAATTAGTTGTGACAAAACTGCAAGTGTCGGTGCTGACACTTTGCATTAGTCACTGACTGCTGCTGTTCCCCACAGTGTGAAGTGGACCCCACCCTCGCTAGCCCGGGTGCATGGACCGCTTCTTGTCGTCCGGTTATGGGATGTAACGCGAGGGAGGAGAGGAATCAGCTGCCGTGGCTTTGCAGGTGAATGGGCAGTGCTGGGCTGTTAAAGCATCAGTGCGTCGCAAGGCAGAGCTGGAATATAAATGGGTGAATCAACCATGGGCGTTAATGCAGACAGTGATGCGAGGCTCAAAGGCAATTAGGTCCTCCCCCACTCTCTGTTAATGACAAAAGAAAGTGTATTTTGATTGCAATTTGATGTGAGAAGAATGGCTGCCACCAGCCACCTACTGTGCCATTCATTTCCAGCAATACTGATGTAGCGTTCGCACACGCAGTAATCTATCTGTAATTAGCAGCTGCTGTCTCCTGTCACATTATATAAATAAATTGTCTGCACTCAGCTGACGGAGATGATGCTTGATGAATGAACCCTGTGGTGATCTCAGTTGGTACTGCAGGTGATGAAAGGGAAACAGACAGCATCTTAAATCATAATTTAGTACAATTTAATGCTCAGCGGTGGCAAGGCGTTTCACAGATTCAGGGGGACGTGTCATTCTTTTGCAGCGTGCAACTCGAGAAAGGTCAAAGATGCCGGGGAAATGGAGGGCGATCTCCCGGAAATTGTGACATCGCAGCAGCTGATCGTTTCTGATCACAGGCGTTTTCAGCTCCATGAGAGGAAGGTTGAAGGAAGGCCACCTTACTTCTATATAATAGTCAAGTCAAGTCAAGTCAATTTTATTTGTATAGCAACATTTAAAAACAACCCACGTTGACCAAAGTGCTCTACATCAGTTCAGGTACTAAGAACGAACATACAATGGCACAAAAACATAACAGCACAAACATAAACAGTTCACAGCGCCCACTCAGAGGGCCTCAAATGCTAGGGAGTAGAAATAGGTTTTGAGCCTGGACTTAAAGGAGTCGATGGAGGGGGCAGTTCTGATGGGGAGAGGGATGCTGTTCCACAGTCTAGGAGCTGCAACCGCAAAAGTGCGGTCACCTCTGAGCTGAAGCCTAGACAGCGTGATAATGACACAAGGTCCCCGATCACTGATCGCTCGAGGACCTGTTGGACTCTCAACCAGTGCCAGTGGATTTTGGTGGCTAATAATACGGCTGCCTCAAAAGTTCCCGGGGTCCTTTGTTCAATCCTGACCACAGTGAGGAAACCCACTAGTTTAGTGTAGTTTAGTGCCCACCGAGTCGGCACCGACCAGCGATCCCCGCACATTAACACTACCCTACACACACTAGGGACAATTTACATTCATATCAAGCCAATTAACCTACAAAAATGTAGGTGGGAGGAAACCAAGGATCTCGGAGAAAACCCACGCGGTCACGGGGAGAATGTACAAACTCTGTAAAGACAGCAGCACCCATAGTCGGGATCGAACCCGGGTCTCCGGCGCTGCAAGTGCTGTAAGGCAGCAACTCTACTGCAGCACCACCGTGCCACCCTCGGGTCCTTTGCAAGTTAGGAACCTGACAGGTGGTGGCCACAGTGGCTTTCTCTTGGAGTAATAATTCCCAGACATCAAACCACTGTTGATAGAAAATTCATGAGCTTAAACAATATATCCAGGGGATTTGCCCATGATTATTTATACGTCAGATGAAGATCACGACAGTAAATCTATACCATGCAGATTTCTGAGTTCCTTAAATGAAGTGTCACTCGTTTGGAAATACGGAGATGTTGCCCCAAGCTTTTTCATAACTAAATGGATTAGAAAGTCATTAATTGTAGTGTTATAGTCCGTGCAGGTGGTGCTACAGAGCAAGATGTGAGGGGGAATAATATGCCATTGGTGCAGAGTGGACTGAATGTGGAGACAGTTACTTGGTTTGCTTTGGAAAATGAGATTGTGTACTTTAATCTCCCATATAACCATATAACCATATAACAATTACAGCACGGAAACAGGCCCGTTCGGCCCTACCAGTCCACGCCGACCACTTTCTCTGACCTAGTCTCATCTACCTGCTCTCAGACCATAACCCTCCAATCCCCTCCCATCCATATACCTATCCAATTTACTCTTAAATAATAAAATCGAGCCAGCCTCCACCACTTCCACCGGAAGCTCATTCCACACAGCCGCCACCCTCTGAGTAAAGAAGTTACCCCTCATGTTACCCCTAAACTTTTGTCCCTTAATTCTGAAGTTATGTCCCCTTGTGGGAATCTTCCCCACTCTCAAAGGGAAAAGCCTACCCACGTCAACTCTGTCCGTCCCTCTTAAAATTTAAAAAACCTCTATCAAGTCCCCCCTCAACCTTCTACGCTCCAAAGAATAAAGACCCAACCTGTTCAACCTCTCTCTGTAGCTTAAGTGCTGAAACCCAGGCAACATTCTAGTAAATCTCCTCTGTACCCTCTCCATTTTGTCGACATCCTTCCTATAATTTGGCGACCAGAACTGCACACCATACTCCAGATTCGGCCTCACCAATGCCCTGTACAATTTCAACATTACATCCCAACTTCTATATTCGATGCTCTGATTTATAAAGGCAAGCATACCAAACGCCTTCTTCACCACCCTATCCGCATGAGATTCCACCTTCAGGGAACAATGCACAGTTATTCCCAGATCCCTCTGTTCCACTGCATTCCTCAATTCCCTACCATTTACCCTGTACATCCTATTTTGATTTGTCCTACCAAAATGCAGCACCTCACACTTATCAGCATTAAACTCCATCTGCCATCTTTCAGCCCACCCTTCCAAAAGGCCCAAGTCTCTCTGTAGACTTTGAAAATCTACATCATTATTAACTACACCACCTATCTTAGTATCATCTGCATACTTACTAATCCAATTTGCCACACCATCATCCAGATCATTAATGTAAATGACAAACAGTGGACCCAACACAGATCCTTGGGGTACTCCACTAGACATTGGCCTCCAACCAGACATACAGATGTCAACCATTACTCTCAGGTATCTCCCATTCAGCCATTGTTGAATCCATCTTGCAACCTCACTATTAATATCCAACAATTTAACCTTCCTAATCAACCTCCCACATTCGGTGTGGCCAAAGCTCATCTCCTCAGCCCAGCTGGGAGGTGCAACTCCTCTTACTGATATTGCTCTCTGCACTCTGGCTCATGGTACACTGGGCTCGATATTGCTCTCTGCACTCTGGCTCATGGTACACTGAGCTCGATATTGCTCTCTGCACTCTGGCTCATGGTACACTGGGCTCCAAGACAACTTGCCACTCTCCTCCCTGCAGCTGGTCTGAAGCTGACAAAGTTGTGCAGCCTGCACCAGGGGATGGTGACATCACCGCTCCAGCTCCTTCAGCTAGGCTGCAGGAGGTGGCCCCGGGACACAAAGATGGCCGGACGAGGAGAGGAGAGGGACGTCGGTTTGCGGGAACTGTTCCAGTACATCGAGCGTGCGGGCCGACTGGACTTTGAACTTTGAATAATACCGCCAAAAATGGAGGCGCCTGCATGTCTAATATTTGCAAACGGATTTCACTGTGCAGTTGCATAGGTGACAAATGGAGCACAATTGACTTTTGACTCCTGCAGTCCAGTACTGCAACCTCAGACTGAGCAGACGAGGCCCAGCGCAAATTGGAGGACCCTGGAGCGTGGTCTTCACTGACGATTATGACTTTGCCCCCTGCCCCAAGGTCTCTGCTCCACCTGCAATGGCCATTGGCGGCTCTAATGTGAGCTGCTGTACTGAGGGTCTAATTGAACAATTATCCCAACAGCCAAATGCTGAAAAAGCACTTACGATCAGTCTAAACTCTAGGGACTTTAGAAGGTATTTGCACAGTGTATAATCACACGTCCCAATTTCAGCAGAGAGTCCCTCTAAATAACAAGAAAAGCGGCAAATTATTGCAATGAGCTCCTTATTTATACAAAGTGTTCCATAACAGGTATAGTGTGGAGCTGGCGGTTCCAGTTGATGCCAATTTCAGGACAAATTTACACGACCAACGCTTCATGCAATGCATTTTTGATGCTGGGAGAACCTCTGGCTCTCTACCATCAATAGCACATGAAAGTTTCTGGCCCAATGGATTTATTCAACAGCATTGATCTACTCTGAGTAAAATCCTAACTAGATTGCACAGCACATTCAAAATGGCTGCTGCACATTCCGATTTCTAAACTTCAAGCTTCGATTTCAAGGTCAGGTAGGCCAAAGGGAGGGAGGATGGCAGAGGTCCTCAGCTATACTGAAGAACTGGGAGGTGCACTGTTTATAAACATAAGCTAAAACAAAACTCATGAATCAGTGAAGTGCTTCAGACCAAAGCCGCAGATATTCAAATTGCAGCAAAATGAAAGCAAAATGGATGTACATTCAGTAGACCTTTCATTAATGCATGGACCTTTCATTAATAACATCACATATGAAACGGGCAGTTGTCAGCCTTCTGGTTTTCTAGTCTGTTCCAGTATACAATCACATCAGTCTATCCTGTCCTCTGGAGCTATTTTACACAACACCAGAGAAAGTCGAGAACATTGGATTAACGGCAGATTCGAACCATGTTGATCGAAGGCTCAAAACACAAAACCAATCTGTGACTTTCATCGAAACCCCTGATGTGTCTAAGACTTTATTAAACTTCAGTATCTTCCTTACATTTCTATATTATTGGCAGTCTGCTTTAGTAATTTTGTAGTTGAGTAAGTTTTGAGGTTGACCATCCTCTGTAATCACACACACGCCCGCACACACACACAAATGGGAAGATTAGGAATGGTGATAGTCTAGTTTTCTTTATTGTCATGTGTCCCGAGATAGTGAAAAGCTTTTTTTTTGTTGCGCGCTATCCTGTCAGTGGAAAGCCAATACATGATTACAATCAGGCCGTCCACAATGTACAGATACAGGATAAAGGGAGTAGCATTTAGTGCAAGATAAAGTCCAATACAATCCTGTTAAAGGTAGTCCATGGGTCTCCAATGAGGTAGATGGTAGGTCAGGACTGCTCTCTAGTTGGTGATACAATGGTTCAGGTGCCTGATAACAGCTTGGAAAAACACTGTCCCTGAATCTGGAGGTTTGTGTTTACACAATTTTGTACCTCTTGCCTGATGGGAGAATGGAGAAGAAATGGTGAGACTCGTCTTTGATTCTGCTGGTGGCCTTGCTGACACAGTGTGAAGTGTAGATGGAGTCAGTAAAAGGGAGATTATTTTGTGCGATGGTCTGGGCGACGTCTACAACTCTCTGCAATTTCTCGCAGTCTTGGATGATCTTTCCTTACCAAACCAAATTTGAGGAAGGATATTCGTGCTATTGAGGGCGTGCAGCGTAGGTTTACTAGGTTAATTCCCGGAATGGCGGGGCTGTCATATGTTGAAAGACTCGAGCGACTAGGTTTGTATACACTGGAATTTAGAAGGATGAGAGGGGATCTTATCGAAACGTATAAGATTATTAAGGGGTTGGACATGTTAGAGGCAGGAAACATGTTCCCAATGTTGGGGGAGTCCAGAACCAGGGGCCACAGTTTAAGAATAAGGGGTAGGCCATTTAGAACAGAGATGAGGAAAAACTTTTTTAGTCAGAGAGTTGTGAATCTGTGGAATTCTCTGCCTCAGAGGGCAGTGGAGGCCAATTCTCTGAATACATTCAAGAGAGAGCTAGATAGAGCTCTTAAGGATAGCGGAGTCAGGGGGTATGGGGAGAAGGCAGGAACGGGGTACTGATTGAGAATGATCAGCATTGATCACATTGAATGGTGGTGCTGGCTCGAAGGGCCGAATGGCCTACTCCTGCACCTATTGTCTATTGTCTATTGTCTAAATTAGCATGGTTGCAGTCTACATAGACATCAAAATGACTTGTGACTTTACCCAAAAGTCCATTGAAATGTATTATTTAAGTTTTTCTTGTTGTGTATAATAAACGTGCCATGAAGCTATTCTGAAAATATCTCTACTTTTGGTGCTTTGTTACAAAAGCCCCAACATAGCACCGCTACTGTCAGGGAATATACAAGCACAAGTTGTAGTTGCCTTGTTCAGCCAACATCCACTGAGGCCAGTGGCCACTGGCAACTCAGCGCAACTGAGAACGAAATGAAAGGGAGCAAGGGAACCTTGCAGTCACTGGAACATGTTTCTCCATTCACGCAGTCCCCAATCACTCCCAGATCAAAGATTCACACCGGCGATCCGTGCTTATGTGTGCAAATGTGAGGGCTTTCTTTCTAACGTGCAGATTTTGGTTCAGAATTTCACAAAACGTAACATCAGCAGTTGGCTGTTTGTCCTCCACAATAAAGAAACAAACAAACGAGTTTGCTAAATAAATAGGGAGGATTCCAAGAGACAATAGCTGTTTGCCACCTGTCAGCAGAAAAACAGGCTCTATAGTAGAGCATGGCTTCAATCCGGGAAAAGTATTAGATGTGCAAGCTAATTTATTTTCTGTTTTAATGGCAGGCCGGTGATTGTCCTGACACTACAGTAAATCACACACTGATGACCCCAGAAATTGAACTTTCTGGACGTAAGAGACACAGAGCTAGCAAAATAAAATATAATTGGAAAATAAATACACTCAGCAGAATGTGCATCGAAGGTTCAGGGCCTTACTCATGACAATTTTCGGTAATGGGTTTGTGATAATGGACTTTCAATTTGTTTCAGTTGGTCACCGCGGCAGGGCTAAACAATGACTCTCCACAGAAGGCTCTCCACAGAAGTATGCATTAAATTGACAACAACATTGCTTGGCTTTTCAAACCGACAGCATCGGGGACTGTGTGCAAGAAGACCCTGGAACTGATCTCTGCCCACTACTCACTAAAGGTAGAGGTGTTCTGAGAGCTGACAGCGATCCTGTGTGAGAGAAGGGGGAGGAAGCCAGTGTCAAGTACTGGATGACTTATCTGCTTGACAAAACATTTATAATCAAGTGCAACATAGTGGAATATCCGCATGTTCATAGAGTCGTGGAGTCATAGAGTCACACGGTGTGGAAACAAGCCCTTGAGCCCAACTTGCCTACACCGACCAACAGGTCCCAACTACACTAGTCCCACCTGCCTGCGTTTGACCTATCCATGTACCTGTCTAAATATTTCTTCAACGTTGCGATAGTACCTGCCTCAACTACCTCCTCCGGCAGTTCGCTCCATACACCCACCACCCTTGTGTGTTTCATTAACACAATCCTCATAATCATACTTTATTAGCCACATACGAGGAATTTCATTTGCCATGAATTTCATCCTGTCAACCGAGTTATGGAACTGAGCACAAAATCTTCACACTCAGACATAGATATGTGACCATTTGAGCCCCAGAAACCCTATCACATCTTTCCTGATCACAGGAACATAGAAATATGGGGGGGGAAAAACCAGGAGCAGGAGTCGGCCATTTGGCCACTCAAGTCCACCTCACCATTCAATATGATCATGGATGATCTGTCCCTCGCCCAACTTCTTCTGTCCCAGTTCCCCGCAGCTCTCATTTCTCTTCTTTAATTACCCCCAATGATCACATCTCCACAAACCTCAGGGTTAGACATTCAAGGGATTCATCATGCTCTGTGAGAAGTAATTTTAAAACTACATACCCAGAATCATCTAACTGTCGTGGATAACTATCCCGTGTGTCCCTTAAGGATTTTTATTATTCAGTACGATCACATCCCATTTGCCTATTCTCCAAACAATGTAGATCTAATTTTGTTATCCACTTATGATAGGACAACCATTTCATTCCACAGATTCACAACTTTCTGACTGAAAAAGTTTTTCCTCATCTCAGTTCTAAATGGCCTACCCTTTATTCTTAATCTGTGGCCCCTTGTTCTGGACTCCCCCAACATTGGAAACATGTGTCCAACCCCTTAAAAATCTTATACGTTTCGATAAGATCTCCTCTCATCCTTCTAAATTCCAGTGTATACAAGCCTAGTCGCTCCAGTCTTTCAACATATGATAGTCCTGCCATTCCGGGAATTAACCTAGTAAACCTACGCTGCACGCCCTCAATAGCAAGAATATCCTTCCTCAAATTTGGAGACCAAAACTGCACACAGTACTCCAGGTGCGGTCTCACTAGGGCCCTGTACAACTGCAGAAGGACCTCTTTGTTCCTATACTCAACTCCTCTTGTTATGAAGGCCAACATTCCATTGGCTTTCTTCACTGCCTGCTGTACCTGCATGCTTCCTTTCAGTATAAGAAAATAACTGCAGATGCTGGTACAAATCGATTTATTCACAAAATGTTGGAGTAACTCAGCAGGTCAGGCAGCATCTCGGGAGAGAAGGAATGGGTGACGTTTCGGGTCGAGACCCTTCTTCCTTTCAGTGACTGATGCACTAGGACACCCAGATCTCGTTGTACATCCCCTGTTCCTAACTGGACACCATTCACCATTTATCCCCACTTTTTGCTTTCTGTCTGTCAACCAATTTTCTATCCATGTCAGTACCCTACCTCCAATACCATGTGCTCTAATTTTGCCCACTAATCTCCGATGTGGAACCTTGTCAAAGGCTTTCTGAAAGTCAAGGTACACCACATCCACCGGCTCTCCCCTGTCAATTTTCCTGGTTACATCCTCAATGTTGGCAGATGCGATGGTTGCGATCTGCTGTTCGGATGGTTCCTAATCCCCGTGCACCCAGTGAGGATAGCAGACCGTGGCGGGACAGCACCTTATTAGCTGGGGGCTTTTTGTATCTATCTTCGGTTTAAACTAGCATCTGCAGTTCCTTCCTATACATGTTTACTTATTTTGTTGTGCAAGTAAGAATTTCATCGTTGTATCTGGGACATATGTCAATAAAACACTCTTGACTTGATGGTGCTCTGTCCCTGAAATGGTCTGGTAGAATCACTGATGTATATTCAGCTGTATGGGTCCCAACATAATTACCAGCGCCCCCCGGTGGGCTTAAAGGTCTTCATGTGCTGCCCGTGTCAGCGAAGGAAACACAAAGCAAGAGAAAAAAACACAGAAAGGAATAATATACAGTAATGTAGATATATATGCGTTTGGATATATAGGGACGGATCAGGAATAGTTGGCATTGTTTAGTATGTGGAAGATCATGTCTTATGAATCTGATTGAGTTTTTTGAAGAAGTAACCAAAAAGGTTGATGAGGTCAAAGCCATAGACCTTGTCTATATGGACTTCAGCAAGTTTTTTGTTGTCTACTGCCGGACCCTGACGTGAGAGGACGCTGGCGCTGTTTATTCGCCGCTTCTCCGTTAGGATAGTTTGTCTGTTTGTTTTTATGTTATGATTGTTTTTGTAAAGCGCTTTTAGCTTCTGGTAAGGCGCTATATAAAATAAATGCTTATTATTATTATTATTTGATAAGGTTCTGCATGGTAGGCTGCTCTTGAAGGGGAGAGTTATCCAACTGGATAGAGAATTGGTGTCATGAAAGGAAGCAGAGGGTAATGATTGAGGTTTGTTTTTCGGACTGGAGGACTGTGACTGGTGGTGTGTCCTGGGGATCTGTGCTGGCCTCGATGCTGTTCATGGTTTACTTTGATAAATTTGCAGATTCCACTAAAGTGTGAAGATGGTTATCCAAAATTACAGCAGGATCTAGATCAGCTGGGCAAGTGGGCTGAGGAATGGCTAATGGCTAATGGAGTTTAATGTAGATAGGTGTGAGCTGTTGCATTTTTGGGAAGTTAAACCAGGGCAGGACCTTCATAGTGAATGGCAGGGCCCTGTGAAGTATAGTAGCGCAGAGAAATCTAGGAGTGCAGATACAGAGTTCCCTGAAAGTGGCATCGCCGGTAGATAGGGTGGACAAGAAGGCCTTTGGTACATCATTCAAGGTATTAAGTACAGAAGGTGGGATATTACGTTAGAGTTGTACAACTCATTGATAAGGCCACATTTGGTGTTTCGTGTTCAGGTTTGGAGACCCTGCTATCGGAAGGACGTCATTAAGCTGGAAAAAGTGCAGAGAAGGTTCACGAGGATGTTGGAATAAGAAACTGCGGATGCCTTTTTACAAAACGCACAAAGTGCTGAAATAACTCAGCATTTCAGACAGCATCTCTGAACAACATGAAGGTGAGATTTCCCCCTCACCTGTATCAACCTCTTACCCACCAGGCTTTGTCCTGCCCCACCTCTCTTCCAGCTTTCGATCCATCTTTCAAACCGTTTGTAAATGGGTCCTGACCCTGAAACGTCACCTATCCACATTCTCCAGAGATGCTGCCTGACACTTTGTGTTATTCCTGCACTTTGTGTCTTTTTTTATGGATCTGAGCTGTAGGAGAAGTTGAGCTGGCTAGGACTTTATTCTTTGGAGTGCAGGAGGCTGAGGGGGTAATGTTACAGAGGCGTATAAAAGCATGAAGTGCATAGATAGCGTGAATAAAGAGGAGAATTAAGAGAGGTTCACCACTCTCGAAAATAGCAGTGCTGTTTCTGTGCTCATCTCCATCCTGCAATTTGACGTGTTTAGCCGGCACATCACATTTCAAACAAGAAAAGTAGACACTGAGGTTTGGATTCCTATCTGAAGATACTGTGGAGGATGTCAGCGAGAATGTTTTACTATGAGGTGTGAAAGAGCCTGAAATCTATTGATTCACCCAAGACCAGTAAAAATGGTGAACGTACAAATGAATGCCATGCAAAGCATCAAAGCACCGGGCGGCACGGTGGCGCAGCGGTAGAGTTGCTGTCTTACCCGGACACCCGGGTTCAATCCCGACCACAGGTGCTGTCTGTACGTAGTTTATACGTTCTCCCCGTGGCCGCGTGGGTTTTCTCCGAGATCTTCGGTTTCCTCCCACACTCCAAAGACGTCCAGGTATGTAAGTTGCTGGCTTGGTGTATGTTGGTGTTTAAATTGTCCCTCGTGTGTGTAGGATAGTGTTAATGTGCGGGGATCGCTGGTCGGCGCGGACTCGATGGGCCGAAGGGCGCTGTATCTCTAAACTAAACTGAACTAAGCAAAGCATCTTACGTGTATGAAGAAACATGGGGGGGGGGGGGGGGGGTATCACAATTTGGAGACTACATGGCTGTTGCAAAAATAACTGGTAAGATAGTTCTAACTAAGAAGAGGTACACTGTGAAACAGACAACATAACTTTCTGACTACAAAGCTGCAGTTTTTTTCTTGTATAAAGATGCATCAAAAGCTGGTCAGATGCACTGATACAAAGTCATCAATATCTCACCCACACATCACCTACACACCACTGATTCTACTCTCAAACTGCAATCTATTACGTAGATGTCAAGCAAAGAACCTATCAAAGAAAAAGCAGAGCCATTTGAAGAAGGTTATTATGGGTTTTTCAAATGATACTGGCGTGCTTATCTCCACTGTGCATCTTATCCGGCGAATTAGTCTGACAGCCACAACCTCTGAAGAATGGTCCCCAATTCAAGACATATCATATGTTCTGCAGAATATATTGTCTCAGCTCAAAGGCATATTTGCAATCATATTTATTTTTACGTTGTAGCAGAAGGCACTGTCGCAATGGTTATCTACTGCATGACACGTAACTTCAAGTCATATTCAAATACGACTAGGCCCAGCGTTAGGCAAACAGCTCGTATCGTATGTATTCTACATTTCTCTTAAATGCTCCAAAGACGTATTGGCTTGCAGGTTAATTGGCTTGGTATAAAGGTAAAATTGTCCTTAGTGTGTGTTGGGAAGGGTTAATGTGCGGGGATCGCTGGTCGGTGCACTGAAGGGCCTGTTTCCGCGCTGTATCTCTAAACTAAATTAAATTAAATTGATAAACTAAGCAACTACAAGATGCAGGATTTAGACCACTTTTCTGAGCATATTGTCACTAAGAATAGTAAGATTAAATGAGAACTTACCAGTTCGAAGTTTGATCTGTATTTTATGAGGAGTTACGATGAGGGACTACGTGAAGACCCCGTCCAGCACGCATGCGCGACATTCTTCAAAGCAGCGGTGTGGATTCACAGAAAAAACACAACGATTGAAATAAATATAGTAAAGAAAAAATAAGAACTTGATTACCAGTTGATCTGTATAAAAAAGGGTGGGAGCGGAGGGCACGTAGTCCCTCATCGTAACTCCTCATAAAATACAGATCAAACTTCGAACTGGTAAGTTCTCATTTAATCTTACTATTTTATTTCGGAGTCACGTGAGTGACTACGTGAAGACTTCAAAGCTCTGTGATTCCGAACCGTGTACCAGCTCATGCTTCACTCACTGTCTGAAGACCTTAGAGGGAGGAAGTATGTTATCGCGATCAAGAACCCTGTTTGTGAACAAAAAAGGTTTATTAATGACAACAAAAAACAGAGAGCTCCCCAGGGCTCAAATTAAATATTATCTGCAGACTCTAAAATTCTGTCTGCAAATGTAGCAGGTTGCGCCAGCGGTTTATTATAGAACCTTTGGAAAGTTCTTTCCGAGGACCATGCTGCTCTGGCCAGAGTATGGTCAATAGGCACGTCCATTTGACTAGCCGCCGACGTAGATGCAGCCCTGGTGGAGTGAGATTTGTAAACATTCGTATTGACTCCCGCGGACTTAAGCACCTGCTTGAGCCACCTTGAAATGGTTTGGCTCGTCACCTGACCATGAGGCTTCTTGTGGCTTATCCATAAGGCTTTTTCTCTCCCTCTTAAGTTGTATGTTGTGTCTATGTAATTGGCGAGGTGGTCTTGGCACACAGCCGTGGTTCAGATGAATATGCCCAGAACTCCATGACTGGAGGCGTGGTACCTGGTCTAGTTTGTTTGACCAGTCCCTGAATATGGAATGTGAAACAGTCCAATGACTCTGTCATGCTGTCCAGCCTCAGAAGGTGGAGGGATTGTACCCTTTAAGCTGACACTAGTGCCATGAGCATGACTGATTTCAGTGTAAGTTGTTCCAGCGTGAGTGCCCTGGGCGGTGGCCATCCGCTAAGGTACGTCAGCACAATGCTGACATCCCCTCATGATTTTGATTACTAGTGGATGGGACCCCAAAGCCAGTTGTCCTGCTGCTGGAACCAAATAAGCTGACAACGCACTCCTGGCTGTATTTATGGCGCTGTAGCTGAGTCCTTCCTGATGTAATCCAACGAGGAATTGCACAACACTGGTGGGTGTCGCTGTAGTGTAGGTAGTTCCTGTTTTGGAGCAATACCGTTCCCATTTCCTTATATTGGTCAGGTATTGTCTCCTGGTGGACTCCCGGTGGGATGCGGTCATCATGTTGATGGCGTCCTCAGACAGTCCCAGGCCCAGTAGAGGTCTTTTTAGAATCTGCAAGCCAGGAGATTGACTCTGTCATGGCACGGGTGACTAATGCCTGACACTGGGTGGATTAATAATTCCGGACTGCTGGGGACGGAATCCAATTGAATCTTCCGTAATACCCGACTGATGAGGCAGAAGGGAGGAAAAGCATAAAAGAACATTTTCCCCCAATACAGCGTGAATGCATCAACTGCTGCTGCCTCAGGGTCTGGTTCCCAAGCGACATACGTTGGTACCTGGTGATTCAGCCTGGATGCAAATAGATCGATATCTGGTGTGCCATATTGCTTTGTAATTTCGGCAAATATTTTGGGATTTAAACATCCATTTGATGTTATCGTTAAATTTGCGTGACCTGGTGTCTGCCACTGTATTTTGCTTACCTGGTAGGTAAGTTGCTGATAACCAAGTATGTCTTTCGACACACCATTGCCAGATTATGTTGACCAATTTATCACACGATATTGACTTTATACCACACATGTGGTTGATATAAGCCACCACCGTGGTATTATCTAATTGCAACCGGACATGTGCATGATGCGTATTAGATGCATATGCTTTTAAACCATAAAACGCACCCAACATTTCTAAATAGTTGATACCCCGTGTCTGTAGGCAAGATGATTCAGAATTAGTCCATCTGCCCCCTGTGCTGGATAGCATGTTAGTTGCTCCCCAGCCCAAAGCACTGGCATCCGTTTGAATGGTTAATACTGGGTTGGTGATAATTATGGGACTGGAAACTGAGGCTAATGTTCCTTGTTCACCATTGTAACTCTGTAATGGATTCAGCAGTTAAATACATGGCTCGGTCAAAGTGACCTGAGTTTTGTTTTAGTGCGTGAACTTTTGTTCTTTGTAAATTTTGGTAGTGAAAAGGCCCAAATTGTACAGCTGGAAAAGCTGCTACCATTTTACCAATAACTCTAGCTACCTGCCGTATGGTTGGCTGACGTTTATGCATTAGTTCGTGGCATGATAGTGCCAATTGTGATGCTTTCCACTTTGGCAGAGTTACAACCATGCGAACAGTATCAATCGTAAATCCAAGATAGTCCATGGTAGTGGACGGTGTAAAATTGGATTTATCTGGATGTATGACAAACCCCAAAGTTTCAAACAAACGTTTGGTGGCTGCTACTGCCAAAATAGCTGTCTCCAAGGTTTCCCCTATCTAAGTACGCCATGACTTCCAGATAAATTTTAATTATTTACGGTGCTCCTTGTGTATGGGTACTGAGTAGTAGGCATCTTTTAAATCAATGCCTGCTAGAAAGTACCCTGTAGACACAAATTCCAAAGGTTCATGTTTTGTTCTTTCAATGACACCTTTTGCTAGTAGCCTCACAAGTTCAGCTTGACCCTCTTGTTTATGTTTGACTGAGAGGGTGAATACCCTTTGGGGTATGTGCTGAACTGGCGGAATGTTTTTATGAACAAAGTCAATTTTGTAGCCATAAATGCAGGTTAGTATGTATTTGTCATTAGTGATGGTTTCCCATGCATGCAAAAAACAAGTGCAATCTCCCCCCTGTTAGTATAGAGTCCCTACTGCTCATATGCCGAAAGGTACCAGACCCACCTACCTCCATGGTGATTGGTGTTATTCTTCTTCTGCCTCTTCGCTGGACGATGAGGTGTCTGCTGGGCTGTAGAGGGCTGCTGTTGACGTTGATGTTGTTGTTGGGGGGTGGCACATTTTCCATGGGGTCCGCTCTGGGCCCTGGCCTAAAAAAGGCTTACGGGGAATGGTTGCGGACCCCGAGCTTTCACCAGTCCCATATGGTGGTTTATGACTGGTGGACGCCGTGAGGTACTGCCGCCTGGGTTTGTTAGGTCTGCTCGGTCCCAAAACCTGCCCTCACGAGACCAAAGGTCTTGGATTCTTCCTCTAGGTCTTTCACCTTTTTTGGGAGATCCTTTCCAAAAGCAGAATTGGAGGTTCTGAACCCGGTGTTTTTTCCCGCAAACTTAGGGTTGAGGGCAGGCTTGATAATTTCCGTAAACCATTTATTTGGTATTGAGTGGTGCACAGCAGAGCTAGTGTATCTTGCTGATTTGTGGAAATGTCCACACCATCAATGGACCGAGCATATGATGTTATCCCTGCAGTCAGTTTAAGGATTTTCTGGAGTTTCAACTCCAGGTTACTGCCCCAAATGTCCCCAAATTTGGCTGTTTACAGCTGGTACATTTAATGATGTACAATTTTCTGGGGCTGTGTATAGCTCAAGAGCCTCATTGACCACCCGTTCTTGTAGGGGTTTTGAGGACAGGTGGTCAATGCTGGCTGCAAGTTTCGGCTCTAAAGGCCGACCCCCTCGTGGAATGTCCACGTAGCGGTTGACCACACCCAGCAGCTGTTCCTGATCCTGTACACTCTGCGTACTCCGGACATCTTCAGCCAACAACCCCTCTTCTTGACCAGCCCAGACCTGGTCGCCAATGCTGCCTTCAAAAGAAGGTGAGGCAATGGCCAGTGCCCCTAAAGGGCACTGCGGGAGTGCCTGGGCGATCTGGGCCCTCCCTTGGCGAGTCTGCTGCTGCTCTCAGCAGATCTCGCTGGAGCATTGCTCCATAAGCCGTTTTTGGCTTAGGCGGCTGCCAGTGCCGCTCTGTAGCGGTGTAGCATCTTCATCCGAATCGTCCAGACACTACCGCCCGGTTCTGGCTGCAGGTACCTCCAGCCCGCTGCTCAGGCTGCACTAGCGGTGCTGGGCTCGGCTCGGTAGTTGTGCCGCCTCTTGCCCCCCCTCCAAAGAACGTTCCTCAACGGAAAACGAACGGGGGCGACTGCAAATTTCTTTCCTCTGGTCTTGGTCATCTTGGGACCTAAAGCAGACCAGAGAGAAAATACTTACGGCCACGGTAGAACTTACCTGTCGGCCCGTTGGCGAGTCTGCTGCTGCTCTCAGCAGATCTCGCTGGAGCATTGCTCCATAAGCCGTTTCGGCTTAGGCGGCTGCCAGTGCCGCTCTGTAGCGGTGTAGCATCTTCATCTGAATCGTCCAGACACTACCGCCCGGTTCTGGCTGCAGGTACCTCCAGCTCGCTGCTGAGGCTGCACTAGCGGTGCTGGGCTCGGCTCGGTAGTTGTGCCGCCTCTTGCCCCCCCTCCAAAGAACGTTCCTCAACGGAAAACGAACGGGGGGCGACTGCAAATTTCTTTCCTCTGGTCTTGGTCATCTTGGGACCTAAAGCAGACCAGAGAGAAAATACTTACGGCCATCGGCCCGACTTTTTAGTTTGTAGCGGGAGCACCTTGAACTCCCGTTCGTCGCGGTGCACTGCATGAACGCTAATGTCGCGCATGCGTGCTGGACGGGGTCTTCACGTAGTCACTCACGTGACTCCGAAATAAAATCTAGGGATTGCTGCCACTGTCCAATCGTTAACTAATTCTGATGTCTTCCTTAATCCAGAGTATACATTGCCAAATATTTTAGCAAATGATAGCGAAACCCTGAGATTATAAAAGAATGTGTTCACTAGCTTTGGGATGTAATACATGTCACCATATGGATTCCACGTTCCCTACAGGAGCAGATTAGATACTCAAACTTGCTAAATCAGAACACTGGGATAAATCAGTGAGCTGTTTTACTTATGAGATATGAACCAAACCACTAAAATGGTCAACACAACAAGATATCATTTCTTCAACTTCCAATTATATTAAAGTATACTTAGACAAGTACATGGATAGGAAAAGTTTAGAGGGATACGAAACCAAGTGGACCCGTTGGGCCCAAACCACTCCTACATTGGTGCAGCACCCTCTCCTCCCCCATCCCCCCCTCCCCCCTCCCCCTCCTCCTTCCCTCCCCCTCCCCCCCTTCCCCCCTCCCCTTCCTCTTCCCCTCCCCTTCCCCTCACCTCCCCCTCCCCTCCCCTTCCCCTCTCCTTCCCTTCCCCCCTCCAACCCTCCCCCTCCTCTCCACCTCCCCCTCCCCTTCCCCTCCCCTCCCCCTTCCCCATCCTCCCGAGGAGATGGATTTAAACTTTAAAATGTGAATAGCTTTAAAAATATGACACCGATTTCAATTAAACTTTTTCCATTAGCACCAAAGGGACGCCGGTGAGTAAGGTGGGCCTACAATTGTCGCGCTATTGTGTACCGTTTTGGTTGTAGTTCAGGAACAAACAAACAAACAAGAGTTTTAGTATATAGATGGACCAAATGCGGGAAATGGAACAAGCTTAGATAGTGTATCTTGGTCGGCATGAATGAGTTGGGCTGAAGGGCCAGTTTCCATGCTGTAAGGTGTATGACAATTAATAATCCAGCTCACTAAAAGCAAACTGGTGCTAGACTACTTAATTGGCCAATCCAACACCAAATTTAAAATGCGAGAGCCTTGCAGTCCCTATTTTAGTACCTATTTCACTTTCTCGTGGACTGTTAGCTCTCAGTAATAAACTGCAAAATCAAATCTTTATATTGTCTTGTCAATTATGACAGACTCCATTCAATGAAGGGTTAGCTTTTACCTATTGGTCTGAGAAAGAGTTGTCAACCCATGACTGGGTCTCCACTTCTATTTGTGATCACATCAGTGCACAATATACTTTTTATGATTTAACTAAATAACCCCATTCATTGATAATGAATGAAAGTAATCCATGCTATTCAATTAAAACAGCAATATCTTAAATGCTATTCAATTAAAACAGCAATTTCAGTTAAACTAATGCTTGTACCTTTCTATTGTACTCGAGCATTCAAATTATATTTATGGTAAAAAAAACACAACTGATTTTATGGTTTTCTCTTTACAATATTGCTTCCACAACATACAAGGTATTTTTAGCAATGATAAAATACGCAATAAAAACATCATTGGCAATGTTCAAATTGTCATTGAATTCAAAGAAAATAACAAGTGGAACTACAATGAGCCTTAGGAAAATAATATTCTAAAATGACAGCTCTCTCATAGATCTTTGCCACAGCAGTACTACAAATAACAATCACCAATCCAATAAGATGCTTCCAGTGTCAGAAATGAAATTCTCTTGTATTTATATGGGGTAAGCTCTCATCATGGTTCTCTCTCCATATACTTCAAAATGCTTTTCTTCTCATCTGTCTGTGGGACAGAGATTCACAAACAGTAAGTTAGATACGATCGATTCCCCAAGCCATATTATTAGAGCAGGTCCTCTTGGCCAACAAGTCTATGCCTTCTATCAAATACCCATTTACACAAATCTATGCTGTTGCCATTTTATCTGCCCACATTTTCATCCACTCCCTTCAGATTGTACCATTCACCTGCAGACTCGGGGCAACTTTCAGTGGACAATTAATGTACCAGCCTGAATGGCATTGAGATGTGGGAGGAAAATGGATCACTGAGAGTTGACCTACATGCAAACTCCACATGGACAACATCTGAGATTGGGATTAAATCCAGGATGTTTGAGCTACCTCGGAGCTCTATTAAATGTGCCACGAGCCCAAGAAGAAATTCAAGAATAAGCTGAAGGAAAACATCAGAAAAATGCAGATTCATAAGACTGCTTTGCACACCGTCCTAAATGTTAAGATGAGCAATCTTAAAGTGTTGCTATGAGAACACCATTATATCTAGTAGTTATTTTTTTAATGGAAAATGCTGATTATAGTAAGTGATATTCCCTGCCAAATCACAATTTCTTAATAATTACAAAATCCATCCTTCAATGATACCAAATCTGCATTATTTGCTGATTCATGAGATCATGAAATCATGAGTGAAAGAAAATTAGGCCAACTTTATGAGAGAACTGAAAATTCCAGGACTGCGGCATTGGACATTGAAAGAGTATCTTTCGGAATATAAACATACATGAAGAATTAATGTCATTTTGCATTTTGTACGATTAGTTATTGGCTTTTACTTTTAAGTAAATGAGTCCAAGGATTTGAGTTCATAAGTCATAAATCATAAGTGATAGGAGTAGAATTAGGCCATTTGGCCCATCAAGTTTTACGTCGCCATTCAATCATGGCTGATCTATCTCTCCCTCCCAACCCCATCCGCCTGCCTTCTCCCCATAACCTCTGACACCAGTACTAATCAAGAATCTATCTATCTCTGCCATAAATATATCCACTGGCTTTGTGTCCACAGCCTTTTGTGGCACAAAATTCCACAGATTCACCACCCTCTGACTAAAGACATTTTTCCTCATCTCCTTCCTAAAAGAACGTCCTTTAATTCTAAGGCTATGACCTCTAATCCTAGACTATCCCACTAATGGAAACATCCTCTCTATCCAAGCCTTTCACTATTCTGCACACTCCAATGAGGTCCCCCCTCATTCTTTTAAACTCCAGTGAATATGGGCCCAGTGCCGTCAAAAGCTCATCATATGTTAACTTACTCATTCCTGGGATCATTCTTGTAAATCTCCTCTGGACCCACTCCAGAGCCAGCACATCCCTCCTCAGATAAGGTGCCAACTTTATTGCAAATTCATTACTTTTCCAACTTGAGAAGCCATCGCTAAAATGTAACATTCAGAAAACACACTGAAGAAAATGCTTTGTGCAGCCGGGGTAAAAGGGGGTGCTTTAAATCAACATTGGTTTAAGTTTAGTTTAGTTTAGAATTTACAGCATGGTAATAGGCCCTTCAGCCCATCACCCATCTATCACCCATATACAGGTTTTATGTTCTACACGCGAGGGGCAATTTACAGTTCTGGAAACTACCAGCAATAACAATATTCACCATGTCCTCACCAAATAAACTTTAGTTATTTTTAAGCAATGTGAAAGATCCATGCTGATCTTAGCAATACTGAGCCGTACAATGGATCATTAAGATTGTAAATATTCAGTTTTGCATCATGCAAGCTGCTTGGAATTCCAAGTGAAGCCCTAATAATCTAACTTGAGCAACATCTATATACTAAAACTTTGTTTGTTTGTTTGTTCCTCAACTATAGCCAAAACGGTACACGACAGCGCGACAATTTTAGGCCCGCCTTACTCACCGTCGTCCCTTTGGTGCTAATTGAAGAAGTTTCATTGAAATCTGTATTATATTTTTTAAGTTATTCACATTTTAAAGTTTAAATCTATCTCCTAGGGAGGGAGGGGGAGGGAGGGAGGGAGGGGCAGGGGGTGGAGGGAGGGGGAGAGGCAGGGGGAAGAGGGAGGATAAAGGGGGTTGAGGGGGATGGAGTGGGGGTTTGAGAAGGGGAGGGGGATGGAGGGAGGGGGGAAGGCGGGTGGGGAAGGGGGGGAGGGGATAGGGAGAGGGGAGGGGGGAGGGGGAGGAGAGGATGCTGGACCAATGCAGGAGAGGTTTGGGCCCAACGGATCCACTTGGTCTAGTTTATTCTACATTGCAACTTTGTCTCAGAGTGTTGATACAAAAAGGCTGGAACTACCAATCACATAATCTGGCAAAATGGTTCCAATGGCAGGAGAGAAAATCTCCTGTAATTAAATCTATCAGTCTCTCGTAATAGTCTCTTTACAGTTCACAGTGTCTTTCCACTCATTTCCTAATGCACAGAGGTTCATACACAGAAAGATGCACAGGACACAATTCTCCAGTCTGAAGAAGGGTCTCGAACCGAAACGTCACCCATTCTTTCCAGCCTGAGATGCTGCCTGTCCCGCTGAGTTACTCCAGCATTTTGTGTCTACCTTCGGTGTAAACCAGCATCTGCCGTTCCTTCCGACACACCTCCAGACTATATTGTTAGAGTCAACCAGGAAGGAAATAGTCTCTGCAGCCTACCATCTCTGGCAATTATCAAGCGCCCATTTATACAAATCTATGCTGGTCTCATTTTATTCTCCCCACATTGTCATTAACTCCCCCCCCCCCCTCCCCCCCCCTCCCCCCCCCCCCCCCCCCCCCGCGCAAAAAAACAGAATTTAACACTCACCCACATACTAAGGACAAATTTCACTGACCAAACAAACTACCAATATTTTTTGGGAGGCATATGGGATGGATATTTGGGGGGCATATGGATGGAAAATGGTTCATTTGGAGGAAATCCACACAATCACAAGGAGCAGGCAAACTTCACACATCGACATCCGAAGTCAGGATTGAACACAGCTTGCTCCGAAAGAGCCATTGTCCCAGTTTCACCCCTTTTGTCTTTTCTTCTCTGGCTGTTATCCAACCATTTGCCTTTCAACCCACCCTCCACCCCCCTCCCACTCCCTCACCTTTATAGATCTATCACTCACCAGGCTTTGCCCTGCCCTTCTTCTCTTCCAGCTTTCTTCTTCCCCCTCCATAATCAGTGTGAACAAGGGTCCTGACCCGAAATGTCACATTTCGCTATTCTCCGGAGATGCTGCCTGACCCGCTGAGTTACTCCAGTAATTTGTGTGTGTTTTTATTTGTAAACCAGCGTCTACATTTCCTTGTGCGTGTCATTGGTTTGCAAACTGCATCAAATGTTAAGATTAGCAATTCTCAAATGCTACTGAGAAAACAGAATTATACTTATGGATTCTCGGACCGAGTTAGTGTCAATCTTCTGCACTTTTTTAATTGGAATATGCAAACTGTATTAAGTGATGGTCTCTACCAACACACTGGTTTCTTGTAAGTTACAAAATTCATCCTTCAATGGTACCAAATTTGTATTGTTAACTGATTGATAAGTTTCCAAATTGAGAGGAAAATCCAGTGCTGGATGTAAGCCATCATTAATATGTAATGTTCAGGAAAAATACTGAAGATAAGCTCTTTGTGCTGCTAAGGTAATAGAAAAAGCTTTGAATCAATATTTGTGTAGGTTCTCAAAAACTGCCAGCAATGATTTTATTCACCAATTAAACTTCCCTTTTTACCCAATGTGAAAAATTTCACACTGTTCTTATCAATACTGAAGTACGCAATAACAACATGAACAAGCGCGTTGGTAACAATTCAAAACAACATGCAATGATAAAAAATTTATTTCCTATTGTGCAAGTCGACACTGAATTCAAAGAAGTTTAAGAAGCGAAACTAAGATGATCTAACTTGAGCCCCGGGAAAAAAACCAATTATTCCAAATAAAAGCTCTATCCGACGGGTCTGACATAAAACAACTACAATTAACAATCACATTCTCTGGAATGATGGTTCCAGTGACAGGAGAGAAGTTCCTCTTGTGTTCTGAATCTACAACATAAAAGTATAAGAAATATGAGAGATGATATGGCTGCAAGTTTACTCTATCATTCAATGAAATCATGGCTGATATCAGACCTCAACGTGCTGGCCAACAATCTTTTTAATTCTTGGGCAAAGAATACAGAACTTTGACGTAGAGCATTTTCTCCCAATAAATAATCCAGCAGAAAGTAACCCAGAAGACAATGAATCCCAATCCAACCCAAGTGGAACAGTCATTCCGCATTTATTCAAAGACTCCAAGGAATTTTATGTGCTTAAGCCTGATCATCACTCATTGCAAACTTAAGCCGACTGTATTGTATCTTGGTATATTGTCTCTTATGCCTGGAATCAATCTAATCAACCTATGCGGCACCTTGTCTGAGACAAATGTATTTTTCTTCAGGGAAGCAGACCAGCACGTCACACATTACTCCAGACAATGAGTTGCTGATACCTTAAATATTTGTAGCAAGGTGTTTTCACGTCTGCACTCCAATTCTTTTTAAGGAAAGTCAATATATCAAAAGGACACAAAGTGCTGAGTAACTCAATAGGGCAGGCAGCATCTCTGGACAACATGGATAGGTGACGTTTCAAGTCAAGACCCCTCTTCAGATGGGTTCTTCTTCTTCTCAAGGGTCTTGTCCCGAAAAAGTACCTGTCCATGTTTTCCAGTGATGCTGTCTGACCTGCTGAGTTACTCCAGCACTTTGTTTCCTTTTGTGTCTTAACAAGCATCTGCAGTTCCTTATTTCTACAAGCCAATATATCATTTGCTTGCATAACTAATCACCAAAGCTTATATGATTACATGTACACACAAATCTTTCCAAATGCCGTTTGTTAGTCTTTTTTATAAAACTATCCAATCTTTTGAAAAAACAATCCAGAGTTTCCCTTCTTCCCACCAAAATGTCATTTTCCCCATACTTTTCTGGATTATACTACACCCTTATCTAATTCATTGGTCTTTATCCTTTTGCAACTTCTGTATTAGTCTCACAGTTTACTTATCGCCTGATTTTCTATTGAATCCGAACACATTAAACATAGGATATTCTTATGTAGGAAAATAACTGCAGATGCTGGTACAAATCAAAGGTATCACAAGATGCTGGAGTAACTCAGCGGGTCAGGCAGCATCTCTGGAGAGAAGGAATGGGTGACGTTTCGGGTCGAGACCCTTCTTCAGAGTATAATCTTATATCATTAATAAAGATTACAAATATCTATATTCCTTTTACTACTCTTCTTGGGACTCCATTATTGACATCTGCTACTTCAAGAATGTCCACCTCTCTATTTTCTGACCACCAACCTATCGTCAATTTATGCTAACACAGCACAGACACTTCTGTGAGCTTCAGTTTTGTATGATAGTCTTCTCGGTAGACTATCTGACGTCAAATGCTGGCTTAAAAGATAGAATTATTGTTCCATGCACCGATTCCAGCTTAACATTTATAATACCCCCTGAACTCTAACAGATTTGTCAAACATAACTTTATTTTATAAAACCATTCTCACTTGCAATCATGCCATTTTATATTATCTTTAATAGTAAGAAAAAATCTACAATAGATGTTAGTCAACTTATTCACAAAATGCTGGAGTAACTCAGCAGGTCAGGCAGCATCTCGGGAGAGAAGGAATGGGTGACGTTTCGGGTCGAGACCCTTCTTCAGACTGATGTCGGGGGTGGGACAAAGGAAGGATATAGGTGGAGACAGGAAGATAGAGGGAGATCTGGGAAGGAGGAGGGGAAGGGAGGGACAGAGGAGCTATCTGAAGTTGGAGAAGTCGACGTTCATACCACCGGGCTGCAAACTGCCCAGGCGAAATATGAGGTGCTGCTCCTCCAATTTCCGGCGGGCCTCACTATGGCACTGGAGGAGGCCCATGACAGAGAGGTCAGACTGGGAATGGGAGGGGGAGTTAAAGTGCTGGGCCACCGGGAGATCAGTTGCGTTAATGCGGACCGAGCGCAGGTGTTCAGCGAAGCGATCGCCGAGCCTGCGCTTGGTTTCGCCGATATAAATAAGTTGACATCTAGAGCAGCGGATGCAATAGATGAGGTTGGAGGAGGTGCAGGTGAACCTCTGTCTCACCTGGAAAGACTGTTTGGGTCCTTTGATGGAGTTGAGGGGGGAGGTAAAGGGACAGGTGTTGCATCTCGTGCGGTTGCAATTTTAGTCAACTGTTCTATATCCCCATGTTTTCTCCCTTCCTCCTCTTTGGTGTGTTTTTATTTGTTATCCCAATCGATTGTAACCTTTATATGATATTGGGAATTTGAAATTTAAAGTCTCTCGAAGCACCTCTCTCAAGCAATTTATTGCTCTGATCCAGTTATTACGAAAAGGCTCTGACACCTCTTGCTTGAAGAGAAAAGACTTTTCAAATGTCACCACAGCGCAAAGATAGTTCTTCATACTTTCTCCTCTCTTATTTGCTCTTTCGCTGATCCCTTCCCATTCAGTGGATTTCCAGTGTACCCAATTGACATTAGGATGTGCATAACTATCAAATGCCAATGTAAGCCATTTTAGCCGCCGCATTTTGATGATAATTTTGAACAAGGTTTTCAAACTTCTTATAAATGCCAATGTGCATTCCTTCGTGTGGAGAAGTTAGCTTGCCAGAGGAAGTGTCAGGCAGCCCAATGGGGTCAAAGTCTAACCAAGCCACCGAGACCTGATGGCCCATGACCTGGGGTCTTATAGGTGGAAGCTGCAACAAGCGAGGATGTCTCACATGTATTCTACGAGATTTCTCTGGAAACTGAAGAGATCCAAGAGGAAATTTCAATAATAATGCCCCGTTTCAAGAGCTGAGTGGAGTTTAGTTGAGTTGAGTTTAGTTTATTGTCAGGTGCAGTGAAAAGCTTTTGTTGTGTGCTAACCTGTCAGTGGGAAGACAGTACAAGATTACAATCAAGCCATCCACAGTGTACAGATACATGATTAAGGGAATAACATGAATAACGTTTAGTGCAAGAAATAACATTTAGTACAAGAAATAACGTTTAGTGCAAGAGAAAGGAGGGAGACAGAAAGCAGGAGACTACATGCCAGTTAGCATAACATTTGACATTGAGAAAATATTTAAATCCATTACTAGTTAGGTAATAGGGGGGGATTTAGAAAATTATAAGTCAATCAATATGGGTTCACAAATGTTTCATAAATTTGCCAGGGTACTCTGAGGATGTGACATGAAGGGAACCATGTATTAATTTGGTTTTCCAGTTGGCATTTGAAATGATACCACGTAAAGATCGCTGCACAAGATAAAAGTGGATGTTGTTGGAAGGATATATTTCCACGGATAGGAGAGTGACTATTTTTTGGTTAGTTTAGTTTAGTTTAGTATGGAGATACAGTGTGGAAACAGGCCCTTCACACCGAGTCCACACTGACCAGTGATCCCCGCACATGGACACTATTCTGCACACACTAAGGATAATTTACAATTTTACCAAGCCAATTAACCTACAAACCTGTACGTCTTTGGAGTGTGGGAGGAAATCTGTGCTCCCAGGGAAAGCCCATGCAGAGTCACGGGGAGAACATACAAACTCCGTACAGACAGCGCCCATAGTCAGGATCGAACCCGGTTCTCTGGTGTTACAAGGCAACAACTCTACCGCTGCGTCACTGTGCCACCCACTTCCAAGACTGTCTAACAGAAACAGAAAGTTTTTGGATAATATTTGGGTCAGCAATCAATAAATAGCTGGGTGCTGCAGGGTCAATATTGATGAATTGCAGGGAAGGACTGAGGGCCTTGTAACCATATTACAGTGCCCTCTATAATGCTCTACCAAAATGTATAAAAATGGCCTTTATTAAAATCTGACAATGTGCACTTTAACCACATGTGATTTTTTTCCATTACAAATCTCAAATTGTGGAGTACAGAGGCAAATAAATAAATGATGGGTCTTTGTCCCAAACATTATGGAGAGCACTGGTGTTACAAACAATGAGTAGCAGATTTTGAGGAGCATACAAAAGTCTGCAAAGGTATTTAGATGGTATTACGAATTTTGACAGATGGCTTTTCATGTGGGAAAATGGGATGTTCTTGTTCTTTGGAAGTAAGAAAAATAAAGCAATTTATATTTAATGTATTCTTCTTCTTCTTCTTAAGCTCTTTGCTCCTCTAGGGAGCATAGGCCATTGACAAATATCCTCCACCTCACTCGGTTGTTGGCGGTTCTTTCAAGATCTCCCCAGTTGAGCCCACTCCCAAACATTTCTGCCTGGACACCTCTTCTCCAGCTGTTCCTGGGGCGACCTCTTTTCCTTTTTCCTTGTGGGTTCCATTTCAGGGCTTGCCGGGTGATGTTTGTGGGTGTGTCCAATCCAACTCCATTTTCTCCATTTTCTCTATTTAATGGATTGCGACTACAAAATATTGCAGTTAAAAGAGATTTAGGTATCTCGGTATATGAAACTTATCAAATTGACATTCATTCACAAAATGCTGGAGTAACTCAGCAGGTCAGGCAGCATCTCAGGAGAGAAGGAATGGGTGACGTTTCGGGTCGAGACCCTTCTTCAGACTGAAGAAGAGTCTCGACCTGAAACGTCACCCATTCCTTCTCTCCTGAGATGCTGCCTGACCTGCTGAGTTACTCCAGCATTTTGTGAATAAATACCTTCGATTTGTACCAGCATCTGCAGTTATTTTCTTACACTAAATTGACATTCAGGTACATCAAATAATGAGTAAGGCTAGTAGCTTTATAGTTTTTGTTGTGAAAAAAATGGATGCAACTTTACGGGATAGTGTTGAACCCACACAGGAGTACTCCAGGAAGGATATGCCTGCATAGAAGCCAGTGCAGAGAAGATTCACTTGGTTGATTTATGATATGAAGGAGTGGACATATGAAGAAAGGTTGAGTGAATTGGTTCCACACTCACTGCAGTAAAGAAGGTTGAAAGTGATCTTTCTGAAACATAACATTCTGAGGAGAGTTGACAGGGTCAATGGGAGCGGATGATTCCTCTAGTGGGGTCATGTAGAACTAGCGAGATGGCCATAATTGCTATGGTATGGCACTTTATTTGTCTAATGTACCGAGGCACATTCATTAGTTTTCAGAAGAGGCATCGCTATGCATAAGCATTTCGCTACATCTTAGATAAGCATCTCAGATACAGTTGTATAGTGTATAGCAGTAGTACATTGAGGCACTATACAGACTCGCCAGTTTGACACCATTTTCAATTCCCAGTTGTTGTAAGTGCAGGGATCTTGAGCTGACCACAAAGGCCCATTCTCCTGGATGCGTAGCTGGGTTGGCATGGCCAAGTGTGGCCGATGATGGAGTAAGCAGCTCTACCATTC
Source organism: Rhinoraja longicauda (assembly GCF_053455715.1). Taxonomy (NCBI): domain Eukaryota; kingdom Metazoa; phylum Chordata; class Chondrichthyes; order Rajiformes; family Arhynchobatidae; genus Rhinoraja; species Rhinoraja longicauda. The sequence goes on along the minus strand of NC_135969.1, from coordinate 30,489,347 downwards.
AAGTAGAACAGGCTCGAGAAGCCAGCTGGTCCACTGGTGCTCCTGTTTCTTATGCTTGCATGCAGATCTTGATGCAAGAAATGAAATTAATAACAGCTGTTGGAAGATTGTGTTTGTCCACTGATGAATCAACATTATCAACTCTATTAAAGATCGTGGGTAATGTCAATCAGGACATGGCATAATCAGGACATACAACCCTTAATGGTCATTCTTCTCTCTTAGATAAGGAACACTGAAGATTATAATGGTTGTGGCCAGGATTAGGCCATTCAATTCTGATCTCAATTGTTCGTCAGGTTTAGTACAATGGCACTTCAGGCTTAGTACAATTCCACATCCTATGCTTATCACTGAACCATTCCAAATGCTTTCATTTTCATTCTTTGCATTAACTTTTTACTAATCGAATCAGTTTATTATGATGAAACTTTGCACAAATTAAAATAGTGTTGACTGGCGAAGAACTTTGCTCAGTTGGACATAACTATGATTAATCATGATCTATTGATGATGAAGCTGCGATGTATTTCAGAGAAGGCTCTGCAGATTTTAATTTAGTCTAGCGTTCTTTCCAAATACTGAAATATTGCCATAACCTTTTACAGAGCGCCACAGGGCTTTTTTTCCCCCTCAAACTAAGATAGCAACAAAGGACTGAAATATTTCCAAGTGTGAAGACCTCCAGTGGAGGTAACCCAATTGAGTTCTTCACATACCATGCTGGTAAAATGCCAGCTGAATTTTTAAAGTTGTACTTAATTACTGTCAACTTAATGTGAATTCCAAAGAACAGAATGCACGTTCGATGCCTTTCTCTCCTCTATTAGTAAAAGACAGCATGATTTATTCAGTCTGAAGCGAGGTGCCTTTATTTTTTTGTTATTTTTCATCGAGGTACTTTATCAAGCGACGTGCTACACTTGGCTAAGTGTACGCATTCAGGCATTGCCCAGCGTTTTCTCATTACTCGGGCTTTCTTCACAGAAACGTTACAGAGTATTCAACCTCACTTCTCATCTCAAAGTCCAATACTTTTATGTTATTCTGCCTGAACCAGCTCCTCAGATCAGAAAGGGTGAAAAGCGTTTGGTATGAAAGTCATGCTTCCAGTAATCCCGACAATATGAGGGATTAACTGCATCTTCCCTCAGCTTGTGATTTTCCATCATTAATATTTCCAGGCTGGGGGTTCACAGTTTCTTGATGTGCCCTCTAAGCATCAGTCATAAGTTTCGAAAGAAAATAAAGTGCGTGTGTTTGAAAACAAAACTACCGACAAATGGCAAAGGTCCATCCAATTCTATTCTCGGGAATTTGCAAGGTTTATACACTCTTGTGCACAGATTTTTTTTAAAAAATTGAGCAAAACAGGTCATGCCTTGGATTTAGAAGCAGCCAGAAAGTGGTTCTTTAATTTTCGACAGCGATGCTTACTGGGGCATGTGGAAGGATTTCTTGGGAGTAGTTTGCACTCTGGGATCTTGCAAAGATCCTGAGATACCAGCAGCTAATTTGAGGATTTAAAATACCATGCTGCAAAGTCAAAGTGTCAAATGAGAATGGAATGCTTTAGTCAATCAGGAATATTAACAAGTCTGTTTGACAGCAGAGAGATTGTTCTTAATCTGCAGGTCTGTGACTAGTGGTGTGCCTCTGGGAACAATGCCGGGTCCATTGTTGTTTGTGGTTTACATTAACAAGTTAGTGAGAATGTGCAAGGCATGATTAGTAAGTTTGCAGATGACACTAAAGTAAGTGCTTTAGTAGACAGTGAAGATGGTTATTATAAATTACTGCTGAGAATGTGGGCTGAAGAATGGCGAGTAATGGTTAATGTAGATGAGTGTAAGGTGTTGCATTTTGCGATATCAAACCAAGGCAGGACATTTACAGGCCCCTGGAAGTGTTGCAGAACAGAGGGATCTCAGAGTTCATGTACACAGTTCCCTGAAAGTGGCATCACAGGTAGATAAGGTGGTAAAGAATGGTGGTCCCTTGGTCTTTATCAGTCTGGGTATTATAGATGCACTATAGAAGTTGCGATGTTATGTTACAGTTGTACAAGGTATTGATGAGGATGTATTTGGAGTATTATGTTCACTTCTGGGCACCATATTGCAGGAAAGATGTCAAGTTGGAAAGGATGCAGAGAAGATTTACGACTTACGGGAAGATTATTGCCTATTCTATAATAAGTTCTACAACTTCAGATAATTTGATTTCTCTACCTGCACACATACCACCGGATGGTGCCACCAGTACTGGCTGCCTCGCCAACAGTCTGTCTGTCCTTTCTACTGTTTTCATTATTTTAAGTATATGTTAAAAATATGTTTTAGTGTTCCTTGGTTTGTTTTATGTGGTGGGGTGAGGGGGGGGGGGGGAATTGGGGGATTTTTTTTTTTTCAATTTCTTCCCTCGACGGAGGTGCAATTTTTCTTCCTTTCGTATCTCCGTCCCCACTGCGGCCTAACATTGTGGAGTGGTGCGGCCTTTCCTGGAGACCGGTCCGGCACTTCAAGTAGCGGGCGCGGCGCGGACTTTAACATCGTGGAGCTTGCGATCCTTTGCCGAGGATCGACTGTGGAGAGTTCCAACAGCGGGGCCTGTGGATTTTAACATCGTGAAGCCTGTGGTCTGGTAAGAAGAGGCCAATTCGGGTGTTCCATGCCGCGGAGAGTGTTCCAACTCGTCCCGATGCCGGAGTTTCGATCATCTCGACGCGAGGGCTTGGACAGTCGGATGGTTCAACAGCCCGGACCGTGGGTGAACAAAGAGGAAGATGATTGAACTTCATTACCTTCCATCACAGTGAGGAATGTGGAATCCGCTGTGGTTGATGTTTATGTTAAATTTTATTTTATGTGGCTGCTTTTTACTTAGTATGGCTGTGTGGTAACTCAAATTTCACTGTACCTTAATTGGTACATGTGGCAATAAATTGATCTTGAAATCTTGAATCTTGAAGACAATCATCTGTGATAGATAGAAAATGCTGGAGTAACTCAGTGGGTCAGACAGTATCTCTGGAGAAAAGGAAAAGGTGATGTTTCGGGTTGAGAACCTTCATCAGACTTGATGAAGTATGATGAAGACTGATGAAATGTCTTGACCCGAAACTTCACCTATTCCTTTTCTCCAGAGATGCTGCCTGGCCCACTAAGTTGCTCCAGCATTTTGTGTCTATCTTCAGTGTAAACCAGCATCTGCAGTTCCTTCTTACTTATTCATCTGTGATATTGGCTCACCTTATTTGGTATATTTTTCCTTATTTTATTTTTTCTTTGGAAGCTGAGGACATGCTAAGACTGACCTGGTGGGTATGCCTTCATATTCTGCATTTTGTGACTCCTACATTCTTTTCTGGATGTTCTAACTCTGTATCTGTTCCCATGCATTCATTGACTGGATAACCCTGTTTATGGCTAATCCCCCTAGTCACAGAACCGAACAGGATGGACACAAACCACTCGGCCTACCACGTTCACATCAACCAGAAGGCACCCATCTGTAATAATTCCATCTTCAATCATTTGCCTCTATGCCTAGGCAATTCAAATACACATCTAGACTCTTAGTTTAGAGACATAGCATGGAAACAGGCCCTTTGGCTCAGAGACCGCACCGATCACAGTGGTGCTGCCGTAGAGCTGCTTGTTCACAGTACCAGAGGGTTCGATCCTGATTATGGGTGCTGTCTTTACGGAGTTTGTATGTTCTCCCTGTGACTGAGTGGGTTTTCTCCGGTTGCTCTGGTTTCCTCCCACATTCCAAAGAGGTACATATTTATAGGTTAATTGGCTTCTGTAAATTGTCCCTAGTGTGTGGGATAGAGTAAGGATGATTGTTGGACAGCGTGAGCACAGTGAGCTGAAGGGTCTGTTTCCATGCTGTATCTCTGAACTAAACTAAAGGTTTTGAACAGTCACTGTTTCTTTGTCCACAACCTAACTTGCTGAGTGTTGCAGCATTTTCTGCTTTTATTTCATTCTTTCTAAAATTCCTGATCTTCATTTCACAAAATATGGCTCGACCCTCTCATCTCCTCCCTCACTTTCTTCACCAAACACCTTCAGCAGACATCTTGGCATGTGAATCAATCGTTGTTTCATCAAGGCTTCCGTAAAAGCCCAATCATAGTTCTCACTTAAAGTCCACAACTATCAACCATGCTCAGTGCTCAGAACCAATGACCCTGGCTGATGATTCTCTTGCCCAATCCACAGAGAATGATGCCAAGTTAATGGCAATGTAATTGTTGCCACTGATTGTGATAACATCTATAATCAACATTTGCACTTGCAATAAAACGCACTTAACCATTCATAGGTGATAATACTCTGATATGAATAAATGAAAAGTACCAAAGGACGGAGTCATAGTCATAGAGTGATACAGAGTGGAAACAGGCCCTTCAGCCCAACTTGCTCACACCGGCCAACATGTTCCAGCTACACTAGTCCCATCTGCTCGCATTTGCCCTATATCCCTCCAAACCTGTCCTATCCATGTACCTGTCGAACTGTATCTTAAACTTTGGGATAATCCCTGCCTCAACTACCGCCATTGGCAGCTCGTTCCATACACTCACCACCCTTTGTGTGAAAAAGTCCATCCCCAGATCTTTATTAAATCTTTTCCCTTCACCCTCACTTTTAAAGACTGAGATTCTAATAAGCAGCAGATTTTTTTCCAACAATCCCATCCTCATACTTCTCCAATCCCACACCACATGCTCACCTTTCAAGGTTAACCTAAAGGCTTTAGGATTTCATCAAAACAATCATAATGCCTCTGCTTTGTTTGTTTGCAGCATCATACAATTTCAACTGATGCGTTATCTGATTAACACTTTAATTGCTTCGATTACTTTTTTCATTGGATCTCTCCGCAAGAGCAGCTCATGCATAAAGAGGCTTTATACTATGACTCTCTCAGGCCGCCTATTAACATTCCCCCATCCGTGACAGGATCTTAAAAATTAACATCCCTCAAGAGGCTCTAGATATGGAAAATGTTGCATTTCCTCTTTCCAATCTAGTCTTTTTTTCTCTTATCACAGATTGCCAGTTCACAAAGCTTTCACTCTATATTCCAAGTTGAAGTGCTCAGTAAACCCTAACGTGACACTTTGACTCTTGCAGACCAACCCCCTCTTTCCTCACCGAAGGCCTTCACGATTGCACCTCCGAAGTCCATGCCCAGCTTTTCCAGAAGACCATCAAAGTCCAAGCCCAGCCTTTCCAGAAGACCATCAAAGTCCATGTCCAGCTTTTCCAGAAGTCCACCAAGTGTCTTCCACTCTGAGCATCCTACTGAAAATGATTTGGAAGATAGGACAAAGTCACTACTGCAGTTTAAAAAGACAGGATAATCCACTTCCGCCGGAACACACTTCTCAAAATTGGATGTGAAAGTAAATTGATCTTAATTAGTTCCACAACATTTGATAGTTTTGATTCTGTTTTGCCAACAGTGTTAGTTAAAAAATAGAAGCAGTGGTTGAAACAGTCTCAATTTTCTCTTCCAGAGACATTGTTTTTGAAATTAGCGTTCCCATTTCTCTTTGTCTCACCACCGGCATCAATGTTGCTTGTTATCAAATATTTCGATTGCACTTGTCTTAATGATCACTTATGTTGGATGTGGTACTACAAGTTTGGTGGAGCCATGTAGATGGGTCTGGGTGGGTTGGGTTTCGATAGTAGAGGGGGAGGTGATAGTGGGGGCAGAGGGAAGAGAAAGCTGTGCTGTATCTGTAAACAATTAGCTAAAAAGCCATTTAGTCAGAGGACTTAATGGTGCTAAAATGGTATTTTGCAAGCAACATTTACAGCACAGGATGGGTCCCAGTCATATCAAAAGACCGCTTTGCATTCCACTGTAATCAGCAGCTAGAATCAGAAATCCTAAAACAAAAATCTGAAAAGAACAATCAATGTCACTTCTTTAAGAATAATATTCTTACCTCACAAGCACTGTGCAAACTCCATGACGACAGACAAACATGGGGTAGAAAATTAGACCGAAACATCTAGTCTCTCGACTGCAGGCTTGGCAGAGCCATTCTGCATGGATCCCACGAGCCAGATCAGAGCTGGAGGCAGCTGTGCTTGCCTGGCAGACCACAGAACTCATTATGAAGCTTGCACCAGCAGATCTTTAAAGCAAAATTAATGCAAGGGAGACAGAGCGAGTCTGGGGCAAGCTGAGAGTAAATCTGCAAACTCACAAGGTTTGAGTATTGTAATATTGTTTTGATGGGCAAAGAGAAAATGGCAGCTCAGCCACCAGCAGGCTTCATAAGCAGCCTGTAATAATGAGGCATGTAAATCATCTGCATCCTATGAAGAGAGGATGGAAGACCTTTTCATGGACAATTCTATTTTTTTCAGCTGGAAGACAGTGCTGAACTGGAACAGGCAGTGAATGCTGGAGTGAAAGAACACAAAGAAACGATATGACTGAAGGAAAAAAGCTGCAAAATGGGATACTAATAATAGCGATGGAGAAAGTCATAGATTTGCTGAAGTAGTTTAAGAGGCTGGAAAAATAATTCAATCCATAACTTTTTTGAATAGTGGAGTGCTATAAATTCAGTCTATATAAGCAAAAGCTGGGAAGCTGAGTGACTATGTCACGTCACTCACAGAGCTCTTAGTTATTATAACTTATGGAGTTTTCAGATCATTTACTTGGAGACACATTTGTGTGTAACCTATGGCACAAGAGGGCATTTTGTCTCTTTAAAAGACTATAGGGACTAGCTTTAAGGTGAGAGAGACAAACTTAGTCTGAAGAAGGATCTCGGCCCGAAACGCCACCCATTCCTTCTCTCCAGAGATGCTGCCTGTCCCGCTGAGTTGCTTCTTTAAAGAAGGGTCTCGACCCGAAACATCACTTATTCCTTCTCTCCATCGATGCTGTCTATCCCGCTGAGTTACTCCAGCACCTGATTCATATCCCTCATTTCCTTGCATATCCATTTGCCTATCTAAAAGACTCTTTAATACCGCTCTCGGATCTGTCCACCACCATCTCTGGCTGCACACTCCAGGCACCCACCACCCTCTGTGTAAAAAACTTGCACCGCACATCTCGTTCAAATTTTATCCCTCTCAGCTTAAAGTTTTGCCCTATAGTCCATTAAAGAGACTAAAAGCAAGCCATAAGAAAGAACACTAAGTAATAGTTTCTAAAATAAAACACCAGGCAAGACACAGAAGTTTTCAATGCAATATCAGCATAAAGGGAAAATGCTAACTGTTCCTGGCAGCCCTATTTCCTAATTCAACAATTCACGCAATGAGAACTTCGAGAATGTCAAGGCTGACAACTGCATAGTTTTTAGTCCCAATCACAATTTCCCATATAACAAAGCACTAGCTTGCTAAAAGAGGTAGGTCAGATTTGACCTGAGAAGTGGCCAATAATAATCATTCCACATCAATCAGGCAATAACCATCTCCAATAAGAGAGAAACAAGTCTGTAGGAAGGAAATGCAGATGCTGGTTTATATCGAAGATAGAGACAAATTGCTGGAGTAACTCAGAGGATCAGACAGCATCTCTGGAGAAAAGGAATAGGTCAGCATAGGGGTGCCAACTATCTCATTCCCAAATAAGGGACAAGGTGGCATCACCACCCCGCGCCTTATGTGAACTCACCCAGCCACGTGCTCCTGCTCCACCAATGGCGGCCGCCAGGGCCGGGAGGTGGGTTGCTATGCAACCTCCGTCAGGTGGCACTCGGGCCTCCGAATCTACACTGTCCGGACCTACACCGTCCGGGCCTACAGCGTCCGGGCCTACAGCGCCCCTCCCAGGCCTAATACGGGACAAGGGCGGTCCCATACGGGACAAACCAATTTAGCCCAAAATACGGGATGTCCCGGCTAATACGGGACAGTTGGCAACCCTAGGTCAGAACCCTTCCTCAGACTGAAAGATAAAGGTGGGGGGGAATTGGAAGCGAGAAAAGGCCAGAATAAAACAGGGCTAGCAACAGATGACCTTAGAAAGGGTGGAGTCCACTAGAGAAACTAGTTTAGGTTAGTTTATCTGTATTATATTGTCACATGCACCAAGGCACAGTGAAACGTTTTTGTTTACGTGCTATCCAGTAAAAAAAAGGCTATACATAAATACAATATCTAACCACCTCCATAATCATTTAATATGATTCCTCACGGTCAACTGTCCAACATTAATCACCTAGGATGCAAGGGCCTTCACTACTGACCCGAAAGATATAGGAGACACAAGTAATTGCAGATGCTGGTTTACAAAAAAAGAGATAAAGTGCTGGAGTGACTTAGTGGACCAGGAAGCATCTCTGGGGGACATGGACAGACATATTGGACATTGGCATATAATAAAATTATTCAACAGAATGCTGTGAAAATAAATCTAACATTGAGACATATAGTCAGACTTAAAATAAAATTGAGAGTTGAACATACATGTATGCACACAGACATGAACACGCATGCGTACAAGCAAGCACATACACACTACCAAAGACATATTTATTGGTAAACGTCAAAGAAATAATCCTTGCGTAAGGAATTTGTCCCTGTCAAAATGTGACCGTAACTTTGTATGTATCTTTGAGTGCATTGCTCAGCTTGTGTGTGGGCAGATTCCATATAGCCTGTCACCATAATTTCATTTTTGTCTCATTTTGTAATAGTATATATTGAGTTTGAAAATAAATAAAGCTAAAGCTTCACAACATTATTTTTTTGATATTCACGGCATTCTTCTGAATTAAATAACAACTTATCATGGCTGGCATAATGACTGTGATTTTTTTTTCTAATTTCCTCGCACTATTTGACATGAGGCACATGGATTTGCAGAGAATTGAGGGATATGGATCATGTGCAGGCAGATGAGTTTAATTGATCTTGGCATCATGTTCAGCAGTGACATTGTGGGCCAAAGGGCCTGATCGTATGCAGTCCTGTTCAATGTACTATGTACCTACAGTCCACCTGCAGCCATTAACTTACAAAAGTATCTCACCATTTTTGCATATTTACATGAAACTGCATAAGTCATCCATGCATGGAATTGCATGAACATATTTTATTTTGTCAGCATGAAAAAAAGACCCCTTAACACAGTCTGACAAACTGGACAATTACGCAAAGCACTGGAGGAGCTCAATGGGTCAAACAGAATCTCTGGAGTCAGGACCCTTTTTCAGACTGGAGAAAGGTCACGACCTGAAATGTCACTTATCCAAAGATAGACCCAAAGTGCTGGACCAACTCAACGGGCCAGGCAGCATCTCTGGAGGAAAAGGATAGGTGACATTTCTTCAGACACTTACCGATGTTCTCCAGAGATGCTGCCTGACCCGCTGAGTTACTCCAGCACTTTGTGTCTTTTTTGTAAACCAGCATCTGCAGTTTCCTGTGAGTGGACAATTATACATACACTTCTGGAAATTCTTTCCTTCCGGGCAATAAAACAAATGAAACTTAAGTGTGGATCACCACCAGAACTCTGGTATCTTAATAGGGCTATTCCACATCCTAGTTCTTCAGGAACCATTATGTTCCACATCGTAATTAAGCAGCTCTATTAATCTTTGTGCTTTGAACTTCAGTTTGTTCCTTGCCACTGGTCAATATACCTGTAGTTTGCAATTCATGCAAAAAAACAGAAAATGCAGGAGACACTCGGCAGGTCAGACAGCATCTGTCAAGGGGAATAAATCTGTCAGTACATCAGTTAATTATTCCTGCAGCTTTGCAGAATCCATGTTATTTTCTTTTTATGTTTGTTTATGCTGCTTGTAAGCATTAACTGGTTTATCTGGGAATTGATCTGCAGCTATACTGCTCTTTGGGGGGAAAATAATTTGAGCACAAAGTTTTATTTACTTTAGAATTTTCAGATCTTTTTGTTGGTTGTCCTTCAGCATTCCAATCTCTGAAGATCAAAATGGGCGGCAGAGTGGCCAGTGGTAGAGTTACTCACAGCGCCAGAGATCTGTGTTCTATCCTGACTACTGGTGCTGTCTGCACGGAGTTTGTACGTTCCCCCTGTGACTGCGTGGGTTTTCTCCGGGTGCTCTGGTTTCTTCCCATATTCCAAAGAGGTGCATGTTTATAGGTTAATTGGCTTTTGTAAATTGTCCCTAGAGTGTCGGAAAGAGTAAGGATGATATACTGGAAGGTTGAACAATAAGATTAAAAGTCCATGCCAACGAGGAAAACATAAAAGTTCTCCTCTCAGCTCTTTAAGTTGAGTGTGTCTACCCCTTTCCTAGATTTATACGATGTCTGGACTCAGTGATGTGATATTAGAAGGATGTGATATTAGAAGGCCACAATTGTAAAACTAACTGTAATCATCTCACAGTACACCTTCAGAACATGGGAGGAGTGAAAATGGAGAAAGTGAGTTGAGTTTAGTTTAGTTTAGAGATACAGCGTGAGATACAGTCCCACCGAATCCACACTGACCAGCGATCCCCGCACCCTAACACTATCCACCAGGGACAATTTACAATTTTACCAAGCCAATTAGCCTACAAACCTGCACGTCTTTGGATTGTGGAAGCTCCCGGAAAAACCCACGCAGGTTACAGGGAGAACGTACAAACTCCGTGCAGACAGCACCCGTAGTCAGGATCGAACCTGTGTCTCCAGCAACTCTACCACTGCGCCACGGCTCTGCCCCTGAGTTCTGGTGGTGTTGCAATCCCCTTAGATATATACCTGCATCTCCTGTGTTAACAATGTGGGTCATCAGGAGCACAGTGTTCTTCATTGGATAACCCGCCAGAGCAGTTGTTTGCTGCCAGATGTTTGTGCCTGAACAAGAGATCAGCTTGCTGCTAACTTCTTAATGAGGCCAGATTTCACCCTTAAATATTTATATTTGATGCCAAACAAGAAATGAAAGATGGGCTCCAATTGACTGAAAGATTAATATCCGGTCATGCATTATTTATGCAGATAATTCAACTCTGATGAATTGGGATGTAAAGCAGCCAGCAGATTTCTGCATTATGATGAAATACAGCCATAATAAAAAATGAAGCAGTTTTAAAGATGCAGCTACTGGAACAGTACAGGATTTACTTGCATTTGGAAAAGCATGGGCTTATTGGGCAGAGTGATGAGTCAGCATGGCTTTGTCATGGTGGAGGCCATGGATCACAAATGTGACTGAGATTTGTGAGGAAATGACAAAGATGATTGATGAGGGCAGAGCAGTGAATGTTATCTACCAATGTTATTTACATCAGTAAAGCATTTAACAAGATGCTTTGTGGTAAGCCGAACCAGAAGATTAAATCACGTGAGATCGAGGGTGAGTTGGTAAGTTGTATTCAGAATTGGCTTGATTACGAAAGACAGAATAGTGGTAGTTTAGTTTAGAGATACAGTGCAGAAACAGGCTATTTCCCCCCCCCCCCCCCCCCCAAGTCCGCACCGACCAACAGTCACCCATACACTAGTTCTATCCTACACACTAGGGACAATTTACAGGAGCCAATTAACCTACAAACGTGTACGTCTCTGGAGTGTGGAGGAAACCAGAGCACCGTGAGGAAACCCACGTAGTCACAGAGAGAATATGGAAACTCCACACATACAGTACCCAAGGTCAGGATCGACCCTGGGTCTCTGGCGCTGTAAGGCAGCAGCTCTACCGCTGCGCCACTGTGCTGCCAGTAGAGGGTGTTTTTCTGACTGGACTTACGTAATGATTGATATAGCGACCACTATCGTTTCATAAGATATATATATATATATGAATGATGTGGACGAAAATATATGTGGTCTGATTAATAAATTTTCAAATTACACAAAAGTTGAAGATGGTAATGAGGAAGGTTGTTAAAGGATGCAGCAGTATTCATTGGAAATTTCGACAGAGGAATGGCAGATTGAGTTTCAAGAGATTCAAGAGATTCAAGATAGCTTTATTTGTCATCCAAATTGGACGAAATTCAGTCATCCACAGTCCAAAAATAAAAGCATTAAATAGGCATTAAAATTACACAACCCCAAAAACACACAAAAAAAGAAACATCCATCAAAGAAACATCCATCACAGTGAGTCTCCTCCAGTCCTCTCCTCACTGTGATGGAAGGCCACAATGTCTTTCCCTTCTCCTGCCGTCTTCTCCCGCAGTCAGGCTGTTGTGGTTGCAGGCCGCGCCGGACGGTCCGCAGCGGCCCGAGCCTAAGGCGAGTCCCAGCCGCTCCCGCAGCCTCCGAAGACGGCCGGCTCCGCTGATGATAAATCCGATCCGGGGCGGGCGAACACGCTGCTGCTGTTGCTGCACGTCGGGGCGGTCGTGGCTCCCGACATTGAAGCCCCCGCCCAGCAGAGAAAAATCCCGCGGCATATTTTAGGCCGCGCCGGACGGTGAAATGTCCGCGACCCAAGCCCAGTGATCCGGGGCGGGCGAACACGCTGCTGCTGCCGGAGCTCCTGATGTCGGCATCCACGCGGCCCGAGCCTAAGGCGAGTCACAGCCGCTCTCGCAGCCTCCGAGGACGGCCGGCTCCGCTGATGGTTAGTCCGGTCTGCGGACTCTGCGAACCGGAGCCCTGGAGGCCGCCAGCTCCAGGAGTTGGGCCGATGGTAGGCCGCAGCAGGAACGGAGACAACACCCAGAAAACAAAGGTCGGGTCTCCGTTCGGAAGGGACACATATTTACAATTTTACAGTTCCCCCCTCCCCCCCACATACACACATAGTACACAAACACAAAAACACGACATCACAACTACAATTAAGACAAAAAAACAACAAAAACACAAAGACAAATGGACCGCAGGTAAGCCGCAGCTGCTAGGGCAGCGCTACCATTTTGGTAAAACAGACAGGGCATGATCAGCAAGTTTGCAGATGACACAAAGTTAGGGGGGGTGGTGAATAGCAAGGAAGGGATCTGCAAGCTGCAGGAAGATATAGATGAGATGGTCAGATGGGCGGAGCAGTGGCAGATGGAATTTAATCCTGAAAAGTGCGAGGTGATGCACTTTGGCAGGAATAACTTGGAGAGGGAGTACACCATGAATGGAAGGACCCAAGGGAAGACAGGGGTACAGAGGGACCTTGGAGTGCAGGAGTGCAGGTATACAAGTCCTTGAAGGCAGCAGGACAGGTGGACAGGGTGGTCAAAAAGGCATATGGGGTACTGGCCTTCATTAGCCGGGGCATCGAATATAAAAGTAGGGGGGTAATGATGGAATTGTACAGAACACTGGTGAGGCCACAGCTGGAGTATTGTGTACAGTTCTGGTCACCACATTATAGAAAGGATGTGATAGCTTTGGAGAGGGTGCAGAGGAGATTCACCAGGATGCTGCCAGGGATGAAGGGCCTCGGCTATGAGGAGAGACTGAGCAGACTGGGGTTGTTTTCCCTGGAGCAGAGAAGGCTGAGAGGGGACATGATCGAGGTGTACAAGATCATGAGGGGCATAGATAAGGTAGATGGCGGGGAACTTCTTCCACTGGTGGAAGGTTCAACAACGAGGGGACATAGATACAGGGTAAGGGGAGGGAGGTTTCGGGGGGATGTGAGAAAGATCTTTTTCACCCAGAGGGTGGTTGGAGTCTGGAACTCACTGCCTGGGGTGGTGGTGGAGGCGGGAACACTCACAACGTTTAAGAGGCATTTGGAAGGGCACTTGAAATGCTACAACATTCAGGGCTATGGTCCAAATGCGGGAAAATGGGATTAAAATTAGACTGTGTTTGGATTGGCACGATGGGCCGAAGGGCCTCTTTCTGTGCTGTAGGACTCTATGACTCTATGACTATGAATCTAGGTGTGAGGAGATGCATTGTGGAAGATCAAATGCAAGGGGGAAGTATACAATAAAGGCAGGACCCCCTTGGAGTATTGATGTTCAGAGCTACCTTGAGCGCAAGTCTGTAGCTTCCTGAAAGTGTCAACGCACATGGTTAGGATGGTAAATATGGCCTACAAAAAACTCCTTCGGGTCATGGAATGGGGAATGGCCAAGTGAGGATAGATTGTGGAGGATGAGAGAGATGGTAGGAGGTGCAACATCATGGAGATGTGGCAGTGAGCCATTAGACCAGGGGCTGCCGTGGGAGTGTGAAAGTTGTAGCAAAGCATTATAATTTAGAAGTAAATATGCAGTTGTGGCAAGGTCAATTCCGTGAGTGAGAGATACGATTTTGTTACGGGAGCTAACACATTCACGCAAGATGGGGACATACTCTGAGTAGCTTTGAGTGGGCGGCCTAGTGGTGCAGAGGTAGAGTTGCAGCCTTGCAGCGTCAGAGACCGGGTTCCATCCTGACTACAGGCGCTGTCTGTATGGAGTTTGTACCTTCTCCCTGTGGCCAGGTGGATTTTCTCCCACACTGCAAAGATGTGCAGTTTTCGTAGGTTAATTGGTTTCTGTAAATCGTAAACTGTCCCTAGTGTGTAGGATAGTGCTAGTGTACAGGGTGAAGGCTGGTCGGCGCGGACTCGGTGGGCTGAAGGGCCTTTTCCCTCGCTGTATTTCTCAGTCTAAAGTAAAACTAAAAGTTTGGGTTATCAATGGGTGGAGAAACATTGCAAAGGTAACAAGAGTTTCAAGGTCATCAGCCGAGGAACAAATAAGAAAGCCCATAATTGGGAATAACGGAACATTAAACTTATTGACTGGAATGGTTTTGCCCAAGTAATTCCCATATTCCTTCCCCGTGTCTAATTTTATAGTCATTCAGCAAATAATTCACACAGCTGTGATCAATTCGAACAATTTAATTTTCTGACTGGAATCAATACCTTCACAAAAAGGGCTGTAAAATTCAATTTGTTTGATAAATATACTGTATTTAGGCAAAGAGAAAACTAATTGCATATATACAATAAATAAGCTGCAAAAATAACCAGCTCAGTAACAACCTCATCTCATCTCACCCCTTTATTCATCCATAATTGTTTGACCTCTTTTGCTGAAACCATAAATTAGTCAGTTGCTAATAAATGTATAACAAAACCTAAATTTGTATACATTGGGTATGCAAGCAAAGAATGTCACGGTGCCCATTAGCATGTGACAATAAAGTATTCCATATTCCATTCCATTCCAAAACATGGACATTTTCAGCAAAACTCTCAGATGTTTGCAAGCTAATCTTTTGGGAAAAATCTCAGAAGTCTCCAAGTGCCCTCTGGATGGTTTTAAGAGTAAATTGGATAGGTATATGGATGGGAGGGGATTGGAGGGTTATGGTTTGAGAGCAGGTAGATGAGACTAGGTCAGAGAAAGTGGTCAGCGTGGACTGGTAGGGCCGAATGGGCCTGTTTCCGTGCTGTAATTGTTATATGGTTATATGGACATGCCCAGTCTTCGCCATTCTGGGAGATTTGTTTTTCATCAGTTAATGTACTTACAACTCTAACAAGGATATCAATTCATTTTGCCACATGGTGAAGAAATTATGATTGGAAGGAACTACAGATGCTGGTTTATATCAAAGAGAGACAAAGTGCTGGGGTAACTCAGCGGGTCAGGCAGCATCGATGGAAATAAAGGATGTGATGTCTTGGGTTGGGACCCTTCTTCAGACTGAAAGTAGGGGAGGAGAAGAAAGCTCGAAAAGAGGGGAGGCAGGACAAAACATTGCAGGTAATAGGTCGATAGTCTGAAGAAATCTGAAGAAGGGTCCTGACATTAGGGACCTATCCTTTTTCTCCAGAGATGCTGCCTGCCCCGTCGAGTTACTCCTGCACTTTGTGTCTATCTTTGGTGAAGAAATTATGTTTATTCAACTCATGCAACTCTTTCTTTCTCCGAACTTTACAAATTTCAGTCACAGATAAATAAAATGGAGTCCGAAAGGAATTTGGACATTTTAAACAATTTGATTTTTGGAGTTTGATGTCTAAGTCAAATGCCGCATCTCTGCAGCTTCAGGTGGTTTAGAACAGCACAAGAGAGTTGTGGACCATGACTAATCAGGATGACATAGAAGGCCATTTGGTCAATAATGTTTATGTTTCTCTGGTAAAGTCATTAAATCAATCTATCCCCTTTGCTCTGAGCCCTGCTTATCTTGTCTCGCGGTTACAGTTTTGCCTGCCAGTGGAAGCAGGTTCTCTTCATCCTCTGAGGGTAAAGAGTTTCATGAAAAGGTGGCAAGAGCAGAAATGTTCCGAGCATTTAAAAAGGTTGTGTTGCAAGCTAAGAGACCTATAATCCACAAGGGAATGAACCTAGAATAAACAAACTAATAATAAGGTAACTAGCATTTTTATTGCTGGATTCTACCACGCTCAAAAATTGCACATTGCAATTATAGTCCTTAAAATATTCGATGTTAAACTCATGAAAAGTTCTCTGACTTCATAATTGAGGATGATTGCTTTTTGATAAACTTAGCCTTTGAATTTGATACAGCTGTAGTTTTAATCTGAGGATTCTTTTCCCCATCAAACATTAAATCAAAACTCTACTGCTGAAAGTCTACTGCCTTCCCACTGCCCAAATTTGGGATGAAAATGTACTGTAAACCTCCCCTGTCAATGTATTTGTAATGTAATTTCACATTGCAATTCCACCTTTTCAATTATCCCCTTACTACACACTACAAACTACACACACTGGGCAGACATGATCTGAGTTTTTTTAAATACTTTATTTCTAAGGGCTAGAAGATGCTTAATGCTTTTTAATGGTGTGAGGCAGCATCATGAAAACTCCCAAACGGTTTTTGAAAATTATGTTGAGCTCAAGACCTGCAGTCACAAAACAGTATTTTCAGATTTCCCTGTACAACACCACACTCTGCAATTCTCTGTAGGGCCTTCACCATTGAACTGTTACAAATTCTTGCAGATGTCAGCATGAAACATAGCAGTTGTGATCTCAGTAGGCAGTTCTTAAGATAGAATACCACAAGCAACAGCTACCGGGAAGTAATGCTACTGGATGAACAAATGAATAAATGAATCAATGCTGCAGTAATGGGAAGGGTGGGGGGTTGGAATGGAAGTGTGATCTCAGTGGTTCAGAGCGACCTAGACAGCCTGGTAAAAATCAGGAGGCAAAATGGTATAGCAAAGTGCTCCCATCAGAATATTGCCAGGACGTTCTATCAGTGCCTGCGCTTTGGAGAAGCCAGCTCCCCTTGTCCTCTCTGACTGTTGCTGTGAAAACAGATAAAGTCAATTGGTGTACTTGGAGATTGTGAGGATTTAATGCAGTAGTGAGCATCATATTGTGAGATATGGCAGAGATCAGCAGCGATAATCAGGAATGAACCTGAGGTGAAAAGCAAACAGTGATGCTGACCCTGACCTCCATAGATAAACCAGACAAGGCACACACCTGAGGTAGTATTTTATCTTGCAGGGTGACACATATTTCAGAAGGGACAAAGAATACAGTTGATCTTGTGAAATAGGATTAGTAAAATCTGGTTATTTTGCGATGAATAAGAAATTTTGTTTTGCAGACCAGTCAGGATGAATACTTATTATGCATATTGCATAACTGTTGATATCATTTGGGAGAGTTTATCTGGGGTCGGAGGTTAGAGTCCTGATGTCGGAGGTCGAAGTCGCTGGGGTCGGAGTCTGGAGGTGGGGGTTCTGAGGTCGGAGGCCGAGGTCAGTCGGAGTCCCAAGCCCCGAGGTCTGAGGCCGGAGTCCTGAGGTCTGAGGCCTGAGGTCGGAGTTCCGTGGTCGCATAGGGGGACCCGGAATGGAGGGCTGTGGGGAACACTGGGCTCTGGGGGGTTGGAGGGGCGGGGAGGGGAGCATCGTAGGGTGGAGGGGAGACTATTGGGGCATTGGAAAGGAGGGTGGGGAGGGGGGGTGGAGGGGGCGAGGAGGGGTGGAGAGGGCGGAGGAGAGGGGAGGGGGGAGGATAGGGTGCTGCACGAATGCAGGTTTGGGCCCAACGGGACCACTTGATCTAGTATGTCAATAAAAGTATCAAATCTAATCTAATCTAAAAAAAGTTGCTGTGAAGGACAAAACTCTGGGTCAAATTTCCCACCAACACTAAGACACCCAGAAATGGGCACGACATTAATCTACTTTGGCTTAAGGAATTTTTCAACCGCTCAGCATCATTTATTCAAAATCGTGGAAAGAGATTTTATGGATACACCACTTACATCAATTTTCCTTCCTATTTTAACAGAAACGCAAAGCCATTATATTATTCCATTAAAATAGTGGTGAGAAGTTTGTTACAGGCACACTAAGATCCTGTACAATGATTTTTGTTGTCACATATTTTCCAAATTAATGTTTCTTAAATAGATGGAATATTGACCTAGGTTTACAGAACTATCTGGAATAATAATACAAATCAAAGAACTTGTGTCACAGTCATGCAATTACAAATGCTCTTGCTTTATAAGTATTTGCAAAAGCCAGGTGCATAAAACCTCAGAGCTGTTAATTGTAAGATAGATGAGGGTGATACAAAGAGCACAACACACTGCATAAAATAGGGCATAGTCCATTTCACATAGAGATGAGGTCAAATTCTTTCTCTCAGGAACTCTATTCCTCCAGGGGTAGTGATCCAGATTTTGTGAATATTTTTAAGGCAGAGGTAGATAAATTCCTAATAATTAAGGAGTGAAAGTGACCAGAAGTAGATGCGAATGTAGACTTTGTTACAATCAGATCAGCTGTGATCCTATAAAATGGTGCAGGAACATGGGACTGAAAGTCCCACTCGTGCTCCTAGTTCACAACTCATAAGTTAGCAGGGGTAAGTGGCAAATACAAAAACTTCACATGTGCAGGCCCAAAGCACCTCAGCCTCAACCTGATACGGAATTAATACTGATATTGGTGAGTACCAGCGACTTCTTTTCAAAAGCATGATATTGGATATACAACATATTTAGTTTAGTTTAGTTTAGAGTTCCAGCGCGGTAACCGGCCCTTCGGCCCGCCGAGTCCGTGCCGACCTGCGATCCCCGCACATTAACACTATCCTACGCATACTAGGTATAATTTACACATACACCAAGTCTGTATAACTGTATGTCTTTGGAGTGTGGAAGGAAATCCAAGATCTCGGAGAAAACCCACGTGGTCATGGGGAGAACGTATAAACTCCGTACAGACAGCACCAGTAGTCAGGATCAAACCTGGGTCTCCGGCGCTGAAAGCATTGTAAGGCAGCAACTCTACCGCTGCACCACCTTGGCCGCCCTGAAGGTTATTAAGAAGGCATGAAAGGATCTATCTAATTGCAAAACGTTGTAGTTTAGAAAATAAATGGCATGGCACCATTTTTAAAGATATAATGTAATACAATTTACATTTTATGCTGCAGATGAATTCTTGTTAAAATTAGGTCAGACGCACAAGTTTAATTTGGTTTAGTTTAGAGATATAGTGCGAAAACAGGCCCTTCGGTCCACCGAGTCCACGCTGGCCAGCAATCATCTGTACACTTGTTCTATCCAACACACTAGGAACAATTTACAGAAAGCAACTAGTCTACAAGCCTGCATGTCTTTGGAATGTAGGAGGAAATTGGAGCACCTGGAGAAAGCCCATGCGGTCACAGGGAGAACGTACAAACTATGTGCAGACAGCACCCATAGTCAGGTTCGAACCCAGGTCTCTGGTGCTGTAAGGCAGCAACTCTACCGCTGCACCTCCGTACTGCCACTGAACCTTGCCCTATTCATGTTCATGTCTCTTGTTTTCTGGGCATAAAAATAGACCTGACATCATCATTCATGAAAAACATACTTCTGCCTGAACCGACCTAGACTAGACTGAAAACTCATACAATACAATATATCTATATTGTCATTGTACAGGGGTACAACGAGATTGGGAATGCGCCTCCCATACGATGCAATAAACAATCTCAGTTAAACTAGAAAACTCCATTAAACCTAGATTATGACTTTTCTTTTGCTATGTAAAGGACATTTTTAACATCAGGAGGCTTGACAAGGCAAATTCAGATCTGACCATTACCTTCTCAAATACCTTCCAAAGAAACATTTACTTTTCACTCGTATTTACCCTATTGAGACATGCACGCTGTGGGTGTCAGCAGAGACACATTGGCCATCACACTTTAATTGGATGCTTTCATATGGCAATGGCTGGCAACTCAGAATGGGGGCCTCAAAACACGTGGCCCATCAATGGAAGATCATAGTATGGTCTTTCAGTAAAATTACCCACACTATTTTTTTTCCCATTTCAGAACTTTGCCTATGGTTTCCCGTGTCCCAGCACTGCATAGTGCAATCCCCTGGTTGGCTGCAATGGAGTTTCTGAAAAGCTGTTCACATTTAAGGTGAAGGGGAAAAGATTTGATAGGAATCTGAGGCGTAACTTTTTCAAACAAAGGGTGGTGGGTGTATGGAATGAGCTGCCAGAGGAGGTAGTTGAGGCAGGGGCTATCCCATGTTTAAGAAACAGTTAGACAGGTACATGGATAGGACAGGTTTGGAAGGATATGGGCCAAACGCAGGCAGGTGGAATTAGTGTAGCATGTTGACCGGTGTGGGCAAGTTGGGCCGAAGGGCCAGTTTACATGCTGTATGACTCTATGACTTACTTTCCATACAGTCTTCCTTGAAGTTTTACAAGAACCTTTTGGACCATATGGGTCAGCTTCAAACTGCCGTCCAGGCCCAATTGAAAGGGCTGAAGGGGATGGGTGAGTGACCACGGGAGGCCATGGTGAAAGGTGAATTTGTGCCCTTGGGAGGAGAAACACCAATGTTCTGAACCTGCATATCTCTGGGGACTGCATGCACAATGGTGCATGTGGACCACATTAACACTGTTTCCACCTCCAGAGCTGAGCTGCTGACAGTCGCTGAATCACAGGAACCTGCTCCCTGCTGCCTTCACCTTTCTTTTCTGAATCACTGCAGAAACAAAACAGGGCAGGCGTTGAAGCGAGGGGGTATGTGACTTGTTGGTGGCACCGGTCCATGACTGCAGAAGATATGAACGCTGGTGCATGCAATTCTCTGTCCCTGCAGTAGAAGATCCTGTTCACTTGTGACAACTCTTTACACCTGCCTTCTGAGATGCAGCTTCTTACTATTCATCACGTTACAGGTCACAGTCTCAAAATAAAGGGATGGCCATTCAGGACACAGTCACGGAGAAATCTCTTCACCCAGAAAGTGGCCAATCTTTACCCAGCTACTGAGCATATTACAGATGGAGATTGATAGATATTTGGATAATCAGGGAATCAAAGGATACAGGTTTAGTCAAGGAAAATGGTGTCCAGGTAAACCATTGACTGGTAGAGCTGCTCACAGCCTCACAGTGTCGGAGACACAGATTCAATCCTGACCTCGGCTGCTGTCTGTGTGGAGTTTGCCTGTTCTCCCTGTGACTGCGTGGGTTTCTCCTGGGTGCTCTGGTTTCCACACATCCCAAAAACCTGTGCATTTTTAAGGTAATTGGCCTCTGTAAAAATGCTTCTAATATGTAGTCTTTCCAGGTGAGACAGAGGTTCACCTGCACCTCCTCCAACCTCATCTATTGCATCCGCTGCTCTAGATGTCAACTTCTTTACATCGGCGAAACCAAACGCAGGCTCGGTGATCGTTTCGCTCAACACCTTCGTTCAGTCCGCCTTAACCAACCTGATCTCCCGGTGGCTGAGCACTTCAACTCCCCCTCCCACTCCCACTCTGACCTTTCTGTCATGGGCCTCCTCCAGTGGCCATAGTGAGGTCCAACGGAAATTGGAGGAACTGCACCTCATATTTCGCTTGGGCAGCTTGCAGCCCAACGGTATGAACATTGACTTCTCCAACTTTAGATTGTTCCTCTGTCCCTCTCTTCCCCTCCCCCTACCCCTTTCCAGTTCTCCCTCTAACTTCCTGTCTCCACCTATAACCTTCCTTTGTCCCGCCCCCCTGACATCAGTCTGAAGAAGGGTCTCGACCCGAAATGTCACCCATTCCTTCCCTCCTGAGATGCTGCCTGACCTTTCATATTTTTTTATTTCATATTTCAGATACAGCGCGGAAACAGGCCTTTTCGGCCCACCAAGTCCGAGCCGCCCAGCGATCCCCGCACATTAACACTATCCTACACACACTAGGGACAATTTTTACATTTATCCAGTCAATTAACCTACATACCTGTACGTCTTTGGAGTGTGGGAGGAAACCGAAGATCTCGGAGAAAACCCACGCAGGTCACGGGGAGAACGTACAAACTCCTTACAGTACAGCACCCGTAGTCAGGATCGAACCTGAGTCTCCGGCGCTGCATTCGCTGTAAAGCAGCAACTCTACCGTTGCGCCACCGTGCCGCCTGCTGAGACCTGCTGAGTTACTCCAGCATTTTGTGAATAAATACCTTGGATTGTACCAGCATCTGCAGTTATTTTCTTACAGTACCTAATATGTAGGGAGTGGATGAGAAAGAGGGGCAACGTAGAACTGGTGTGAACTTGTGATCGGTGGACAGCATAGACTCAGCATGCCAAAGGGCCTGTTTCCATGCTGCATCTCTAAATGAAACTAAACCACATCAGATATGATGTTATTGAATGGCAGGGCAGGCACAAAGCATTTTATTTTCACCTCACATCCTGTTGCCACTGAGAAAAAATTGAATTCTTTTGTACCGCACAAAAGTTATCCATAGTCGCGGTTATCCATAGTCACAGAGCATTCGTTGCACCCACCAGGTTTTAATGTGGAAAGTGAGTTTCGATTCATGAGTCATAGAAAGATGGAGCTGTTCCTTGGAGGCAAATTCTGCTTTATGCAGGCTGGAACAAATGCCTTGGTGAATCGAATAAATAGATAAGTAGATACAATATTAAAATGAAATTGCTTTTAGGATTGGGGATCAAATGGGGATAATTTTCAGTTCAATGAGGAATGTAAAACCCATTGAACAATGTAGAAATAATGATTATAGCAGATAACGTTAAATCCGAGAAAGTGGTAATGGTAAAATTAAAAGCACTTTTCCTGAAGCACAATCCACTCATAATAAGATTAACGAATTAATGACACGGATTGAACTAACAGGGATTGATCTGAAAGCCATAACAAAGAGGTTCTATGGTTACCATGGTTTTTAACAAAACGTTGACATTCAATGGACCTTGGTCAGCTATTGGCATCAACCCATTAAGGTTCTCTAAGTGGCAATGTGGATCAACATGAGAATGATTCTTTCTCGCGATGGAGTTTCATTACTACAAGTATTTGCAGTAATATCCATTTTTATGTTTTCATCGTGCCACGAATCCAAACATCCTGAAGGGGTGACCTCTACCCTAAAACCCCATCTCTCCCCCGCTCCCACCAAGCCCTCTTCGTATATACAACACATCCAGAGTTCCCAAACTGCTCCCTCAGTCCCGTTCAACTGCTAATTACTTACAAAGATAGACGCAAAACACTGGAGTAACTCAGTGGGATAAGCAGCATCTCTGGAGAGAAGTAATGCCTGATGTTTCGGGTCAAGACCCTTCTTCAGAGGGTCTCTGCCTGAAACGTCACCCATTCCTTCTCTCCAGAGATGCTGCCTGTCCTGCTGAGTTACTCCAGCATTTTGTGTCTATCTTCGGAGTAAACCAGCATCTGCAGTTCCATCCCAATTAGTTACCTTCCTCTATCATACCCTGCTAGTTAATATTAGAAACATAGAAAATAGGTGCAGGAGTAGGCCATTCGGCCCTTCAAGAAAGCACCGACATTCAATATGATCATGGCTGATCATCCAAAATCAGTACCCCGTTCCTGCTTTCTCCCCATAACCCTTGATTCCGTTAGCCCTAAGAGCTTTTTCTAACCCTCCCTTGAATATCTAGATACTAAAACTCTTGTTTGTTTATTTGTTTGTTCCTGAACTACAGCCAAAACAGTACACGATAGCGTAACAATTTTAGGCCCACATTACTCACTGTGGTGCTAATGGAAGTTTCATTGAAATTGGTGTTATATTTTTAAAGGTACTCACATTTTAAAGTTTAAATCTATCTCCTAGGGAGGGAGGGGGGAGAGAGGGAGGGGGGAGGAGGGAGGATAAAGAGGGTTGAGGGGAATGCAGTGGGGGGAGGGGGAGTAGGGAAGGGGGAGGGGAGGGGGATGGGGAGGGGGACGGGGAGGGGGAGAGAGGAGTGGGGAGAGAGGAGGGGAGAGAGGTGGGGGAGAGGGGGAGGGGAGGGGTGAAGGAGAGGGTGCTGCACCAATGCAGGAGAGGTTTGGGCCCAACGGGTCCACTTGGTCTAGTATCTATTATAACTGTTGCTTGGCTTCTCTTCCTTTGGCAAATATCTCATCTACTTTCCAAACACTCTCCCTTTGACAATCCCACTATTAATCCTTTCAACCTCCAGATTCCGGTCTTCCTCTGAACCTGCCTTTCCTATCCAGTGCTCTGACTGAGCAGTGACATCACAAAATCATGCCACTCTCAGTTGCACATCCCTGTCCAATGAGACTTCCAGTCTACTTACTAGCTGAGAAACAGCACTCACCAGAACCGCAACGAGCGTTTGCTAACTGTTTCTGGGCAACCTTTTGTCAGCTCTCTCCAGTCTCCATTCCTCTGACTCAGCCTCTTCTGCACTCACCTTATCATTGAAAGCCCATCTCTCAGTTGTTATGGTTCAACGGTTCTTTATTGTCATGTATGCCCAGCACAGAGAATTAAAAAAATTGATGTAAACAGGTAGTTGACTGTCAATGCAGATTCAATGGGTTGAAAAGCCTGTTACAGTGTTGTGTAGGAAAATAACTGCAGATGCTGGTACAAATCAAAGGTATCACAAAATGCCGGAGTAACTCAGCAGGTTTGGCAGTATCTTGGAGAGAAGGAATGGGTGAAGTTTCGGGTCGAGACCATTCTTCAGACTGATATCAGGGGGGGCGGGACAAAGAAAGGATATAGGTGGAGACCGGAAGACTGTTTGGGTCCTTGGATGGAGTCGAGGGGAGAGGTAAAGGGACAGGTGTTGCATCTCCTGCGGTTGCAGGGGAAAGTCCTGGGGAGGGGGTGGTTTGGGTAGGAAGGGACGGGTGGACCAGGGAGTTATGGAGGGAACGATCCCAAATAATCTTTCCAGGTGAGACAGAGGTTCACCTGCACCTCCTCCAACCTCATCTATTGTATCCGCTGTTCCAGATGCCAACTTCTCTACATCGGTGAGACCAAATGCAGGCTCTGCGATCGTTTCGCTCAACACCTTTGCTCTGTCCGCCTTATCCAACCTGATCTCCCAGTGGCTGAGCACTTCAACTCCCCCTCCCACTCCCAATCTGACCTTTCTGTCATGGGCCTCCTCCAGTGTCATAGTGAGGCCCACCGGAAATTGGAGGAACAGCACCTCATATTTCGCTTGGGCAGCTTGCAGCCCAGCGGTATGAACATTCACTTCTCTAACTTTAGATAGTTCCTCTGTTCCTCTCTTCCCCTCCCCTTTCCCAGTTCTCCCACTGTCTTCCTGTCTCCACCTATATCTTTTCTTTGTCCCGCCCCCCCTGACATCAGTCTGAAGAAGGGTCTCGATCCGAAACGTCACCCATTCCTTCTCTCCAAGATGCTGCCTGACCTGCTGAGTTACTCCAGCATTTTGTGATACCTGTTACAGTGTTGCATCCCTCAATGACTCAATAAGCTCCAAATAAATGTGTTTGTAAAAGGTTAGAGGCAGCGTTCCTTCCTGAGTTATTCAGCCTCAGTGTTTGCTTTATATTGTTAATGAGTTTTACCGGAATACTAATGTAGAAGTGAAGATGTTGCCATGGACACGGTAAGTTTCATTAAGTCTTGGGTAGGCTTCTACAAAGCTGATCTGACACTCCAATAAGAGCAAAGACCAACACCAGTGAAGGAAATGGGTGCAGGGCCATCAGACCATTTCAGGGTTGCCAACATTATTTTGGAGATCTGCCACTTAACCCTTTCAATGGTAGATCTTTGCCTTCCAGACAAATTTTACCTCATCTCAAGCACTTTCTTAGTCAATCAAGAAAAAAGTTCAAGAAAAATGTAACATGGAGATTTGCATCAAAATTCTTCAAGTTTGTTCACAGCACTGCCGAGGAGATTAACCTTTAATTCTTGAAGATTCCAGAATTGGCCTGAAGGTTTGACAACCTCACAATCCTGACATTAAGAATCGCTGGGAAATATATGAGACATTCATGCAACATTCCAGTCAAAGAACAATGTGAGTAGCAATGGTAGTTGTGGGAATTACTTGGTCAATTATATTTTTGCGCATCATGCCCAAAGATTTACCATTGTGCTTTTCATTTTAGTCCTAGGCATTATGGCCGTGAAATTATTTTGCAGGATAATTGCAAGGATAAGAGTAACAGATTTCTTGACAATTCCTTTCTCCGTTAATCCTCCTGAATGAAGTCAGGTTTGTGCACCCACAGCAACAGAGGAGGCAAGAATTGCAGGTAAAGCCAGTGAACCTTTGGATCCCAGCGTCCTTCAATACATTTTCAACAGGCTAATTCAAACAGTATGTCACTAAAAGTGGGACAGGATATTTGCATAGCACCTCAACAATGTTCTGAAGCATTTTACTAATAGTGAATGCAGTTGCTCTATAAGAAAAATGAGTAATGGGCAGCAAATGAGACATAAAGAGTTGATTTGAAGGAGATTGGCTTGCATGACACTTCCATTCTAAGGCGGGCTGGTGTGCCCACCACTGTTCATTGCTTTTGCAAACAGGTGGCTTGGCACTTAAACGAGAAAAGCAATCTCCTTTCTCTACTTGACTCCTCACTCAGTTGTGTCCTGGTCATACTGGAGAACTTTTGCATTGGGTCAGATGGAAAATGCCACCAGAGACTTCATGATTGGTGCCAGTTTCCCTGAGAGGGCACACTGCCATATGCTGCTGAGAGGGTTTCATGGTGCATCATGATGTACTGCCTGATACATCTTCTGATCATCATGAGGCCATAGTCCTTTCACACTGCACAGCTGCAGCAGCAGAAGGCAGCAAATGGTCAATGGTTTCTTTATTGTCATGTGTACCAGGTACAGTGAAACAAATTTTTGCACACAGATCCGCAAGACTATCCACGTACATAAACACAATCGCCCAGTTAGTCCACAGAGCCCATAAGCAATAGACGCCATTTTTATGCCATTTTACAGTCCCAGCTGCAGTTGGCCACAACGGTCTGTTGCAGCCAAAAGGGTTGCCCCTTTGAATATGGTGCAGATATCACCTCAGAGAATCATTTTAGGATTGCTTAACGAACAAATAGTACCAAATTCAGCAAGGCTTTCTCATCATTTAGACTGGGAAGGCTATTCTAGTGCCTGGCAGTGAACATCTTCGAACATATGGCAGCACAATGGGGAAACTGGAAGAGCTGCTGCCTCACAGCACCAGACACCCAGGTTCGATTCCGACCTCGGATGTCGTCTGTGTGGAGTTTGCAAGTTCTCCCTGTGACCACGTGGGTTTCCTCTAAATGCCCCAGTTTCCTCCCAACAAAATACGGTTTGTAGGTTACTTGGCATATGTAAATTGTCCCGAGTGTGTAGGGTGTAGATGCAATGGCGCCATAACATGGAAGTAATGTGAATGGGTGATCAATGGTCGATGTGGACACGGGGGGGGGGGCTGAAGAGCCTGTTTTCATGCTGTGTTTTTTAATCAATAGCTCTTCAATGAATGGAAATTCAATGGTATTCAATGGTATCATCATTGCTCTCTCCCTCAATACCAACATTCTGGGAGTTGGTACTCTCCAGAAAGCTGCCTGAATCAGTCACTTTAAGACAGCTGCCAGACATATCTGAAGCTGCAAATGCCAAAAAAGCCATTCCGACAACTGAAATGCTCAAGTAAGGGTCAACAAAGGAAGTCTCTCCAATTCCAAATACAACAAAGAATGATTGAGAATGCTCATCGATCAAAAAAAAAGACTGGAAACACTCAGAGGTTAGGCGACAATACTGGAATGCGTACTAGAGACTTTAATGCTCTCGACTTACTTCCTTGAGGGTACCTTCAAAGGTACTTAGCAATTCCCTTCCGTGATTCAGAAGGCAGCTGCTATATTGGCATCCCAAGGAGCCATACAGTGGTCTAACATTGCCACTCTGGGTGGCACGACAAGGGCTTTCCAACATGTTAACTTTTGTGTGTCTTGTTGCTTTTTCCAGTATGATTGTTTGGTAAATAGAGTTTCACTGTATCTTAATTGGCACATGTGACAATAAAATACCTTTGAACCTTTGAACATGCACATCATCATCACCCCCCCCCCCCCCCGATCTCAAAGAGAAGCCTTAACTCTTGTGACATTGAAAGGCAAGCACAACTTTCATTGGTCAATAGTCAATAGTCGTTTATTTGTCACATACACATAAATGTGTAGTGAAATGAAACATTACCCGCAGTTGAACAATAAGACCAATAAGAATAATCAATAAAAATGCAATAACACATACAATCACAAACTAACACCAAACAAAAAGAAACATCCATCACAGTGAGTCTCCTCCAGTCCCTCCTCACTGTGATGGAAGGCCAGAATGTCTTTTCTCTTCCCTGCCGTCTTGTCCCGCGGTCAGGCTGTTGGAGTTGCCACGTCGGGGCGGTCGGGGCTCCCGACATTGAAGCCCCCGCTGGGCGGAGAAAAACCCGCGGCCTATTCCAGGCCGCGCCGGACGGTGAAAGGTCTATTATGGTATATTATGAATGGCAAAATGGGTTTGAAATCACCCACAATCCTCGGATTGAAACATAGTCCCTGTGTTCTGCTCCTATGTTGGAGCTGTTTCTGCAAAGTAACAGCCGCATCATTTTGGGCCCTGGACCATTAGCATATTTGATTTATGATCAAAGAAGCTGAATTAATGTCACGTTGTCATTTAAAATTCTTAATCTTTTATCAACTGCAGGATGTTAATGAATTAAATATGAAAGGTTGAAAGCAATTACTGTGTAAGCAAATGCAGTTAATATTACAGGATTAACAGATTCACCTTTGATTTGAGAAATCTATTCATCATTTTCCTTGAATATGAAAACTAACAGAGATGCCTCAAAGGTAGTGGCTGATCTTGTACCCATCTGAGCTATCAAGTCTCTGGCAGCTATAGTTGAGTCTGTATTGTAAAAGGCACTGCCTTATCAGAAGCAAATTGTCCACAAATAATAGCAGGCCATTGACCGAGGGACGGACACAAGGAAATGAGATGCTGGTGTCTTGCGCAAAACACAAAGTGTTGGAGTAACTGAGTGGGACAGGGAGCATCTCTGGAGGACATGGATCGGCGACGTTTTGGTTCAGGACCCTTCTTCAGGATGACTCGTGGAAACGCGATGTCTGAAGAAATCAATCTGAAGAAGGGTCCTGACCTGAAAGGTCGCCCATCATGCCCTCCAGAGATGCTTCAGTTTAAACCAGCATCTGCAGTTCCTTCCAACACATGCTTCCTGACCCGTTGAGGTACTCCGACACGTTGTGCACTCGGGACAAGAGCAGGCCGTTTAACCCACTCAACCACTTCCTTCCATCCCTATCAGCCTGCTACTCCATTCAATGGAATCACGATGGAACCAAAAGACATTAATATACGTGTCCTTGCAGATTGCGAATGCTGGGCCTATATACAACCTGTCTCAGAGACTCATGGGATTGATCTGCAGCTACTGTGGTACAGTGGTACTGGAGGCATCTTCTGCCATGCGGGAACTTGGTTTGTGGTAAATCTGTATGGTTGAGTTAAATTGCGCTGGTTTAACTACACTTCGCTCCTGGTGGCATTTGTTTTTATTTAAATATGATGCCTGGCAAGAATATTCCCTTATCATGTATCAGTTTACTGTGAATGACTTGCTTGTAATCATGTATTGTCTTTCCGCTGACTGGTTAGCATGCAACAAAAGCTTTTCACTGTACCTCGGTACACGTGACAATAAACTAAACTGAATTGAACTGCTCAGTATCTCATCAACTCCTGCCCTCTGGCTTCCACATGGGCACTAACCAGGCAACTGACACCCATGAGCACCATTGATGAACTTGGACACATTTGGAAAGTTGTTCGGGAGATTGTACTCTTATACAAGACCTGGGGATTGCATTGGAATGGATAATTGACAGTGAACAATGCGCTAAGAGATGAGCTCATATATTTGAAATAACTTTTCCTGCTCTCCAAGATGCCCTCGGCAATCTTATGTTTGATGCTTACTTTGACTTTAGTTATTACTGTTTTGCTTTCTTTTTCTCACTCTTCATCTAAGAAATTCTTTCTATATTTTGATAATCTTTTGTTTACCATGAATACTGTTCGTCATTTTCTAACATGTGCATTGACCTTTTTATATAAACAATAAAATATTCAAGTTATTTCTTGTACACAGGCTGAAGTAGTTCATTGCATTATCATCCATAGACGCAGAGCACCTACCTATGCATCCTTATCTGGGCCTTCAGTAATGAACACATCTACAACCTGGGTTGGGGATAGTGGTCGTGACTGGGAAGGAGGTTACCAAGAACTTGAGACAGTAGGCCCAGGCCCCATCTATTAGTTCAGAAGGATAAAACAATTTCCAAAGGATTGTTTCAAAAGATATCCTGTCACATTCCAACAATTTTTCCTGAACTAACATCAAAAACAGATTAACTGGGGATTTATCTGCTTCAATCTTGGTGAAACCATTCTCGGTGCAAGTTTGACTGTCGTATTTACCGACACATGTTGTGCTTTAACAAGACATCATTGGGTTGGAGTCATAGAGTCGTACGGCATGGAAACGGGCCCTTCAGCTCAACTTCCCCACACCGGCCTACATGGCCTTCTACACATGTCCCACTTGCCTGTGTTTGACCACTAAAATTATCGTTTGTTTGATTGTTCCTGAACTACAGCCAAAATGGTACACGATAGCACGGCAATTTTAGGCCCACCTTAATCACTGCCGTCCCTTTGGTGCAAATGGAAGAGGTTTCCTTGAAATCGGTGTTATATTTTAAAAATTATTCGCATTTTAAAGTTTAAATCTATCTCCTAGGGAGGGAGGGAGGGAGGGAGGGGGTGGAGGGAGGGGGGTGGAGGGAGGGGGAGGGAGGGAGGGGGGTGGAGGGAGGGGGGTGGAGGGAGAGGGGAGGGAGGGAGGATAAGGGGGTTGAGGGGGATGGAGTGGTGGGAGGGGAAGGGGAGGGGAGGGGAGGAGGGGGGAGGAGGGAAGGGGGGAGAGGGGAGGGGGGGAGAGGGTGCTGCACCAATGCAGGAGAAGTTTGGGCCCAATGGGTCCACTTGGTCTAGTATCCTTCTAAACCTGTCTTATCCATGTACCTGTCTAATGATGTTTTCAGGATTTGAAAGGCTTGACAAGCATGCAATCCAATTTTTTCTTGACAATGTGACATCGTGCACATCAACTATGTATATTGAGGAGATGATACTTTCTGCATTTATGTGGCGATTGTGGCATTCAGTTTCATAACAAGATACATGGATAGGACAGGTTTGGAGGGACATGGACCAAATGCTGGCAGGTGGGACTAGTATAGCTGGAACATGTTGGTCGGTGTGGGCAAGTTGGGCCGAAGGGCCTGTTTGCACACTGTATCACTCTATGACTCTGAGATGGTGCAAAGCTGTTTGGAATACAGGGCAGAGTTGCTGAATTAGTACAGATATTAATGTAATAGCTGTACACATTACTATGGAGATCATAATGTAAATAATGCATATATCAACAATGTCTCCACTTCAATGCATCCTGATGACATTACGGAATCATTAAAAGACCAATCAGTTTCAGTTCATTTTATTTATTATCACGTGTACCAAGGTACAGTGAAAAGCTTTTGTTGCTTGTTAACTAGTCAGCGTGAAGAAAATACGTTTCGTGCAAGGTAAAGCCAGTAAAGTCCAATCAAAGATAGTCCGAGGGTAATCAATGGGAGAGATAGTAGTTTAGGACTGCTCTCTAGTTGTGGTAGGATGATTCAGTTGCCTGATAACAGCTGCGAAGAAATTGTCCCTGAATCTGGCAGTGTGCGTTTTCACACTTCTATACCTTTTTGCCCAATCAGCCCATCATATCTGGCTATCACAGAGCTGTTCATTCAATCCCACTCTCCTCCTATTTTCCACCAGGTCAACAATTGGTTCCTCTTCAGGTATTTATCCAATCTCTTTTGAACTGTACTCTTGAATCTGCTTGCACAATCCTTTCAGATGGTCCATTCTGAATTTCATTAACCCGGGTCATTAAATCACCTCTCTTCATAGTTACCCGAGTTCTTCTGCATATTATTCTAATTGTGCCTAATTTCAAATGTTAATAGCTGAAGACATTGTTATGAAGATATCTTACAGTGCATTAAAACTCAGTAATAAATTACATTTTGTTCTCTAAATCATTTCACCAGTCTTGGAGCTCCACACCTTATCAGCTCTCATCAGGCACTGTATCTTTTACAATTCCCCCAGCACGAGCATTTCCTAATAAAATCTAAGCCCATTCCTTGGATTCTGTGGGGATTTGTTTGCCGAGAGCTTGGAGATCATTATTTCGCCTGGCACTGGTGCTAAGAATAACACCAAATAATTCTCCCTCTTAAAACTCAATTTTTGCTCTAATAATGAGAAGATTGAATCTTCAGCGGTTTCTTAGAAAAGAAAAAGCTTGATTAAATTGAGCAGAAACACATTCCAGATTACTGAAATGTGCAGACATTCTGAATACACCTTCTGAATTTTAACTCCACAAATCTATTGTACATCTTAAGAGATAATTCCAACCTCTCAGGACTGATGGTTGAAGGCAAATCCAGTTTTAATTTTAAATGGAATCAATTTCTTGCTAATTAATATATGTAAAAGAAAGGAATTTTAGAATTTGTGGTCTTGGCAGCTGAAGGCATGGCAGATGGTGGCAGGTATTAAAATCAGGGATACCCTCAAAGACAGAATTGGAGAAATGCAGATATTAGAGGCTTGCAGGCTGGGGACGATTATGGTGGCGGCATGGTGGCGTAGCGGTAGAGCTACTGCCTTTCAGCTCCAAAGACACGGGTTCGATCCTGACTCCGGGTGCTTGTCTGTATGGAGTTTGTACGTTCTCCCCGTGACCTGTGTGGGTTTTCTCCGATATCTTCGGTTTCCTCCCACATTCCAAAGACTTGTAGGTTAGTTGGTGGTATAAATTTAAATTATCCCTAGTGTGTGTAGGATAGTGTTAGTGTGTGGAGATCGCTGGTCGTTACGGAATCGGTGGCCGAAGGACCTGTTTCTGCGCTGTATCTCGAAACAAAACTAAACTAAATTAAATTACAGATTTATGGACGAGCTTGCAAACAAAGATAAAATCTTGAAAAACGAATGTTTCTTCAAGAGTGAGCGAAGGTAGGTCAGATAGCAGGTAGGAAATAGTGGAATGCAATAATATGAGGCATGGAGGACAACATTCATGATCTCAACATTATAGAAGGTAAAACAGATTGGAAATGGTCAAATCTGCAGGTACTAAGAGAATGAGTGAGACCATCAACAAAGTAGGCATTTATCAAAGGCCGTGTTGATGGTATGGATGTTAAAATAGGCAATGTTAGGGGTGGAGCCAATATAGGAATGGATTGAATCTATATACTAAAATTCTTGTTTGTTTGTTTGTATGTTCCTGAACTACAGCCAAAACGGTACACGATAGCGCGACACCTATTAGGCCCACCTTACTCACCGTTGTCCCTTTGGTGCTGATGGAAGGTTTCATTGAAATCAGTATTATATTTTTTAACTTATTCACATTTTAAAGTTTAAATCTATCTCCTAAGGAGGGAGGGGGAGGGAGGAGGGAGGGAGGGAGGGGAGGAGGATAAGGGAGGTTGAGGGGGATGGAGTGGGGGGGGGGGGAGGGGAAGGGGGATGGGGAGAGGGGGGAAGAGAGAGGGGGAGAGAGGGGGAGGGGGAGAGAGGGGAAGGGGGAGAGGGGAGGGGGAGAGGGAGGGGATAGGGGAGGGGGACAGGGGAGGGGAGAAAGGGGAGGAGGGAGGAGAGGGGAGGAGGGAGGGGAGGGGAGGAGTGAAGGGAGGGGAGAGGGGAGGGGGAGGGGGAGGGGTGGAGGAGGGAGGGGAGGGGGTAGTTGGGGGAGGGGAGGGTGCTGCACAAATGCAGGAGAGGTTCGGTCTAGTGAGACATAAAGGCTGCAAATTGTAGCATTTGCTTTAGGTAGCTTAGGAGAGGAATGGAAAATGAGGATAGAGTCATACTGTACAAAGACGCAGGGGCCAAGTATGTTTTATTTTTTTAAT
Source organism: Rhinoraja longicauda (assembly GCF_053455715.1). NCBI lineage: Eukaryota > Metazoa > Chordata > Chondrichthyes > Rajiformes > Arhynchobatidae > Rhinoraja > Rhinoraja longicauda. The sequence continues at coordinate 30,455,088 of NC_135969.1, read as the reverse complement.
TGAGAACTTTGTGTGACTGTGCCACAGGGCATAAATTGTATCAACAAATGCAGGTGCAGGAAGGGTAGCTATAGAATGTGAATGGGGTCAGTGAGAGCATTTGTTGAGCCTCAAGGACAAACTGCGGAAAAGAACATAGGAAGAAAAAGAAGTGAGTTCAGAGATAACGAAGAAGCACCTGGAGAAAGTGGGCTCAGTGGGCTAGACAGAGGGGTGGACAGAGCCATTAATCAAAGGCTCTGAATCATTCAAAGTCATCGGCTTTCTCGCTTATTGTTACAGAAGTGCAAGAACACGAGGTGAGGCAGTTTCAAAGACAGATTGCAGTAGAGAGTAGAAGTTAGGGATAATCATTGCAATTCTGGATGATCCTGGCAAAGTAAGTGCCTATGGCCAAAAGCACTTCACGTGACTGCCAGAGTAGTCTGTCAAGTCTATTCAAGATCACATTCTTCGGCCAAGAGATCAGAAGTGAGGACTGTACCAGAGTGTGCAAGGTTCTCATCTCTGGAAGTAAGAATGTGATCAAGTGTTAAGTGGCTGCAGAAACGTTCATGATGAATGGAGGACAAGGACTAACGGGGCAGGATTTTATACAGCAATAATAAATGAATTGGGAGAGAACTTTTACCATCTATGAACATAGCAGGAAGTAGGGGTGAAGGACAAGATAGAGGATGAGGGTGGAAAGCAATACTGGGCAGTAATCAGAGATTACTTCATCATGATTAAGACATTCACTCCCAAAGAGCAAGACCATATTTCTATGTATTGAAATTCATCTATCATATATATATATATATATCTGTCCATTCACTACATATATTCATCTTCAACATCCTTGCATCTCTCCCAAGCTTTATTTAATAACCTAGTGAAACTTGAAACATTGCACTCGGTTCCCTCATCTCTGTTACTGCTATCATTTGGACACGAAAAGGATGTTTCCAGTAATGCGAGAGGCTAGCACCAGAGGGCACAGCCTCAGAATAAAAGGATGTACCTTCAAAATGGAGATGAGAAGGTATTTATTTTGTCAGTGGGTGTTGACTCCCCTCACCCCCCCCCCCCCCCCCCCCAATCCTGTACATCCCCAATCCTGGACCTTCTACATGACACTTTAATTTCTTGTTTCATGTATCTTATTGCGTTTTATGACTGTTGGCAGACCAATATCCCTCCTGGGATAAATAAAGTTTGATCGCATCATATCATATCGTAAGCTATCCTGTAAAACCATGTACTAAGCTTACCACCACATCCCCATTTCCAGTTTCTTTCCATTCTAACACTCTCCACTTCAACTATTATTAAATCTACTAACCCATTACTATCCAAACCATCATCTGCTTTCTGTTATCATTTTTGGGTTTGCATCCCCATGATCGAGATGCTATTTGCAATTTGGTCTTAGCATCCTCTATAATTAGGACCATCTGACCATCGGGCCTACTCAATTATCTAATTATTTCTCCCTTGTGAATTGGTTTAGCTTTGTTTAGTTTAGTTGAGAGATGCAGCTTGGAAACAGGCCCTTTGGCCCATTGAGTTCACACCGATCATCAACCATCCATTCACACTAGTTTTATATCATCCCACTTTCTCATACACTCCCTGCACATTAGGGGCAACTTTTTTTACAGAGGCCCATTAACCTATAAATCCACACATCTTTGTGGTGGGGAGGAAACCAGAGCACCTGGAGGAAACCCACGTGGTCACAGGGAGAATGTACAAACTCCACACATCCAAGTTCAGGATCGAACCCGGATCTCTGGCGCTGTGAGGAAGCAGCTCTACCCGCTGCGCCATGGTACCACTTCAAACGGATAGCAAACATTAGTAAGGAGTGTTCAGTTCTATTGGGGTTTGCAGTCTGTTACTGGTGGGGTACATAATAGTCAGGGAAATTACAGAATGAATACTGAATTAACAGCGACACAGCAACTGGCACCAATATCCCAATGTCAGACACTGCCAGGGTTCAACCAGATATTGAAATATTAATATTTATGATTATTTAATGTATTCAATATTTCTTTAAACTTCATGGAAAATTAAGCATTTTCAATATAATCCCTAAAAGGATGGGAGTAATCTATTAAATCTGTTTTGCCACAAGAGGCAATGAAATAAAACCCTTGGATGAGAAATATAGCTCAGATTTACTTCTTGTTATTTATCATGAAGCTCAAACAATGAGTCATAATTCCACGTGGAGGGGAAAGACTATCATCCCCTGAAGCCTTGTTTCTCCGAAACAAAGAAGCCCTGCCAACCATTTTCTCGTACAAGTGCCCTTTCTCAGAGAACAAAGGAGGAGGAAAAATATCAGCCCTTTCAGGAAGATTAAAAACTCTCCAGTGCAGTGTGATCTATGCACTGCCTGATAGCACATTCAACATGATTGCTGAAAAACGCCAGCTAAATTGAAAAGCTGAAGCTGGTTCTGCATTATCAGCCCAGACCTGCCCTGCAGACTTCACTATCTCCTATTAACACGCTGCTCCAGACTTATCAACCATACAATGCCAAGCAACAGTTTGTCAAAGGAAGCTAATTTTTCACATTGTTTTCAAATACGAAGACATTTCAGTTCAAATTGGGGGGGGGAGTCCATGGTTTCAAAGGTATTTAGGAATTTTGGTTCCTGTTTCACTTGGCAGAAGGACTGATAACGTAATGCTTTCTGTATAAATTTACCTAACGATTACAGATTATGTCTCTTGCTCCAATATAATCAGCCTGCTTGCAGGCACCTTGCAAAATGGCTTCATGGCTGTTGGTAATGATGGAAATCGATGTAGATAGAGGTGAGTGACATGGTGTAGATGGAGAAAATTAAATATTTTCCAGGGCAAGCACAATCTATAATAAATATATCCTCTGCACAGGCACCGGGACAAAGTCGAGATATCAATTTAAGCAAGGTTAAAGACATCCGAAAGAAAATTGAAGAAGTCAGAATCCAGATGCAAGTGTTTTAGCAGTAAATGCCTTCATTTAGCATCTAAATGGCATCCTGAAATTTCACAAATATCACTGCTGATGATTTAAAAACCACAATCAGCCCACAGACACAATAATAATAGTTGTGCGTTTGAGAAACAATCTCATTTTGCCAGCAAGTGGAATAAACTTCCAAAAGAATACTGACCCACGGTGCAGAGATGTAATGAAAGCTGGCTCTCAGGATGGATTTTTCGTGGTTAGTTCAACAAATATCCTGACACTGGGTAAGAGATAGCCTCGGTGATTGAACAGATCTTCAAAAAAACACACCAGATTTTCACAGTGCCTTGAAAGCACTGGCCTCCTCTGACACTCCACTAGCTCTGATTTGTTGCACTGCTTTATAACTAGGTCGTAGTTAAACAGCATGGAAACAGGCCCTTCGGCCCAACTTGCCCATGCAGACTCAAATGCTCCATCTACTCTAGACCTACCTGCTCGTATTTGGCCCATATCTTTCTAAACATTTCCTATCCATGTGCCTATACAAATCAATTTTAAATGTTGTTATAGTCTTTATCCAGAACTGTTTAAAAACTAATGGAACATTGCTCGCTGCTCCCAAAAGGCTCAGCCACAGACACTTCAGTCACTTGCCCTTCCCAATTTTCTAGGAGTAGATCAAGCTTCGCCCTCTCCCTGGTAGGGCCCTCTCCCTGGTAGGGCCCTCTCCCTGGTAAGGCCCTCTCCCTGGTAGGGCCCTCTCCCTGGTAGGGCCCTCTCCCTGGTAGGGCCCTCTCCCTGGTAGGGCCCTCTCCCTGGTAGGGCCTTCTCCATATTGCCTGAGGAAGCTATCCTGAATACATTTGACAAATTCCACCCAGTCTAAGCCCTTGGCACTAGAATAGTCCCACCCTATATTAGGAAACTTAAAATTCACAACTCTGACTACACTGTTAGTCTTTCATATGATTGTAATCTTCCTAACATATTTGTTCTTCTAATTCCCATTGACTATTTGGGGGCCTATAAAACACTCCCAGCAAAGTGATCATCCCTTTTTTATTTCACAGCTCCACCCATGTAACCTCACTGGATGAACCATCAGTAATGTCATCTCGGACGATTGCCGTGACATTCCCCTTAATCTATAAAGCAACTTTTACTTCTTTGTTTACTCATTGCTCATCCACTGCCCAGTCTTTAATGAGTGGAAATTCCCTCACAATAACCGATAGGGAATTCTGTTGTCTCCATTCACTGGACACATGCCCCAGTCTGATTACATTTGAGGCTAAACTATGACTTTGTATTTGACTCCGAAATGGTTTTGAAGCTCACAATCTCACAAACTACCAAGATTGCCATCGTAGACCACCGTAAGATGGCCTGATTCTGCTCCTGTCACAGCTTATATATGTTGACATCTCATCCAAGTCTTTATTAATGCTAAATTTGACTTAGTTTAGAGATACAGAGTGGAAACAGGCCATTCGGCCTACTAATTCCACGCTGACCACAATCCAACCCATACCCTGCTTCTATCCTACAACCTAGGGACAATTTGCAGAAGCCAGTTGACTTACAAACCTGCACGTCTTTGGACGAAAACCCGGAAAAAACCCACGTGGTCACAGGGAGAACATGCAAAGTCCATACAGACAGCACCCAGAGTCAGGATCGAACCCAGTTCTCCGGCACTGTAAGACAACAACTCCACTACCACTCCACTGTGCTGCCTTGACATGTTCAATATATTTCTGGGCATTCTCCCAACTTTCTCCCTCCATAAACCTGTCATCCAAAACCCTGAAATCAAATTCCTATTCGTACTAAATCCCCATCACCTTTAATTCAATGGGGTACTGATTGAGAATGATCAGCCATGATCACATTGAATGGCAGTGCTGGCTCGAAGGGCCGAATGGCCTCCTCCTGCACCTATTGTCTATTGTCTATTCCCCAGCCAACAATAGGCCATTATGGGCTCCACTCTTCCTGAGGTCATCTGTTTCCGGCCCTGATTTGTTCTGGCTTTTCCTTGCCTCCAATTTATTTCCTCCCCAACCCCAACTTTACTTTCAGTCTGAAGAAGGGTTCCGACCCGAAATGTCACCTAGTCCTTTTCTCGAGATACTGCCTTACCCACTGAGTGATGCCAGCATTTTGTGTCTATCTTCCATTTGTGGTATCCTTGATTATTCTTAACAAACACAACTTCTTATTATTGATCCTTTCTTCATCTACCTTCTGGTGTTCCTTACAATTTTGTCCCCAGTTTCTCCAGCCCGATTCTATGATATTACCAGTCTTTCAGAACTTCTTTCTAGTTCCTTCAGAACTCCAGGTCTCTGCTTTACAATTCATAAGGACAAAAGAAAAGCAGTAATGGGAATAGGTCATAAGGTTTCTTGTGCTTACGTTGTTATCTAATAGGATTATATCTGATCTTTCACCTTATCCCTTCAATAACACTGTATCTGTGGGTTGCTTAATATCCAAGAAACTATTGGTTTCTGTTCTGAATATATTCAGCTGGCTGATCCTCCATTATTCTCTTGGCTGGCGAATCTTGAGAATTCCAACAATTATTTGCCGTGGCTGAAAAATCATTTCTTCTCATCTCTAGCCTGAACGTTTGAACCCTTATTTGAAGACAGTGCTCCTGGTTCTGGACATCTCAGCCGGTCGAAACATCGACTCCACATCTAACCTGTCAAACCCAGTAAGACCTTTGTACATGTCTATGACATTGCCTCATCTTCTTCCGATCTCTAGAAAGTATAGATCAAGGCTGCTTAGCCTCTGCTCATATAGGAAACTCGCCATCCCTGGAATCAATCTGGAATTAACCTCCTTTTATTATAAAAAATCTAATCCTGACCTTTAGCTAGGGGGGTGAGGGGGCAGACCTGTGCAGAGTATTTCAGATGCAGACTCACCAGGCCCCTGTATAAATGGAGTGAGACATTCTCCCATGCAGGTGAAGTTAAAATTGAAGAACTAGATAGAGCTCTTAAGGATAGCGGAGTCAGGGGGTATGGGGAGAAAGCAGGAACGGGGTACTGATTGAGAATGATCAGCCATGATCACATTGAATGGTGGTGCTGGCTCGAAGGGCCGAATGGCCTACTCCTGCACCTATTGTCTATTGTCTATTGTCTATTGATAGCCTACAGCTTACCTACATCCTGTCATTGAACTTAGAACAGATAGAACAGTACAGCACAGGAACAAGCCTACAATATCTATGCCGAACATGATGACAAGGTAAACGAATCTCACCTGACTGCGCCTGATCCATATTTTTATTTGTTTATTTATTTTTGAAATTTATTTATTTCGTTTATTTGTCATTCCACTCCTTACAGATCATGTAACGAATGGGATGAATATCCTTCCATTCCCTGCATATCCACGTGATTATCCAAAAACCTCTTAAACGCTACGATCGTATCTGACTCCACAACCACATCTGGCAGTGCATTCGCCACCCTCTGTGCCATAACCTACCCCTCACATCCCCTTTAAACTTTGCCCCCTCTCGACTTTCACCTTTCGTCACAAGGATTCAAAACCAGGTAGGTGGCGTTTTCCCACAGTTTTGGCTTCCCCCTGCAAAACTTCTCCTGTCACCTGGTCAATTTCCCCACTTTTCCCACTCCTATTCATGCCTTTTCCCTCAATTTCTCAATGGAACAAAAAAGTAACTGGGAGAGATTCAAATCACATAACATTTCCATGAGGATGGTCATAAGGATCAAGTACATTTCACCCAAAACCCCAATCTAAATCATTCATGATCAATATAAGGAATGCCACTATTGCTTTGCTCCCCAGAGCAATAGAAAGGCAGCTCATAATCCCTTCTGGCACAACGATAGCGGATTTTTAAGTAAATCCAAAATTAAAACATTAAAAGCTAACCATCAAAAGGTAACTAACAACTTATAAGGAATTAATCACTCAAATATGAATAAAACTCATGACATGAATTAAAAGTAGTGCTAAAAGTACTGTAAATTGGTCAAAATATATTATTGAAAAGCTAGTTATACTAAAAATTCACCTGACTACCTCTCGTCATTTGCAAGAAAGAAATACACAATGCCCTTAAAAAATGCTTGTCGTGGATCTTTCCCAAAACTGTATATATGATAAATATATTTAAAAATTCTTAGTGTTGACCATGCTCCAATGGGCAATGACTGGAGGGGAAATATGTGTCTGAAAGTGGATGCAATTGCTTTAACCTGAGGATCGCCACACTTTCAAAATCCCAATCAATATCCGCTGCTGCTGCTGCTGTGATGTACTTAATCTATCTGGACATGTGTGACCTTGTCAATATGGTGATGAAACTGACTCATCCTTGTCTAGCCTTCTATTGCCTTGAAGGAAGTGAAGGCAGAAAAGAAAAACAAGTTCTTTTCACAATGTCACTGATGTTGCTTGTGTTTGTGAATCTGATGGAAGACTTCACTGCTGAAGATATAGGAACGCATTCCATTTTCTGGCTGGGCTAGAACTCTTCCTGCTCATTTGGTCTTTTGGTAACTCTTAAGTCAATCCTTTTTTAAATATATATATAGCTCCTGGCTTAGATCCTGCCTGTCTTTAACATCTCTCTACTCAAGGATGGAAAATGGCTGGCACTACACAAATTAAATCTCTGCAGAAATCTGTGTTGTTTCCTCTTATAATATGAACACCAGTCATCCCACTGCTGCATTTCACATGTTTACTTACAGCAATGTTCCTGTTACATATCCACATTAACTCTTTGCATTGAATTTATATCCAACTGCATCACAGTTGAGCCCTGGAAATTCATTTGAGAATCATAGCTAATATTGATATAATATGGCAGTCTTGCATAACCCGGGCTCCTGCTTCCTTACATAGTACAAAAACAGGCCCTTCAGCCCATTGAATCCGCATTGACAATCAAGTACCCACTTTTACAAATCCTACACATTTTATTTCTCCACACTTTCCAAGCAACTTCTGCAGATTAATGAAGGTTCTCCATTCAACCTGAAATATTAACTCTGTTTCTCCACCCACAGATATAGCCAGAGTATCTCCAACACTTTAAAAAAATAAATCAGATTTCTAGTATCTGCAGCTTATTTTTATTTTCATCAACTCCTCCAGATTCTACTACTCATGTAAACACGTGGGGCAATTTGCTGTGGCCAAATAACCCACCGACCTGCATGACTTTGGGAGGTGGGAGAAAACCAGAGCACCCAGAGGAAGCCCACAGAGCGATAATGCAAATGTGCAAACTCCACACTGGGGGGTAGGATAACATTGGAGATCAGGATTGTGAACCAGCAGCTCCACTAGCCGAGACAAGATGCCAGCCTCCATACCTTCAAGATTCAAGAGTGTTTTATTGTCATATGTCCCAGTCAGAACAATGAAATTCTTACTTGCAGCAGCACAACAGAATATGTAAACATAGTACTCTGTAAATAATATAAGAAATGAAAAAAGGTTCAGTGGATATACACATCCATACATCCATATACATAAAAACAAACAAACAATAACAGTGCAAAAAGACTAAAACAATGTCCCCCAAGTCTATGTAGTTCAGAGCTTATTTGGAGGTTGTAGTGTTTAATGGCCTGATGGCTGTCGGGTAGAAGCCGTTCCTGAACTTGGACGTTACAGTTTTCAGGCTCCTATATCTTCCTCCCCACGGCAGGAGTGAAATGAGTGTATGGCCAGGGTGGTGCGGTTCTCTGATGATGCTGGATGCCTTTTTGAGGCAGCGGCTTCTGTAAATCCCTTCAATGGTGGATTTGATCATTGACCAAAGGCACTATATTTGCTCTTCCCTTTCCTATCCTTCATTCCAGTTCCAGCTCGACCTCTTTGGTACTTGAATAATCATTGACTGAATCCCATTGATTGAAACCCTCTTGATCTTTACCTCTTGATTTGGCGGTTGTGCTTTATTTATGGGGATCATATTCAATTATGATGTTTGCAGTTCAATACTGATTTATTCTATCTTTTCCTATCCATAGAGCTAACCATTAAATCATTAATAACTTTTCTTATTTCAGCACTTCTTTCCCCCCTTCAGTGTTCATTACCACAGTCTCCCAGGAGGGGCCACATAGACTTTGCTGCTTTCATTGTGTGCTGCTGAAAGTCTCAAGAGGGTTCATATCCTGACTGTCGGAGAGCAGGTGCTGCAGGAGATCAGGATAAAACTTGGCTTTGATGACCATAACTGTCAAAATCCCGTTGGCATTGACGGTCAGATTCAAGAATGGTCACGTTGGTGATTTCAGAGAAAATCATCGCCGTTGAGCTGACTGCTTCAAAGGAGCCATTAAAAAGTTTTAAAACAGTAGCAAGCTGTGTAAAAATAAAAATATTGATAATGACTTCAACAGACTATCAAAAAACATCGCACAAACTTCTTCAGATGTGATTGGATGCCGATGTTACATGCCAATTAAAAATCAAGCAGATGTCAGCTCAGGTTAAACACAATATAAAGCTCAAGCTAGTGGGTACAAATTAAAAATTAGGTCCAGGTAATGTGTGTCAAATTTCAGATGACAAGACCAAAACCGAAAACCTAAATGGATTCAGAACATGATTAATACAACCCACACATTACATGAGGAATAATCATGTAAGCCATCTCCATCACACACCTCATTCAAAACAGGAAATTGAGGAAAGGCAGTCTGATCAGTTACTGGTTAGATTAAAACTGGAAGTTACCGAAAATGTTCCTGACTCACCTCAAGCTAATTAACCCTCTACTTAAGTTTTTTGTTTCGAGATACAGCATGGAAACGGACACTTAGGCCCAACAAAATCTATGCGGACCAGCAATCACCCGTACACTAGTTCTATCCTACACACTAGGGACAATTGATAGGAGCCAATTAACTTCTAATCTGCATGACTTTGGAATGTGAGAGGAAACTGGAGCACTGGGAGGAAACCCACATGATCACAGGGAGAAGGTGCAAACTCCGTTCAGACAACACTAATAGTCAGGATCAAACCGGGTCTCTGCTGCTGTAAGGCAGCAATTCTGCCGCTGCACCACTGGGCCCCCCTTTTCTGAGGTAAGATTGAAATAGTTGGCAATAATGTACATAAAGGCTAACATTTATTTCATGAGGGCTAGAATACAAAAACAGGGATGTAAAATACAAAAACAGGGATGTAATGCTGAGGCTCTATAAGGTGCTGGTCAGGCCCCATTTGGAGCATTGTGAGCAATTTTGGGCAGCATATCTGAGGAAGGATGTGCTGGCCCTGGAGAAGATCTAGAGAAGGTTTACAAGAACGATCCCAGGAATGAATGAATGAATCCACCTATGATGAATGATTGACAGCACTGGGCCTGTACTTCCTGGAGTTTAGAAGAATGAGGGGGTACCCCATTGAAAAGTACCAAACAGTGAAAGGCTTGAATAAAGTGAATGTGGAGAGGATGTTTCCACGAGTGGGACAGTCTAAGACCAGAGGTCAGAGCCTCAGAATTAAATGACGTTCCATTAGGAGGATGAGGAGGAATTTTGTTAGTCAGAAGGTAGTGAATTATTTGCCACAAAAGGCTGTGGAGGCCAGGTCAATGGATATATTCTAGGCAGAGATTTAGATTTTTGATTAATATGGGAGTCAGGGGTTATGGGGAGAAGGCAGGAGAATGGAGTTAGAAAGGAGAGATAAATCATCCATGATTGAATGGTGTAGACTTGATGGGCCGAATGGCCTAATTCTGCTCCTATCACTTATGACCCTATCTGTTGGGACATCAGGGGAGAGATGTACTTCCAAAGGAAGATGCTTAGATTAGAGAGTATTAGCTACATGCAGAAGTTGTTTTCTTTGGAACGTCAGAGGTTGAGGGAAGATCTGATGGGTATATAAAACTGTGAGAGGCATTGATAAGATAGGCAATCAGTACCTTTGTCCCAGGATGAAAATATCAAATACTTGAAGGCTTAGCTTTAAGGTGAGGGGGGGGGGGAGTTTAAATGAAATGTGCGGGGCAAGTTTTTTTTTACACAATGGGTGATGGTTGAGGCAGATACAACAATGGCATATAAGAAGCTTTTGAATAGGCACATGGGTGTACAGGGAATGGAAGGATATGGATTGGGTGCAGGCAGATAAGAGATGGTCTTGGGATCATGTTTAGTTTAGTTTAGTTTTCTTCAGAGATAAAGCACGGAAACAGGCCCTTTGGCCTGTATTGCAACACCGACCACGTTTGGCCCAGGCGTTGTTGTTCCCATGCTGTACTGTTCTAGCTGTGTTCTGAGAAGTATTCCTAATAAATATTAATGAAATACTAATAAATATCCCTAATTTTTCTATTCTCCTTTTTGCGTGAAAAAAAATAGTTGGAATATTTATTCAACTTTATCCAGTTTACAAATAGGAGAAACAGCATCTCATATTTCACTTGGGCAGCTTCCAGCCCAGTGGTATGAATTTTGATTTCTTTAACTTCAAGTAACCCCGGCATTCCCTCTTGCTCCATCCCTCCCCCACCCAAGTCGCACAGCTTCTGTTTCACCCAACAAACAGCTAACAATGGCCTGTTTTCTTTATCATCTTAACTTTTTTGCATATCTTTCATTCGTTTTTCTTTATCTCTCTACATTATTGTCTATTTATTCACAAAATGCTGGAGAAGTCTGAAGAAGGGTCTCGATCTGAAACGTCACCCATTCCTCCTCTCCTGAGATGCTGCCTGACCTGCTGAGTTACTCCAGCATTTTGTGAATAAATAGCTTCGATTTGTACCAGCATCTGCAGTTATTTTCCTGCATTATTGTCTATATCTCTCGTTTCCCTTATCCCTAACCAGTCTGAAGAAGGGTCTCGACCCAAAATGTCACCTATTCCTTCTCTCCACAGAAGCTGCCTAGTCCTGCTGCGTTACTTCAGCTTTTTATGTCTATTTAGGAGCATGGAGAACCAGCTGGGAACAGACATCACGACCTCCTCAATTCACTGTGGCACCGAACACCACAGTCCCACCCGGCTCGGACATGCCCCGCAAAGAGTGGGTCGCCCTGAACCGGCTCCGTACAGGGGTTGGCCGGTTCAACGCCAACATGCATCGTTGGGGGTTGCGTTCATCAGCAGCCTGCGTGTGTGGAGCAGACCAGCAAACAGCGCAGCACGTCATTTTCAACTGCACTGTCCTCCATCCCCCTGGTGGAGGGGTAGACCTCACGGCCCTCGACAACAGCACATTGCACTGGCTACAGCGCCTGGAGGACGTTACATAATTTCTGCTGCCTCAAGCGCAAGAAGAAGAAGATGTCTATTTACAAATAGTTTTACATTATTTCCCACACTAGGATTACTGTTTCATCTGTGCCTTCAGGAAATGAAGAAAGTGAAGACGCCTGAAAAAAAAAAACTTGTCGAGAATCAGATCTTCTGGGAATAAAATAAGTTGGATGGTGTGAACATGGTTTGATAAAGCCAACTCAATTGGAGATATCAATTTCATTTTCGGTGGGGAGGTTATTTAATGCCAGGATATTTTGTGTGAATGTCATTTGATCTAACACGAAACCAAATAGAATTAAAACAAATTATTATGAAGCTAAGTGCTTTGTTAATTGGAGCCACTGCTGCTGTTTCTGTGTTCAGTTCACTCAGTAGGCAGTACAAGATTTGCAAATGTGCTTCCTCTATTCCAGCTGTAATTAGGAGATGCAATTAGCTGTTGGCTTTGTGCCACTTCCACAGATACTTATTAAGGTAAGGGAAGAGCCACAGCATGTGAGGGTACACTTGAATTCCAAAAGTTGTCACATTGTTGGGCTTCTACAAAATGATTTGGCAAATTCTGTGTCAACTGAATGGCAAATCCTTCTCATCCGGAATACACCTTTTCCAGCTGAGGGCCGTTATGACATGCAGAACACAGCAGGGATTGCAGCTGAGTGATATTTCTTATGTGCTGACACATGATTCTGATGAAATCATAATCTCTTTGAAATTAGAGTCAATATCCTCGTTTACCCAAATTAAACGTGATATCAACGTGACATTTCACTTCCATAACCGAGTTGGATAAGCAAGAAACAATATAACTCAAAATGCGCATTACTTTTCTCCCTTTGAAGCATTAGATGCCATTTTCTTCCACTAATTACAGAGCAGACACACAGCTTACCCTCTGGAGCCAATTACTATTCCGTCTGACTTAGTTATCTTGTCGGGTTTTGCCAAAACTCTTAAGAGACAGGCAGCCTTTCTGTTACTGGCTCTAAGACTGATTCTGTCTATAACCTCGCCCCTCTGCCTTATTTTATTCTTTAATTGGGGGTTTCTATCAATCTGCCTGTCAAGACAATTAATGGCACTGTTCTGTTCTCAAAGGATTCAAGAGGATGTTGTCAGCCAATTCCTCTGCTCCAGGCTGGCCCTACTCTTTGATCTGTGTCACACAGCTGTAGATCCATCCCTCACAAATATACTGAAACAAAAGTAGTTGATGGCTGCTCCCTCATAATTAGATTAAGTCATTCATCAATATTGAATGTAAGCATATTTAAGCATCACAAATATATTTGTGATTCACTATAATGCCCCAGGCAGATCAAATAATAAATTCGCTAGACAACATTGTTTGAGCTTCAAAATCATGCCCTTTTTGGATATCATCACACCTAATGTATCTAAATCGTTATTTATGTGTTTTGCTTGGAGAATTCTCATTAAGATTCTCATTAAGATTAATATTTCTCGTTATCAATAGCCCACGTGCTTATGCAGCAATAAATACACCTTTAAAACTTGACAGAGCAGCAACCTTTTACAATTCCTTTAGTACATATCATATCATATCATATATATACAGCCAGAAACAGGCCTTTTCGGCCCACCAAGTCCGCGCCGCCCAGCGATCCCTGTCCATTAACACTATCCTACACCCATTAGGGACAATTTTTTATTTATTTTTTACATTTACATTTACCCAGCCAATTAACCTACATACCTGTACGTCTTTGGACGTACATGTCTGAAACATCCTACAGAATTTCAGACATGTTTGCAAACAAGCTGAGCTGGTCAATCGCAAAACACAGTATCAGGGTGGATAACTAAGCACAATAAAAATGAGAAACAAGGAACTGCAGATACTCATTTACAAAAAAACCTCATAAAGTGCTGGAGTAACTCAGCAGATCAGACAGCATCCCCGAAGCAGACAAAATGTGTAGGAAGGAACTGCAGATGCTGGTTCACACTGTAGACACAAAGTGCTGGAGTAACCCCGCGGGTCAGACAGCATCTCTGGAGAAAAGGAATAGGGGACATTTCGGGTCCGAAGAAGGGTCTCGACCCAAAACATCTATTCCTTTTCTCCAAATATGCTGCTGACCCGCTGAGTTACTCCAGCACTTTGTGTCTATCCCGGGAGAACATCGAGAGATAATGTTTTGTCACCTGGCCATGTTTTCCAGGGATGCTGTCTGATCCATTGAGTTACTCCAGCGCTTTATTTTGGTCTTTTTGTTTACAAAAATATATATACGTTTTAAGAAGAATCTTAAATGAAGCAAAAACGGGAGAATGGCTTTGGTGCTCAGAGAGTTCATTCCACAGTTTGGGACTACAGGTGCTAAAGTCATGACCACTGATGGTGGTGATCAAGGGAGCAAGACTGGAAGAGTGCCGATATGTTGCAGCATTCTGGGAATGAGGGAATGGATGGAGAGAATTGAAAGTGGCTGTTTTCAGCTGGGAAGCAGCATAAGTCAATCGGCACTGAGGTGATGAGTGAATAAAGCCAACACATGGACCAGAATGTTTTAGATGAGTTGGGATTGAGGTTGCTATGAGGTTGGGGTGGAGGTTTCCAGGGAGGACTACCATTGGAAAATACAGTTTGCGAGGTTGCAAGGACCTGAGTAAGCAGCAGATACACTAGGGCAAGAATACTGTCAGTGAAGATTGGTGGTCTTAATAAAGATGTGGATACGTGTTTAGTGCCAAAAATCACACTATCTTTGTAAAGAGTTTAGTTTCATGACCAAGGGATGGCTTTAATCTTTCCAATGTTAAGTTGGATGAGTTGAAGGGGAGGGTGCAGCCTGAAAGAAGCTACGTGTTTAGAGAGAACCACAAACAGCCCAAAGGATTCACAAGTCAAAGGCGTCTTATACAACTGCAACATGACCTCCCAACTTCTATGCTCAATTCTCTGACTGATGAAGGCCAATGTGCCAAACGCCTTTTTGACTACCCTATCTACCTGCGACTCGACCTTCAAGGAACCATGCACCTGCACTCCTAGATCCCTCTGATCTCCAACACTACCCAGAATCCTACCATTCACTGTGTAGTTCCTGCCCATGTTAGAACTCCCAAAAAGCACATGGTATTGGAGGTAGGGTACTGACATGGATAGAAAGTTAGTTGACAGACAGAAAGCAAAGAGTGGGGATAAATGGGTCCCTTTCAGAATGGCAGGCAGTGACTAGTGGGGTACCGCAAGGCTCGGTGTTGGGACCGCAGCTATTTACAATATACATCAATGACTTGGATGAAGGGATTAAAAGTACCATTAGCAAATTTGCCGATGATGCAAAGCTAGGTGGCAGTGTGAACTGTGAGGAAGATGCTATGAGGTTGCAGGGTGACTTGGACAGGTTGTGTGAGTGGGCGGATGCATGGCAGATGCAGTTTAATGTAGATAAGTGTGAGGTTATCCACTTTGGTGGTAAGAATAGGAAGGCAGATTATTATTATCTGAATGGTGTCAAGTTAGGAAAAGGGGACGTACAACGTGATCTGGGTGTCCTAGTGCATCAGTCACTGATAGGAAGCATGCAGGTACAGCAGGTAGTGAAGAAAGCCAATGGAATGTTGGCCTTCATAACAAGAGGAGTTGAGTATAGGAGCAAAGAGGTCCTTCTGCAGTTGTACAGGGCCCTAGTGAGACCGCACCTGGAGTACTGTGTGCAGTTTTGGTCTCCAAATTTGAGGAAGGATATTCTTGCTATTGAGGGCGTGCAGCGTAGGTTTACTAGGTTAATTCCCGGAATGGCAGGACTGTCATATGTTGAAAGACTGGAGCGACTAGGTTTGTATACACTGGAATTTAGAAGGATGAGAGGGGATCTTATCAAAACGTATAAGATTATTAAGGGGTTGGACACGTTAGAGGCAGGAAACATGTTCCCAATGTTGGGGGCGTCCAGAACCAGGGGCCACAGTTTAAGAATAAGGGGTAGGCCATTTAGAACAGAGATGAGGAAAAACTTTTTTAGTCAGAGAGTTGTGAATCTGTGGAATTCTCTGCCTCAGAGGGCAGTGGAGGCCAATTCTCTGAATACATTCAAGAGAGAGCTAGATAGAGCTCTTAAGGATAGCGGAGTCAGGGGGTATGGGGAGAAAGCAGGAATGGGGTACTGATTGAGAATGATCAGCCATGATCACATTGAATGGCGGTGCTGGCTCGAAGGGCTGAATGGCCTACTCCTGCACCTATTGTCTATTGTCTAACGCAACACCTCACATTTCTCTGTAATGAGCCAATGATATGCAACGCTGTGTTCCCCAATCTCTGCAGGTCCAGCCAGTCAAACGCAGAGCAGTTGCCATACCAGGCTGCGATACATCCAGCCACAATCCTTTCTATGTAGAATTCCAAGAGAATCATCATGGACATGAAATGTCTTCTCATACATATAAGGAAGTAAATATATTGATTGCTTTCTTGATCACCACATCAGTGTGAAGGGACTAGGTAAAGTTCCTGGTGATATTAATGCCTAGGAACATGAAGCTGATGACCAGCTCTAATGCAGCTTTGTAGATGAGGAACGGACTCTGTTTATCCCCTCATTTCCTTAGTTCATGTAGTGATGTATTCAAGAGAGAGTTAGATAGAGCTCTTAGGGCTAACAGAATCAAGGGATATGGGGAGAAAGCAGGAACGGGGTATTGATTTTGGATGATCAGCCATGATCATATTGAATGGCGTTGCTGGCTTGAAAGGCCAAATGGCCTATTCCAGCATCTATTGTCTACGTTTCGATAATGGTTATTTCTAACAAACAGTTTGCACAAGTTTTTAATACATTTTTAAATGCCCATAGTTCACCTGAGAGTGGCATGATTTTGTGATGTCACTGCACAGTCAGAGCACTGGAGAGGAAAGGCAGGTTAAGAGGAAGACAGGAATCTGGAGGTTGAAAGGATTAACAGTGGGATTGTCAAAGGGGGAGTTTTTGGAAAGTAGATGAGATATTTGCCAAAGGAAGAGAACCAAGCAACAGTTATAATAGATATATTCAAGAGAGGGTTAGATATAGCTCTTAGGGCTAATGGGATCAAAGGATATGGGGAGAAAGCAGGAACAGGGTACTGATTTTGGATGATCAGCCATGATCATATCGAATGGCGGTGCTTTCTCGAAGCCTATTCCTGCATCTATTTTCTATGTTTTCTTAGTTCAACAACCAACTCTTTTGTCATGCTGATGTTAAAGGCTAAGTTATTGTTCTGACATCATGATACTAGTTTCTCGATCTTCTTCCTGTATTTTGTCTCATTGTTGCTGTAGATCTAGCTGACAACAGTGGTATCAACAAACTTAAAGGTTGAGTTGGCATTGTATTGGGCCACACAGACATGGATGTACAAGGAGGAGAGAGTCAAGGGTGTACAAGGTACTGAGCACACAGTCATGAGGGACACCTTTGCTGGGGGTCAGGGTGGAGGAAATGTTGTGACCAATTCTAACCAACTGAGAACTGATGGTCAAGATGTCCAGAAGCCAGTTGTGGATGGAGGCCCCAAAGCCAAGGTGTCAAAGTTTAGTGATGAGTTTATTTAGTATTATGGTCATGAAGGATGAGCTGTAGTCAATGAATAGCATTTGGATGTAGGTGTTCTTACTGTCAAGGCATCCAGGGCTGAACGGGGTACTGGTTGTGAATGATCAGCCATGATCACATTGAATGGCGGTGCTGGCTCTAAGGGCCGAATGGCCTACTCCTGCACCTATTGTCTATTGTCAATTGAATGTCATGCAAGAGAGATGGAATGCTCCATAGACCTATTTTCCTGCGCAAGAATTGCAGGTGGACCCAGTTTGTTGGAAGACTGACACAAATGTGGGCCATTACCAATGATTCAAAGCACTTCATTATGTTCGATGTTAGAGCTACTGGGCAGACCTGCTACTGATGTTTTACCATTGTCTATCAAAGACATGGTGGCGCAGTGGTAGAGTTGCTGCCTTACACTGCTTACAGTACCAGAGACCTGGGTTTGATCCTGACTACGGGTGCTGTCTGTACGGAGTTTGTATGTTCTTCCGCAACTACGTAGGCTTTCCCCGGGTGCTCCGGTTTCCGCGCACACTCCAAACATGCACAAGTTTGCAGGTTAATTGGGCTTCGGTATAAAATTGTAAATTGCCCCTTGTCTGTAGGATAGTGCTAGTGTACGGGGTGATTACTGGTCGGCACGGACTTGGTGGGCTAAAGGGCCTGTTTCTGTGCTGTATCTCTAAATTAAACTAAAAAAACTAAACTCATTAGAGTGAATCTGAGGGTGATACCAACAGTAAATTCAAAAATATTTGTAGCTGGGAAAAGAAGCCATTCACAATGGTTGATGCCTGGTCACCATACATCTTTTATGTTGAAATAAAAATCTACACATGGCTCCTTTTAATAAATTCTATAAGTACACAGTGTACACAATAGTATGCAGAGGAGATGCAATCCTGCAGAGTAAGCATATAATTTTATGCTTAAATGCTTTCGATATCAGAGAATATAACTGTTTCATATACCCATAGGAACATTGCCATTAGCTTGTGAAAAGGAAGTAAGACTATTTTTGGCAATAGTAAAGAGAGCAGAAGGCAGATCAAATGCATCCTTTGGTGGCTTCCTTGTACATATTTGGAAGAAGAATTTACTAATAACCACATTTTGAGATACGGTTATTGCAAAGCACAGCTGGCTCAGTATGCCGAGGACTATTTTATTTCGGAGTCACGTGAGTGACTACGTGAAGACCCCGTCCAGCACGCATGCGCGACATTAGCGTTCAAGCAGTGCAGCGCGACGAACGGGAGTTCAAGGTGCTCCCGCTACAATTTGAAAAGTCGGGCCGACAGGTAAGTTTTACCGTGGCCGTGAGTATTTTCTCTGTTGTCTGTTTTATGTTCCAGACCAGAGGGAAGAAACTTGCAGCTCGCCCCCGTTCGTTTTCCGTTGAGGAACGTTCTTTGGAGGGGGGGCAAGAGGCGGCAGCAACTACCGAGCCGAGCCCAGCACCGCTAGTGCAGCCTGAGCAGCGAGCTGGAGGTACCTGCAGCCAGAACCGGGCGGTAGTATCCGACGATTCGGATGAAGATGCCACACCGCTACAGAGCGGCACTGGCAGCCGCCTAAGCCGAATGGAACGGCTTATGGAGCAAATGCTCCAGCGAGATCTGCTGAGAGAGCAGCAGCAGACTCGCCAAGGGAGCCCAGGTACTCCCGCAGTGCCCTTTACGGCACTAGCCATTGCCTCACCTTCTTTTGAAGGCAGCATTGGCGACCAGGTCTGGGCTGGTCAACAAGAGGGGTTGTTGGCTGAAGATGTCCGGAGTACGCAGAGTGTACAGGATCAGGAAGAGCTGCTGGGTGTGGTCAACCGCTACGTGGTCATTCCACGAGGGGGTCGGCCTTTAGAGCCGAAACTTGCAGCCAGCATTGACCACCTGTCCTCAAAACCCCTACAAGAACGGGTGGTCAATGAGGCTCTTAAACTATATTCAGCCCCAGAAAATTGTACATCATTGAATGTACCAGCTGTAAACAGCCAAATTTGGGGACATTTGGGGCAGAACATCAGGAACCTGGAGTTGAAGCTCCAGAAAATCCTTAAACCCCTGACTGCAGGGATGACATTATATGCTCGGTCCATTGATGGTGTGGACATCTCCACAAATCAGCAAGATACATTAGCTCTGCTGTGCACCAAGGAAATCATCAAGCCTGCCCTCAACCCTAAGTTTGCGGGACTTTGCAAAACACCGGGTTCAGAACCTCCAATTCTGCTTTTGGAAAGGACCTTCCAAAAAAGGTGAAAAACCTAGAGGAAGAATCCAAGACCTTTGGTCTCGTGAGGGCAGGTTTGGGACCGAGCAGACCTAACAAACCCAGGCGGCAGTACCTCACGGCGTCCACCAGTCGTAGACCACCATATGGGACTGGTGAAAGCTCGGGGTCCGCAACCATTCCCCGTAAGCCTTTTTAGGCCAGGGCCCAGAGCGGACCCCATGGAAAATGCGCCACCCCCAACAACTTCAACAGCAGCCCTCTACAGCCCAGCAGACACCTCATCGCCCAGCGAAGAGGCAGAAGTAGCACCAGTAACCATGGAGGTAGGTGGGTCTGGTTCCTCTCAGCATATGAGCAGTAGGGGCTCTATACTATCAGGGGGGAGATTGCACTTGTTTTTGGATGCATGGGAAACCATCACTAATGACAAGTACATACTAAGCTGCATTCATGGCTATAAAATTGACTTTGTTCATGAAAACATTCCGCCAGTTCAGCATATACCCCAAAGGGTATTCACCCTCTCAGTCAAAGAGAAACAAGAGGGTCAAGCTGAACTTGTGAGGCTACTAGCAAAAGGTGTCATTGAAAGAACAAAACATGAACCTTTGGAATTTGTGTCTAATATTTTCACTAAAACTAAAAAAGATGGTGGATGTCGCATCATCATTGACTTAACTACGTTAAACGAGTCAGTTAAGTATACACATTTTAAGATGGAAACTTTTGAAACCGCCAGACTTTTGATTTCTAGAGGGTACTTTCTAGCAGGCATTGATTTAAAAAATGCCTACTACTCAGTACCCATACACAAGGAGCATCGTAAATAGCTATGGCAATTTAAAACCAAGTGGACTAACCTCCGCTCCAAGGTTGTTCACTAAAATCTTAAAACCCGCCTTCGCATTATTGAGGAAACAAAAGCATATAGTCATGGCGTACTTAGACGACATTTTAATAGTAGGGAAAACCTTGGAGACAGCTATTTTGGCAGTAGCAGCCACCAAACGTTTGTTTGAAACTTTGGGGTTTGTCATACATCCAGATAAATCCAATTTTACACCGTCCACTACCATGGACTATCTTGGATTTACGATTGATACTGTTCGCATGTTTGTAACTCTGCCGAAGGGGAAAGCATCACAATTGACACTAACATGCCACGAACTACTGCATAAACGTCAGCCAACCATACGGCAGGTAGCTAGAGTTATTGGTAAAATGGTAGCAGCTTTTCCAGCTGTACAATTTGGGCCTTTGCACTACCAAAATTTACAAAGAGCAAAAGTGCACGCACTAAAGCAAAACTCAGGTCACTTGACCGAGCTATGTATTTAACTGCTGAATCCATTCCAGAGTTACAATGGTGGACAAGGAACATTAGGCTCAGTTTCCAGTCCCATAATAATCACCAACCCAGTATTAACCATTCAAACGGATGCAAGTGCTTTGGGCTGGGGAGCAACTAACATGCAATCCAGCACAGGGGGCAGATGGACTAATTCTGAATCATCTTGCCTACAGACACGGGGTATCAACTATTTAGAAATGTTGGGTGCGTTTTATGGTTTAAAAGCATATTCATCTAATACGGATCATGCACATGTCCGGTTGCAATTAGATAATACCACGGTGGTGGCTTATATCAACCACATGGGTGGTGTAAAGTCGATATCGTGTGACAAATTGGTCAACCTAATCTGGCAATGGTGTGTCGAAAGACATACTTGGTTACCAGCAACTTACCTACCAGGTAAGCAAAATACAGTGGCAGACACCAGGTCACGCAAATTTAACGATAACATCGAATGGATGTTAAATCCCAAAGTATTTGCCGAAATTACAAAGCAATATGGCACACCAGATATCGATCTATTTGCATCCAGGCTGAATCACCAGGTACCAACGTATGTCGCTTGGGAACCAGACCCTGAGGCAGCAGCAGTTGATGCATTCACGCTGTATTGGGGGAAAATGTTCTTTTATGCCTTTCCTCCCTTCTGCCTCATCAGTCGGGTATTACGCAAGATTCAATTGAATTCCGCTTCAGGAATCTTGATAACACCCGACTGGCCTACACAGCCATGGTTCCCAGTGGCCCTCGACATGGCTGTCGAAACACCGTTGGAATTCCCCAGCAGTCCGGAATTATTAATCCACCCAGTGTCAGGCATTAGTCACCCGTGCCATGACAGAGTCAATCTCCGGGCTTGCAGATTCTAAAAAGACCTCTACTGGGCCTGGGACTGTCTGAGGACGCCATCAACATGATGACCGCATCCCACCGGGAGTCCACCAGGAGACAATACCTGACCAACATAAGGAAATGGGAACGGTATTGCTCCAAAACAGGAACTACCTATAACAGCGCCATAAATACAGCCAGGAGTGCGTTGTCAGCTTATTTGGTTCCAGCAGCAGGACAACTGGCTTTGGGGTCCCATCCACTAGTAATCAAAATCATGAGGGGCATTTTTAACACTAACTCCCCCAGACCAAGGTACACTCAGATCTGGGATGTCAGCATTGTGCTGACGTACCTTAGGGGATGGCCACCGCCCAGGGCACTCACGCTGGAACAACTTACACTGAAATCAGTCATGCTCATGGCACTAGTGTCAGCTTAAAGGGTACAGTCCCTCCACCTTCTGAGGCTGGACAGCATGACAGAGTCATTGGACTGTTTCACATTCCATATTCAGGGACTGGTCAAACAAACTAGACCAGGTACCACGCCTCCAGTCATGGAGTTCTGGGCATATTCATCTGAACCACGGCTGTGTGCCAAGACCCATCTCGCCAATTACATAGACACAACATACAACTTAAGAGGGAGAGAAAAAGCCTTATGGATAAGCCACAAGAAGCCTCATGGTCAGGTGACGAGCCAAACCATTTCAAGGTGGCTCAAGCAGGTGCTTAAGTCCACGGGAGTCAATACGAATGTTTACAAATCTCACTCCACCAGGGCTGCATCTACGTCGGCGGCTAGTCGAATGGACGTGCCTATGGACCATATTCTGGCCGAGCAGGATGGTCCTCGGAAAGAACTTTCCAAAGGTTTTATAATAAACCGCTGGCGCAACCTGCTACATTTGCAGACAGAATTTTAGAGTCTGCAGATAATATTTAATTTAAGCCCTGGGGAGCTCTCTGTTTTTTGTTGTCATTAATATACCTTTTTGTTCACAAACAGGTTCTTGATCGCGATAACATACTTCCTCCCTCTAAGGTCTTCAGACAGTGAGTGAAGCATGAGCTGGTACACGGTTCGGAATCACAGAGCTTTGAAGTCTTCACGTAGTCACTCACGTGACTCCGAAATAAAATAGTAAGATTAAACGAGAACTTACCAGTTCGAAGTTTGATCTGTATTTTATGAGGAGTTACGATGAGGGATTACGTGCCCTCCGCTCCCACCCTCTATTATACAGATCAACTGGTAATTAAGTTCTTATTTTTTCTTTACTATATTTATTTCAATCGTTGTGTTTTTTCTGTGAATCCACACCGCTGCTTTGAAGAATGTCGCGCATGCGTGCTGGACGGGGTCTTCACGTAATCCCTCATCGTAACTCCTCATAAAATACAGATCAAACTTCGAACTGGTAAGTTCTCGTTTAATCTTACTATTTTAAGTGATATTAAACTAGGCCTATCTCCTGTGCTGTTGCTTTGGGTGGACTGGAAAATTATCTGGGCTTTAACAATGAGGATGTCTGTACCATGGAGGGGGTTGAGTGTTTTACAGCAAATAAAGTGACCTAAATTCATTTGAGTTGGTACTGTGGTTAATTAATTGGTGCTCTGGGATCTGGTTTCATAACTCTGCCTTTCATTCTACAAATTGCATTTATGTTATATGATGTATAATAAGTATAAGAAAATAACTGTAGATGCTGGTACAAATCGAAGGTATTTATTCACAAAATGCTGGAGTAACTCAGCAGGTCAGGCAGCATCTCGGGAGAGAAGGAATGGGTGACGTTTCGGGTCGAGACCCTTCTTCAGACTGTTTATGTTATATGGATCTTTTCTTCCCTGCATTACATCCATATAATTTTTCATCCATTAATTTTTTTTCTAAATGCTCTTGGATAACAGGAAGGTGCACAACTTCCCAGATCTGTGATCAGCTGTCATCTGTGTATGTCATGTGGTAGTTTCCCAGAGACATTCCAGCTCCTCCAGGTCAGTTAAACCACAGGACTGTGTCCAAGGACCAGTTCCATCCCTTCATTGTCACACGCAAGGAAGAAACGCCATTTTTAATAGCTGTCGTAGACTGTCTAGGCAAGGCCACCAACATAATCAAGGACCAGTCTCATCTCGGTCATTCCCTCTTCTCCTCTCTTCCATCAGGCAAGAGTTACAGAAGTGTGAAACTGCATACCTCCAGATTCAGGGACAGTGTCTCCCTAGTTGTTATCAGGCAAATAAACCATCCTACCAACAACTAGAGAGCAGTTCTGAGCTGTTATCAATCTCATTGAAGACTCTTGGAATATCTTTAATCAGACTTTACTGGATTTTATCTTGCCCTTAACGTTAATTCCTTTATCATGTATCTGTACACTGTGGAGGCCTCAATTGGAATCATGTAGTCTTACTGCTGAAGGTTAGCAAGCAACAAAAGGCTTTTCACTGTAGCTCAGTACACATGACAATAAACTAAAATATGAGGGGACGGGCATTTTTAAAGCTTTCTTGGTCATGGACACAGCTCCAGAAAAATCGATTCTTTCCTTTTACATTTTTTAGGCACTAAGCAGGGACAACAGTATAGTACCCCAGTAAATAGAATTACAGGCTTACAACTCCAGCTACCTAGATCCAAACCCATTTTCCAATTCTGTCCATGCAGTGTTTGGCTGCGTGAGATTACTCATAGTGCTCCAGTTTTCGTGTTCATCCCAAAGATAGATTTATAGGTTAATCATCGTAAATTGCCTGTAATCTGTCAGCGATAGCACGGTAGCGCAGCGGTAGAGTTGCTGCTTTACAGCGAATGCAGCGCCGGAGACTCAGGTTCGATCCTGACTATGGGCGCTGTCTGTAAGGAGTTTGTACGTTCTCCCCGTGACCTGCGTGGGTTTTCTCCGAGATCTTCGGTTTCCTCCCACACTCCAAAGACGTACAGGTATGTAGGTTAATTGGCTGGGTAAAATGTTTTTTAAAAATTGTCCCTAGTGGGTGTAGGATAGTGTTAATGTACGGGGATCGCTGGGCGGCACGGACTTGGAGGGCCGAAAAGGCCTGTTTCCGGCTGTATATATATGATATGATATGATATGAATGACAGAATATGGGAGGAATTGATAGAAATGTGGGGAGAATAAAATAGGATTGGTGTAAATCGATACCTGATGGTTAGCATGGGCTCAGTGGGCTGAAGGGCCTGTTTTCGTGGAGTGGCTCAATAGCTATATCAACTGTGTTCAATCTTTCCCTATGAATTTTTCTGTAATATAAATATTTCAAAATCTAATTTGATTCATTTGGCTCATCTTCTGACTTTGGAAAAAGATGAGGATCTTTTTATAAGTTAGTCCTCCTGTCCAGAATGGCTGTTTTGCAAAAGTTACCTCAAAGCCGTTTTTAACAATTTGCTTTAATGTCACAGGTCACTTCAATTCTCATTCACTGGTGTTATGGGTTGATAGGCAACAGAATTGAGTCTGGCAAACGATTACTTTGAACTTACTTTTAAACAATGACTTTGAGTCTGACAAAAGGTCCCGACCCGAAACGTCACCTATCCATTTTCTCCAGAGAGTACAGAGAAGATATACGAGGATGTTGCCAGGACTAAAGGGTCTGTGCTATAGGGACAATAGACAATAGACAATAGGTGCAGGAGTAGGCCATTCGGCCCTTCGAGCCAGCACCGCCATTCAATGTGATCATGGCTGATCATTCTTAATCAGTACCCCGTTCCTGCTTTCTCCCCATACCCCCTGACTCCGCTATCCTTAAGAGCTCTATCTAGCTCTCTCTTGAATGTATTCAGATAATTGGCCTCCACTGCCCTCTGAGGAAGAGAATTCCACAGATTCACAACTCTCTGACTAAAAAAGTTTTTCCTCATCTCTGTTCTAAATGGCCTACCCCTTATTCTTAAACTGTGGCCCCTGGTTCTGGACTCCCCCAACATTGGGAACATGTTTCCTGCCTCTAATGTGTCCAACCCCTTAATTATCTTATACGTTTCGATAAGATCCCCTCTCATCCTTCTAAATTCCAGTGTATACAAACCTAGTCGCTCCAGTCTTTCAACATATGACAGTCCCGCCATTCCGGGAATTAACCTAGTAAACTTACGCTGCACGCCCTCAATAGCAAGAATATCCTTCCTCAAATTTGGAGACCAAAACTGCACACAGTACTCCAGGTGCGGTCTCACTAGGGCCCTGTACAACTGCAGAAGGGAGAGGTTGAGTAGGCTGGGACTCTATTGCTTGGAGCACAGATGAGGGGTGATCGTATAGAGGTGTATAAAATCATCAGAGCAATAGATCGGGTAGATGCACATAGTCTCTCACCCAGAGCAGGTGAATCGAGGACCAGAGGACATAGGTTTACGATGAAGGGGAAAAGATTTAATAGGAATCTGAGGGGGAAACCTTTTTCACACAAAGGGTGATGGGTGTATGGAACAAGCTGCCAGAGGAGGTAGTTGAGGCTGGGACTATCGCAAAGTTTAAGAAACAGTCAGACAGGTACATAAATAGGACAGGTTTGGAGGAATATGGTCCAACTGCAGGCAAGTGGGATGTGTAGCTGGGAAATGTTGGCCGGTGTGGGCAAGTTGGGCCGAAGGGCCTATTTCCACGCTGTATCACTCTGTGACTCGATGAGATGCTGCCTGACCTGTTGAGTCCTTTGCCTTCTTAAAGCTTTTCTTAATTTGACGAATGGACTGAACACTACACCTGAGAAAGTCAACTTAAATTTTAACGATAAAATAAAATGTTTAACAGAACATAAAAAATAAAGTATATCCATGTACAAGTAATAGTTCTGTAATTGTGAAAATTCTTTCTATAATTTAATTTACAGGAAAATAATACAAGGATAAAATCCACATGTTGTGAGTCGATGTACAACTATAATATTCTACATGTTCTTACATTTCTCACTGCAGTGGATATACAAATCTAAATGACCTTCATGTTAATATGTTTCAAGGCTATTAATATCATTTTTTTCTTCCTCTAACACTGTTTTTATCTCTCATATTGCAAACTAACCAATTCCTATCCTGGACTATGATTTCTTGAATTGTGTTTATCGAGTGATTCAAATTTAAAGAAGAAAATGTCAATTAGGTGCATATTAAACCACCCACACAGCAATGTTAACGTTTAAATTATTCCTCTCTCAAGGCAGTAACCGACAAAGCAGAGTGACACAGTGCTGGAGCAAATCATTCTCTGACAGGAGCAAATGTATGCCACATGGGGACATGTCTCTGCTGCTGCAGCCACCACCACTGCTTACTCTCTTCTTCATTGTGAGCAAGGTCATGCAGAGATGGTGAAGAGAATCCACTCTGAGAAGAGTGAGAAGAGCAGGGATTAGTCACGTGCTTAGCTGGATAAGTTTCATGACCAGAAGTGAATGGTGCTGACTGTTGATTCATTGTCTTCCACTGCTGATACTTCACCAGCCATTTCCATTGTGTACCTCGAAGTGTTCAATGTTTGAATTACTGAATGACTTGATTGACTTGAAACTTTGCTCTTCAGAGCACCCCCCCCCCCGACATAATCAACACCAATATGATTAATGTGTTATAAGAAAATAACTGCAGATGCTGGTACAAATCGATTTATTCACAAAATGCTGGAGTAACTCAGCAGGTCAGGCAGCATCTCGGGAGAGAAGGAATGGGTGACGTTTCGGGTCGAGACCCTTCTTCAGACTTCTTCAAATTAATGTGTTATTTTGTGTACTAATCTGTGCTGCCAAGACTACAATGCTGATCGCACAGTCCAAAGGGTTCAAGATTGTAACCAACATTTAGACTTACAGAGTGGAGCTGTTCCAAAACTATTGTTGTCCAAGCAAGTTTCCATTTATCAGGAAACACAACTCTTCTGTAGCAAGCTATTTACGTTAAGGGGTCAGGGAACCATAGGCTTGGTTCAGTTTTGTAATTAAATGATCACCAGCATATTTTACTCAAAGTACAATTGATTTTAGATTGCATAATGCTTTAAAAAAAGCATGCCGTTATGCTATTAAATTTCTAGGTTAGTGTGTTCTTGTTACTTTATTGCTGTCACCAACCTGTAATGCTAGTTGTTTTTGTGAGATTCTTGGCATATTTTTAGGTCATGCATAACTCAATGTTTGAACTTGAGCAATCTCGAAGATCCATTGCACAGAGGTGGGCTGAATTTCCTGAATGTTTTATTGAGTTAAGCACGAATAACTTGTAGGTGCTGTTATTGTTTCATGCGAATTATAATAACCAAACCAAACAGACAAAATATTATTTTTTGTCAGTCGTGAAATTGATAGCTGTGACGTCTGAGGAAGAATAAGTTAGTTCAGGAGCAGAGGAATGATTGATTAGCACGGGTGTCAGAGGTTATGGGGAGAAGGCAGGAGAATGGGGTTAGGAGGGGGAGATAGATCAGCCATGGTTGAATGGCGTATTGATGGGCCGAATGGCCTAATTGTACTCCTATCACTTATGATCTAATGATCTTATAAATAAAACTTGCATTCAACACAGCGAGGAAGTGGGCGGAAATGTATGTGAGGATTTCACATTTGGAGGAGAGAGAAAACACAGAGGGCACTGGAAAAGTAATGTCAGCTGTATTGACAGTACTGACTGAAAACCTCTGACAGAGATTAGAGTCGAAATGAAATGCCACACAATTGAAAAGATTTCCTTGGCTTTGCATGGTGTATTTCAATTCTCAAACAAACTTTAAGAAACTTGTAAATCTCGCAAGTTACAGGGAGTCGGGAGGTTTCACTGAAAAAAAGAGATGGTGGGTTTTGTCTAGGTTTAGAAAAAAACCCATAAACTGTTATCTTTGAAATAGAGTGGGTCGCCCACCCTATTCACGTTGGTCAACTTACATTTAAAAATTATTCTGTAGTATCTTATTTGTGGCGCTTTATATTATGAGAATATGTAATCAAAAGCGATGTGGTAAATGTGGATTGGAAACATCTACAAGGGTTCAACATCAACAAAAGGGGGAGTTCACTGATATGAAGAGGAAATGAGGAAAGAAGACAGTACACTGGAAAACATTTGCATTAATGGCAAAAGAGTTGAAGCCTAAGACTTTTGAGATAGAAGTTGGGATTTCATGTTGCAGTTGTATAAGACGTTGGTGAGACCACATTTAGCATATTATGTTCAATTCTGGGCATAGTGTTATAGGAAAGATGCTGTCAAGCTAGAAAGGGTACAGAGAAGATTTACAAGGAGGTTGGCAGGACTAGAGGGTCTGAGCTATAGGCAGTGGTTGAGTAGGCTGGAATTCTATTCCTTGGAGCACAGGAGGATGAGGGGTGATCTAAATGAGGTGTATAAGATCATGAAAGGAATAGATCAGGTAGATGCACAGTCTCTTGCCCAGAGTAGGTGAATCGAGGACCAGAGAACATAGGTTTAAGGTGAAGGGGAAAAGATTTTATAGTAATCTGAAGGGTAACTTTTTCACACAAAGGCTGGTAGATGCATGGAACGAGCTACCAGAGGAGATAGTTGAGGCAGGGACTATCCCAACAATTAAGAAACAGATATACAGGCATGTGGATAGGACCGGTTTGGAGGGATATGGACCAAATTAAATCTCTGCAGAAATCTGTGTTGTTTCCTCTTATAATATGAACACCAGTCATCCCACTGCTGCATTTCACATGTTTACTTACAGCAATGTTCCTGTTCCTGATGGTCAAGATGTCCAGAAGCCAGTTGTGGATGGAGGCCCCAAAGCCAAGGTGTCAAAGTTTAGTGATGAGTTTATTTAGTATTATGGTCATGAAGGATGAGCTGTAGTCAATGAATAGCATTTGGATGTAGGTGTTCTTACTGTCAAGGCATCCAGGGCTGAACGGGGTACTGGTTGTGAATGATCAGCCATGATCACATTGAATGGCGGTGCTGGCTCTAAGGGCCGAATGGCCTACTCCTGCACCTATTGTCTATTGTCAATTGAATGTCATGCAAGAGAGATGGAATGCTCCATAGACCTATTTTCCTGCGCAAGAATTGCAGGTGGACCCAGTTTGTTGGAAGACTGACACAAATGTGGGCCATTACCAATGATTCAAAGCACTTCATTATGTTCGATGTTAGAGCTACTGGGCAGACCTGCTACTGATGTTTTACCATTGTCTATCAAAGACATGGTGGCGCAGTGGTAGAGTTGCTGCCTTACACTGCTTACAGTACCAGAGACCTGGGTTTGATCCTGACTACGGGTGCTGTCTGTACGGAGTTTGTATGTTCTTCCGCAACTACGTAGGCTTTCCCCGGGTGCTCCGGTTTCTGCGCACACTCCAAACATGCACAAGTTTGCAGGTTAATTGGGCTTCGGTATAAAATTGTAAATTGCCCCTTGTCTGTAGGATAGTGCTAGTGTACGGGGTGATTACTGGTCGGCACGGACTTGGTGGGCTAAAGGGCCTGTTTCTGTGCTGTATCTCTAAATTAAACTAAAAAAACTAAACTCATTAGAGTGAATCTGAGGGTGATACCAACAGTAAATTCAAAAATATTTGTAGCTGGGAAAAGAAGCCATTCACAATGGTTGATGCCTGGTCACCATACATCTTTTATGTTGAAATAAAAATCTACACATGGCTTCTTTTAATAAATTCTATAAGTACACAGTGTACACAATAGTATGCAGAGGAGATGCAATCCTGCAGAGTAAGCATATAATTTTATGCTTAAATGCTTTCGATATCAGAGAATATAACTGTTTCATATACCCATAGGAACATTGCCATTAGCTTGTGAAAAGGAAGTAAGACTATTTTTGGCAATAGTAAAGAGAGCAGAAGGCAGATCAAATGCATCCTTTGGTGGCTTCCTTGTACATATTTGGAAGAAGAATTTACTAATAACCACATTTTGAGATACGGTTATTGCAAAGCACAGCTGGCTCAGTATGCCGAGGACTATTTTAAGTGATATTAAACTAGGCCTATCTCCTGTGCTGTTGCTTTGGGTGGACTGGAAAATTATCTGGGCTTTAACAATGAGGATGTCTGTACCATGGAGGGGGTTGAGTGTTTTACAGCAAATAAAGTGACCTAAATTCATTTGAGTTGGTACTGTGGTTAATTAATTGGTGCTCTGGGATCTGGTTTCATAACTCTGCCTTTCATTCTACAAATTGCATTTATGTTATATGATGTATAATAAGTATAAGAAAATAACTGTAGATGCTGGTACAAATCGAAGGTATTTATTCACAAAATGCTGGAGTAACTCAGCAGGTCAGGCAGCATCTCGGGAGAGAAGGAATGGGTGACGTTTCGGGTCGAGACCCTTCTTCAGACTGTTTATGTTATATGGATCTTTTCTTCCCTGCATTACATCCATATAATTTTTCATCCATTAATTTTTTTTCTAAATGCTCTTGGATAACAGGAAGGTGCACAACTTCCCAGATCTGTGATCAGCTGTCATCTGTGTATGTCATGTGGTAGTTTCCCAGAGACATTCCAGCTCCTCCAGGTCAGTTAAACCACAGGACTGTGTCCAAGGACCAGTTCCATCCCTTCATTGTCACACGCAAGGAAGAAACGCCATTTTTAATAGCTGTCGTAGACTGTCTAGGCAAGGCCACCAACATAATCAAGGACCAGTCTCATCTCAGTCATTCCCTCTTCTCCTCTCTTCCATCAGGCAAGAGTTACAGAAGTGTGAAACTGCATACCTCCAGATTCAGGGACAGTGTCTCCCTAGTTGTTATCAGGCAAATAAACCATCCTACCAACAACTAGAGAGCAGTTCTGAGCTGTTATCAATCTCATTGAAGACTCTTGGAATATCTTTAATCAGACTTTACTGGATTTTATCTTGCCCTTAACGTTAATTCCTTTATCATGTATCTGTACACTGTGGAGGCCTCAATTGGAATCATGTAGTCTTACTGCTGAAGGTTAGCAAGCAACAAAAGGCTTTTCACTGTAGCTCAGTACACATGACAATAAACTAAAATATGAGGGGACGGGCATTTTTAAAGCTTTCTTGGTCATGGACACAGCTCCAGAAAAATCGATTCTTTCCTTTTACATTTTTTAGGCACTAAGCAGGGACAACAGTATAGTACCCCAGTAAATAGAATTACAGGCTTACAACTCCAGCTACCTAGATCCAAACCCATTTTCCAATTCTGTCCATGCAGTGTTTGGCTGCGTGAGATTACTCATAGTGCTCCAGTTTTCGTGTTCATCCCAAAGATAGATTTATAGGTTAATCATCGTAAATTGCCTGTAATCTGTCAGCGATAGCACGGTAGCGCAGCGGTAGAGTTGCTGCTTTACAGCGAATGCAGCGCCGGAGACTCAGGTTCGATCCTGACTATGGGTGCTGTCTGTAAGGAGTTTGTACGTTCTCCCCGTGACCTGCGTGGGTTTTCTCCGAGATCTTCGGTTTCCTCCCACACTCCAAAGACGTACAGGTATGTAGGTTAATTGGCTGGGTAAAATGTTTTTTAAAAATTGTCCCTAGTGGGTGTAGGATAGTGTTAATGTACGGGGATCGCTGGGCGGCACGGACTTGGAGGGCCGAAAAGGCCTGTTTCCGGCTGTATATATATGATATGATATGATATGAATGACAGAATATGGGAGGAATTGATAGAAATGTGGGGAGAATAAAATAGGATTGGTGTAAATCGATACCTGATGGTTAGCATGGGCTCAGTGGGCTGAAGGGCCTGTTTTCGTGGAGTGGCTCAATAGCTATATCAACTGTGTTCAATCTTTCCCTATGAATTTTTCTGTAATATAAATATTTCAAAATCTAATTTGATTCATTTGGCTCATCTTCTGACTTTGGAAAAAGATGAGGATCTTTTTATAAGTTAGTCCTCCTGTCCAGAATGGCTGTTTTGCAAAAGTTACCTCAAAGCCGTTTTTAACAATTTGCTTTAATGTTACAGGTCACTTCAATTCTCATTCACTGGTGTTATGGGTTGATAGGCAACAGAATTGAGTCTGGCAAACGATTACTTTGAACTTACTTTTAAACAATGACTTTGAGTCTGACAAAAGGTCCCGACCCGAAACGTCACCTATCCATTTTCTCCAGAGAGTACAGAGAAGATATACGAGGATGTTGCCAGGACTAAAGGGTCTGTGCTATAGGGACAATAGACAATAGACAATAGGTGCAGGAGTAGGCCATTCGGCCCTTCGAGCCAGCACCGCCATTCAATGTGATCATGGCTGATCATTCTCAATCAGTTCCCCGTTCCTGCTTTCTCCCCATACCCCCTGACTCCGCTATCCTTAAGAGCTCTATCTAGCTCTCTCTTGAATGTATTCAGATAATTGGCCTCCACTGCCCTCTGAGGAAGAGAATTCCACAGATTCACAACTCTCTGACTAAAAAAGTTTTTCCTCATCTCTGTTCTAAATGGCCTACCCCTTATTCTTAAACTGTGGCCCCTGGTTCTGGACTCCCCCAACATTGGGAACATGTTTCCTGCCTCTAACGTGTCCAACCCCTTAATTATCTTATACGTTTCGATAAGATCCCCTCTCATCCTTCTAAATTCCAGTGTATACAAACCTAGTCGCTCCAGTCTTTCAACATATGACAGTCCCGCCATTCCGGGAATTAACCTAGTAAACTTACGCTGCACGCCCTCAATAGCAAGAATATCCTTCCTCAAATTTGGAGACCAAAACTGCACACAGTACTCCAGGTGCGGTCTCACTAGGGCCCTGTACAACTGCAGAAGGGAGAGGTTGAGTAGGCTGGGACTCTATTGCTTGGAGCACAGATGAGGGGTGATCGTATAGAGGTGTATAAAATCATCAGAGCAATAGATCGGGTAGATGCACATAGTCTCTCACCCAGAGCAGGTGAATCGAGGACCAGAGGACATAGGTTTACGATGAAGGGGAAAAGATTTAATAGGAATCTGAGGGGGAAACCTTTTTCACACAAAGGGTGATGGGTGTATGGAACAAGCTGCCAGAGGAGGTAGTTGAGGCTGGGACTATCGCAAAGTTTAAGAAACAGTCAGACAGGTACATAAATAGGACAGGTTTGGAGGAATATGGTCCAACTGCAGGCAAGTGGGATGTGTAGCTGGGAAATGTTGGCCGGTGTGGGCAAGTTGGGCCGAAGGGCCTATTTCCACGCTGTATCACTCTGTGACTCGATGAGATGCTGCCTGACCTGTTGAGTCCTTTGCCTTCTTAAAGCTTTTCTTAATTTGACGAATGGACTGAACACTACACCTGAGAAAGTCAACTTAAATTTTAACGATAAAATAAAATGTTTAACAGAACATAAAAAAATAAAGTATATCCATGTACAAGTAATAGTTCTGTAATTGTGAAAATTCTTTCTATAATTTAATTTACAGGAAAATAATACAAGGATAAAATCCACATGTTGTGAGTCGATGTACAACTATAATATTCTACATGTTCTTACATTTCTCACTGCAGTGGATATACAAATCTAAATGACCTTCATGTTAATATGTTTCAAGGCTATTATTATCATTTTTTTCTTCCTCTAACACTGTTTTTATCTCTCATATTGCAAACTAACCAATTCCTATCCTGGACTATGATTTCTTGAATTGTGTTTATCGAGTGATTCAAATTTAAAGAAGAAAATGTCAATTAGGTGCATATTAAACCACCCACACAGCAATGTTAACGTTTAAATTATTCCTCTCTCAAGGCAGTAACCGACAAAGCAGACAATGTTTTATTGAGTTAAGCACGAATAACTTGTAGGTGCTGTTATTGTTTCATGCGAATTATAATAACCAAACCAAACAGACAAAATATTATTTTTTGTCAGTCGTGAAATTGATAGCTGTGACGTCTGAGGAAGAATAAGTTAGTTCAGGAGCAGAGGAATGATTGATTAGCACGGGTGTCAGAGGTTATGGGGAGAAGGCAGGAGAATGGGGTTAGGAGGGGGAGATAGATCAGCCATGGTTGAATGGCGTATTGATGGGCCGAATGGCCTAATTGTACTCCTATCACTTATGATCTAATGATCTTATAAATAAAACTTGCATTCAACACAGCGAGGAAGTGGGCGGAAATGTATGTGAGGATTTCACATTTGGAGGAGAGAGAAAACACAGAGGGCACTGGAAAAGTAATGTCAGCTGTATTGACAGTACTGACTGAAAACCTCTGACAGAGATTAGAGTCGAAATGAAATGCCACACAATTGAAAAGATTTCCTTGGCTTTGCATGGTGTATTTCAATTCTCAAACAAACTTTAAGAAACTTGTAAATCTCGCAAGTTACAGGGAGTCGGGAGGTTTCACTGAAAAAAAGAGATGGTGGGTTTTGTCTAGGTTTAGAAAAAAACCCATAAACTGTTATCTTTGAAATAGAGTGGGTCGCCCACCCTATTCACGTTGGTCAACTTACATTTAAAAATTATTCTGTAGTATCTTATTTGTGGCGCTTTATATTATGAGAATATGTAATCAAAAGCGATGTGGTAAATGTGGATTGGAAACATCTACAAGGGTTCAACATCAACAAAAGGGGGAGTTCACTGATATGAAGAGGAAATGAGGAAAGAAGACAGTACACTGGAAAACATTTGCATTAATGGCAAAAGAGTTGAAGCCTAAGACTTTTGAGATAGAAGTTGGGACTTCATGTTGCAGTTGTATAAGACGTTGGTGAGACCACATTTAGCATATTATGTTCAATTCTGGGCATAGTGTTATAGGAAAGATGCTGTCAAGCTAGAAAGGGTACAGAGAAGATTTACAAGGAGGTTGGCAGGACTAGAGGGTCTGAGCTATAGGCAGTGGTTGAGTAGGCTGGAATTCTATTCCTTGGAGCACAGGAGGATGAGGGGTGATCTAAATGAGGTGTATAAGATCATGAAAGGAATAGATCAGGTAGATGCACAGTCTCTTGCCCAGAGTAGGTGAATCGAGGACCAGAGAACATAGGTTTAAGGTGAAGGGGAAAAGATTTTATAGTAATCTGAAGGGTAACTTTTTCACACAAAGGCTGGTAGATGCATGGAACGAGCTACCAGAGGAGATAGTTGAGGCAGGGACTATCCCAACAATTAAGAAACAGATATACAGGCATGTGGATAGGACCGGTTTGGAGGGATATGGACCAAATGCTGGAAAGTGGGACTAGTGCAGCTGGGCCATGTTGGCCGGTGTGGGCAAAGTTGGGCCGAAGGGCCTGTTTCCACACTGTATCACTCTATAACTTCAAATAAGATGACGGAAGTATCTTAACTTTGGGCATTTTAATCACAAATCAATCATACATTTGAAAGCAATACGATGAGGTGAGTATGTATTCTTCCACATGTGAATGTGTCAAAAGCTTTATATATCAGTTACAACTTTACAGAAGCTTGCGGAATAGGTGTCTTCTTCTGTGAAGCAAGACGTTGCTGACTGCAAAAACATGCTAATTTTACTAAATAGTGATATCAATTTTGGAAGGAAGGAAACAATTGCAAAAGGAAAAAAAAAGGCATGGAGTTTTGCGCTCAATGGGGAAAGAATGGCACGATCTATTCACCTTTCTGAGTATTGCTCATCCAGTTTTCCCAAACTTAAGGGAAATAGAAGCCAATAGTCCAGCCTCTGCACAATATGGTCCCTCTCTGCTCCCCCCACGTGGGACCCAGAACAGCGACCAATCGGGCATCGAGCAGGAGGTCGGATCCAATCAATCAACCCCACCTGGGGGGGAGCGGCAGGAGCCAATCAGGACGTGCCAGACCCCACGTGGGGGGAGGTGGTAGATCCAATCAAATTGATTAAAGTTTAAAAAGTGATTTATTAAAGTTTAAAAAATGAATGACGTTTAAAATATAACAACCATTCAAAGGCCAATGGTGAGTAACGTGGGCCTAAAATTGTGGCGCTCTTGTGTATCGTTTTGGTTGTATTTCGGGAACAAATATACAAGATGAGAGCTTTAGTAATATACTAGACAAAGTGGGCCCGTTGGGCCCATTCCCCACTCCCCCATTCTCTCCTCCCCCATCCCCACTCTTACTCTCCCCACACTCTCCCCTTTGGCCCGTCCTCTTAGGGTTTCCATTGTATCCGGGAGGGGGGGAGGGAGTGAAGGGGGAGGGAGGGAGAGGGAGGTTTGGGTGAGGGAGGTGTGGAGTGATCGAGGGGGAGGGAGTGGTGGAGGGAGGGATGTGTTGAGGGTGGAGGGGGGGAGGGAGGGGGGGAGGGTGATGAGAGATGGGGTGGTATTTGTGGATGGGGGAGGGAGGGGGAGAGAGTAGGGGGAGGGAGGGATGGGGGAGAGGGGAGGGATATGGACCTCCCCTTTTCCCAGTACCCCTCTTTCCCCCACCACCAATTCACCTTCGCACGACCCCTGTTGTCCCATTCCCCATTCCCCATTCTCAGCCCCCCCCCCATTTTCTCTCCCCCAGACACACTCTTAGCATCAGTTAAAGGCCCGGGGGGGGGGGGGGTGCGGGGGATCGGATCAGTGAAAGGTCCGGGGGGGGGGGTACGGGAGATCGCATCATTCAAAGGCCTGGGGGGGGGGGGATAGTGGGGAGATGTTCTCCCGGGTGTGGGAGAGAGGAGAGAAGCAAGGGGAGAGAGGAGAGGTGAGCCGGCGATCGCGGGCTGGCGCCGCTAACGGCGTCCATTTTTTTGGTGCGAGTGAGGAGATGCCGCGCATGCGTGCTGAGATAGATCATAATTGATTTCTAAATTAAAGATCACTTGATCCTGTATGCCCAGCCCTAACCTTCTCAGTTATTATAGTACGGAACTCAGGGGTCTAAATTAATTCCAGCGTGGTCCTTAAAATGTTGAGTTGGCCAGTGAGGTCCTAACTGTGTAACCCTGTGGAAGAGCAAGATTTCACTGACAGCGACATCTGGATTTCTAGGTTGAATGGTGTTTGTCTGAACTTTCCCTGCTTATAGCCTCTCTGTTATTGCAATAACAAAATCAGGGCCAACACTTTGCCAACCTGCCCACTTCTTATCTTTCTTCCCAGACATTATTCCTCCCCTCTGCAATTTTCAGAAGATTAATGTTGAGCTGGCTCCTTCTCATATCAACCTTCACTTCTGTTGACACCTTGAATGGAAAGCTCTGCCCACAAATTTCCATTCACATTTCTGATGTCCCTAAGGCAGAACTTGATACGGACCATCGTAGTTAAGGACATTCTCTAAAGGTCATGGTTGACAATTAGCGTCAAGAATGTGAGGTTTTGAAAGAGTACAGACTCAAGTCACTCACTTAGAGCTCAAAAGAAGAAATCCAGGAAAAGCTCAACAGGTGAGACACCATCTGTGGAAAGAAACAATTAATGTTTCAGGCCTGGGTTCTTACGAAGGCTTCATGACCTGAAATATCAACAGTTTCTCTTTCCATAGGTGCTGTCGGATCAGCTGACTGTTTCCAGAATTTTCTGTTTATATTTCTTATTTACAACATCTGACAAATTTTTCACTCACTTGGGATGGTGTTTTGCAATTGCTTTCAGTTTTGTTAAATGAAGCAATGCATTTACATCCCAATGCATCCAAATATAATAATGAATTCAACATGTAACAGTCCCTTTGGTCCAAAATGTGCATGTTGAACAGCAAGTATCCATTTTATTCTCTACACATTCCCCACAGATTTTAAGTTTCCCTTGGACTATCTTTGATCGGACTTTACTCACTTTATCTTGCACTAAACCTTATTCCCTTTATCATGTATCTGTACGTTGTGGATGGCTCGATTGTGATCATGTTTTTCCGCTGACTGCTTAGCACGCAACAAAAGCTTTTCACTGTACCACGATGCACGTGACAATGAACTAAACTCAAACTCAAATGCTGTGAAGATCTTCCACCAAATTTTATGACGTGCCTTCAACCTTTTCTAACCTGATCCATGAGTGCTGTGCTTAGATCAGAAATGAATGCAAGTCAGGCAGTTACAGCCAGAATAAAGATGAATTGAAACATAATATTTGTCAGCCTTGGCTCATTTGGTTGCAACCATCTGAGACCGATAGGTGTCTATTTGGAGACCCCTTCAGAAATGCAAGTGGAAAATCCAGGTTGACAAAATACTGCAGTATTAAGGAAGTCGAAAACAACAAAAAACTCGAGATGCCGTAAATTTAGGGAAATCAAGGATGGTTACAGCAGCTCATTGATACGTTTGCCACATCAATAGCCATTCATACTTCAGCCCATTCCTCACATCAGACAACACAAAAGCAAGCCAACATTTGGTTAGTTAATATATACAAGACCAGAGGCTAGATTAAGAAAGTCTCTGCTTCTGTTCATCGGGTTATTTCAGTTGAAATTGGGCCTAACTTTGCAAGTTGCCATGTATTGAATTTTACCCAAGTCAAATCAAGGCAGAAAATTCGATTGCTGGCCTTCCACCACGTTAGATAGACACAAAAAGCTGGAGTAACTCAGCGGGACTGGCAGCATCTCTCTCTCTCTCTCGAAAGAATGGGTGACATTTTGGGTCGACCTTTCTTCAGACTGGTTAGGGATAAGGGAAACGAGAGATATAGATGATGATGTAGAGATAAAGAACAATGAATGGAAGATATGCAAACAAGCAACGAAGATAAAGGAAACAGGTCATTGTTAGCTGTTTGTTAGGTGAAAATGAGAAGCTAGTGCGACTTGGATGGGGAGGGATAGAGAGAGAGGGAATTGCTGGGGCTACCTGAAGTTAGGGAAATCAATATTTATACAGTTACTCCAGTTTTTTGTGTCTATCTTTGGTTTAAATCAGCACCTGCAGTTCCTTCCTACACCTTGCACCACTTTAACTGTGCTCCGAGACTATCGTTAATGAAGTTGCCGGTGAACGGAATGAGCTCTTAGTACTTTTAGTTAGGAAAGTAGATTTCTTTCCCTGAAGCGCATTAATGATTCATATGGGGTTTTACAGCAATCAGGTAGTTTTCCAATCATCATTACTGAGAGCTCAATAACCACTTAAATTGCAGAAGGGCTGTGGTGGGATTTGAATTTTCTTGTCTACATTATAAATCCAGGCCTCTGAATTACCAGTCTCTTAATTGGACCACTGCACCATTGTCATACCTTGCACTCGGAATTTCCTGTTCTTCTTCATGATCTGAGCACTAGATAATTGTCCCACAGGCTCTTTAAAATACCTTTTAATGTTTTGACTAGGATAATCTACAGAAAACACACAAAAACCTGCAAAGCCCCAGCAAATGGTGAATTCCTCAGGAGATATTCAACGTGAAATGGAAAAAGTGCTGCACTGATGTCAGTGTCCTCAAAAGGTCAGCATCTTCATTGTCCGGAGTGGCCAGCATTAATGGAGGACAAGTTGGCCTTGTACTGCATGCCAAAACAATTGGTGTGCACCCAAGTTGTCAATGGAAAATGAAAACATAAAAGCAGATAAAATAATTTAAAGATACTCTCAAGAAAACCCATCACGAGATTGAACTGTAGAAGCACAGACAATAGATGCAGGAGGAGGCCATTCGGCCCTTCGAGCCAGCACCGCCATTCAATGTGATCATGGCTGATCATCCAGAATCAGTACCCAGTTCCTGCTTTCTCCCCGTATCCCAGATGTGACAACATCACACACTGGAATTCAACAGGCCCGAATAGGGCTATATAGTGAAAGGAGCCACTGCCTTGGGGAAAAATCATCTTGCTCTGGTCTCAAGTAAGTGAGTATGGTCCACCTCTGCATTCTTAAACCATTGATTGATACTTTATCACATGTGACATGTCAGAGTATAATTCTTTGTTTTGTATACCATAAAAAGGTATGCAAAGAGCCGCCACGTATAGGTCACTGATCTCCCACTTCTGCCAAAGTGTGTAGGAGTGCACTTCAGAGTTACCCGAATACACATTAAAAAAATTGAGAAATCATTCAAAGGGACCAATGTCACTGCTGTCGGGCTTTCTGTAAGCAAAGTAGTAAAATAGCAACAGCAACAAAAATTGCTGGTATGTGTAGGAAGGAACTGCAGATGCTGGTTTAAACCAAAGATAGACACAAATTGCAGGAGTAACTCAGTGGGGCAGGCATCATCCCTGGGGAGAACGAAACGGGTGACATTTCGGGTCGAGACCCTTCTTCAGACTGATTGAAGTCTGAATCAGTCTGAACTGTCTGAACAACCTCACTGGAGATCCTCGGACTATCTTTAATTGGACTTTACTGGACTTTATCGTGTGCTTCACGTAATTCCCTTTACCTTGTACCTGTATAGTGTGGATGGTTCAATTGTAATTATGTATAGTCTCTCTGCTGACTGCTTAGCACGCAACAAAAGCTTTTCACTGTACCTTGGGGGTACATGTGACGATAAACTAAACTAAACTCTACCCAAATGCTATCTGACTTGGTGAGTCTTCTCAGCAATGTTTGCTTGCAATTCAGATATCCATTCAAATTTAGATTTCAAACTAAATCTTCAGGTTTTATTTTAGATTTTCTTTTTTTTCTTTTATTTAAATTTTAACAAAACAAATACATGTATGAACTCATAGTACGCAATGGTACCTACATTATAAATTCGATTATACATTTAAATTCGATTATACCTGTATTGTTCTGTATTATCTCCCCACCCACAACCCCCCTCCCCCCACCCCCCAGTTAGAAAAAAGAGGAAAAAGGAGAAGAAGAAAGATAAAGAAATAAAAAAAATTAAAAAGGAAAGAAAGAAAGAAAGAAAGAAAGAAAGAAGAAAGAAGGGAACCTGGAGACAAGAAGGAAACACTTCCGGCTAATTTCTTATTAAATTCTTTTTAGGGGTATCAAAACAATCCTGAAATTAAATATTTCCAATTCTTAATCCTAGTTTTAAAGTGAATGGGTTCCAAAGTTTCAAAAAGAAATCATATTTATCTCTCAGATTATAAGTAGCTTTTTCTAATGGGATACAACTACGCATTTCTGCATACCATCTTGCAATTCTTATTTCATTGTGATCTTTCCAAGTGACCGCCACACATTTTTTTGCTATTGCTATTGCTATTTTGAGAAATCTTTCCTGATATTTATCTAAAATTAATCTTGGTAATATTCCTTTAGTATCTCCCAATAAAAACAACCTTGAATCCAATGGTATGGTCTTATTCATCAATTGTTCCAAAAAGTTTTTTAGATTTCAATATAGATACAATATACTGACCTTGATGGAATGGGTGGGAGAGTGAGATTGAATATTGTGGTTTCAGGCTGATGGCTTTGGTTTGAATCTAGATAAGGCAACCTGAGATAGTAGATTTCTATCAAATAAATGTTATGGGTGATACAGTGATCTCAATGGATGCAAGTTCTAAGAAAACACATTTTTTTTAAAGCAGTAGTGTGTTTGAAGAAGAGGTTATATAGAGTTTAGTCCTTGTGGGGGGCTTGACATTTTACACAATTTACTTATTCACCTGCAGGAGATGAAACATCCAGGGTAGGGAGAGCTCTAACATTACCATCTGATCCACAGAGACAACCTAACAAATCTCCTGGAGGTTAATCTAACCAAAATTGTTCAACTGGCTGGGTTCTCTTAGGTGTATAGACTGAGTCCAGAGATAACACTGGCTGCCCGATCCAAGAAAGCATGGGGAGGTTGTGATCTAAGTACCCCCATTGCCTGTCAACATCACCCCTCTTATGCTCTTGTCCTTCCTGATGGATTTGACTAATTGTCTGTGCAGCACACGAAGAAGACAGGGAAGAGTGGACAACTCTGCCCGGCTCCTGACCTGAGGAGGAAGCTAACCGATTCCCACCCATTGATTTGGACTGCACTACAGATATCTGTGTAGAGAAGTTGGGTCCAGTTCCTGATTCCCTCAGCAAAGCCCATTTTGGAGAGCACATCCGTTGTAGGT
This sequence comes from Rhinoraja longicauda, assembly GCF_053455715.1. Taxonomy (NCBI): domain Eukaryota; kingdom Metazoa; phylum Chordata; class Chondrichthyes; order Rajiformes; family Arhynchobatidae; genus Rhinoraja; species Rhinoraja longicauda. Next base: position 30,411,959 of record NC_135969.1, on the reverse strand, counting down.
ACACACATACCTGTACGTGTGCAATATCCTGTCGAAGGCCTTCTTCTGGTCCAGGTTGACCAGGCATGAGTCCACCCCGTTGTCCTGCATGTAGGCAATGGTATCCGTGAGCAGTGCCAGGCTGCCCAAGAATGATAGCAGTGTATCCTCAATCCTCCGCAGCGTACCGTGACTACGTTGATAGTGGGTTGTGGCTCCTCATGAAGTTCCGGCCACATTAAGCACAGTGTGATTTATTTGACCGGAAAACATGAAATATCTTCTCACGATGATCGAACCTTTTCCAATAATATATAACAATGAGTTCATAATGCTCCAATCTGAGAGTTGAAAATATAGCCATCATTTAACAGCTGGGGCAAGTAGAATACAGGAATATTTTCTCAAAGAACACAACGTTCATTTTTACATTGTCCAGAATTCAGGAAAGTACAAACTCCGGCACAGTCTTGCACCCAAGTATGTCAGATTTTGCATGTTTAGTTTAGTTTAGTTTTTTGTCATATGTACCAAGGCACATCAAAAGCTTTTTGTTGCGTGCTAACCAGTCAGCAGGAAGACAATACATGATTACAATCGATCCATTTACAGTGTGCAGATACATGATAAGGGAATAACGTTTAGTGCAAGGTAAAGCCAGCAAAGTCCGATCAAGGATAGTCCAAGGGTCATCAAAAAGGTAGATTGTAGCGACCATAGAGAATGGTCCGGGTCGTCGAACCCTCAGATTGGCCAGCAAGGTCACGTGTGAGCGCGACCGTAGGGATTGGTCCAGAGAGCGACATCGCTGATTGGCCAGCGTGGTCATGTGTGCTTTTGGCGCCTGAAATAAGTTAGTTCGGCGAAGTCTTCGAAGAAGACAGTAAGTTTTTGATGGTTGTCCTTTACCTTGTTGTTTAACTTTGTATTCGAATATTGCGGCTGCAATAAACTTCTTCTACAACCAACAAGTTTTCGGACTCGCCATATTGGTGACCCCGACGTGATCTGGACGATCACCGACTATGCAGGAACACGACGCCTCGTTGTTGAATGCCGCGCCTGGCACACCGGAGTTAAGTGCGGTAAGCGTTCACCTTCCGTTGTTTTGGACACATTCACCGCAATCTTGGTTTGTCCACACCGAAGCTCAATTTCATATAAAGAACATATCGGCCGACTCGACGAAGTATTACTATCTCGTCAGCGCTCTATCACCGGAGACGACCACACGCGTGATGCGGTTCATCGTTAATCCGCCTGCGGAAAGCAAGTACGAGGCAATGAAGAAATTGTTACTGCGAACCTTCGGGTTTAATAGGCATGATTGCGCTGAAAGACTTCTGCACCTACCGGACCTCGGAGATCGACGGCCGTCCGTTCTCATGGCTGAGATGATGATGCTAGCCGGTGAGCATACGGATTGCCTCATGTTTGAACAGGCATTCCGAGAGAAGCTTCCTGAGTATGTCCGACTGCTGCTCACGGATTGTTCTTTTAAGGACCCCGAAGCATATGCAGCGAAAGCGGACGCGCTCATAGCGGCCAAAAACAAGGCAAGCGGTTCGATCAACAAGGTCTCGACATCAGTGACCACGCCACAGCGACATCAAGATGGCGCCGCGTCTCCCGCCAGTTCTCCGAAAGCCCGCCAAAAAGATCCGCACAAGCGCGGCTGGTGCTATTATCACCTACGATGGGGTAGAGAATCCCGCAACTGCCGCTCACCTTGTACCTTCGCGGGAAATGCCTCGGCCGATCGTACATAGGGGCAGTTGCGATTGGCCAGAACCGACGCCTCTACGTCCACGATCGATTCACGGACACAGAATTTTTGGTAGACACGGGAGCCATCGTCAGTATAGTGCCGCCGACCGACCTCGAAACCAGAACGGGTAAGACAGGTCCCACCCTCATCGCGGTTAATGGCAGCCCCATTCGCACTTTCGGTATACGGAAGATGTCCCTTGTGTTAGGCCTCCGCACGTACGAATGGCCATTCATCATAGCAGACGTCAGACAAGCAATCCTAGGCGCAGATTTTCTCTGGGCTTTTTCACTGGTCCCTGATGTCCGCGGTAACGACCTCCGACCCTCCGCCAGCGAGGAGCCCGTCGCTCCGACAATCGCCTCCCCGCCCAGCCCTACTGTCCAGGCCGTCGTCGCGGCCCCTGACTCGTATGCTGAGATCCTGGCGGAGTTTCCAGAGCTGCTCATCCAACGTTTTGACACGCCTTCGGCCAAGCACGGCGTGGTCCATCACATCCGCACCGAGGGCCCTCCCGTTTTCGCTCGGGCCAGGAGACTACCGCCAGACAAGCTGGTGGTGGCACGGGCGGAATTTAGGAAGATGGAGGAAATGGGCATTGTCCATCAGTCCGACAGCCCGTGGGCCTCGCCATTGCATATGGTCTCCAAGGCATCTGGGGGGTGGAGACCATGTGGCGATTATCGGCGTCTCAATGCTGTCACCACGGCTGATCGCTACCCCATACCGCACCTACAGGACTTTTCGTCTGGGCTGGAAGGAGCGGTGGTGTTCTCCAAAATCGATTTGGTGCGAGGATACCACCAGATTCCGGTGCGGCCGGAGGACATACAGAAAACTGCCACGATTACTCCGTTCGAGTTGTTTGAATGGTTGCGTATGCCTTTCGGTTTAAAGAACGCGGCACAGGCTTTCCAACGACTGATGGACCGTGTGGGTCGGGGTTTACCCTTTTTGTTTATTTATTTAGACGACATCCTGGTCGCCAGCCCCTCAGTGCAGGAACACCAGGTCCACTTGCGGACTGTGTTCCAGCGGCTCCAAGACCATGGGCTCATTATCCAACCCTCCAAGTGTCAATTCGGCCTCCCTTCTCTCGATTTTTTAGGGCACAGAATTACCCCTGCCGGCTCCTCCCCTTTGCCCGAGAAGGTGGAGGCTATCCGGGCATTTCCCAGGCCCACCACAGTAAAAGGACTACAGGAGTTCGTAGGAATGGTTAACTTCTACCATAGGTTCGTTCCGGCAGCTGCGCGGGTCATGCGCCCGCTCTTCCAGTGCCTTGCGGGAAAGCCAGTAGAGTTGATATGGTCCCCGGCCGCAGAGTCGGCTTTTACAGCAGCTAAGGCAGCATTAGCAGACGCCACCATGTTGGTCCACCCGAGCCCCTCCGCCCCCACGGCCCTGACGGTTGACGCTTCTGACGTGGCAGTGGGCGGGGTCTTGGAGCAGCAGGTCGGTGGCCGTTGGCAGCCCTTGGCGTTTTTCAGCCGGCAACTAAATTCGGCTGAGCTGAAGTATAGCGCATTTGACCGAGAGCTTCTGGCCCTCTATTTAGCTGTTCGTCATTTCAGGTATTTCCTTGAGGGCCGCCCATTTGTAGCTTTTACGGACCACAAACCATTAACATTTGCATTTTTCAAATTGTCTGACCCATGGTCGGCCCGCCAGCAGCGGCACCTGACTGCTATCTCCGAATTTACCACCGATGTCCGTCATGTCGCGGGTAAGCTTAATGCCGTTGCTGACGCCCTGTCTAGACCTGCTTTTCCCGCTATTTCGGCGGTGGACTGCGAGGTGGATCCCCAGGAGCTTGCGGAGGCACAGCTTCTAGCGGATACCGCCTCGGCATACCAGTCCACCACTTCGGGATTGAAGTTGGCTCAGGCAGCCTGCGGGTCGGAAGGCACAAAAGTCTGGTGTGATGTTTCCCTTCCCCGTCCCAGGCCGGTAGTACCGCCCTCCCTTCAGCGCCGGGTTTTTGATGCCATTCATGGGCTGGCGCACCCGTCCATCCGCTCCACCTCTGCTTTAGTAGCAGCTCGGTTTGTCTGGCATGGCCTACGGAAACAGGTAGCGGGTTGGGCGCGTTCCTGCGTTCCCTGTCAGACCGCTAAAGTACAGCGCCATGTCCAGCCTCCCGTACAGGGGTTCGAGGTCCCAGCAGTTCGTTTTTTCCACATCCACGTGGATTTGGTCGGGCCTTTGCCTTCCTCCCGGGGCTACACCCACCTCCTCACGGTGGTGGATCGGTTCACCCGGTGGCCAGAGGCTTTCCCATTGTCTGATATCTCGGCAGCCTCTTGTGCCAGGACTTTGGCCCTCCATTGGGTAGCTCGTTTCGGGGTCCCGGCAGTTATTACCACTGACAGGGGGCCGCAGTTCACTTCGTCCCTTTGGGCCGCGCTCGCAGAACTGTACGGTTCCAAGTTACAACCCACTACTGCATACCACCCACAGGCAAATGGACTTGTAGAAAGGTTCCACCGTCAACTTAAGGCGTCCCTCAGTGCAAGGCTTGAAGGCCCGGACTGGGTAGACCAACTCCCCTGGGTTCTTCTGGGCATCCGGACTGCTCCTAAGCAAGATCTCGGTGCGTCGTCCGCGGAGCTAGTATATGGCTCGACACTTCGAGTACCCGGAGATTTGTTCCCGGAACCCTCAGACCAGCTGCCTCCAGTCCCATCAGTCTTAGCATCTCTCCGGGCACGGGTGGGTTCCCTGGCTCCAGTTCCGACTTCACGTCATGGGTGTCCCATGGTACATGAACCGCCTTCCCTGAAGGACTGTGAGTTTGTGTTTCTGCGAAAAGATTCCCATCGTGCCCCGTTGCAGAGGGTCTATCAAGGGCCGTTCCGGGTTTTACCTAAGGGAACGGCTACCTTCACCTTAGACATGTGCGGCAGGAGTGAGCTCGTCTCGGTGTCCCGGCTCAAACCTGCACACTTGGATCCGGATCAACCAGTCCTGGTCGGCCAAACCCCTAGGAGAGGCCGACCTCCGTCAGTTCCGCTCAGTCCAGGACCCCCCGTTCCGGCAGTTTCTCCAGGACCCCCCGTTCCGGCAGTTCCTCCAAGTCCGGAATCCCCTGCTCCTGTGGTTCAGGCTGCCCCTCTCCGTACTCGTTATGGTCGCGAAATCCGGCTCCCTGCTAGGTTCCGTACCTCGGGTTCTGGGGGGGGTCATGTAGCGACCATAGAGAATGGTCCGGGTCGTCGAACCCTCAGATTGGCCAGCAAGGTCACGTGTGAGCGCGACCGTAGGGATTGGTCCAGAGAGCGACATCGCTGATTGGCCAGCGTGGTCATGTGCGCTTTTGGCGCCCGAAATAAGTTAGTTCGGCGAAGTCTTCGAAGAAGACAGTAAGTTTTTGATGGTTGTCCTTTACCTTGTTGTTTAACTTTGTATTCGAATATTGCGGCTGCAATAAACTTCTTCTACAACCAACAAGTTTTCGGACTCGCCATAAGATAGTAGTTCAGCATTACTCTCTGGTTATGGTAGGATGATTCAGTTGCCTCATAACAGCTGGGAAGAAACTGTCCCCGAATCTGGTGGTGTGCATTTTCACAGATGGGTGAGGGGAGAAGAGGGAGTGACCGGGGTGTGACTCGTCCTTGATTATGCTGCTGGCCTTGCAGAGGCAGCGTGAGGTATAAATGTCAGACTTGTGTATGAAGGCCACGAATCTGTTCATAACTCTTCAGCGCTTGTAACTTTATAACTTTCAGAAATAGTAAAAACCAAATTAACATAATGATTAGCTTTTGAGGGTACTTAATATTCTATTCTGATGTTCCATGAAAATTTAAGCTTTAGAATAATGTTCTGATCCTGGTTGTTGAGCTGACTGGTATTGTTAGCTTTCAGGTAATTAGCGATGGCTCACTGATAGATCTTTAATATGTAAGTCAGAATATTAAAAATTCCAAAAACATAAGAGCTTAATCTAGGCTGAGACATGAATACAGCACTGACAGCTACTCAAATAAAGCATCCTCCCAATGAGTGATAATACTCTCACTGCCCTCTCAAGTAGGTGTAAACAATTCCATAGCATACTATGAAAATAAGCAAGTTACTTGTCCTGGTGTCAGTGCTTATATTTACCCCTCAACCTATCAGGTCATTTATCAAAGATAGACACAAAATGCTGGAGTAACACAGCAGGTCAGGCAGCATCTCTGGAGAAAAGGAACAGGTGATATTTCGAGTCGAGACCCTTCTTCAGACTGAGAGTCAGGGGAGAGGGAAACTAATTATAAAAAGGTACAAAGAACAAATGAAAGAAAGGTATGAAAAGAACAAATCAAGGCCAGCACTGATGATCAAGGAAATGTGGAGCCCACAATGAGTGAGAGTGTGGTCAGAGAGTGATGAAGGTGTGGAATTCTCTGCCTCAGAAGGCAGTGGAGGCCAGTTCGTTGGATGCTTTCAAGAGAGAGCTGGATAGAGCTCTTAAGGATAGCGGAGTGAGGGGGTATGGGGAGAAGGCAGGAACGGGGTACTGATTGAGAGTGATCAGCCATGATCGCATTGAATGGCGGTGCTGGCTCGAAGGGCTGAATGGCCTACTCCTGCACCTATTGTCTATTGTCTATTGTCTATTGATCTATTGTTGGCTGTGGAAAAGATGATAATGAGGGGATACAAACAGTGAAACTAAGCAGGGCGGCAGTGAAACTGGTTGGATGACTAGGGTGGGGGAGGGACAGAGAGAGAGGGGATGGAAGGGTTACTTGAAATTAGAGAAATCAATACTCACACCGCTGGTTTGAAAGCTGCCCTTATTTATCATTTTGTCAAATAGTTTTCTCAGGATCCAGCCTGTGAGAATATTTGTTTGCATTATTATCAGTGACGCTTCATCAAAGAAGATATAATTGACCTGAGGAGTAAAAATTACAATGTGAATGTAAATTAACTTCTCCCTTATACTCTCACTTACATACGGAAATAAATGGAAAATAAGAAAGCCCATGAAACTAAATGCGTGACACACAATAAACACATACACAAGAATGTATTCTCTTAAGCAAGTCTTCTGTGTATTCTCATATACCACTTGGGTAGCTTATAACCCAAAGGATTGTCCAATTTCAGGTAATACCTCCTGCCTCCACACTTTCCCCCCCTATATTTCCTCTCCTCCCCCCCACCAAGTCCCTGATACACACTGATTTCTCCCACTATCCCCATCCCCCTACCCCTCCCTCCCTCTTGCTTTACATTTCACTCCACCTCTCTCCTCATCTGACACCCTTTTGGCTCTTTGTCTCCATTCTGTCTCCTTTTGTTCCCTTTTGTCACCATTTTGTCACTTTTCCCTCTCAAGCTTTTGACTACCCAAATGCCAATCAAAGCCCCCTCAACAATATCCACCTATCACTTGCCTGTAGAAACACGGAACTTCAGATGCTGGTTTACAAAGAAAAGATACAAAGTGCTGGAGTAACTAAGCGGGCCAGGCAGCATCTTTGGAGAACATGGATAGGTGGCGTTTCGGGTTCGGACTCTTCAGATGATGAACAGGAGTTTGAAGGACAGTCTCGATCCGAAACATTAGTCAGAAGAAGGGTCTTGTCCCAAAACATGCCCTATCCATGTTCACCAGGGATGCTACCAGAGATGTTGCTTGTCCTGCTGAGTTACTCCAGCATTTTGTGTCAATCCTTGGTGTAAACCCAGCATCCACACTTCCTTCCTACACATGCTCCCTGACCTGCTGAGTTACTCCAGCACTTTGTGTCCTTTTGTATATTAACCAGCATCTGCAGTTCTTTGTTTCTACAATGAACAGTTGGCATCTGGCAGATGAATATTGGTCAGGGACACCAGCAAGAACCACCCCTGTTTTTTTCAAAACGGTGCCCTGAATCTCATATATTCATCTCAGAGACTGGATATGTCCTCAGCTTAACATTTAATGTGAATCTCAACTCTTCTAACAGTGCAGCCCTGGGTGCTGTACTCAAATCCCCATGTGGGGGCTGGAACGCATAAAACTGGCTCAGAAGCTAGAAAGCTATTAAGCAGAAGGTACTACAGTGACAAGCAAATCACAATATGGTACTTCTAAAATTCTACAGGTTTGATCAAAGGGAAGCTGAACAGAGATCATTTGATTTAATTTACTTTATTCTGGTTTGTTTGTACCTGTCCTAATATTTGAAGAAAAAGTAGTATTTTTCCTTGCTTCACTCATCAAATAAAGGATTAGTAGTGAAATACGATAATGCCCTGCGATTAATCAGCTGAATCTGTTGCTTAGGCACCCGCACACGTTAGAAATGACTTCATCACAGAGATAGATGAGACCCATAGATTGCCCTTGACAATTATTGATACCGAATACATTTCGTAGCTTTGTACCAACTTGGAGCTGAATTGAAACCATTTATCCTGTGATTAAATTGTGCACACAGATACAATTTATTGTTGCGCCTGGGCTGGGGAGATATGCGAGGCATGCATGTGTAACTAAGAGACACTATCGTAAGCTGCTGCAGATCTTTTCCTGCAATGCTAGGATTTTTGGATAAGAGTTTCTATGCATCACAGCGAACAGTGACAACACTGAAGAAATGTAATAAAAGAGAAGTGATGGGCTAGACAGTACTTCATATAGGGAGGAAATCCAGCTGCTATCTCACTGCCCCATTTTAGCTCAATTAGATAATAGACACCTCCAAAAAATATTTATCTCCTAAAATTCATATAAGAATATTGCAGTGCAGTGATTACATTACTGGAATTGTACACCATAGGCTTCAATTGATAATCCAGGGAACTGTGGCAGTTTGAGCAAATAGCGTCAGTAAATACATCATGATCTTGCTGGTAAGATCAACCTGGTTCACTAAAGCCCTTTAAAGGGAGAAACTTGGTCTGGATAATAAATGACTCTCATGGATTTGTTAAATTGTTTTCTTAACAGTTTAAATAGCAGCAATACCAGATAGGTAATTACAAATGGGCAATAATTGCTGGCTTTGCATGCAATGCTCATATCTCAAAAATAAATAATTAACCTATACCTGCACAGTGCACAATTGGTGTTTTTTTCAACTATATGTAGGGCAAATAAACTGACATGATTCAATAGCATTAAACTCTACTCCTACCACACGTGATGTGATTTACTACTTTGTACCATCATTTTGCATCAGATATTGAGAAGGCATTAACAATGTCAAATTTCATGTGAAATCACCAATAATTATAATTGCTCATGACAATTACATTGCTCAGCAGACTTGAGTCCTTGCCTGCGCCTCTATCTGGTGCCTCTGGGCTTATAAGATCATAAGTGATAGGAGTAGAATTAGTCCATTCAGCCCATCAAGTCTACTCCGCCATTCAATCACGGCTGGTCTATCTCTCCCTCCTCACCCCATTCTCCTGCCTTCTCCCCATAACCTCTGACACCTGCACTAATCAAGAAACTATCTCTGCCTTAAAAATATCCACTGATGGCCTCCACAACCTTCTGTGGCAAAGAATTCCACAGATTCACAATCCTCCGACTAAAGAAATTTATCCTCTTCCCCTTTCTAAAAGAACATCCTTTAATTCTGAGGCTATGGCCTCTAGTCCTAGATCGGAAACGTCATTACCTCTTCCCCAGCTAACAATAGGCCATTATAGCCGCCCCCTCCCTCCTTGGTCATTTGTTACTGGCCCTGATTTCTTCTGGCCTTTCCTACCTCCAAAGACGTACAGGTATGTAGGTTAATTGGCTCTGTGTATGTGTGTAAAAAAAAAATTGTCCTCCTGTGTGTAGAGCAGTGTTAATGTGTGGGGATCGCTGGTCGGTGCGGACTTGGTGGGCCGAAGGGTATGTTTCCGCGCTGTATCTCTAAACTAAACTAAACTAAACTAAACGTCTTTGCACCATCTTTATCTTTTTGCTGCCATGTGCAATTGATGTACAATTTATGCTTTGTGTTTTGCCTGAGTCAATGTGCCTGTGATGCTGTTGCAAGCAAGATGTTCATTGTTCCTGCACATTTGACAATAAATTTGACTTAACTTCTTTGAAAGAACAGCCCAATTAAGTCTATTTCCCCTCAAGAATAATGTAAAAAATAGGTTTAGGTTTATTATTGACATATGTACTGAGGTTCAGTGAAAAGCTTATTTTGCGTGCTATCCAAACAGATCAGAAATACCATTAAAAATACAATTAAGTGAAACTCAAATACAACAGATAGAGCAACGGGAAAGATACAGAATGCAGAATGTAATTCTCATTGTAACTTAAAACTGAGGTGAGAAGAAACTTTTTCACCCAGAGAGTTGTGAATTTGTGGAATTCTCTGCCACAGAGGGCAGTGGAAGCCAAATCACTGGATGGATTTAAGAGAGAGTTAGATAGAGCTCTAGGGGCTAGTGGAATCAAGGGATATGGGGAGAAGGCAGGCACGGGTTATTGATTGTGGATGATCAGCCAGGATCACAATGAATGGCGGTGCTGGCTCAAAGGGCCGAATGGCCTCCTCCTGCACCTATTTTCTATGTTTCTATGTAACTCTTCAGTCCCATAAAAAGTCTAATGTCCTCAATAGTGTACAGGTAATCAGGCAATTCCTTAGCTTGTCGAAAGATCATTTTGAAGCCTTATTTCAGAAGGAAAGAAGCTGCTCTCCCTTCAATGCTGCATAATTCTACAAAATCAACTAATATTGAATTGTCAGGTCCTGAACATGATCCAGCATAAAAAAGAATGATGAGTTAGGATGTGCAATCTCCGGTTGAAGCGAAGCACCACAACGCCTCGACTTGGTTAAGGTACATGTGAACGAGGGGGGGAGGGGGGGGAACATCTTACATGGTATGTACTCATTTAAACCTCTTCCATTAGCACCAAAGGGATGCCGGTGAGTAAGATGGGCCTAAAATTGTCGCGCTATCGTATACCATTTTGGCTGTAGTTCAGGAACAAACAAACAAACAAACAAACGAGAGATTTAGTATATAGATGATGACACTATTGAATGTATGGACACTGAGAATGAATGAAGAGGTTTTTTTTGCAGTTTTTGCTTTGTATATGGTTTTTATTCTGAATACAATTTATATTTGGAAAAAAAAGCAACCACTCAAAATTGGGCCATTAATAGTCCAGTTGTTATTTTAATCATGTAAGTAACTCTAATTGTTTTTTTGCTCATGTAAAATGACGCAGGAGAAAACATTGTCAAACTGAAAAAAAATGTTGATCCATTTTCAACTCCATGCTTCTGCTAGTGTTCCATTTGATGGTGAAGTATTTTATAGATGTGATGCATTTTCTATGCAGGATTAAGCACAAGGATAATGGGTTATCATAACTCTGAATGTTACCCTAATAGTTTCCAGAAATATCTTCAATTTTTTATTTCCCATTTGATATGATTATGTGAGAGGTTTTAAGAGTGCAAGAAATCATTCACTCTCACGGCAATCCAATCAGATTGTTTCTTTATCCTGAGAGCAATATGTGACAAAAACGCGACAGACACATTATCATATAATTACATTATTTGATAATATGTGCTGAAAGAATATCACACCGTGTGTCATTTTAGGGTCGCTGCGTGAAGAAAGTATTTTATAAACATAACAAATGCCTTGCCATACGTACATTAAAGAACAGGAAACTTTGAAAGTATAGTTACTGTAAGACCATTCTATAGGGTCAACACCAGTAGCTGGATAGAAGAACTGCTATCCTCAGTGGTCAGTGCCTTTCTTCCAGCTTTACGTAAGGGTATGTCAAACACCTTTACCTGCCCCGAGCACTTTAGTTAAGAGATACAGCATGGAGCCAGGCCCTTCGGGCCATCATGCCCGCTCCAGCCATCGATCACACGTACACTGGCTCTATCCTAAACACTACGGACAATATACAGAGGCCAATTAACCTACAATCTTGCGTGTCTTTGGGATGTGGGAAGAAACACCCGGAGGAAATCCACGCGGTCACAGGGAGAATGAGCAAGTTCCTTACAGACAACTCCCGTAGATAGGATCGAACCCTAGTCCCTCGCGCTGTAAGGCAGCAACTCTATCGCTGTGCCACTGTGCTGCCCTTTTGTTCAAGGAGAATCCTGTACATTGAAGTAACACCTAAAAGCCATCCTGCATTTCTGTTTTACCCCCCTTATATAGGCTGGAACCAATTGTATGACTCTTCCAACTCCTTCACACGGTGTCATTTAAAACAAGGAACTGGACACACGATGAGAAAGAACAACTTCCTAAGCAGGTATAAAGTTGAACTGGGCATTTTATGAGACAACTGAAAATTTCAGGAATGTGGAATTCGATATTGAAAGAATATCTTAAGGAATATAAAAATACATGAAGAATTAACGTCATTTTGTACTTTGTACGATTAGTTATTGGTTTTTACTTTTAAGTAAGTGAGACAGAGTCCAAGGATTTGAGTTCATAAGTCATAAGATCATCAGCGATTAGGCCATTCAGCCCATCAAGCCTACTCCACCATTACTCCTAACCCCATTCTCCTGCCTTCTCCCCATTAGCCTCTGACACCTGTACTAATCAAGAATCTATCTATCTCTGCCTTAAATATATCCATTGACTTTGCCTCCACAGCCCTCTGTGGCAAAGATTTCCACAGATTCGCCACCTTCTGACTAAATAAATTCCTTCTCAACTCCTTCCTAAAAGAACGTCCTTTAATTCTGAGGCTATGACCTCTAGTCCTAGACTCTCCCAGTAGTGGAAAAATCCTCTCCACGTCTACTCTATCTAAGCCTTTCACTATTATCTACATTTCAATGAGTTCCCCCCTTATTCTTCTCAACTCCAGCGAATATAGGCCCAGTGCCGTCAAACACTCATCATATGTTAACCTACTGATCCCTGGGATCTTTCAAATCACATCGTACAGAAGGGAAGTATGATAGAAGAAAGGACTAAGCCTGTTAACAGTGAGACATCAGTAGGCTATTTGCAACAGAGTAAAGACTTACAAATAATTTTGTCGGGAAATTATAAACAAATCAATGCAACTCAAGATATGGCAGAGGTTTTTTAGATTTAGAGATACAGCGCGGAAACAGGCCCTTCGGCCCACCGAGTCCGCGCCGCCCAGCGATCCCCGCACACTAACACTATCCTACACACACTAGGGACAATTTAAAAAAAAAACATTTACCCAGTCAATTAACCTACATACCTGTACGTCTTTGGAGTGTGGGAGGAAACCGAAGATCTCGGAGAAAACTCACGCAGGTCACGGGGAGAACGTACAAACTCCGTACAGACGGCGCCCGTAGTCAGGATCGAACCTGAGTCTCTGGCGCTGCATTCGCTGTAAGGCAGCAACTCTACCGCTGCGCCACCGTGCCGCCCTGGTTGGCAGATGTTTCTGTCAGAACACATACAGGAGACATAACGACAGGCAAACCAAATGATAAAGGAAGTAAAGACATGTCGAATGGATTAAAGAACAGGTTGGGAGTGCTGGTGGAGAAAGCATTGGCTGAAATCAGGAAAGACAAAGCATTACCTTGTTCTAATTAAGTATAAAGTAACAAAAATGGAGTACTTCAGAAGGAGAAAATTAAGGTAGCCTGATACTAAGGTGGAAATAAATACAAACAAGAAGTCTAATCCCACTCAATATCTGTCATGTACTCTCTGCCCAGGAGCATCACAGATATCTTATCTGCTTAATGTGGTAACCATCATTTGAATTGCAAAGATCTTTGCATGAACAAGTAAAACAAAATCACTTTTCAAACAAATGCAAGAACGAATTTCATATCTATTGATAAACAAACTCCTTTCTAGAATTGGGAGCTTCTTTTACAATATTTCTTCAATCCTACAAAGGCACAATGTGTCATTGCATTAGATCACACATCTTAACTGTATTTATCCCTTGCAATCTGTATTCATAATTGCACTGTTACCCATTCTCTTGATTAATCTCTCTGACCTGCCATACTTTCACAAACTATTTTGTTCTCTATCTCATTTTTTTTCAACTTCAACTGAAATCTTGGTTTATTATAATGTAAAACATGGATGAGTGCAGCATAGGAACAGGTCCTATGACCCACCGTGTCTGCACAACCATGATGTCAATCTAAACTAATCCTATCTGTCTGCATGTGGTCTATATCACTCTATTGCTTGTTTATTCGTGTGTCTGTCCAAATGTCTCTTAAATGTCATTGTTGTAATTGCTTTTATAACCTACCCTGGCAGTGTATTCCAAGCACCTACCACTCCGTGTGAAACAAAAAACGTGCCTCGCATACCTCCTTTAAACCTTTTCCTCTCATCTTTCACCAATTCCCTGTAGTATTTGGAATTTCCACCCTGGAGAAAGGATCCTGACTGTACCTGTGCCTCTCATAATTTTTAAATACTTCTATCAGGTTATCCCCTGAAATCCAACACTCCAGAGAAAATAATCCAAGTTTGTCCAACCTCTCCAGATAGTTTGTACACTCCAATCCAGGCAATACCTAGTGAACCTCTTGTACATCCCCTCCAAAGTCTCCACTTCTTTTCTATAGTGCAACAACCAGAACAGCTCATAAATACTCTTAATGTGGCCTAAATAACATTTTATACAGCGGCAACATGACTTCGGGACTTTTATACTCAGTGCCCCCACTACAGTTGCAAAAATGTTGTATGCCTTCTTTACCATCCTGTTTACTTGTCTTGCCACTTTTAATGTCAATTCTTGCCGACAGATCATTGACCTAAAATGCATAATCAATTTCTTTCTCGCTTCACAATTTGCAATAGCCCACACCTTCTGTCTTTTCATCTCTGGCTTTTGTCCACCATCTGCCCATCAACAAACCCCATCACTCGTACCAACCTATTACCTACCAGGCTTTGTCCTGCCCCTCCTCTCTTCCAGCTCTCTTCTCCCTGCCACCCCCCACAATCAGTCTGAAGAAGGATCCAGACCCAAAACATCACCCATCCATGTTCTCCAGAGATACTGCCTGACCCGCTGAGTTGCTCCAGCACTTTGTGTATTTCTTCATAGATGTTGCCTTGCATGATGAGTATGTCTTTTATTTTCTGTCTTTATTTCAAATTCCCAGAAATCATTTGTATTTGATTGTATGCCTTTATTCTTTGATAACGTTATAGTATAAAGAGCAAGATAAACTTTTTCTACTTTTCTGATATTTTGTTCTTTGTCTCCAAGACAATTTTCATCTGCTTGCACTCCAATAATGAGCCTTGGGATGATTCATTATATTAAAGGAGGTATATCTGTTCAATTAGGTCTTGCAGACACAGCTATTCATTGGAGTTCTATTCACCACTGATTAACTTTTACAAGAAAAATTCAGACCAGAATCCAAAATAAGTATTTTAGTCGGTAATAACCAAGAAGTAAAATTCTTTGAAAACATATAAAGATCACCGAGGGAAACATTAGCTCAAATAGTTATGGAGTTCAATTCCGAGGTTGGATTTGCAAGAGTAAACTGTTTTGCAGTCCATTAACTTGTCCAGATCATATCGAACATTGGGAAGGAAATATGATTTGCTTGAAATGATTTACTCTAACTCCTTCTGTGATTCTGCGGTTCTTATGATTATAAGTTGACAAGTTGGGCCTAAGGGCCTGTTTCCATGCTGTATGACTCTATGATACAAAAACAAACACACTTTTATTGTTCAATAAAGGCAATTTAAATGAGGTGTGATGCACAAAGAATGCTTCAATGCTGTCAAGCACACGTCACCTTGTCAAATTTAACTAGATATGGTGGACTGAGGTGTTTAACAATTGTCCTCATTTTCACATACTGTAAACTTTGTGTGGGTTATTGCTTATCTCATTTTATTGTACCAAAGTACAATGTCACTGCCCACTGTCTAGCCAGCAACCCACATTCAGTGAATCAGGATGCTTGGATATTGCTATCAGAGCACAGCGTTTTCTTCCTCAGAGTTATGTGATATTTTTTCATGCGGTGGATGTCATACATTTCTTACATTCAATTCAGTGCAGATGAGAAAAAATAAAGGACGTGTGTATAGGTGTCCTCCTTTATAAGCAATAAAAGGTATACTGCTCCCGACTGTGGTGATGAATATTGCTTTCTTCATGTTCCAATGATAATCGACGGACGTGAAGTTTATTTAGCTGGTCTGGAAAATTAAGTATGTGAAAGTTTGCCATTGCCTACATTTCAGTTTGTAAGCAAGGAAATAGATAATATACTGCAAAGAAGCTTTTAGAAACATAGAAACATAGAAAATAGGTGCAGGAGTAGGCCATTCGGCCCTTCGAGCCTGCACCGCCATTCAATATGATCATGGCTGATCATCCAGCTCAGTAGCCTGTACCTGCCTTCTCCATACCCCCTGATCCTTTTAGCAAAAAGGGCCACATCTAACGGTACGGCACGGTAGCGCAGCGGTAGAGTTGCTGCTTTACAGCGAATGCAGCGCCGGAGACTCAGGTTCGATCCTGACTACGGGTGCTGCACTGTAAGGAGTTTGTACGTTCTCCCCATGACCTGCGTGGGTTTACTCCGAGATCTTCGGTTTCCTCCCACACTCCAAAGACGTACAGGTATGTAGGTTAATTGGCTGGGTAAATGTAAAAATTGTCCCTAGTGGGTGTAGGATAGTGTTAATGTACGGGGATCGCTGGGCGGCACGGACTTGGTGGGCCGAAAAGGCCTGTTTCCGGCTGTATATGATATGATATGATATGATAAATATAGCCAATGAACTGGTCTCAACTACCTTCTGTGGCAGAGAATTCCACAGACTCACCACTCTCTGTGTGAAGAAATGTTTTCTCATCTCGGTCCTAAAAGACTTCCCCCTTATCCTTAAGCTGTGACCCCTGGTTCTGGACACCCCCAACATCAGGAACAATCTTCCCGCATCTAGCCTCTCCAACCCCTTAAGAATTTTATATGTTTCTATAAGATCCCCCCTCAGTCTTCTAAATTCCAGCGAGTACAAGCCCAGTCTATCCAGTCTTTCCTCATATGCAAGTCCCGCCATCCCAGGGATTAATCTGGTGAACCTTCTCTGTACTCCCTCTAAGGCAAGAACGTCTTTCCTCAGGTTAGGAGACCAAAACTGCACACAATACTCCAGGTGCGGTCTCACCAAGGCCCTGTACAACTGCAGCAGAACCTCCCTGCTCCTAAACTCAAATCCTCTTGCTATGAATGCCAAAATACCATTCGCTTTCTTCACTGCCTGCTGCACCTGCATGCTTGCTTTCAATGACTGGTGCACCATGACACCCAGGTCACGTTGCATCTCCCCTTCTCCCAATCGGTCACCATTCAGGTAATACTCTGCTTTCCTGTTCTTGTCGCCAAAGTGGATAACCTCACATTTATCCACATTATATTGCATCTGCCATGCATTTGCCCACTCGCCTAATCTATCCAAGTCACTCTGCAGCCTCCTAGCATCCTCCTCGCAGCTAACACTGCCACCCAGCTTCGTGTCATCCGCAAACTTAGAGATGTTGCATTCAATTCCTTCGTCCAAATCATTAATATACACTGTAAATAACTGGGGTCCCAGCACTGAGCCTTGCGGTACCCCACTAGTCACTGCCTGCCATTCCGAAAAGGACCCGTTTATTCCTACTCTTTGCTTCCTGTCCGCCAACCAATTTTCTATCCACCTCAAAACTGAACCCTCAATACCGTGTGCTTTAAGTTTGTACACCAATCTCCTATGTGGGACCTTGTCGAAGGCCTTCTGAAAGTCCAGATATAACACATCGACTGGTTCTCCCTTATCCACTCTACTAGTTACATCCTCGAAAAATTCTATAAGATTCGTCAGACATGATTTACCTTTGGTAAATCCATGCTGACTTTGTCCGATGATTTCACCACTTTCCAAATGTGATGCTATCACATCTTTAATAACTGACTCTAGCATTTTCCCCACTACCGATGTTAGGCTAACTGGTCTATAATTCCCCGTTTTCTCTCTCCCTCCCTTTTTAAAAAGTGAGGTTACATTAGCTACCTTCCAGTCCTCAGGAACTACTCCAGAATCTAAAGAGTTTTGAAAAATTATCACTAATGCATCCACTATTTCTGAGGCTACTTCCTTAAGCACTCTGGGATGCAGCCTATCTGGCCCTGGGGATTTATCTGCCTTTAATCCATTTAATTTACCTAACACCACTTCCCGACTAACCTGGATTTCCCTCAGTTCCTCCATCTCATTAGACCACTGGTCCCCTGCTATTTCCGGCAGACGGTTTATGTCTTCCTTAGTGAAGACAGAACCAAAGTATTTGTTCAATTGGTCTGCCATCTCCTTGTTCCCTATGATCAATTCACCTGTTTCCGACTGCAAGGGACCTACATTTGCCTTAACTAATCTTTTTCTCTTGACATATCTATAAAAGCTTTTGCAGTCTGTTTTTATGTTCCTTGCCAGTTTTCCCTCATAATCTATTTTCCCTTTCCTAATTAAGCCCTTTGTCCTCCTCTGCTGGACTCTGAATTTCTCCCAGTCCTCTGGTATGCTACTTTTTCTGGCTAATCTGTATGCTTCATCTTTTGCTTTAATACTATCCTTGATTTCCCTTGTTAGCCACGGATGCACTACCTTTCCTGGTTTGTTCTTTTGCCAAACAGGGATGAACACTTGTTGTAGTTCATCCATGCGACCTTTAAATGCCTTCCATTGCATGTCCGCCGTCAACCCTTTCAGCATCAATCGCCAGTCTATCTTGGACAATTCAAGCCTCATACCCTCAAAGTTACCTTTCTTTAAGTTCAGAACACTTGTTTCTGTATCGACTTTGTCACTCTCCATCCTAATGAAGAACTCTACCATATTATGATCACTCTTGCCCAAGGGGCCTCGCACAACAAGACTGCTAACTAACCCTTCCTCATTACTCAATACCCAGTCTAGAATGGCCTGTTCTCTCGTTGGTTCCTCGACATGTTGGTTTAGAAAACCATCTCTCAAACATTCCAAGAAATCCTCTTCCTCAGCACCCCTGCCAGTTTGGTTCACCCAATCTATACGTAGATTGAAGTCACCCATTATAACTGCTGCACCTTTAGTGCATGCATTTCTAATTTCCTGCTTGATGCCATCCCCAACCTCACTACTGCTGTTAGGTGGCCTGTACACAACTCCCACTAGCGTTTTCTGCCCCATAGTGTTTCGTAGCTCTACCCATATCGATTCCACTTCCTCCAAGCTAATGTCCTTCCTTTCCACTGCTTTAATCTCCTCTCTAACCAGTAACGCTACCCCACCTCCTTTTCCTTTCTGTCTATCCCGCCTGAATATAGAATATCCCGGGATGTTGAGCTCCCAGCCTTGGTCACCCTGAAGCCATGTCTCCGTAATCCCAACTATATCATAATCATTAATAACTATCTCCACATTTAATTCATCCACCTTATTACGTATACTCCTTGCATTGAGACACAAAGCCTTCAGGCTTGTTTTTACAACTCTCTTACCCCTTATACAATTATGTTGAAAAGTGGCCCTTTTTGATTTTTGCCCTGGATTTACTTCTGTTAGAACATTTCATCCCCAATGTGACTCAATGGCTCAGGAAAAGCAAAGAAAAATAGCTTTGATTTGAAACTAAAAAATGAAACTAAATTCACTCTCCTCATCAATATAAACTAGTTATAACGTCCTCTGCATCACAATAACTTTTACTGAGAATATGCCAACATCACATTTTCCGTTGCAGATAGCTCAAGTTTGTTAAAAAAAATCTGGAATTTGCAAATTATGCAGTAGTTTTGCAATGCAGAGTAATTAACCATTGGGTATTAAAGATACCTGTGTCAATGAAGGTTTGCCAAAGTGGGTTTGGGGAATGAAACTGAAAGTTTTATGTGTTCATTGAATACGGGCATCGCAGAATAGCCCTGCATCCATTGCAAATCCCAAGCCCAATCACTTGCTAGATTAATGAGGAGGGCAGGTGAGAGTCAACTACATTGCTGATAAAAAATGTATTTGGTTTATTAAATGTTCTTCAGGGAAGAAATCATATTAATAAACCAAACACATTTTTTTATCACAATCCATTAGTTTTATTGTCACTACAGCTGGTACAAGCAATTTAATTCTGGATTGATTTAAGGATTTAAGGATTGGTCAAGAAGATTAAGTTACATGGGATTCATGGTGAGTTGGTAAATACAAAATTGGCTTGGTTATAGAAGACAGAGGGGGTGGTGAATGGAGTTACTCTCACTGGAGGTCTGCAAGCAGTGTCGTTCCACCAGGATTAGTGCCATAACCTCTGTGTTTGTGTGGGTGTCTGAAACAGATAGGGTGGTAAAGAATACATATGAGTGCTTGCCTTCATCGACTGAGGTACCGAGTAGTAAAGCTGGAAAGTTATGAGGCAGCTATATAAAATCTTGGTTGGACTGCGAGTGGAGTACTGTGAACAGCATCACAGCTGCATTATAGGAAATATGTGAAGGCATTGGTGAGAATGTAAAATAGGCTCACGAGGATGTTGCCTGGATTAGAGGTTATAAGGTCATACATCATAGGAGTGGAATTAGGCCATCTGGCCCATTAAGCCTACTCCGCCATTCAATCATGGCTGATCTACCTCTCCCTCCTATCCAATGGCTTGGCCTTTACAGCCTCTGTGGCAGAATTCCACAGATTCACCACCCTCTGACTAAATAAATTTCTGTTCATCTCCTTCCTGAAAGAACATCCTTTGATTCTGAGGCTATGACCTCTTGT
The DNA here is from genome assembly GCF_053455715.1 of Rhinoraja longicauda. NCBI lineage: Eukaryota > Metazoa > Chordata > Chondrichthyes > Rajiformes > Arhynchobatidae > Rhinoraja > Rhinoraja longicauda. Next base: position 30,391,471 of record NC_135969.1, on the reverse strand, counting down.
CCCAGACTCTCCCACTAGTGGAAACATCAACTCCACATCCACTCTAGCCAAGCCTTTCACTATTCTAGTATTAGCTACAATGCAGGTTATTAGGTGTATGGAGAGGTTGGACAAAGTTGAATTATTTTTGCTATAGTCTGAGGGGCAACCTGACGGAAGCATATAGAATTATAAGAGCATAGAAAGGATCGATAATCAGGACCTTTTCCCTAGGATGTAAATGTCAAAAACCATATGGCATAGGTCTAAGGTGAGAAGGGGCAAGATCAAAGGGGATGGGCGAGGCAAGATTTTTATTACACAGAGAGTGATAGGTGCCTGCAATGGTCAGTCAGAAGAGGTGGCGGAAGCAAATATGAGACACATTTAAGAATCGTTTAGACAGACACATGAAGACTTAGGGAAAAAGGGAATATTTCTCTTTAACTAGTATTCCTTCACTGATTGTCCCTTCCACTGTTCCCTCAGTTCTCTTTTCTGCACAATTGCTTTGGACCAGTCAGAATATCTCAGATAAACCACCCGTCCACCCATTGCATCCCCAGCCCAGCCGCTCCCAGCATCTTTATCAACGGGGACAGTGTGGAGAGAGTGTCCAGCTTCAAGTTTCTGGGCACTCACATTTCAGAGGACCTAACATGGTCCAATAACACCGGTGCGCTGGTCAAGAAGGCACAGCAACGACTGTTCTATGTAAGAAAACTGAAGAAGTCTGGTCTACCCCAACAGCTGCTGACGACATTCTACCGCTGCACCATAGAGAGCATCCTAACACATGGCATCCCTGTGTGGTACCTCAGCTGCACGGAGGCAGAGAGGAAAGCTCTTCAGCGGGTAGTCCATAGAGCTCAGAGGACCATCGGAACACAGCTACCAGCCTTGGAGGGCATCTACAACACACGATGCCTCAGAAAAGCCACCAGCATCCACAAAGACTCTTCACTCCCCTGCAACAGTCTGTTCGAACTTCTACCATCGGGCAGACGATACAAGGCCTTCTACGCCCGCACCTCCAGACTCAGGAACAGCTTCATCCCCAGGGCCATAGCTGCTATGAACCGGTCCTGCTGAGTCGGATGGTCACATCGCACAGTGATCCGGCACAGATCTACTTGCACTTTATTCTGTTTTAAAACTGTTACAATTTGTTTCATTGGGTTGTTTCATTAAATTATTGCATCGTATGGGAGGCGCATTCCCAATCTCGTTGTACCCCCTGTACAATGACAATAAAGATATATTGTATTGTATTGTATTGTAGGACCAAGCATTGCAAGTGGTGACATGAAAGCAGTAACAGCCAACTCACTCAATAAGAGATCGCATGTTTAGCTGAGAGATACAGCATGGACACAGGCCCTTCAGCCCACCGAGTCTGTGACAACCAATGATCACCCATACACTAGTTCTATCCTACACACTCAGGACAACTTACAGAAACCAATGAACCTATAAACCTGCACATCTTTCAACATGGAAGGAAAAGCGGGTGCACCTGGAAAAGACCCACAAGGTCACAGGGAGAAGGAACAAAAGGCACACAGACGACACCCATTGTCAGGATCGAACCTGGGTCCCTGGCACTGCAAGGCACTAACTCTAGCACTGGACCACCATGCCGTCTATAATCTTACGTCAGACAAAAACCTTTAGCAAGCTTCACTATTGCAATTAGACTAGCAGACTGTTTTCAGGTTTTATAAGCACTTTAACAGCTACAGCGTTTTTGTGTTTTTATTTTTACAATGTGTTTGTGATTTGTCTCATCTCCAGTGAGGACACTGCATGCAAGTGGACCTTTCAGTCACGAGGTGGGAGGGGCTGTTATTGTGGGTTATGGACGGCATCATGTTCAGACATTACTGCAGTTCCTTCCTAGACCACAGTAAATTATTGAGATTCGCCGTGTGGATGAACATTGGGTTGGGCATTTGTGAGAGTTGCGCGAACAAAATGGTTCTTGTCATTGTTTGCCCAAAAGGAGCTCATAGATGGTATGCTGGAGAGCTTGTGTTTAGGTGAACTATGAGCATTAAAAAAATTATTAATAACTTGTGCAAACTGTTTGTTAGAAATAACCATTATCGAAACGTAGACATAAGGTGCAGGAGTGCGCCATGCAGCCCTTCGAGCCATTCAATATGATCATGGCTGATCATCCAAAATCAGTACCCCGTTCCTCTTTCTCCCCATATCCCTTGATTCCATTAGCCCTAAGAGCTATATCTAACTCTCTTTTGAAAACATCCAGTGAATTGGCCTCCACTGCCTTCTGTGGCAAAGAATTCCACAGAATTATAGATGTTTCATAACCATTTACATTTGTCAAAGCTTCATGGCTCTTAATCTTATCATGAACCAAATATGGGCGGCACAGTGGCGTCGCGGTAGTGTTGCTGCCTTACAGCACTAGAGACCCGGGTTTGATCCTGTCTATGGGTGCTGTTTTTACAGAGTTTGTACGTTTTCCCCGTGACATACGTGGGTTTTCTCCCGGATCTCCGGTTTCCTTCCACAATCCAAAGACGTAGGTTTGTAGGTTAATTGACTTGGTATAATTGTAAATTGTCCCTGGTGTGTGTAGGATAGTGTAAGTGTGCAGGGATCACTGGTTGGCATGGACTTGGTGGGCCGAAGGGCCTGTTTCTGCATTGTATCTCTAAACTAAACCAAATTAAACTAAACATAACTAAACATAACTAAACATTGTTCATGGGTGAAGTATATAGCACAAGATCCACTATCGAAAATTTACTGGATAAAAAAACAGAGAGGCAGACAAGCAGGATAGCACTAATCTCATCCTTACAATTCTAAGCTTGTCGCAGGTTTTTTGAGAATTGGTTCACACTGCTACTTTGTTTCCTAGGAATAGTTTGCCCCTAATTTGCCCCTAATTAGTTTGACCTGAATTATTAATATAAAAACAAATCCATGAATGCATGCACAACCGAAGTCACAATGAATCTCTCAATGTCCTAAAGAAGTTCTGTAAATACCACTCATCCTGTACCCCCACATGTCATGATGTGCAAGTGAGTTCTAAAGTTTGTTTCGAAGAAGCTTCCTAAATTCTCTTTTGCATCTCCTTGCTCTGAGAGGGGGGGGGGGGGGGTGGAGAAGCAGGTGCTGCACCAATGCAGGAGAGGTTTGGGCCCAACTTGGTAGCGTCAGATTTAAAATCAATAATTGATTTGCAGATTTATTGATTGTGCCGAAGAGTTCCAACTGCAGTAGCTTTGATTATGTAATCTGTTCTCATAACCTTGGAATACTGAAAACATTCTGCTCAATTTACTTTCACTACTTCCATGGTGATCCATCCTTCTGATGACCAGGTCTGTTCACAATACATTGGACAGGGCTTTGTTGTGTTAAACGCTGGCCCACTTTACATTTCACTCTTCCAGTCATTAAGGGTTAGTTTCCATGAATCCTACTGATTAATTTCTGTGCCTGTGCCAGAGAGATGTCGGCACGGAAAATCTCAATCCCTTACAGTCTCTAAAGCAGAAAGAACACGATGATCAGGTCCTTGAGCATGAATGAATTGAACCGCTAGCTTAAAGGGGGGCTGAATTAGATGCTGCCCTGAGAGCTGGTGAGGTGATCATTATGTGCGATTAACTCAAGTCTGTTTGTCCTGGTGCAAGCTGTGCCTGGAATTAAAACTGCCTGCTTATCATAGCAACATAGATAGAAAATAGGTGCAGGAGGAGGCCATTCTGCCCTTCGAGCCAGCACCGCCATTCATTGTGATCATGGCTGATCATCCACAGTCAATAACCCGTGCCTGCCTTCTCCCCATATCTCTTGATTCCACTAGCCCCTAGAGCTCTATCTAACTCATAACATCATTATGATTTTGTTGCCCACCCAACACTAATTGCACTGATGATTTGGTTAACACTTCTTTACGGGGATCCTTTTTTATATGACTGGCTAGCTTCAATCCACATTAACCTGCTCTATTTAAAGGGGAGAGATGGCCTGGGGGCTCCAGCTGAAGTCTAAAGCCATTGTGGAAATGTTTGCCATACATTCATCCAGATGAAATAGTACCTCTGATTATCAGATGCTGCATGAAGGGCTCTGGGTGAAGGAGGGAGGGGAGGAGATGACCAATATTCACAGGGGAACAAAATGTCTTTAGACTTTAGACTAAAGATACAGCATGGAAACAGACCTTTTGGCCCATCGAGTCCGCGCTGACCAGTACACTAGTACAATCCTACACACTAAGGACAATTTGCAATTTTAGTGAAGCCAATTAACCTACAAACCTGTACGTCTTTGGAGTGTGGGAAAAAAACAGAGCACCCAGAGAAAACCCACGTGGTCGTAGGAAGAATGCACAAGCTCCGTACAGACAGCACCTGTAGTCAAGATCGAACCTGGGTCTCTGGTGCTGTTAGGCAGCAACTCTACCGCTGTGTCACTGTGCCGCCCCACAGAGTCTCTCCAGGGATATCCTCAAAGGCAAATGGAAGGAGATGTGGAAGTCAGTGCCAGGGGTCAAGCCTAGAGGACCTGATCCAGAGTCTTCTGGTCTTCCTGTCTGCAGTGACAAAGAAATGTTCAGTGACCTTACACATGGCCAAGGTCAGTGAATGCATCATTGAATGTCATATTCTGACCATGGCACCAGGGTGGTGAATCTGTGGAATTCATTGGCACAGACGGCTCTGGAGGCCAAGTCAATGGGTATCCTTAAGGCACAAATTGACAGATTTGTGATTAGTAAAGGTGTCAGGGGTTATGGGGAGAAGGCAGGAGAATGGGGTTGAAAGGGAAAGGTAGATCAGCCATGATTGAATGGTGGAGTAGACTTGATGAGCCGAATGGCCTAATTCTGCTCCTATAAATTATGAAGTTAATATTTTTCACACTGCTGATTGTTCAACAATTCCATTACTACTCATGATTCCAACCTCACATTGTCATTTCCATCATGATGAATATATTATCTAAGCACATTAGCCAATGCTCACTAACACAGCTTATTCACTCTTGCAGGTCACAGTGACAAACCACTGCAATTGCTACAGCCATCTCCCAGGGATACAAACAGACAATGCTGCAGTACCTTGTTCTCTGGTGAATAGGATGCTCACATTTATCGAAGCAGCCATAAAGGGAAAGTTCGTCAGCTGGGTTTCAAAAACTATTCACGTTCACTATGTTGAGATCTCGTCCTTTCTCTCTGATCTACAAGCAGCAACATGATATTGCATGTTGCGGAGGAACTGCAGATGCCGGTTTAAACCAAAGACAAGACACAAAAAGCGGATCGGGCAGTATCTCTGGAGAAAAGGAAGAGGTAAAGTTTCGGGTCGGTACCCTTCTTCAGACCCCATTGATAGCCAGACTCAAACTTCAGACCTAAACATGATGTTGCAAATCCCGCCTCTTCTTCCAACCTTACTAACCATGGGTCCTTCCCCTTTCCGGTACCCAGTGTACCCTCACTAGGAAGGACACTTAATTTGACACTCTCAACAAATGGCTGAGATACGGAAATTAACATATTGTTAGTCATTGAGCATGAGTGACTAGCAGTCAAGAGAAAGTAAAAGGGTGGTGGAGGGACCTGACCATTGGAAGTCACACACAGGTTCTGTTCACAGGTAACATCGCAGGAAACTCAGACGGGGTGGTCATCAGAAGCGTAATGGGATGCAGAATTAAAAAACTTGGCAGATTTGCATGCAATATCAAATGGCATTAAACAGGCTGTTCGGCCCACCGAGTCCATGCCGACCAGCTACCAACCACACACTAACACTATCCCACACGCACTAGGGACAATTTACAATGATACCAAGCCAATTAACCTACAAGCCTGTGCATCTTTGGAGTGTGGGAGAAAATCGGAGCACCCGGAGAAACCTCACGCAGTCACAGGGAGAACGTACAAACTCCATACAGGCAGCACACTTAGTCAAGATCAAACCTGGGTCTCTGGTGCAGTAAGGCAGCAACTCTACCACTGCGCCACCATGCTGCCCACAGTGACAAAAAAGCTAGTAGCTCATTTATGGAAGAAATGGGTAACAATCAGCAAACCTTCCTGATTTATTTTTCAGGATATATTGCTGTCAAGACTGACATTATTGACCACTTCTAAATGGTCTTGACAAGATAGCGGGAGTCATTCTCTCGAACAGCTTGCCTGAACAGCCAAGGCCCTCATTGTTGGTACAGTGGAATTCTCTGCCTCAGAAGGCAGTGGAGGCCAATTCTCTGAATACATTCAAGAGAGAGCTAGATAGAGCTCTTAAGGATAGCGGAGTCAGGGGGTATGGGGAGAAGGCAGGAACGGGGTACTGATTGAGAATGATCAGCCATGATCCCATTGAATGGCGGTGCTGGCTCGAAGGGCCGAATGGCCTCCTCCTGCACCTATTGTCTATTGTCTATTGTTTGGGACAGAGTTCCAGGACTTAACCCAATGATGACAGGGATATATTTCCAAATCAGAATGCTGTGCAACTCGGGGGGGTGGGGATCAACCTGCATGTGGAGGTGTTCCAGGCACCTACTGCTGTGATCCTTCTTGGGTTGAAGGTTTGGCAGTGCCACTATTTACTGGTAGTGGATGGAATGAGTGGTAAGGATGAGTGAAGGGGTGTTTATTATTCCAACTGTTCCGCACTATCTAATGGCTAATGTTTTAATCTATGTTGCAGCTCAAGCAGAAACCAACAGGACTGGGCTGTGTAGTGGATATGAAGTATTCATTAAGCTTCAGTCCGCTGATATAAAAGTCCAGCTTGCTGTCATCGTAATGGTGGAAAATCACAATAAAACTGCATTAGAGCCTGTCGTGCCACTCCAGCAATCAATTTGCCAACACTTCCAATAGACACGAGGCAACAACTCCATGGATGCTTCCTCCCGAGGTGACAACGCATGCCTCCTCCTCTGTAGGAGACACAGATTGAACCCAGGCTCCTAGGCTATGAACTGCTCAAGGTCACCCTCCCAGGTAATGCTCCATGTCCCCACTGAAACACAACACCCTTCCACCAACTATGTTGCAGCCACATCAGTATCACCACACTAAGATTGGCAAAGGCAATTCTGTAATATTTGTTCAGTGTAAGGAGATAGTTAAATAGCAGATCTTCCATTGACATTTATTTCCAGTAAGTGCTGCAAAGTCTCAACTTCACATTTTCTCTGGTACCACGCAGGTTAATGACTTCCACAAGATGGTCACAGGTACAACTGTGCATACAAAACGTGGCCCACTGTACTGAAAACAAATCAATACTGTGGCACACAAACTGTTGGCAATGTGCAGTCAAATTTTACATCCAATATCTGTTGAGAGTATTTTCAATTCCACACTACACCAATTCTGACAAATGTACTAATAATCATTTCTGCTCATTGCATCTTCCAGGTCATTTCATCATACTTTGTTGTAGCAATCCTTTCAATCTTCTTCCACATCTGGTAAGAATATTGTCATAGTACTTCTGCCTTACCCTTTACTGTTCTTTGTAATATAATGCAAACCTAACTCGTGACCATAAATTTACTCGGGAGATTGTTCACTGTTCCTCCTGTCCGAATATTATTCCATTGAGAAATTCTCCTCCACGCCTCTGTGATTTTAAGGGCTGTTTCTGATTTCCTTAAGATGTTAAAAAGCGGCATTCATAATTGCTGGTGTCAGCGAACTTCATTTTAGTTGCAGTTCCGACTGAGAAAATAAAGATTGGCACCCATCATCTAGAGTGAAGAAGTTTGAGGGGTAATTAAATGCAGATCCTGTGTGACATGGGCAAATTCAAAACCGTTAGAATCTGGTTCAGTTCATTGCTGCATCAAGTTGCTGCATTATAGGCTTCATTAGCCAACATAAGAAAATGGATTGTACTTTACAATATGCCTACTTCCAGCAACCCAGTTACAAAAGAGATTGAAATAAAAAAAGCTGCAACTTGTGGGTGTGAAGGGATTAGTGTTGTAACATTTCCTAGCCTGCAAGTACAAAAATCTGACAGCAATATGAAAACATGTCAGAAAGAAAATGGCCTGCCTATTTATGGTTCACCAGCACTGACTCTTGACTGTGATGCTGTAGCTCCAGTGTAGCAAGATGAATCGTCACCAGAGGTTCTTGAGACCACCCTTCTCAGTCAAACAACATATCTTCCTCTTGTATACAGAGATAATGGTTCAATGTGTGTGCTGAAGATCAGCAGGGACTTGACATTCAGCTGCAAGAAACAGAGGCTTGTCTGAGCAATCTCGTGTGAGGATGACCTTGGTGTATTCTGAAGAAGGTTCCTGACCCATCGCCTATCCACACCCTCCAGAGATGCTACCTGACCCGCTGACTTACTCCAGCAATTTGTTTTATTTTGGTAAAACCAGCATCTGCAGTTCCTTGTGCCTCCGTTACTACTTTACGTGACAAGTTTCAAATAGAAGATAGACACAAAATTCTGGAGTAACCCTTCTTCTGGGTCTCAACCATAAACGTCACCAATTCCTTTCCTCCTGAGATGCTGCCTGACCCGCTGAGTTACTCCAGCATTTTGTGTCTATCTTCGGTGTAAACCAGCATCTGCAGTTCCTTCCTACACAAGTGACAGATAGAATTGTAGTGAGACACTGCATAGAAACAGGCCCTCGGCCCACGATCCATGAAGACCACTAACCACCCATCTTTACACTATTCCTACTCTACCCATTTTATTCTCTCCACATCCTCATCAACCACCATTCCCCTATACACCCAGAGCAATTTACCATGGCTGATTCATCCACCTATATGCATGCCTTTGCAACGCAAAAGGAAAATAAAGCACCTGGAGGAAACCCATGTGGTCACAGGAAGAATGTGCAAACTCCATTCCAACAGCACCTGAGGTCTGTTTGAACTCGAGTCACTGCAAGTATGAGGCAGCACCCCGACTTGCTTTGCCACAATGCCACCCTAAAAACAAGTGCTTATTTGTTTTCTTTTTTAAAAGTCTGTTAAATACTTCCTGCTTAATTCTATTACACATGTCTAACTTTCCTGGGAAGTATTTTAGGGCACCCAGTGGCGCAGCGGTAGATTTGCTGCCTTACAGTGCCAGAAATCTGGGTTCGATCCTGACTACGGGTGCTGTCTGTACAAGGTTTGTACGTTCTCCCAACTTGCCCACACCGTCCAACATGTCCCAGCTACACTAGTCCCACCTGCCTGCGCTTGGTCCATATGCCTCCAAACCTGTCCTATCCATGTACCTGTCTAACTGTTTCTTAAAATGGTATGAATATTGACTTCTGTAACTTCAAGTAATGCTTGCTTTCCCTTTCTCTCCATCCCTCCCCCTTCCTAGCTCTCCAACCCGTCTGACTGTCCCCAATTAAATGTTATCTCTGTTTGCTTCGTTGTCACCTTCTCCGAGCTAACAATGATCTATCTTCATCTCTTTTGATGCATTTATTTATACCTTACCCTTCCTTATCTCTGTGTCTCCCTCTCCCCTGACTCAGTCTGAAGAAGGGTCTTGACCCCGAAATGTCACCCATTCCTTCTATCCAGAGATGCTGCCTGTCTCGCTGAGTGACTCCAGCATATTGTGTCTAGCTTCGGTGTAAACCAGCATCTGCAGTTCCTTCCTGCAGGAAAAGGAATGGTGAACAAATCTACCCCCCCCCCCCCCCCAACCCTTTGTCTGTACCATAGGGTTATGATTGAATGAGCATCCATGAGGTTATTGCTGAGATCTAAACCAATGGTGTTAACATTTTAGGAGGTTCTATCTCCATTGTCAACAAAACCACGAGTGTAAGATTAACAATTAGGTCCATCCGTCTTGCTCTTTGCTGACTTATCAGTGTGGAGCACGGCCCCTGCAAGTAATGGGGCCATGTATTTTCTATCCATTTGGAGATCCTCTTGTCACGCCACCATTCACACTGAACAGGTTGACAATGTATTTTTTCCAAATAAAATTGCTTTCGAATGTTGGGCCGATGACAGTGAAATACGGCAGGTCTTTCATGAATGTAACACAGCCATAACTTGCTGCCGCAGTGAACCAAGTGAGTTATGGCCACCTTTCGCACTAAATGAGAGAACAGCTGGTTCCCTATTGTTGAGAAGATCCTGATGCAATCAAAAGTAAACTGTAAGCACGTCACTGAAATTAATAATAAGTCATGGTGTTGTTCCAGACCAATTAGAAATAAGAGTTTAGCTCTGTAATTAAACTTCAGAGAGCCTGTGAACTCATCTCCTAGTCTGCAGGCAGAAATATTATATCAGCAAGATTCAGTAGATGCATTCGGAAAGCAGGGACTAATCAGTTATATGTCATTCAATATCAGTCTTTGAAATTGTTCTCAAAGACTGGTAAAATATTACTTAGGGAAGTGTCACCAGCATTGAGTTAGGGAAGGATGGTCACAATTAATTTTTCTGCTGAGTTTGTAATGGGCAAATCAACATGGAAGAAATGAAAAGCACAATCGTTACAAAACAGAGTTTAAAGTGATGTGTGGGGTATGTTTTATTACACAGAATGTGATGGGTGCCTGGAATACACTGGTAGGGGTGATAGTGCAGGCAGATATGATAGTGGCATTTAGGAAGGGCGGCACAGTTGCTGCCTCACAGTGCCAGAGACCCGGTTTCACTCCTGACCACGGGTGCCCAGTTTATGTGACATAAGGTCTGACACAGGTTTATAAGGTCCGTGCGAAGTTTCTACATTCTCCCTGTGAGCGCATAGATTTTTTCTCGGGGTGCTCCGGTTTTCTCCCCCGTTCCAAAGACATGTATGCTTGTAGGTTAATTGGCTTCTGTAAATTGTCCCTAGTATGTAGGATGTGAAAATGGGATAGCATGGAACTAGTGGGCGGGTGATCGATGGATGGCATGGACTCAGTAAGCTGAAAGGTCTGTTTCCACACTGTATCTCTAAACTAATCTAAACAGTTTGAAATGTCTTAACCGTCTAAGAAAGGCCCACAGGACTTTCGAATAGCGTTAGTTATAGAATAAGGGGAGCACTCTGACAGTGCATAGAAAACTGACTGATAAGAAGACTGGTTTAATCCTAATGAGGATGCTTGCTGATGATTGCACAATGTTCATTTCTGCGAATAATGTACATAACAGCTCGATGCTGCAAGCTGAAATATCTGGACAATTTCAAGCTTGAGTTGTAAGCCAGAAGATGTGTACTAAACAAGTGTCAGAATTGATTCTCTAGAATGAGAGAGTCTTGTTGATGCCCCACCACCAATATCCTGGTGGGTAAGTGGTGTCAGATTTAACTGTAGTAGACATTGTGGCAACATGAACAGGTCAGAGAGTGAATATCCCACAGTGACCGTCTCCCCTCCTAACACCCCTTCCTTCCACCAATATAACATGAGGGTGTTATGGAATATCCTCCATTTATTTGGAAGAGTGCTGTTTAGTTTAGAGATAAAGCACGGAAACAGGCTTTTCGGCCCACCGAGTCGGCACCGGCCAGTGTTCCCCGCACAGTAACACTATCCTACACACACTAGGGACAATTTACATTTAACATATAACATATAACATATAACAACTACAGCACGGAAACAGGCCTGTCCGGCCCTACCAGTCCACGCCGACCATTTTCCCTGACCTAGTCTCATCTACCTGCACTCAGACCATAACCCTCTAATCCCCTCCTATCCATATACCTATCCAATTTACTCTTAAATAATAAAATCGAGCCAGCCTCCACCACTTCCTCTGAGTAAAGAAGTTCCCCCTCATGTTACCCCTAAACCTTTGTCCCTCAATTCTGAAGCTATGTCCCCTTGTTGGAATCTTCCCCACTCTCAAAGGGAAAAGCCTACCCACGTCAACTCTGTCCGTCCCTCTCAAAATTTAAAAAACCTCTATCAAGTCCCCCCTCAACCTTCTACGCTCCAAAGAATAAAGACCCAACCTGTTCAACCTCTCTCTGTAGCCTAAGTGCTGAAACCCAGGCAACATTCTAGTAAATCTCCTCTGTACCCTCTCTATTTTGTCGACATCCTTCCTATAATTTGGCGACCAGAACTGCACACCATACTCCAGATTCGGCCTCACCAATGCCCTGTACAATTTTAACATTACATCCCAACTTCTATACTCGATGCTCTGATTTATAAAGGCAAGCATACCAAACGCCTTCTTCACCACCCTATCCACATGAGATTCCACCTTCAGGGAACAATGCACAGTTATTCCCAGATCCCTCTGTTCCACTGCATTCCTCAATTCCCTACCATTTACCCTGTACGTCCTATTTTGATTTGTCCTACCAAAATGCAGCACCTCACACTTATCAGCATTAAACTCCATCTGCCATCTTTCAGCCCACCCTTCCAAAAGGCCCAAGTCTCTCTGTAGACTTTGAAAATCTACCTCACTATCAACTACTCCACCTATCTTAGTATCATCTGCATATTTACTAATCCAATTTACCACACCATCATCCAGATCATTAATGTAAATGACAAACAACAGTGGACCCAACACAGATCCTTGGGGTACTCCACTAGACACTGGCCTCCAACCTGACATACAATTGTCAACCGTTACCCTCTGGTATCTCCCATTCAGCCATTGTTGAATCCATCTTGCAACCTCACTATTAATACCCAACGATTTAACCTTCTTAATCAACCTTCCATGTGGAACGTTGTCAAATGCCTTACTGAAGTCCATATAGACAACATCCACAGCCTTGCCCTTATCAATTTCCCTGGTAACCTCTTCAAAAAATTCAAGAAGATTAGTCAAACATGACCTTCCAGGCACAAATCCATGTTGACTGTTTCTAATCAGGCCTTGATTATCCAAATAATTATATATATTGTCCCTAAGTATCTTTTCCATTAATTTTCCCACCACAGACGTCAAACTAATAGGTCTATAATTGCTAGGTTTACTTTTAGAACCTTTTTTAAACAAGGGCACAACATGCGCAATGCGCCAATCTTCCGGCACCATCCCCGTTTCTAATGACATTTGAAATATTTCCGTCATAGCCCCTGCTATTTCTGCACTAACTTCCCTCAATGTCCTAGGGAATATCCTATCAGGACCTGGAGACTTATCCACTTTTATATTTTTCAAAAGTGTCCGTACCTCCTCTTCTTTAATCCTCATGGTTTCCATCACTACTCTACTTGTTTCGCTTACCTCACATAATTCAATATCCTTCTCCTCGGTAAACACCGAAGAAAAGAAATTGTTTAATATCTCCCCCATTTCTTCCGGCTCAGCACATAGCTGACTACTCTGACTCTCTAATGGACCAATTTTATCCCTCACTATCCTTTTGCTATTGACATATCTGTAGAACCCCTTGGGGTTTACCTTTACATTACTTGCCAAAGCAGCCTCATATCTTTTTTTCGCTTTTCTAATTTCCTTCTTAAGATTCCTTTTACATTCTTTATATTCCTCAAGAACCTCATTTACTCCCTGCCGCTTATATTTATTGTATATCTCCCTCTTATTCCGAACCAAGTGTCCAATTTCCCTGGAAAACCACGGCTCTTTCAAATTATTATTCTTTCCTTTCCACCGAACAGGGACATAAAGACTCTGTACTCTCAAAATTTCACCTTTAAATATCCTCCATTTCTCTATTATATCCTTTTCATAAAACAAAAATTTCCATTTCACTCCTTTTAAATCCTTTCTCATCTCCTCAAAATTAGCCTTTCTCCAATCCAAAATCTCAACCCTTGGTCCAGATTTGACCTTCTCCATAATGATATTAAAACTAATGGCATTGTGATCACTAGACCCAAAGTGCTCCTCAACACATACCTCCGTCACCTGACCCATCTCATTTCCTAACAGGAGGTCCAACACTGCCCCTTCTCTGGTAGGCACCTCTACGTATTGCTGCAAAAAACTATCCTGCACACATTTTACAAACTCCAAACCATCCAGCCCTTTAACAGAATGCGATTCCCAGTCTATATACGGAAAATTGAAATCACCCACAATCACCAATCTGTGCTTACTACTAATATCTGCTATCTCCTTACATATTTGCTCTTCCAATTCTCGTTCCCTATTTGGCGGTCTATAATACACCCCTATAAGTGTTGCTAAACCTTTCTCATTTCTGAGTTCCACCCAAACAGCCTCCCTAATCGAGCCTTCTAGTCTGTCCTGCCAAAGCACTGCTGTGATATCCTCCCTGACAAGCAATGCAACACCCCCACCTCTTGCCCCTCCGATTCTATCACATCTGAAACAATGAAATCCTGGAATATTTAATTGCCAATCGCAACCCTCCTGCAACCATGTTTCACTGATCGCCACAACATCATACTTCCAGATGTCAATCCAGGCTCTAAGCTCATCCACCTTTCTTACAATGCTCCTAGCATTAAAATATACACATTTAAGGGACCCATCATTTCTTATTCTCAGTTTATTTCTTTTCCCTTCTTTCTCTCCTACATATTGGGTCTGAGTGTTTCCCTTTTCTGCCTCCTGCCTCACACACTGCCTGTTAGCTATCTGTGTTTGAGTCCCTCCCCCCAACCGTACTAGTTTAAAATCTCCGCAATTATTTTAGCAAATCTCCCCGCCAGGATATTGGTTCCCCTCAGGTTCAGATGCAACCCTCCTTTTTGTACAGGTCATACTTCCCCCAGAAGAGGTCCCAATGATCCAGAAACTTGAAACCCTGCTCCCTGCACCAGTTCCTCAGCCACTTATTTATCCTCCACCGCACTCCATTCCTATTCTCACTATCGCGTGGCACAGGCAGTAAGCCTGAGATTATTGCTTTGGAAGTCCTTTTTTTTTAAACTCTCTTCCTAGCCCCCTAAATTCTCCTTTCAGGACCTCTTCCCTTATCCTACCTATATTGTTGGTACCTATATGTACCACGACCTCTGGCTCCTCTCCCTCCCCTTTCAGGATATCCTGGACACGCTCAGACACATCCCGGACACCGGCACCAGGGAGGCAAACCACCATCCGGGTCTCCCGACTGCGTCCACAGAAACGCCTATCTGACCCCCTCACTATAGAGTCCCCTATTACTATCGCTCTCCTCTTCCTTTCCCTACCCTTCTGAGCAACAGGGCCGGACTCCTTGCCAGAGGCCTGGGCACCGCCGCTGCCCCCAGGTAGGCTGTCCCCCCCAACAGTACTTAAACAGGAGTACTTATTTCCAAGGGGTACAGCCACCGGGGTACTCCCTAGTCCCTGCCTCTGCTCCTTGCCCCCCCTAACAGTGACCCACTTGTCTACCTCCCGTGGTCTAGGAGTGACCACCTCTCTGTAACTCCTATCTATAACCTCCTCACTCTCCCTGACCAGACGGAGGTCATCAATCTGCCGCTCCAGGTTCCTAATACGGTCCCTTAGGAGCCCCATCTCGTCGCACCTGGCGCAGATGTGGATGTCTGGAAGACTATCAGACTCCCAGATTCCCCACATCCGACACCCAGAACAAAAAACTGCCCTGGCACTCATACTCTCCAAACAAAGCCCCGTGCTCGGTTTACTAAACCTACCGCCCGGCTGCTACTCCAACCGCTCCAACCGCCCACCCAAAAGAACTGAGTGATCTCCTGGGAGAGGCGAAAAACCGGATAAAAAACCCAGGCCAATTTGGGAAAAAATCCTGGAAATTCCTCTCCGACCCCAAGCTAGGCGATCGAAACTTTTCCGGGAGATCACACAGGTCTTACTTCTTACTATCCCCACACAATCCCCACACACTACTTCCCAAGCAACGCTGCTTGCTGCTGATTGCTGCTGCTGCTGATTGCTGCTGCTGCTGATTGCTGCTGCTGCTGATTGCTGCTGCTGCTGATTGCTGCTGCTGCTGATTGCTGCTGCTGCTGATTGCTGCTGCTGCTGATTGCTGCTGCTGCTGATTGCTGCTGCTGCTGATTGCTGCTGCTGCTGATTGCTGCTGCTGCTGATTGCTGCTGCTGCTGATTGCTGCTGCTGCTGATTGCTGCTGCTGCTGATTGCTGCTGCTGCTGATTGCTGCTGCTGCTGATTGCTGCTGCTGCTGATTGCTGCTGCTGCTGATTGCTGCTGCTGCTGATTGCTGCTGCTGCTGATTGCTGCTGCTGCTGATTGCTGCTGCTGCTGATTGCTGCTGCTGCTGATTGCTGCTGCTGCTGCTGCTGATTGCTGCTGCTGCTGATTGCTGCTGCTGCTGATTGCTGCTGCTGCTGATTGCTGCTGCTGCTGATTGCTGCTGCTGCTGATTGCTGCTGCTGCTGATTGCTGCTGCTGCTGATTGCTGCTGCTGCTGATTGCTGCTGCTGCTGATTGCTGCTGCTGCTGATTGCTGCTGCTGCTGATTGCTGCTGCTGCTGATTGCTGCTGCTGCTGATTGCTGCTGCTGCTGATTGCTGCTGCTGCTGATTGCTGCTGCTACTGCTACTGATTGCTGCTGCTACTGCTACTGATTGCTGCTGCTACTGCTACTGATTGCTGCTGCTACTGCTGGTCGAAGGGTGGTGAATCTGTGGAATTCATTACCACAGAAGGTTATTTATACCAAGCCAATTAACCTACAAAAAAACCTGTACGTCTTTGGAGTGTTGGAGGAAACAGAAGAACTCGGAGAAAACCCACGCAGGTCACGGGGAGAACGTACAAACTCCATACAGTCACGTACCCATATTCACGATCAAACCCGTATCTCTGGCGCTCTGTGGCAGCAACTCCACTGCTGCGCCACTGTGCTGCTTCAATCCAGGGCAGAAGAGCATATTTGATCACTATTCATTCATTCACACCCTCTATCATGTTCCAATGTGGCTGCAATCATAGTATTAACAAAGTGCAGCAATTGAACAAGGTTTCCTGAACTGCGTGACATTTGCACATTGGAACGACAAAAGCTACAACTGTGCTGGGTTGCAAGTTCCCCTCCAATTACACCCTATACATTTTGAAACTGTTTGTTCTCCTCTTTCTCATTGCTGATTATAAATATTGGACTTGACTAGATGCCATTGCAATGTAGTAGTACCTTCAATATAAAGGCTATGGACTATCTTGTTTGCACTAAGGACTTTAGGATTTTTGCAATAGCACGCCAGCAATACCACCACATGCAAATATGTCAGTATATCTCACACCATCCTGGACTGTAAATATCTTGCAGTTCCTGGAGCATTCCTGATGCCTATCAGCATTCAGGGAATATCTTCATCAGCCTTTCATGCAACATGATCATTACCACTTTCTTGATGGCAATTAGATATGGTTATTAAATGCTGACCTTGTATGTGATCCCCCACATCCCAGGTCAGAATCCAATGAACACGTTTCTTAACTTAATCCAGAGAGAACTAAGAAATCAGTCCACAAACACAGCTGTACTCAGATGACACAAGTGCAAGTTTAAATACCTACTGGCATTTCATCAATTCTCCCTGCATTGAACTGATCAGAGTTCCAAACTCTTGAAACCCATTCTGGTCAGGCTAAATGCAGAGCTTGTTAAAATGCAATAGAAAATTACATTATTAACATCTCCTACGCTTTTTTAATTTTTGCAATAATTAGCCACCCACCTGTACCAATCAAGGGTCTTATTTTGTATGAAGGAACTGCAGATGCTGGTTTAAACTGGAGATAGACACAAAAAGCTGGAGTAACTCAGTGGGACAGGCAGCATCGCTGAAGATAAGGAATGGGTGATGTTTCAGTCTAAAGAAGGGTCTTGACCCGAAACGTCACCCATTCCTTCTCTCCAGAGATTCTTCCTGTCCCACTGAGTTTCTCCAGCATTTTGTGTCTATTAAAAGTCTTATTTTGGTGAGTTGCTCGCTGGCATTCAAATGTATTTTAATCAAATGTGGAAGTGGTGACAGATTGGAAATGCCATTTAATTGCCCTTCATGCCCATTCTTGACGCCTCCTCAGTAATTCAATGCGCCTTCCACCCTAAAATAATTGCATCTTCACACAGAACAAAAATGGTTGCATCTGCTAAGTAGATAAATTCACAACGGGACACAATACGTTGCAAATGGAAGTCACATAAACAACTGAAAAAAATGGTTGAAACCATTACTCATTAAGGCTTTTCCTCGTTTTCACTTATGGCTATTAGTACATGTCACAAAAGATAGTGTCTATTATGGACTTTATATGTCTTTAGTATGTAACTAGACCAAGTGGACACGTTGGGCCCAAACCTCTCCTGCATTGGTGCAGCACCCTCTCCTCCCCCTCCCCTCTCTTCCCCTCCCCCCTCTTCCCCCCCTCTTCCCCCCCTGCCTCCCCCCTCCCTCCCCTCCTGCCCTCCCCCTCTTCCTCAGTTCCCCCTCCCTCCTCCCCCTTCCCCTCTCCCCTCCCCCTCCCTACAACTCTCCCCCTCCCCTCCCCCTCCTCTCCCCCTCAACCCCGCTTATCCTCCCTCCTCCCCTCCCTCCCTCTCCCCCTTCCCTCCACCCCCCTCCATCCCACCCTCCCTCCCTCCACCCCTCCCTCCCTCCCTCCCTCCACCCCTCCCTCCTTAAGAGATAGATTTAAACAAAATGTGAATAACTAAAAATATAACACCAATTTCAATAAAACTACTTGCATTACCATTAAAGTGATGCCGATTAGTAAGGTGGGCCTAAACTTGTCGCGCTATCGTGTACCGATTTGGCTGTAGTTCGGTCATAAACAAACAAACAAACAAGTTTTAGTATGTATATAGATAGCAATTTTTTAGTCGAGCAGTAATAAAGGGTGCAAAACCAATTGGGACCAATTGATTATTACTCATACAGATCCAAGGAATTGATGTTTAGTTTCAACCAATCCTGATAGGAGGGAGAATTCCTTTCTGGTGATGGGAAAGGATAAGAGTAATTGCTTTGGGTTGGACTTAACTATGTTGCTACGGAGATCAAATTGCAGCATAATATTTCCTTCAACACAGCATCCACTGGCATAACTTTGATGGTGGTTGAGGCAGATACGATAGTAGTATTTAAGAGACCTTTGGATAGGCATACGTGTATGCAAGGAATGGAAGGATATGGATTATGTGCAGGCAGATAAGAATTAGTCTTGGCATCATGTTCGGCACAGACGTTGTGGGCAAAAGGGCCTGATCTTGTGCTCTGCAGTTCCATGCAACTTGTCAAACAGCAAATTCGCACAACAAAAATACTGTTCCAAAATGGTGACATTAATGTTTGTTCCAATACTTTGAAATGATTCCTACTTACTAAATCCCTATAAACCCTTTCAACAGATCCAGGGCATTCTGATTTGGCTCAGCAATAGTTCAAAATGAAGAACAGCAGACAAAATGACTGAGTGGGCTTAAATTCTGATGAAAGGTTATTGATCTGAAATGTCAAATCTGTATTGCTTGCTCCACAGACTCGTTGAGGATCCCCAGCATTTTCTGTTCCTATTTCAAAATATCCAACAACTGCAGATTGTATATTTCAGAAAATAATTGATGCAAGGGCATGAAGGCTAGCGAACCTCATTGCACTTTACAGCCATTTGTTCTATTCTATTTACTCATTCTAATTTGGTCATCACAAAATCAGAGTAAATATCCACTGTTACAGAAAACGTAATGTAAATGTAGGCTGATATCCAAAAGGTACGAATTGGAAATTGCAGTGCTTATATCAATTTGAGAGCTAACACAATAATTCTACTTCGCTTGCTTTTAAATGCGTGCTTTGAAGCTGGCAGATGGAGATTGTAATGTTCCCTGAATAACCATGTCATTTTGAAGAGTGGAAGAAAGCTTGCCAGAAATCTCCAAAGGTTTAAAATTGTGACAATCTGTCTTCCAGCTGTCTTCTCAGTGCATGGCAGAGACTTTCTGACATGGTGACATTAATTTTCTTTCCAACGCTTTTAAACTATTCCAATTTAATCAGCTCCAAGCAGTCTTTTCAGCAGATCCCTGACTCTGCCGTGGCTTGGTAAAGCTGAAAGTGAAGACAAGGGAACTGTGGTACTAGACTGATTAAATGGACTTGATGACAAATTAGCATTGGACATTTGCACAACAGCTAGAGTTAAGACCGCGACAAAACACCTTTGTGTGAACATTATGGTACACAGAAAAAAGAATGCCAGGAATGGGCCGTCATTTCGAAATATGCCAGCTATTTCTATAAACTTTAGTTCCCTACTGGGCGTCCTGAAAATCCTTTTTGTTCCACAGTCCCTTCCTCTTTCTTTGGAATCTTAATGATATGTCCATAAACACATGTATCGAGAAACAGCTGTGTAATTCATAAAGCCTGCACCTTTAATGGACACCATTCCTATTAGGGTATTGCTCAACATAGGATCTGGGTTGCCATTTCCATTTGCATCATGCCACATACAAGAAGTGACACCAAAAAAAAGTTCCATCGCATTTTTAATAATCCACCTTCTCTATAGTTGATCAAAATACTGAATGGGAAATTTGTTTTGAGTTCATGAAGTAGGAAAACCAGCAATTCTCAAAGACAAATTAACCAAAACGCTAAAATATCTGATACTACATCCTGATCAAACAATCCAAAGATAATCTTTATCTAGAAAGATAATTGCCACTTTCCCACTTAATTCATATTCATTCACTAATTCATTGTTAGTGGTCATGGTTTCAGTTGAATAAACTAAAATCGAGAATAAAAACTGAAAATGCTGGAAATAATCGTCAGATCAGGCAGCATCTGCGGCAGGAGAACCAAGAGTTAATGTTTCAGGTCAATGATCTTTCATCTGGAATTCGCTCTCTGAACATCTTCACCCTCCACCTTTCCTCCTTCAAGACACTTCTTAAAGCCTAAGTCCCGGACAAATCCTTTAATCCCAATGCTAATCTCTCTGTCCAAACTATTTTCTTATTAAACTCATATGAAAACCTTGGATGGCATAGTGGCCTAGCGGTAAAGTTGATGCCTTACCATGTCAAAGACCCCGGGTTCAATCCTGACTATGCGTGGTGCTTGTATGGAGTTTGTACGTTCTCCCTGTGACCGCGTGGGTTTTCTCCGGGTGCTCTGGTTTCCTCCCACATTAGAAAAATGTACAGGTTTGTAGGTTAATTGGCTTCTGTAAATTGTCTCTAGTGTGTAGAGGATAGTGTCAGTGCATGAGGTGATCGCTGTTCGGCACAGACTCTGTGGGCCAAAGGATCTGTTTCTGTGCTGTATCTCTAAAGTCTAAAACCTTGAAATATTTTAGAGATCCCTTAAAAATGCAAACTGTTATTGGTCGTATAAAAAATTGGCCCAAATTTTCTTCTGAGAGTTGTAGATGTTTTTTGTATTTATGACTGTTTCACCTATTGAGTCAAATTCTGAGCATTTGCAGCCTTCTCTCCCAGCCTTGCATTGCAATTCCTGCTCTTCTCGTACACTAACTGTGCTATTCAGATTCAATTTCCTGCCAGTAATGGAAAGTGCACAGAGAAATGGAATTGGAAAACAACTAGTGCAGCAGGCAAGCATATTTTTTTTACAAAAGACAGTGCTCAGCAAGTCAACTTTCCGAAACCTTTCAAACTCAGTACAAAGACGATTCAGAGTAATGATAAGTGAATAGTTACAATTGGTCATTAAATAGAGAATCCAATATAAAAAAAAGAGAATAGTAAAAAGAAATAAGAACAGTCAAAACCACTTCTGAACCAGATAACCAACAGCGACTGTCCCAACGACAAATAAATGAAAGACTGATTTAGGCAAACGGCAAAAACGTAATGCAGTAGTCAAAGACACAGGTTGCCAGGACAACGGAAGTAAAATGTTAAACCTACCAATCGTTGACCAAAATGTTTCCATGAAGAAAACATGGCAACACTATTAGATCTCAAGCATTGATGAAAACACAATTCCAATGTTTTGATCATTTTATATATTAGATTTTGAAACAAAATTGAAGTAAATTATGTTTCTAGCTGTATGAATGTCAGATGGGTAAGGGCTGACAAAAAGAAAACTACAGTGACAGTTTATTGTTCTGGAGGCAGATATCAAGTGGAGCTCTCTATAGTTCAGTCCTTAGACTGCTGTTTTTTATAGTTATAGTTCAGGATATCTGTGGTCAAACACACTTCTGCAGAAGCATGAACTGTCTAACACCTGTTTGAGTAGTGCTGGCAGTTCCCTACCACCTGCCTGGGTTTCTCGTGAAAATTCAGCTCGATATATAACTAATTGGAAGTTTAGTAAATAGTGAGGACTATTGTCATAGACCTCATATATTAGAGGTAGGTGGTAAGCAAAAGCATGGCTGATGAATTTCAATACAGAAACTTGTGAAGAGATTTCTTTTGATCAAAAGAGTAAGGAAAAGTAGTCAAACTAAACAGTCAATGTGAAGATGGGTCTCGACCCGAAACATCACCCATTCCTTCTCTCCAGAGATGCTGTCTGTCCTGCTGAGTTACTCCAACATTTTGTGTTTACCTAGTCAAACTAAACGGTACGATGTTAAAATGTATATGAGCAGGAACAGAACAGCCTGGCCTTGCTTCAAATCATTGAAGCTAAGATGACAGGAGAACCATTTGGTTAATGAAGTGGTTCAAATCCTAGTACAAAAGCAAAGAGTTATGATAAACCGGTGCAAAATAATTGTGTGCTATTGCGGAAATTCGGAAGGATGTAAGGTTTGGAGATATTTACCCGAATGAATTGATGGATGAAGGATAACTGTTATGTGAATAGACTGGTAGATAGATACATCTACCATACTGGTAGATGGAATAGACTCCTCTTCTTATGGCAGAGGAGACAAGGAGAAGAGTGGAAACGTTTGGACGAATTAAATAAATTTATAAGTATCCCCACTGGCCATAGGGTCAATAACCAGGGGTAATACGACAAATAACATCTAACTTATAGGTGGCTAGAATTTGCAATGGGTGAGCCAGATTAAATCATAGCTTCCACGAATGAAATGGAAAAGTAACTGAAGCAGAATAAAATTGCTGGGATATGCAGTAGTTGTAGAGAATTCGAAGCTAACTAGTCTGTCCCATGAAAAGAACTGTCAGAGGTTCAGTGACCTTAGGTACTGCTCTACTGTATAATTCAATGAGTTGCTTTTGACAGCTCAGTGCTCCACGCCTCCATTTAAAAAATATGCCATTGAGAAAATGCAAACGTGTATAATCCTTGATAAGTTGTCATTTTCATATTAAGCCATGTCATTCTATTTGCATTGTTATCAGCATTGTGTAAATTTTCTTTTACATACAGTCTTTGAGTAAGCAGTCCGGAGGTCTTTACACAGGTTCCAGCCTCAGTGGCAGGAAAGCTCTAAGCTGTGGCCTTTCCTCATGGTCTTTACCACAGGCAGCACGGTGGCGCAGTGGTGGAGCTGCTGCCTTACAGTGCCAGAGACCCGGGTTCAATCCTGACTATGGATGCTGTCTTTATGTAGATTGTAGGTTCTCCCAATGACCACGTGGGTTTTCTCCAGGTGCTCTGGTTTCCTCCCACACTCCAAAGACGTACTGCTTTGTAGGTTAATTGGCTTTGGTAAAAATTGTAAATTGTCCCTAGTCTGCAGAATTGGGTTAATGTACGGGGACCGCTGGCCGGTGCGGACTTGGTAGGCCGAAGGGCCTGTTTCCTTGCTGTATCTCTAAACCAAACTGAAGTTGGATCAAGCTTCAGTGCATCTCCCAGCATGTAACCCTGCACTTTGGAATGTGTAAGTCTGAGACATTTAGTAATGGCCAGCCCATCGTTATGAAAGACCAATAAGTTTCAGTAAGCTCAAAGGACAACTTTCACCAAGTTGATGACCTTAGAGAAGCAGTTTGAATTTGTCTCAGTGTGTGTCCATGGGAACAGCCCGTAAAGCAGATTCCTGTATTACACAGCTGCTCGGAATGAACCTCAACAAAGACCACAGCATTGCTTTCCAGAGCTTCTCAGCAGCACATGCATTCCACAAGGAACTGGATGGCGGTCTAATTTCTAGTACAGTCACTGGCTATATTTAAAAGGTCAGACTGGGAAGGCCTACTTACCACTAGGCAAACAAGGCCTTGGTCACCAGTTTTGTCAAACAACAACAAACATCCAATAATATTCAACACTTCCTTCTCTTACAGAACTTGGAGATCAGTCAATGCAGACCACTGTCTGATTGATTTAAGCTCAATAGTCTTCTTCTGGACCCAATGTTCTGCAACGACGTGGAAAAGAATGTTTTGTAACAATATCGAAGGTATTTATTTCACAAAATGCTGGAGTAACTTAGCAGGTCAGGCAGCATCTCAGGAGAGAAGGAATGGGTGATGTTTCGGGTCGAGACCCTTCTTCAGACCACGCCTTTTCAACACCAAGGGCAGATTACATCTCAGCAAGTTATGACACGGGTTCCCACCTCGAAGAAAGAATCTATTTAAGAAAGGAAATGAGTGCTCACTTTAGCAGTGTGACTCCCATCAGTGTTTAAAAAAAAGAAACAATCAAGAGTTTTTTCCTAAGACAGTTATTTTGTTGTTTTTCTTCATTTTGAACTGTTTTCTCTTCTTCTAAAAGAACAGACAGGAGTTGCACGGAAGTAAATAAATGAACAGAATGCTATGCTAATCAACACAGGTCCCTAAATCTATTTTCTCTCTGAAAGGAAATTTAATGACTGACTTAATGCAGGATGCCATTCATATCAATCTGTGGTAATATACGGTGAATATGAGTTAATTATGATGGGCTTTCTCACAAAACAGTAGTAAAGCCCTGACAATGTGCCTGCTAATAAAATTCAGAACTGTCAGCACTAAAACATTGCTCCATGCACGTCTCTAATTAATATTTTATGACTTTCTATGTAACTCAATAGGGAGTAGGTCTTAAGTGCCCACGAACTCATGTAAATGAAGGAACAAGATAATTATTGTTAACTAAAGCAGGAAAAAGGTGTAATTAACATTTTAATTGTATTTTACCGTGGAAACCTTAAAAAGCAAGCCGGTTTAAAAATGTCTTTAAGACATGCAGGATGTGGCAGTTATCTAAAGCATTAGAATCCATTTAATTGTGTAAGGAGTGAAATCACAGTGGCCAAATTACATTTCATTTAGCTTCACTTTATAAACTTCCAGCTGTCCAGGTTTTTACGACACTTCCCTGCATTCCCATTCAGTAGAATTTCAGTAAGTTCCTATTAATTTTCACCAATACATTTTCAATGCACCAACACCTTTCTTACCCAATTCTATTGAACTGAATAAAAAAAATCCAACTTCTATCAGTTTCCACTCGTAAATTGCAAATGAAATTAAAATCTCCCCTCGTTCACCAGTTAGAATGCAGATCCTATATATAGGGTCTCCAAACAGAGCGTATTATATTTTACAATAAAGATCGTGGCCCTGTTTAAGAATAAAGTTTTAGATCTACTGCTGTCAGACAAAACTTGAATATTCTCAATGATTCATGATATTGTAGATGTTTTCTATGTTTGAGTGGAGAGCTTCAAATGCTATCTATCCACCACCCATAACCAGTCATTCTCCAATTAACCTTCATGTGGAGACAATGTGTTTCAGTTAGCTGGAAAAGCAAGCAGCCAATTAAATGATATTTAAGAGTTGAAAGTTTGCAGAAACCGCTGAATCGTGAATAATACTTGTTAGTAATGGAGCTGAAAAAGCAACCCTTTTGAATGCAGTTGAATGTTTACAGACTCCCTGGTGTGTTGAGTAGACTGGCAAAGTTGGAAGACAGTGGAGGGGATTTGAACCTATTAGGGTGTTCAGATGGATGCAGCGGGTAGGGGTATCCTCAACTCTTGTATCTTCTCTCCTACCAGACCCCCTTCTACCCCACCCCCACCCCCTTCCTCCAACTCATAGAACTACACCCTTCAATTTACAACCTGAGCAATTTTAACTACCGGTCAGAGGGTGATGAATCTGTGGAATTCATTGTCACAGAGGGCTGTGGAGGCAGGTTAATTGATATTTTTAAGGCAGAGATTGATAGATTCTTGATTGATACGCGTGTCAGGGGTTACGGGGAGAAGGCAGGAGAGTGGGGTTGAGAGGAAAAGATAGATCAACCATGATTGAATGGCGGAGCAGACTTGATGGGCCAAATAGCCTAATTCTGCTCCGATCACTTATGGACTTATAAAACTGGTTTTAATAAATGTCATGTATCCAAGAATAATCTTGCTGGCACACTAGTAGATCATGGCGGTGTGATGCTAGGAAATGTTACCAGGGGGTGCCAGTTGATGGCGATGCCAGTAGGGTCATGTGGGTTGGAAGTGGAGATGGTATGGAACCCAAAATTCCGACTTTGCACATGGAGCCCAGAGGAGCATCCAAGCTTTTCCTAGTATATTGCTGCAACCTTTTGAGAGTTGTGCTTCTTACCAATAGAGGTATCAGGGTAACAAGCACAAGTCTCATCAGGTTGCAGATTGATTGGATGAATGAATTACCATTGGGATTACCAATCACTTCATAAGATTATTACTGAACTGGGGAGGAATGCCGTCAGATCAGCCACCTGAAAAAAAAATGGGCCCAGCTGACATAGTGGTGGGAGGAAATGGTGGAAGGAGGTAGTAGCAAACAAATGGTGGCATAAGTTTTGCAGCAGGATTTGAAGAAAGGTAAGGGGTTGAAGATGGAGATCCCAAGACTTGACAATTAAAGGCTGTTGTCATCTTGTCAAAGTCACCACTTTAGTACTTCCATATATTTTTGGCAGAAAGTTTGCACTTTGTTAAGATCTCAAGTAAGTTGGACATTAATGAACAAAACAATTCAGACATAGCTAATGAAACCAACTATTTCATGATTTTTAACCTGCATTCACAATGTTATTTGCTCATACTGCCAGGATTCAATGGAGGAATATTAAAACAAAGCTGCAGATGTTGGGAAATCGGAAATGAACACAGAAAATGCTGGAAACAGCAGATCAGATAGCATCTGTGGGAAGAGAAATCAGAGTTAATGATTCAGTTTGAAGACCCTTTGTCAGTTCTGCTTTTCTTTCTACATATGCTGCCTGAGCTGTTGGGTCTTCTGTGCATTTCCTGTTTTATTTAACTTCACTGGAGTTCTGATCTCCCTGGCTCTGCTCCTACCTCTGTGGTTCTTATGCAGACAGCCAGTTTTGAGAGAAAAAGTTACAGCACGCAAACGATACAAACTAAATCAGCGAGCATTTCTATGTAAAGTAACAATGACAAGCTGTCCAGATTTTCTTGCAGGTATTTTATGCTCATTCCAAGGTTTGAATAACCTACAGTATGGAGAAACAGGGAAGAGAGTCGGCAGCAGATTCACAACGAGGTATCTCGCTGTTCTAGTGATACATTGCTCTCTATATCTCTCCTCTCAGTTTTAATTGCTAAGCACTCTTGCCACAGCTTTGCTGAGTCGCCACTTATGGATGACTGCCCTTCCCGAGAATTACTGCTGCAGTCTCTGGCAGAATGAGAAGCTCCTGCCACAGTAATATAGGGCCACTCACAACATGAGAATGGATGTTCACAGGGGGAGTGATAGTTAGGTACACTGATGGTACATGTGCCCATACCTCAGATACTTTCCTCCCCTGCACAACAGCCTGTTTCACAACTGATCCATGATTGCAATGGAGGGAATCTTTTTAGGTGGTCCCTCGGGATCAAGGCTGACCTTCTTTGTCCATTCTGTTTTGCCGGTTTTGAGGAGTCTGCTGAGGCCAGTGTGGGTACTGCAGACATCCACGGTTAGGGCAGGAAACATAGATACAGAGAAAATAGGTGCAGGAGTAGGCCATTCGGCCCTTCGAGCCATTACCCCCATTCAATATGATTATGACGGATCATCCAAAATCAGGAGATGGCTAGGGAGGCAGATTGTGAGGCGGTCCATTTCTTTCACTGCTCTACAAGTCCACATGTGTTCACAATGCACAGAGGCCTTTACCTAGAGTAGGGGAATCAAGGACCAGAGGACATACAGGTATGTAGGTTAATTGGCTGGGTAAATGTAAAAATTGTCCCTAGTGGGTGTAGGATAGTGTTAATGTACGGGGATCGCTGGGCGGCACGGACTTGGTGGGCCGAAAAGGCCTGTTTCCGGCTGTATATATATGATATGATATGATATGATATGACATAGGTTCAAGGTGAAGGGGAAAAGATTTAATAGGAATCCGAGGGGTAACTTTTTCACACAGAGGGTGGTGGGTGTATGGAACAAGCCGCCAGAGGAGGTGGTTGAGGCTGGGACTATTACATCATTTAAGAAACAGTTGGACAGGTACATGGATAGGACAGGTTTGGAAGGTTATGGACCAAGCGCAGGCAAGTGGGACTAGGGTAGCTGGGACATTGTTGGCCAGTGTGGGCGAGTTGGGCTGAAGGGCCTGTTACAGAATACAGAATAACTTTATTGTCATTCGTTTTACCGAACTAAATTAATTTGCCAGCCGTCACAGGGCAAAAAAACAAAGAACACAAGACACACAACCCCAACACAAACATCCATCACAGTGACTCCAAACACCCCCTCACTGTGATGGAAGGCAAAAAAAACTTCCTCTCTCATCCCCCATGCCCCCCCCATGGACAGACAGCTCAACCCCTATCGAGGCGACCGACCCGCACAGCCCCTGCAAGGAGATGGAAGGTCCCGTGGCCGAGCCGCACCGGGCGCTGGAAAGTCCCGCGGCCGTACCGGGCGATGGAAGGCCCCGTGGCCGAGCCGTACCGGGCGATGGAAGGCCCCGTGGCCGAGCCGCACTGGCGATGGTAGGTCCCGCGGTCGAGCCGCACAGGCGCTGTTAAGTCCCGCGGCCGAGCCGCACCGGCGATGGAATGTCCCGCGGCCGAGCCGCGCCGCGCTGGAAAGTCCTACGGCCGTACCGGGCAATGGAAAATCCCGTGGCCGAGCCGCGCCAGGCGATGGAAGGCCCCGCGGCTGAGCCGCACCGGGTGCTGTTAAGTCCCGCGGCCAAGCCGCACCGGGCGATGGAAAATCCTGCGGCCGAGCCGTACCGGGCGATGGAAGGCCCCGTGGCCGAGCCGCACTGGCGATGGTAGGTCCCGCGGTCGAGCCGCACCGGCGCTGTTAAGTCCCACGGCCGAGCCGCACCGGCGATGGAATGTCCCGCGGCCGAGCCGCGCCGCGCTGTAAAGTCCTACGGCCGTACCGGGCGATGGAAAACCCCGTGGCCGAGCCACGCCAGGCGATGGAAGGCCCCGCGGCTGAGCCGCACCGGGTGCTGTTAAGTCCCGCGGCCAAGCCGCACCGGGCGATGGAAAATCCTGCGGCCGAGCCACGCCGGGCTATGGAAGGCCCCGCGGCCGAGCCGCACCGGGCGCTGTTAAGTCCCGCGGCCGAGCCTCGCCCCGAGGAAGTGACCTAAAAAAAGAAAGATTTCCCCCACCCCACCACCCCCCCACACATACACAGCCAAAAACAAACCACCCCAACACCAACACACAAACAAAAAAGGAAAAAGGACAAACAGACTGCCAGCGAGCCGCAGCCATTACGGCGCCGCCACACTGTTTCCACTCTATGACTCTATGACTTAGAATAAAGGGGGAGCCATTTAAAACTGAGGTGAGAAAAAACTTTTTCACCCAGAGAGTTGTGAATTTGTGGAATTCTCTGCCACAGAGGGTAGAGGAAGCCAAATCACTGGATGGATTTAAGAGAGAGTTAGATAGAGCTCTAGGGGCTAGTGGAATCAAGGGATATGGGGAGAAGGCAGACACGGGATATTGATTGGGGACGATCAGCCATGATCACAATGAATGGCGGGGCTGGCTCGAAGGGCCGAATGGCCTCCTCCTGCACATATTTTCCATGTTTCTATGACTCAAGGTTCTCAATACTATCCAAAATGTGGTGTCTGCATATTGAGCATTCATGGACTTGAGATTCCCAGGACACAGTGGGAATTTTGTATTTCTCCATTATTTTGCGTGTACAATTGAATATTCTCCTCAGTCTGTAGGGAGTACCTTTAAGAATTTGACACTGAATTCATAGGTACTATTGAAAGCAAGCAGATTTTATTTCAACGAACAAATCAGGGTGAAAACCAATTTGGTTACTTTTTACATAAGCTATCCACAAAATGAATATATATTTTTTGCAAGTTACTGAATTAGCACTACCCATGACTCCTGCTTCATGCTCTAAATAAGACCAAAACCACATTTTGGTTTCAAACCAACATCCGAGTCACCAGCACCGTAAACAAATGCAACAAAACCTCCCTATTTTTAAACTCCAAACCCTTTGCAATAAAGACCAGAGAGCCATTGCCCTTCTTCACATTTTGTCCTGCAACCGCAGGAAATGTAACAACCGTGAGTCATAGTGCCACATTTCTGCAACAACCCCATTTACCTTGACAATAGACAATAAACAATAGACAATAGACAATAGACAATAGACAATAGGTGCAGGAGTAGGCCATTCAGCCCTTCGAGCCAGCACCGCCATTCAATGCGATCATGGCTGATCACTCTCAATCAGTACCCCGTTCCTGCCTTCTCCCCATACCCCCTCACTCCGCTATCCTTAAGAGCTCTATCCAGCTCTTTCTTGAAAGCATCCAACGAACTGGCCTCCACTGCCTTCTGAGGCAGAGAATTCCACACCTTCACCACTCTCTGACTGAAAAAGTTCTTCCTCATCTCCATTCTAAATGGCCTACCCCTTATTCTTAAACTGTGGCCCCTTGTTCTGGACTCCCCCAACATTGGGAACATGTTTCCTGCCTCTAATGTGTCCAATCCCCTAATTATCTTATATGTTTCAATAAGATCCCCCCTCATCCTTCTAAATTCCAGTGTATATTCCTTTAATATCTACAATATAGCAGTCCCTTTCTTGAATATATTTGATAACTGGGTTTCCATAGCCTTCTTCGGCAAGGAATTTCAAAGATTCACTATCCTCTTAATAAAGAATAAGTATTTTCAATGGACACCCCAACAACCGAAGACATCAATTTCCTATCTGCCTTGTCAAACACCAAAAAACTCAATTAACTCAACTCTCATTCTTTTAAACTCTTGAGAATATTGGCCCAGTTCGCTTCAAGTTTCCTCATGTAATAAACCCACTATCCCAGGAATTTGGTGCATCTTTGCTGCACTCCCTCTATCACAAGGCCATCTTTCCTTAGACACTGTATATCAGACCTCTAAAGTATCTTGATGTTGTCCATTGGGAACATTGAATAATTTACAAAGAAATTCCAGCTATGCATCAATAATGTTGTCCTTAAACAATCTTTTAATCTTATCTACTGCTGAGGATCAAATAAAAACATGAAGTAGGTGAATTTGCCTCGATAAATTTGTGGCACGGTGGCACAGTGGTGGACTTGCGTCCTTACAGCGTTTACAGCGCCAGAGACCAGAGTTCAATCCCGACTACTGGTGCTATCTGTACGGAGTTGATATTCTCTCCATGTGACCGAGATCTTCTGTTTCCTCCCACACTCCAAAGACGTACAGGTTTGTAGGTTAATTGGCTTGGTATAAATGTAAAATTGTCCCTCGTGTGTGTAGGATATTGTTAGTGTGCAGGGATCGCTGGTTGGTGTGCACTTGGAAGGCCGAAGGGCCTGTTTCCGCACTGTATCTCTAAACTAAACTATAATTGAGTGCAAAAGAGTTTTTGAGGCAACTCTTGTTGGTCTTGCATTTCATAAAAGCTCCATGCTGGTAGAGGATTTGGAACCAGCAGTAGAAACAGATGCCCAAAAGCTCGCTGAGGGGCTATTTGTCATGTTTAATGCCCACAGGATCTCGTTAAAGAGGCTGCAAAGCATTTTGCTGGCTGCAGGCTTCTGTGAGCAAACTTGCCCAACAGCAACCAGCAGGCTGGAAGCAAGTGCTATTCCGAGGATGATTTCAAGCATTTTTGAGAGTAATCCTCATCTTTTCAAACTCGCTGCTAGATGAGAAGTGAACTGAAACACTGAAGAGGATTTGGCCATGGCTTTATTCTAGAAACTCTTTAATAGACAATAGACAATAGACAATAGGTGCAGGAGTAGGCCATTCGGCCCTTCGAGCCAGCACCACCATTCAATGTGATCATGGCTGATCACTCTCAATCAGTACCCCGTTCCTGCCTTCTCCCCATACCCCCTGACTCCGCTATCCTTAAGAGCTCTATCAAGCTCTCTCTTGAATGCATTCAGAGAATTGGCCTCTACTGCCTTCTGAGGCAGAGAATTCCACAAATTTACAACTCTCTGACTGAAAAAGTTCTTCCTCATCTCCGTTCTAAATGGCCTACCCTTACTCTTAAACTGTGGCCCCTGGTTCTGTACTCCCCCAACATTGGGAACATGTTTCCTGCCTCTAACGTGTCCAACCCCTTAATAATCTTAAATGTTTCGATAAGATCCCCACTCATCATTCTAAATTCCAGTGTATACAAGCTTAGTCGCTCCAGTCTTTCAACATACGACAGTCCCGCCAATCCGTGAATTAACCTAGTAAACCTACGCTGCACACCCTCAATAGCAAGAATATCCTTCCTCAAATTTGGAGACCAAAACTCCACACAGTACTCCAGGTGCGGTCTCATGAGGGCCCTGTACAACTGCAGAAGGACCTCTTTGCTCCTATACTCAACTCCTCTTGTTATGAAGGCCAACATTCCATTGGCTTTCTTCACTGCCTGCAGTACCTGCATGCTTCCTTTCAGTGACTGATGCACTAGGACACCCAGATCTCGTTGTACGTTCCCTATTCCTAACTTGACACCATTCAGATAATAATCTGCCTTCCTATTCTTACCACCAAGTGGATAACCTCACACTTATCCACATTAAACGGCATCTGCCATGCATCCGCCCACTCACATAAACTGTTCAAGTCACCCTGCAACCTCATTGCATCTTCCTCACATTTCACACTACCACCCAGCTTTGTATCATCTGCAAATTTGCTAATGGTACTTTTAATCCCTTCATCCAAGTCATTAATGTATATTGTAAATACCTGCGGTCCCAGCACCGAGCCTTGCGGTACCCCACTAGTCACTGCCTGCCATGTGAAAGGGACCCATTTATCCCCACTCTTTGCTTTTTGTCTGCCAACCAATTTTCTATCCATGTCAATACCCTACCCCCAATACCATGTGCTCTAATTTTGCCGACTAATCTCCTATGTGGGACCTTGTCGAAGGCTGTCTGAAAGTCGACATCCACCACATCCACCGGCTCTCCCCTGTCAATTTTCCTAGTTACATCCTCAAAAAATTCCAGTAGATTAGTCAAGCATGATTTCCCCTTCGTAAATCCATGCTGACTCAGAACGATCCTGTTACTGCTATCCAAATGCTCCGCAATTTCGTCTTTTATAATTGACTCCAGCATCTTCCCCACCACTGATGTCAGACTAACTGGTCTATATTTTCCCATTTTCTCTCTCCCTCCTTTCTTAAAAAGTGGGATAACATTAGCTACCCTCCAATCCACAGAAACTGATCCTGAGTCTATAGAACATTGGAAAATGATCACCAATGCATCCACAATTTCTAGAGCCACCTCCTTAAGTACCCTGGGATGCACACAGGCCCTGGGGATTTATCAGCCTTCAGTCCCATCAGTCTACCCAACACGATTTCCTGCCTAATGTGAATTTCCTTCAGTTCCTCCGTCACCCTAGGATCTCTGGCCACTAGAACATCTGGGAGATTGCTTGTATCTTCCTTAGAGAAGACAGATCCAAAGTACCGGTTCAACTCGTCTGCCATTTCCTTGTTCCCCATAATAAATTCCCCTGCTTGTCTTCAAGGGACCCACATTTGCCTTGACTATTTTTTTCCTCTTCACGTACCTAAAAAAGCTTTTACTATCCTCCTTTATATTATTGGCTAGTTTACCCTCGTACCTCATCTTTTCTCCCCGTATTGCCTTTTTAGCTATCTTCTGTTGCTCCTTAAAAGAGTCCCAATCCTCTGGCTTCCCACTCTTCTTTGCTATGTTATACTTCTTCTCTTTTATTTTTATGCTGTCCTTGACTTCCCTTGTCAGCCACTTTCTCCCCTTAGAATCTTTTCTCCTCTTTGGGATGAATGTACAGGTGTACAGGTATAAATGTACAGGTTTGTAGGTTCATTGCCTTGGTAAAACTGTAAATTGTCCCTCGTGTGTGTAGATAGCGTTAGTATACGGGGATCTCTGGTCGGGGCGGAATCGTTAGGCCGAAGGGCCTGTTTCCGCATTGGAGAATGTCTGGTGTTTGTTCACTGTGGTGTATTTGTAGTTCCTCAAGTGTAGCCATACATCTGCCTGGGACAGGATATAGACTACAGGCAGGATGATGGAGGTGAATTGCCTAGGGAGGTAGAAGGGATGGTACTTCACTGCTAGGTGGGTGTGAGCAGGTTGGACAAGACCACCAACAAAAAAACATGTACATAAAATAAAAGAGTCTTGATAATATGGACACACAGACGATGTTTGCTTTTGAGGAAGAATCTACATTAAAACAAGATAGGAGAAACTAAAGAAAATCTTTGTAATATTTTTCCTCAATGCAGTGGAAGCAAAGTTGCTAACTACTTTATTTGCAGAGGTAAATCGGTTTTTGCTAAAGAACATTCCAGTGATTGTACTGGGATTACAAGGGAGTTGAGATTACAATTAGATTACCCAGGATCTTTCTAAATGGCAGAGCAGGTTTGAAGGGCCAAGTAGTTTCGTTTGGTTCATTGTCAAGTGTACCGAGGTACAGTGAAAAGCTTTTTGTTTTGTGCTAACCACCCAGCAGAAAGACAATACATGATCCATTTTCAGTGTATAGATACATGATAGCCTCGTTCTGCTCCAGATATGCATATAATGCATATATTCGTATGCATTGTTAAGCTGCCAACCTTGTAGCCAAGGCTACTTTCTTTCCCTTCTTCAGGATATGCATGAAGAAGGTGATACATGAGAATGGGACAGAAGAGTGAGATGGAAGAGGTAGACCCCTGCTGAAGGGACAATCAGCCTTGCTGGGTCCAAGAACCTTCTCCCTTCCCGAGCCAACCTGCAATGTGCTCTTGTGCGCCAAAAGCTTCCTCTATAACATCAGGTCAAGTGGGTGAGAGGAGCCCACTTAAAGCTGCTTCATGAAACCATGTCTAATTGATCACTGATTGTTAAACCTGCAGGATTCTGGTTAGCATTTTTAGGAAAAATCAAATTACAGTGATCAGACCAAAATGATGAGCTAAGTCTAGAATTTCAACACTCCAGACTGATTAGCACAGCACCAGTGTAATGACTGTGTTCAACCTTTGTCTAAAATAACTCCTGATGAATGCTCGCAATTTATTCCCGTAAATTCCCGTAAGGGAAAAAATACTGGATTATTTTCCAAGACATATTCATCACTGTTGCTTTTCTGCTTGTGTAATAGATAGAACACGAGCACCACGTTTGGAAGAACAGATTAATTGAACAATTTCAATAATGTTATTTGAGTCATGGCTATTTATTTAATGACTCATTTCAGCGCAGCCAGGGTTTTTGACTTAATAGCACTTTGACCTAAATCTTTCTTAATATAACTGTTTGCCTTCTATCCCAAGGTTTGACTGATTGTCTGCTGTGATTTTTCGACAAAGATGTGAGCCTGGAAATGGAAGAATGAAGTGGTGTAAGAATGTGCTTCCTTATTAATAATGGTACATGATATAAGATCATAAGAGATAGGAGTAGAATTAGGCCATTCAGCCCATCAAGTCTACTCCGCCATTCAATCATGACTGATCTAGCTCTCCCTCCTAACCCTATTCTCCTGCCTTCTCCCCTGACACCCGTATGAGAAGTAGTTTTCCATACAGCCTTTGAAATCAAGTTAAAAAGAACTATAACCCCATGCCCCAAGTCTACTGTCTATTCACCATACCCCTGTTTCCCATAGAGTCCAGAAATCTCTCAACCTCAGTGTTGAATACACAGCAATCAAGCATCTTCTGACATCTGATGTACAGCATTTCAAAGATTTACAATCGTCTGTGGAAAGAAATTTCTCTTCATCTCAAATGTAAGGATAATGACACAGATTTCTTGACAATTCCGTCGTTTAACTCGTGGCATAGTGAACAGCTGAGGTACAGAGAGAGAGATATACTTAAAACAGGATTGAGCATGACAGATTAGGGCCAACTTTGGTTCCATACGAGTTAACCACACTCTGTCAGGATACCACTGGGACTTGGATCACACAAATGCAGTAAGAGAATAAAGTGCATATCTAGATAACAACTAATCTTGCAACCAATATTAGTTAGATTTCAACTCAGAGAGTGCCAGCAAAGAGAGAGGGACAAGCATAAACCATAATCATTGAACTGGGCCATTTAACTTCTGCGTTTCCAATAAACTTTTTATACATGGAAAGAAATTCACCTCAGCTTCCCGCTCAACTACTCAAGTTTAAATTTCAAATGGACGAGGGTGAGTGGCTCTGAGCTGGAAACTAATTTGCTTTTTGTAATTGCCCACACTCACAGTATGAAAGAATCATTGAGAGATACAACACAGAAAGGACTTTTGGGCCACTGAATCCACTCTGATTATCAGCCTCTCATTAACTCTAATCCTACATTAATCCCATTTTTAATTTGTTCCCCTCACTTTCCCACCGTCCAGATTCTACCACACACCTCGACACACTAGGGGCAATTTACAGTGGCCAATTAACGTACCAACGCACATGTCTTTGGGATATAGGAGGAAACCGGAGTACACAGAGGAAGGTTACGCAGTCACGGTGTAAACTCCACACAATCCAGGTCAGGAATGAACCCAGGTCTCTGGCACATCGAGACAACGGCAGTGACAGCTGTGTCACTGTGGACAGACAGATTCAAATCGATCCAAAAATGTTTCTTAAAAAAATCTTACAATAATCATTTCAAATGGATAAAATAGTTCTAATTTTTTTTTAATGTTCTTAAATTGCATCTGGTCTCTTTCTACACAGACTTCTGCATTTCAAATGATTGTGAGCCATTCAGGACACAAGGCAAATATCTATCAAAGAACTTCAGGTGGACTGGTTCATTGAAACATGAGACTGCAACCATCACTGTGTCCCAGCAACAATATTCAGCCTGAATAATCAAAAAACATAAAGGAGCTGACTGCACTTCAGGCTTAAGTGTCACATCAACACCATTGTTAATTGTCATTACAAACTGAACAAAGAGGTTGCCTGCTGTGGTCATCTGATGTGACTAATCAACAGGTCAGAATGTTTATAGAAGAATAATTGGTGATAAGTGCATCCTCTGATTTCACTCAAAAGGTATCTGTGGCTAAATGTGCATTTATACAGGCAATTGCTCAGTACAATCAAGAAATGACCCCACTAATCACCATCCCATGGTTTTGGTCTTCATAGAAACATAGAAAATAGGTGCAGGAGGAGGCCATTCGGCCCGACAAGCCAGCACCGCCATTCATTGTGATCATGGCTGATCGTCCCCAATCAATACCCCATGCCTGCCTTCTCCCCATATCCCTTGATTCCACTAGCCCCTAGAGCTCTATCTAACTCTCTCTTAAATCCATCCAGTGATTTGGCTTCCACTGCCCTCTGTGGCAGAGAATTCCACAAATTCACAACTCTCTGGGTGAAAACGTTTTTTCTCACCTTAGTTTTAAATGGCCTCCCCTTTATTCTAAGACTGTGGCTTCTGGTTCTGGACTTGCCCAACATTGGGAATTTTTTTCCTGTATCTAGCTTGTCCAGTCCTTTTATAATTTTATATGTTTCTATAAGATCCCCTCTCATCCTTCTAAACTCCAGTGAATACAAGCCTAGTCTTTTCAATCTTTCCTTATATGTCAGTCCCGCCATCCCAGGGATCCATCTCGTGAACCTATGCTGCACTGCCTCAATTACAAGGATGTCCTTCCTCAAATTAGGAAGTGCTTTTCAGAATAGAACTTGTCAGTTCTCTTGTTACTCATACTAATGTAATACATCTATTGGTTCGTGGATTAACAAACAGTTATGGAGAAGGGTTGTAACCACTGATGACATTTTGTGTAATCGTTACGATTAGGAGTTACAGACAATGTACCTATTTACAGTTCATCCAGATAATTAATCACTGCTGTCTGTTAGTGAAACTCTCTCTCTCTTCCCTTAAACACCCCAGTGTGATTATCCAATTTCCAAACTCACTATTCATATGGACTGCTTAAAAGGGACAGAAGAGCAGTCAAATACAATGTGTCTATGTTATAATGTTCTGTTTCCACCCATCAAGTTGCACACTATTGTATCAAAAGGCAAGAAAAACTCTCAGTACATTATATGCATATACCATTACCGTGACACAATTTCTCCTGAATTCTTCAAATTAATTTTTTAACGCAGGAGAGAAAAAGCGAGCACTCCTAAGATGTAATCACGATGATTCCTTGATACTTCAGTGGGTAAGTCCACTACAGAGAGAGCAAATATGTTGTAGACATGTATATTTGAGCACGAGATCTGAAGGATTTAGATTCAACAGATGTTTTATCTGGAGTTAACCACTCTCACTCAACCAGGAAGCTATAAAGATAACTCAGCTGCAGAAACATTCCCTCCCACTGCCCTCGCCTTGTTGAAAGCTCTTGGATCTGAAACATGAACTGTTTCTTTTTGCACAGATGCTTCCAGACCAGCTGAGTTTAGTTTACTTTAGAGATACAGCACAGATACAGGCCCTTCGGCCCACCGAGTCCTCACCGACCAGCAATCACTCCGTATACTAGCACTATCCTACACACTAGGGACAATTTACAATTATACCAAGCCAATTAATCTACAAATCTTCATGACTTTGGAGTGTGGGAAGAAACTGGAGATCTCGGAGAAAACCCACGCAGATCATGGGGAGAATGTACAAACTCCGTACAGACAGCACCTGTCATCAGGTTCAAACCAGGGCCTCTGTGCCACTCTGTACCACTGTGCCGCTATTAGTGTTTCCAACATTTTAAAAATTTAATTCAGATTTCCAGCATATTTGTCTCTTTGATTTTCATCTCCTCCCTCTCTCCGCCCCTACCCTCTCTCATCTCTTCTCTCGTTCTCCACTCTCCTTTGCCCTTTTTTCCTTCCTTTCTTCCAACTTTCCACTCTTGCTCCCACTCCTCATTTCCATCCTGCACACTGTCAGCCGCGCCTGTTTCTGCTCTACAACTCCAGGTAGCAAAGGAATACCAAGGCTATTTGGATTCCTTAAGAGTTTAAAAAAACCATTAAAAGGCGGAGTTTTTAAAATCTCAAGTCGAAGGTATTTATTCACAAAATGCTGGAGTAACTCAGCAGGTCAGGCAGCATCTCAGGAGA
The DNA here is from genome assembly GCF_053455715.1 of Rhinoraja longicauda. Lineage (NCBI taxonomy): Eukaryota > Metazoa > Chordata > Chondrichthyes > Rajiformes > Arhynchobatidae > Rhinoraja > Rhinoraja longicauda. The sequence continues at coordinate 30,352,164 of NC_135969.1, read as the reverse complement.
GAAGGAATGGGCAACGTTTCAGGTCGAGACTCTTCTTCAGTCTGACTCTTCGTCACCCATTCCTTTGTGAATAAATACCTTCGATTTGTACCAGCATCTGCAGTTATTTTCTTATATTTAAATCTCAAGTGATCGGTATGACTGGCCTGCTTGCAATCCAGAAATCCTGGTGGAAATGTTAGACTGGGGTCTAACTGGGCAATATATAAGAACGCAATGTAAATGCCTCACTATTTGCCTCTCCAACCTCTGCATTCAATTACCCTGCCAATATTGATTGCCTAAGCAATTTGGGTGATTTTGCTAAAGGACTGTGGAGCTGTCAAAAAGAGAAAAAGGTACAGATATATTCAGGTACACACATGTGTACATTGTGCATTTAAATCCATAAATTTTTCTTTGTCTTGTATGTGCCTAAATTTAACATCTTACTTGACCCAGTTTGATATCTACCTTCATTGCACTGGTGTGTATTAACACTCTGGAGGGTTAATGTAAATGTCGCTTTCAATGCTTTTTGTGTCTTATACAAATGACTGTCTGTGGAAAGCCTGCTGGCTGTGTGAGTTCCTCGTTCAGACTCTGTTCTGGACTTTTATATATTGTGGCTCCCATCAAATACACACCAAGTTTAATGACTAGTCATACCAAGATCATCATTCATTCTCAATGCCAGACGCACTGCATTTTTCATGAACCACCTTTAACATAACTCCTTCCCTATCAGGAGGAGATTGTGAAAGAAATATTATTTTTATATTGGATATGCCAAGTCCTTTTCAAAATGAAAATATATTCTGTCACTAGATTGAATTTTCAGTGCAGGTGCATCCCGTATTATTCAGTCTCCACACTGGCACAATAATCTGTCTGAACTAGGATGGGGATGATGAGACATTTCAAAGAACAGACACGTTCAAATGTGCCACAAAAGAAAATTTGAAGAAAAGAAAAAACGGGAAATGTGCGTTAAAAATCAGTAGTTGCCTACAAGGAACGTAGTGACAATGATAACTTTTATCGGCTGAACTAAAACTTGGAAGAACAGGAATTCAATCATAAATTCACAACCTTTTCCTAAATTCTGGGAAGAAACAGACATGCTAGGAGTTCTCTGAGATGCTGTAATGGTGACTATCTTCATGAAAGAAGACAAATCGCATTGCAATCGGTACTGAGGGTTCTCGCAGCTGTCTCCCACAGGGAAAGAACTTGCCAACACCTCCGCTCAGTCCGCCTAAACCTACCTGATCTCCCAGTTGCTAAACACTTTAGCTCCCCCTCCCGTTCCCACACTGACTTTTCTGTCCTGGGCCTTCACCATTGTCAGAGTGAGGCCCAGTGCAAATTGAAGGAACAGCACCTCATATTTCGCTTGGGCAGCTTACACCCCAACAGTATGAATATTGACTTCTCTAATTTCAAGTAACCCTTGCTTTCCCTCTCTCTCCACCACTCCCCATCCCAGTTCCCCGACCAGGCCGACTGCCTCTGATTAAATTTTATCTCTGTTTGCGTTGTTGTTACCTTCCCACAGCTAACAATGATCTATTCTACATTTTCCTTGATCTGCATCTCCCTTTGTCTCGTTTTCACCCCTTACACATCCTTATCTCTGCATTTCCCTCTCACCTGATTTCAGTCTGAAGAAGGGTCTCAACCCAAAATGACACCCATTCCTTCAATCCAGGGATGCTGCCTGACCCAGAGTTACTTTGTGATTATCTTCAGTTTAAACCAGCATCTGCAGTTTCTTCCTACACCCTCCTCAATCACTTCCTTCTACTGGCCGAGGCGCCTCTCTACAAATGGTTCCATCCATTTCAAGACACAAAGACCTGAAGACATTATCATCATGCACCAGTTCCAAGAGAGGTGCAAACAGGACATATCACCTATTTATGAACTCAGACAGATAGACGTAGTCTTTTTCCCAGGGTGGATATACCAAAAACTCTACGGCATAGGTTTAAGGTGAGAGGGGAAAGTTTAAAGGTGATTTGCGAGGCAGGTTTTTTGTCATCAGACCGTGGTAGGTGCCTGAAACACTTTGCCTGGGGAGGTGGTATGATGTGATACAAACATTGCAGAAGCATTTAATCAGACACAAGAACAAGCAGAGAAGTAAGAGATACTAGACCAAGTGGAACAGTTGGGCCCAAACCTCTCCTGCATTGGTGCAGCACCCTCTCCTGCCCCCTCCCCCCCTTACCCCCTCCTCCCCTCCCCCTCCCCCTCCCCCCTCTCCCCTCTCCCCCTCCCTCCTCCCCCCATCCTCCCTCACTCCCTCCTCTCTCCTCCCCTCCCGCCTCCCCACTCCACTCCACCACCTTATACTCCCTCTCTCCCCCCTCCCTCCCTCCCTCCCTCCCATTCCCTCCCTAGGAGATAGATTTAAACTTTAAAATGTGAATAACTTTTAAAATATAACACCGATTTCAATGAAACTTCTTCCATTAGCACCAAAGGGACGACGGTGAGTAAGCTGGGCCTAAAATTGTCGTGGTATCGTGTACCGTTTTGGCTGTAGTTCAGGAACAAACAAACAAGAGTTTTAGTATGTAGATATATAGATAAACTATGTGCTGGCAGATGTGATTGGATGGATTAGCATCATGGTCATATAATAATATAATAATAATAATATTCATTTATTGTCATTGCAACGAGTACAACGAAATTAAAAAAATAGCCAATCCTGACGGTGCGTACAAACATATATGCAATAAATGCAAAAACAAATAAATACATAAATACAATTAAATACAATTATATTAAGTACAAGATTTTTTAACGGTGTTGCCTAGTGCAAAGGTAGTGTTCAGTTCTCGTATGGCCCTGGGGTAAAAACTGTTCTTAAGTCTGTTTGTTCGGGATTTGATCGACCTGAAACGTCGACCAGAGGGCAGATGAACAAACAGACGGTGGCCGGGGTGGGATGGATCTTTTATTATTTTGCCTGCTCTACTGAGGCAGCGTAGGCTGAACAGGTGCTCCAGGGAGGGCAGTGAGCAGCCGATGATCTTCTGGGCCGTCGTGATGACCCTCTGAAGGGCCTTCCTGTCCTTTTCTGAGCAGCTGGCATACCATGTGGTTATACAATATGCCAGCACACTCTCGATGGAGCAGCGATAGAAGGACAACATGAGCTTCTCCTGCAAGTTGGTTTTCCTGAGGATCCTCAGGAAGTGGAGTCTCTGCTGTGCCTTCTTTACTGTGGTGATGGTGTTGGTAGACCAGGTAAGATCCTCTGCGATGTGCGTACCCAGGAACCTGAAAGCTGGTACCCTTTCCACACAGACCCCATTGATGTAGAGTGGGTCGTAATCTCCACTGGTTTTTCTAAAGTCAATTATAAGTTCCTTTGTTTTGGAGGAGTTCAGGACCAGATTGTTCACTGAACACCATGCTGCCAGCCTTTGGATTTCATCCCTATAGGCTGTCTCATCTCCTTCTGAGATGAGTCCAACCACAGTCGTGTCATCCGCGAACTTGATGATGGTGTTGGTGGGATGGGTGGGGGCGCAGTCGTGAGTGTAGAGGGAGTAAAGGATGGGGCTCAACACACAGCCCTGTGGTGAGCCGGTGCTCAGTGTAATGGTGGAGGAGAGGTGAGGGCCTATTTTGACGGTCTGGGGGCGGTTGGTCAGGAAGTCCTTGATCCATTGGCAGATGGTTTGGGAAAATCCAAGGTCGGAAAGTTTGGTGACCAGTCTGCTCGGGATGACCGTGTTAAAGGCAGAGCTGAAGTCGAGGAAGAGCATCCTCACATAGCTCCCCTGGTGTTCAAGGTGGGTCAGTGCAGTGTGAAGAGCAGTGTCGATGGCATCCCCTGTAGACCTATTTGCTCTGTAGGCAAACTGGTGTGGGTCGAAGGTGGGTGGGAGGCTGGCTTTGATGTGCTGCAGGACCAGTCTCTCGAAGCACTTTGTGATGACCGGTGTGAGTGCTACCGGACGGTAGTCGTTAAGACCGCTGATGACAGACTTTTTCGGCAGTGGGATGATTATGGCGGACTTCAGGCAGGGAGGGATGGTGGATTTTAAAAGGGACAGGTTGAAGATTTTTGGGAAGACCTCAGATAATTGGTCTGCACATTCCCTCAGCACTCTGCCCGTCACACCATCGGGGCCTGCAGCTTTCCTGGGATTCACTGCTCTGAGCACGCGCTTAACATCATACTCCTGCACATAGATGTGGTGGGTCAAAGGATTTGTCACTCCACTGTACTTATGTACTTATGTACCAAGAGGATTGAGGCAATGATTGCGGACATTCTCAAAGCCTCTTGTAAAAGTGCAACAACACCTTATTAACTGTTCACATTGCATACTATTCACGATGCAGAAGAAACATTTGGCATGGCATTGAGAACTTTAAGTCTGTTCACTCGGACGACCGGGACTTTCTGCATAAATGGCACAAGGTAAAGTTATCTCTCAAACCCCCCCTCATCATCTAGCTACTGTCCCTGCTATGGCCCCGCTATGGCCCCAGAATCCACAAAACAGAAGTAAAGGCTAGTCATCCTCAATCTCAAAGGGCTGTCTAAAAACTGATGTGTGAAATATCAGCATCTGCCTAAAAATGAATGATAGAATATTGATACTTTTAGTTCACTTGGTTACTCAGGAATGATAAATGCTTTGGAGAGAAGCACACTTCATCTTTATATTTCAGAGACCTGTGCTAGATTCCCATGGAGACTTCATCTTGTAGGCTATTTGATATCTTCCCTTGAGAGAATAACTTTAATCGAGCTGTTTCCTCTTGATGTTAACACAATAAAGAAAACAACTGAAGGGGCAGAAATATTCTGAAACAAACAAGTATTATCAATTTTAACATCAACTGAACAAAATTTAAATTTCAAAGACATTTATATTGTCATTAAAAGTCTTTGGGAACCTGCTGTTACCCATGAAAATCTTTAGGTAGAGTTTTCCCACAGCCATGTAAACATCCAATTCATCCAAATAAGATGGGCAGCACAGTGGCACAGCTGGTAGAGCCGCTGCCTTACAGCGAATGCAGCGGCAGAGACTCAGGTTCGATCCCGACTACGGGTGCTGTCTAATGGAGTTTGTACGTTCTCCCCGTGACCTGCGTGGGTTTTCTCAGAGATCTTCGGTTTCCTCCCACACTCCAAAGACATACAGGTATGTAGGTTAATTGACTGGGTAAATGTAAAAATTGTCCCTAGTGTGTGTAGGATAATGTTAATGTGTGGGGATTGCTGGGCGGTGTGGACTTGGTGAGCCGAAGGGCCTGTTTCCGCGCTGTATCTAAATCTAAATATGGGCAGCACAGTGGCACAGCTGGTAGAGCTGCTGCCTCACAGCGCCCTGATCCTGGGTTTGATCCTGACCTTGGGTGCTGTGTGTGTGGGGTTTTTGCACATTCTCCCTGTGATCGTGTGGGTTTCCTCCAGGTTCCTCCCACTTCTCAAAGACGTGCATGTTTGAAGGTCAATTGGCCTCTGTAAATTGCCCCTAGTGTGTCGGGAGTGGGTGATAAAGTGGTGGAACACAGAACGAGTGTGAACAGATAATTAATGGTTGTTGTGTAGTGAGTCCAGACGAGTGGTTTTATTGGAATCCTTTATTAGTATCAAAACCCATAACAAACGCGACTGACTTCTTCCTGGACAAACACTACTTTACTTAATAATCTAATCTCTAATCTGGTTTGGCGCCAAGCATTTAAATACCCCGCGCTTCCTTAACCCATGACCGTAATCCAATCCGAGGGTTCTATTACCTGGCCAATCCCTATGTCCCTACATGACCCCCCCCAGAACCCTCGAAACCATACCTCACGGGCGGCCGAACCTCCCGCCCAGAACGTGTACGGATAGGGGAAACCGATACCCCCAGTGTGACAGGAGGCGGGGGGGACGCCGCCGCTGGAGGCGATGGGAGGTTCACCGGAGCGGCGGGTGCCGGTGACGTGGGGCACTTGATAAACAACGGCAGCCCGGGACCAACCATAGGCGGCGGAGGCCCAAAAGGTGGTAAACTGGGCGCCGCTGACGGGACCAGTCGAGCAGCCACAGGCCGGCCCCGGCGCGGCGGCTGAGCCACCGACACGGGGAGGTCCTGGTCTAAATGGGCCGGCTTGAGACGGGACACTGAATCCAGCTCCTGACGATTTCCTACCTGCAAGGTGAAGGTTACAGTCCCTCTTTTGAGCACCTGGAACGGGCCCTGGTAAACCGGCTGCAGAGGGGGACGGTGGCAATCTTTCCGAAGAAACACGAAATCACAGCTCCGCAATTCCGAAGGAACGTGAACTGCTGTGCTTCCGTGACTAGAGGTGGGGACTGGAGCCAGAGAACCCACCCGTTCCCGGAGGGAGCCCAAGACTGACGTGACGGATGGCGGCAAGGCGGGAATGGAAGGGAGAATATCGCCCGGCACCCGCAGGGGCGAACCGTAGACGAGCTCGGCCGAAGATGTGCCCAGTTCCGCCCGCGGGGCCGTACGGATGCCGAGGAGGACCCAAGGCAGCTGGTCAGCCCAATCGTAGCCAGTCAGGCGAGCACAGAGGGACGCCTTCAGCTGCCGATGGAAACGCTCAACCATCCCGTTGGCTTGGGGATGATAGGCGGTGGTCTGCTGTAATCGAGCACCATACAGCTGCGCCAGCGCGGCCCAGAGACACGAGGTGAACTGGGCTCCCCGATCTGTGGTAATAATAGCCGGGACTCCGAAACGAGCCACCCAATGCAACGCCAGGGCCCGTGCACAGGAGGCTGCCGAGGTGTCCGACAACGGGAGCGCCTCCGGCCAACGAGTGAACCGATCAACCACCGTCAGTAGATGAGTGTAACCCCTAGAATAGGGCAATGGACCCACCAAATCCACATGGATGTGGAAAAAACGGGCGGGGGGAACCTCAAATGTCTGGTGCGGGGGCTGGACATGACGATGGACTTTGGAGGTCTGGCACGGAATGCAGGCGCGTGCCCAGGCTGCCACCTGCTTCCGCAGGCCATGCCAGACAAACCGGTCGGCCACCATGGCTGAAGTCGCCCTGATGGACGGATGTGCCAGGCCATGAATTGCCTCAAAAACCTTACGCCGCAGAGCGGCCGGCACCACCGGGCGAGGACGTGGGAGAGTAACATCGCACCACAACTTGATACCTGTGGGGCCACACGCCACCTGTTCTAAACGCAGTCCCGAGGTTGTGGAGGCGTACACCGCGGCAGTTCCTTCCAGGCGCTGAGCCTCCGCTAGCTCCTGGAAATCCACATGGTCACCAACCACGGCTACGGAGGGAATGGCCGGCCGGGACAGGGCATCAGCAACGGCATTCAACCTACCCGCAATATGACGGACATCGGTCGTGAACTCCGAAATGAGGGTTAGGTGCCGCTGCTGGCGAGCCGACCACGGATCAGAAACCTTAGCAAAAGCGAATGTCAAAGGTTTGTGATCCGTGTAGGCCACGAAAGAACGGCCTTCTAAAAAGTAGCGGAAGTGCCGGACTGCTAAATACAGGGCCAGGAGCTCCCTATCGAACGCACTGTACTTGAGCTCCGCCCGAGAGAGCTGCCTGCTGAAAAACGCAAGAGGCTGCCACTCACCGTCAACCTGCTGCTCCAAAACCCCACCCACTGCCACGTCTGAGGCGTCCACCGTCAGAGCTGTGGGGGCGGAGGAGCGCGGGTGCACCAGCATGGTGGCATTGGCGAGGGCCTGTTTGACCGCAACAAAAGCCGTCTCCGCAGCTACGGACCATACCAACTCCGCGGGGTTACCTGCGAGACACTGAAAAAGGGGACGCATAACCCGAGCTGCTGCAGGCATGAACCGATGATAAAAATTGACCATGCCCACAAATTCCTGCAAGCCCTTGATGGTAGTCGGGCGGGGGAAAGAGCGGACCGCGTCCACCTTAGCTGGTAAGGGAGTGGCACCGGCCGGAGTAACCCGATGACCCAAAAAATCCACCGCGGACAGGCCGAATTGGCACTTGTCCGGATGGAGAATCAGGCCATGGTCTTGCAGCCTCTGGAACACGGTGCGGAGGTGGACCAAGTGCTCCTGGTCCGAACGGCTGGCAATCAATATATCGTCTAAATAAATAAAGACGAACGGCAACCCTCGACCCACCCGGTCCATCAGACGCTGGAATGCCTGAGCTGCATTTTTAAGGCCGAAAGGCATTCGCAACCACTCAAACAGTCCGAACGGGGTGATGGTCGCTGTTTTCGGAATATCCGGCGGGTGGACCGGGATCTGATGGTATCCCCGCACCAAATCAATTTTTGAAAATATTGTAGCCCCCTCCAGGCTAGCTGAAAAGTCCTGAATGTGTGGAATCGGGTAGCGGTCCGGCCGTGTTGCCGCGTTGAGTCGACGGAAGTCACCACATGGTCTCCACCCCCCAGATGCTTTGGAAACCATGTGCAAAGGGGATGCCCACGGACTACTTGAAGGCCGAATGATTCCCAACCTCTCCAAGTTTAGGAACTCCTCTCGCGCCCTGGCCAGCTTGTCGGGTGGAAGGCGCCGTGCCCGGGCAAAAACCGGCGGCCCTTCGGTTGGAATGAAATGGACGACCCCGTGCTTCTCCGAAGGTGAATCAAAACGCTGGACGAGAAGCTGCGGGAAGTCGGCCAGGACCGCATCGAACTGACCGGGAGCCGTGGTGATGGACTGGATGACTAGGCTGGGTGGGGCGGCGCTTGTAGAAGCCTCTGGCCCAGTATCCCGAGGCCGTACATCAGCCAAGGGTTGTAGGCCCCTCCCTCGGACATCTGCGACCAAGGAAAACGCCCATAGGAAATCTGCCCCCAATATGGCCTGGCCCACATCCGCAACGATGAATTCCCAACGGTAAGTCCTGGACTCGAAGGACAAGGACATGGTCCTTTTACCGTACGTACGGATGGTGCTACCATTCACTGCAATTAGGGGCGGGCCCTTTTCCCCCACTCGAACTTCACAGTCATAGGGGGGCACAATACTTACAACCGCTCCCGTATCCACCAGGAAAACGATCCCGGTAGTCTGATCCGTAGCGTAGAGGCGGTGGTTACGGCCAACCGAGACTGCCTCTACAGTCGATCGGCCCCGGCGTTTCCCGGAAACGAACACGGGGATCTACAGCTTCGGGCGTCGCTGCCCCACCGCCGATGGAAAGAGCACCAGCGACGCCTATCCGGCTCTGTTGGTCGAGCCCGCTGCCAATGAACAGGCGCCGCCGCCCTCTCTTGGCGGGCCGGCTGCGCAATAGCGGCCGATGCGTCGCTCTCCCGGCCGCACTCCCGACTGCCGCTGGGCCTCGAGACCCGGTTAACGGAGCCGTCTCGGGCGTTGCGTTCCCTCACCAGCGTGTCTGCCTTCTCGGCGAACGCTACCGGCTCTGCAAAAGGGACGTCCGCCAACACCAACCTGACGTCCCCAGGTAGCTTCTCCCGGAAGGCCGCCTCAAACATCATACATGGCTGATGGTCGCCCGCCAACGCCAGCATCTCGGACATCAGCTCCGACGGCAGCCGCTGCCCCAGGTCTGGCAAATGGAGGAGCTTCAGAGCCCGCTGGCTCTGGGCCCAGCCGAAGGTCCGCAGCAGGAGCTTCTTAAGCCCCACGTACTGCTCCGTTTGGGGTGGACTGGTCAGGTATCGGCTGACCCGCGCAGCCACCTCCGCCTGCAGACAGCTCACCACATGATGGTACTTCTCCTGGTCTTCCTCCACCTTCTTGAGATGGAACTGTGACTCTGCCTGCACAAACCACAGGTGCGGCTGATGGGCCCAGAACGGCGGTAGATGGACTTCGCCCGCGCTCGCTCCCGCCTGCGACATGCTGCTGCTTTCTTCCTACGTTCGAGGTCACCAATGTAGTGAGTCCAGACGAGTGGTTTTATTGGAATCCTTTATTAGTATCAAAACCCGTAACAAACGCGACTGACTTCTTCCTGGACAAACACTACTTTACTTAATAATCTAATCTCTAATCTGGTTTGGCGCCAAGCATTTAAATACCCCGCGCTTCCTTAACCCATGACCGTAATCCAATCCGAGGGTTCTATTACCTGGCCAATCCCTATGTCCCTACAGTTGATCAATTGTCACTGTGTAAATGGCTTCTCCAGTTCAGTTTCTGGTCAATGGTGACTCCACAATATTGATAGAGGGTAATCAGTGATGGTTATGCCATTGAATGTCAAGGGGTGATAGCTGAATTTTCTCTAACTAGATATAGACAATAGACAATAGGTGCAGGAGGAGGCCATTCGGCCCTTTGAGCCAGCACCGCCATTCAATGCGATCATGGCTGATCATTCTCAATCAGTACCCCGTTCCTGCCTTCTCCCCATATCCCCTGACTCCGCTATCCTTAAGAGCTCTATCCAGCTCTCTCTTGAATGCATTCAGAGAATTGGCGCCAAAGCTATATTCCACCATCATTATCTGGCACTCATGTGGCACCAAAGCTATATTCCACCTATCAGCCCAGGCCTGGGTGTTGTCCTGGTGTTACTACATTTGGATGTGCACTGTTTCATTATCCGAGGAGCCTTGAATAGTTTCGTTTTCGTTTAGAGATACTGAGTGGAAACATAGTCTAACCATCAATCATCCGTTCACCCTAGTTCTATAGGGCCCTTGCACGGCAGGCCCATACTGTTGCCGTGCAACACCTTCTGGAGTACAAGCGGAGTACAGGAGGCAAGCACTTACTATGGCTGCCAGTACAGCGGGGCCGTCCTCGGTCCCAGCAGCTGTTGAATTGTCGCAGTGTTTTGCCAGAATTCTGCCAGAGTCTCTGAAGCCAAAATCGCCACCAAACTTGCAACACCTCAGTCCCAACCAAAAATCTTTATGAATGCCACCACATAATTACAGTGCTTAATCACATCAGGCTGCTTAACTTCATCCCAATAAACATAGTACAGCTGCAAACCTCACGCTATATACCACAACATGCATGCACTGTCTGTTGAACCATGTCAATCTCACCACCCCAGTATAATCCACAACACTTCCTTATTCTTGTAGAAGACAAATTTCTGCAATTAGAGGTAGCAAGAACTAATGAAAATGGGAGAGACTCCTGCAGGGCCAGACCCCCATGGAGGATATAACGTTGGTCATTGTCAGAGATATTAGACAGGGCTGGATGAACATTTGATTTGCCAAGGCATAAAGACTATAAATGAAGTACTGTAGATGAGATTAATATAGCTAGGTTGTTGATGATCGGCAGGACATGATGGGCCAAAGGGCCTGTTTGGTGCTAAATTCCTCTGATTCTATGAAATGCTACTTGACTGCTGAGTGTTCTCACTATTCTTTATTTTTTGTTTCAAATTCTGTTTTTCTTCTTTTTCCTTTTGGAAATAAAGGCCAAAACACCGTTTGACATACAGCACTTTAATTTTCTATGTTTTGTGCATCAGCACTCTTGCAACTCTTTGCAGTGATATTTAGCAGAATGTTGACATTTTCCCAAATAAATCTGTTTTTGTTTTAATTCTTCGTATCAAAGTAAATAATTCATCTCATAGCTGAAAATAGACAGGATATATTCCTCAATATTTCTCTCCTTGTGAAGCAGACCTTCATTTTTCAATTTTGTTTCCTCCTTTCTGGAAATAACTTATGGAATATGGTTCTCTCTGCTCTGGCTCTGAGCTCTAGTATTTTCTCCATAACCCCCAGCAATTTCTTTCCTACATTCTCCCTACCCGTACTTATTGATTGGGTGGACCAATTTGTCCTTGTGTTATTTTGTGCCATTTGTAGTAGCCTTCTTTGGGACCTCTTTCTATGGTGAAGATGATATTTAAATTTAAGATGCTCTTTTGATGACAGATGATAAGCCAGTTACAAGCTGCAGAACTCACAAATCACTGTTCCTTGGGGCTTGAAATAACAAGGAACTGCAGATGCAGGTTTATACCAGAGAAAGACGCGTATGCCAGAATAATTCAGCAGGTCAGGTAGCATCCCTGGATAGGCGACGTTTCGGGTTGGAACCCTTCTTCAGACTGATCTGAAGAAGGATCCCGGCTCAAAACATCACCTGTCCATGTTCTCCCGGGTTGCTGCCTGACCTGCTGAGTTACTCCAGCACTTTGTGTCTTTCCTTAGGGCTTAATGAAAAAGAGGTTACTTATATTTTACCGTTCCTTTTCCTTGATTTGGTACACAGGAGACCAATTGCAGGTTAGATTTCAAAAGATATTCCTGCAAAGCCTTTAAGGTTATGGGTACCAGTGTTGGAGGGATTTAAATCAGCTCACTTAAATGCTGGAATTGGAAGACAATGAGAGACAGGGAGTGTAGCCAGGCTGGGTGAAGTTAAGGAGAAAAGGATGGCCAAGGGTTTGGCCTGACAAAATTATATAGCGGAATCACAGTGAGGAGGAGCAGTGAGAAAGGATGTTGCTGAGCTCTCGTCGGAGAGAGGAGGAGAACTTCTTCAAAGTAGACATACCTTGAGGAGATTTTGCAGTGGAACGGACAAACTGTGTAGGAAAGAAGTGCAGATGCTGGTTTAAATCGAAGGTAGACAAGATGCTGGAGTAACTCAGCAGGATGTACGTGTTGCGGGTTTCGAGTGTATCCCGGAAGCTGCCTTGTACTCCAGAAGGCTTGAGCAACTATGTGCGTCACGCCCTTTGACCTACCGTGCAATCCCCCTATAATGTAATAAAATGCTGCAGATGCATATACCAAAGTAAGACACAAGATGCTGAAGTAACTCAGCGGATCAAGCAGCATTTCTGGAGAAAATGTATAGCAGGTTGACCGAGTCTGGACCCTTCTTCAGACTGATTGCAGGGAGGGAGAATCTGGAAGCAAGAACAGCACAAATCAGGGCCGGCAACAAACGACCTCAGACAGGGAGGTTCCTTGATAGGTCAATTGTTGGTTAGGGACTGTGTGATCCCAAGAGGGAACTGTGGAACTGGTTAATCGACTTTTAGTGGAGGAAAGGGTATAAGGGGAGGAAGTGGGAAAGGATTCTAGTTCTATACCAAATCAATTTGATTCACACTAATTCTATGTTATCCAACTTTCTCGTCCACTCCCTACGCACTAGGGGCAATTTACAGAGGTCAATTAACCTACAAACCTGTATATCTGGAATGCGGGAGGAAACTAGAGCACCTGGAAGAAACTTATGCGGTCATAGGGAGAACTCTCAAACTCCACACACTCAGCACCTGAGGTCAGGTTCGAACCCCGGTCTCTGACACTGTGAGGCAGCAGCTCTACCAGCTACACCACTGTGCCACCCTATGTTGCTGAATACTGTATAATAATTACACATGTAAACAAGTTTGGGAGTGGTTTATATTTGAATTTAAAATGCAACAGGTTGACGAGCCCCTCTAAAAACTGGTTTAAATGTTTGTGTGTAATATTTCATGTGAGGCGCTACTGGGAAATTCAAAGCCCCATGTAAAAGCATCCAGTTCAGCACAAAATGGCAATCGTATTCTCAAGAGTCGCTGTTGAGGGATGGGTAAATCCAAAGGCATTTTATGAAAGAAACCATTCCAAATCTAACTGCACCATGCCAGATGTGCCTGCAATCATTGGTGTCAGTTGATGCCCAATATGGAAAGTATTTTACTGTCTGTCATTAATATTCAAGTACAAAATTTTGAGCAAATTGCTTTGAGTACTTCGCACCAAATTGATGGCAAGAGTTGTATGCCTGAACATGTCTCTGCCTCTAAGGAAGAATCAACTGCGAAATCTGAAATGAAATGTTAAAACACGATAGTGGGTAAAATAGCAACTAATGCAACTAATATCAATCAAAGCAAAATATTCAAGATAAACTCGTAAGTTTTTTCCTCATCGTATAGAAACGAAAGGGGATTTTTGTACGGCAAACGCTACATCAATTGATATACCATCTTTTTTTTTTATATGGACCACCCAAAAAAACTGTAGATTCAATATTCAAATATACTGTGTCAACAGGATTCTCTGGGGAACAGCATGGCAGTATTTTCATTGACCTCAGTACCTTTAGACCGGGAATTCAAGACGCCAACAATAATTTCAAGTTCCCGTCCAGCTACTGGCAGCTGAATTGCACAAAAGCAACACAGAGTTTTACCTTGATGTCTCTTATAGGTGAAGAGCCTACATATTCTCAGTGTCTAAATGGGCTTCTGGCATCATTAACCCCCAGAGTGAGCAGCATCTTTGGGGTTCGAGTGGGGGAATGGGAGCTTTTATTCACTCGGCAATCTGTTCTCTGTTGTAAACCAGTAAATCAGGGATATTAAATAAGGAGCAGAATTAAAGCTGCTTCTCCAAATGTGCTTCCACAGTGCAATAGTTTCCATAAATGTCAGAAGGCATCAGAGACAACTTTGATCTTAACTAATCTTTCCCCTTTACAATCTAGGATGTCGAAGATAATGGCACAACCTCACAACCCCACAAGATTAAAACAGTGTCTGCAATTGGAACTCAGTTGATCCCCAGTCTACAAGGTTTAGTTCTACAAAACTTGATTTAATCACCACATCATAAGAGGGTATTTTATTTTTGTCCGACCTGGACAATAGATTCCTCCAATTGATGTTTCTGAGAAGGGTATCTTTAAATCTTAAATTTCGATGCTTAAAAAAATCTACCTTGAATATGGGAAGTTAGGAGGAAGTCGACCATTAAAATTTTAAACTATTTTTGATCACAATGGAGACATGTGGAAATCATCCCATCCTTTTGCATTTATTAAGGCCACACATGAGGATTGAAAATTGCAAACTGTGATTTCCCTATATTGTTGACAGATGCCAATGTCATTAAAACATTCAGAATTTAATCATAAAGTTTTATTGCACAGTCAGAAGCCAATCAGCCAGTTGTTTCTGTGCCAGTTCTGTGTAAGGACTGTCTAAGCAGCATCACTGCCCCACTCTTTTACCACATTTCTGTAGCATTTTCTTTCCTGATCGTTTGTAAGCATTAAGTCACGTCTTAAAGTTTCATGAGGAGCTGTGAGATAAAAAATAACGCACGCTGTCTCGAGCTCAAGGAATCACGAATTAGAAAGAGAGCACACCAATTTACCCTGACTAAATCAAGTTCAGTTTTTAATGATGTTGACTTTCCTCCTGTGTATTGGGCATTATATACCATCGACATCTCACAAAACCTGCAAACAATCGGCGTGAGTGGCTCATCCCTGTCTGGGCTGGGGAATATCACTCAGAATAATGACAAACAAGTTTGCAGGGTGTAATGTGAGAAAATCATAAACTGGTGGGTAACAGTTTTATGTCTTGGAAAACACATTTGTAAACACGAGACAATGAATTTAGTGCATAAGAGCTGCTTTAGACCTTTTGCAACTGTGCAGAATCAGTTCAAAGAAAATACCAGGACTCAGTCTTGTGATCGGACAGCTGTTTCTGGAAGCAGGATCCCATCTGAACCGAAAGCTGCATTGTTATTCAATGTGTACACTTTTCTTCTCAAAGGAATATAAAGCTGGTTTGCAGCAGCGGACACATAATTTACTTCTTGCAGCGCGAAGCCCGCAAAGCCTTGGAGAAAGTCGTAACGCACTCAGGAAGGGGTTTCCTGTCGTGTTCTGTATCTGCAAATGGGTACTTGGGTAATTTCATTTTAAATCCGTGAGCTCGTGTAAGAAAACAAAAGAAAACCTTCCCAAGATATTAGCTAATTATTTTTGCAGTAACACGGCAAGCTGCTGGACAATGCCCAATGGCCAAACCCTTTGTTCACTATGCACCAGTAGCGATGATTTTGCTACTCTTTTTATACAGCCTCTGCAGGCAAATCTCCATGCAGGACCGAATAACGTCAATTCTTAATGAGCTTAATTAGCGTCAGGTGTAAATAAGGACAAAATACCACAATACGCACACTCTTCATTAAAACCTCTAGTTGCAAGAATGTTTTTAAACTCTTTAGCTTCACCCACAACCCAGCCACAATCATCTGAGTTTAATTTATTCCTAATTAGCTATGATTAACATACACATAATAAACAGGCTGGATGGAGTGGAGCTGATTAATGTAGATTGAATCTGAGCCGCAGAATGGAGCGAGCACTGAGACAGCTCTCCGATGCAAATTCACTTATCGTTTCCAGACAAAAGATAAAGGAATAGAGCTCTTAACACAGAATGGCCTGTGGGTCAGTCCAAGAGAACGGTGAAATTGTCCGTCAGAAAAATAAAACAAAAAACTGTGAATGTTGGAGATCTGAAATTTTAAAAAAAAACTGTTGGAAATTCTCAGCAGGCCAGGCAGCATCTGTTGGGAAAGGAACAAGTGAGTGTTCTATAACTATAGTGTTAGTGTCATTTGTTCTATATTTCTCTATATCACCATCTATATCTCTTGTTTCCCTTTCCCCTGACTCTCAGTCTCAAGAAGGGTCTCGGCCTGAAACGTCACCTATTCCTTTTCTCCAGAGATGCTGCCTGACCCGCTGAGTTACTCCAGTTTTTTGTGTCTATCTACGGTTCAAACCAACATCTGCAGTTCCTTCCTGAAAAGGTTCCAACCCGAAAAATCAACTATTCCTTTTTCTCCTGAGATGCTGCCTGGCCCGCTGAGTTACTCCAGCAGTGTGCGTCTATCTACGGTTCAAACCAACATCTGCAGTTCCTTCCTACACAAGTTAGTATCTGAACTCTTCTGAGAAGTGGCCCCAGTGCTTTGCAAGCTATTGTATTCATGGTGAGTAAGGATAAAGGCCAATGTTAAATCTGTGTTTCAAAAGACCAGCAAAATAGGACTCTGAAATTGTTGGCTACTTAGAGATCAATCATTGGCATTATGGCAGAAGGAATTATTGGATTCCTACTGTATGTTTGCTTAGAAAAAGCAGTGATTATCAGACAATTTCAAATTTTCAGAAATGGTGATCCTCCTTAGTCTACCTTTTTAGTATAAGATCATAATTGTGGTGCTTGATTGGTAGTGGAGAGAGATAACAAGTTCCTGGACATGCATATCTCTGAAGATCTGTCCTGGGCCTAGTACAGTGATGGGATCATAAAGAAAGCCCAGCAATGTCTCTACTTCCTTAGAATATTGAGGAGATTCAATATGTTGACGAATACTCTCAGTTGCCTCTACAGGTGTGCAGTAGAGAGTGAATTGTCTGCTTGCACCTTGGCCTGGTTTGGCAATTCAAATGCCAGCAATGAAGGAGATTACAAAACACGGTGGACACTGCCCAGTCCATCACGGGCACTGAACTCCCAACCATAGAAGGTATGCCCAGAAAGCGCTACCTCAAAAAGGCAGCCAGCATCATCAAAAGATCCACACCACTGTGGCCAAGCTCTAATTTCGCTCCTACCATCACGAAGAAGGTACAGGAGTTCTGAAAACCTTGACCACCAGGTTCAAGAACAGCTTCTTCTTAACAACATCAAGCTCTTCAAAGCTACACAACACAAACTAAGTTATGAACTATGGACTGTCTTTGGTTACATCAAGAACTTTGGGCTTTTTTGCACTAGTATTGTGGTTGTTGATTTCTTGATTTTTGTTTATTATATCTTATCGACGAGTATTGTTTTAATCAGCTTGTTATGTTGCTGTTAGTTAGAATTTAATTTTTCCATTGTCGGTACACATGACAATTAAACACTCTACAGCGTGGAAACAGGCCCTTCGGCCCAAATTGACACCAACCAACATGTCCCAGCTACACTAGTCCTACCTGCCTGCGTTTGGTCCATATCTATCTAAACCTGTCCTATCCATGTACCTGTCTAAATGTTTCTTCAATGTTGTGATAGTACCTGCCTCAACTATCTCCTGTGGCAGCTCATTTCATGCACCCACCTTTGTGTGAAAAAGTTATCCTCACAGTTACCTCCCAATCCTTTTGGTTCCTTGATTGTTTTTTTCAGGCAATGTGTATTGTGATCTTCAAAAGTCCTTTGATAGCTGAGTGGAAATGGATTGTGTATAGAAATGCAAATTCAGCATAAGCAGAAGAGTGGTACTAATAGTGAAAGTTTATGTGGGATGCACTGACAGATGGAATTTGCTGTTTCCAAAAATATTTTTCAAATATATTTCCAACTATATCAATGGAAGGACCATCAAACAGCATTATTAATTAATGGACACAAAGTGCTGGAGAAACGGCAGCATCTCTAGAGAACATGGATAGGTAACATATCGGGTCAAAACCTTTCCTGTCTGAAGAAGGGTCTTGATCTAAATCCATGTTCTCCAGAGATGGTGCCTGAATGAGGTTAAATCCTCAGAAGTAGATCTATTTCCAGCAAGGCATCGATCAGTGGGAATAGTTGACTGAAACATGTGTTGAGCAGGCAGTCACTACAGGCCTTTGAGATGATGTTTGATGTCTTTGAAGATAAGGTGGAAGCTATTTTAAGTTCTAGAAGACAGATTAACTGTATTAAAGCAGTCAATTGATGGGAGGCTCATGGAGCATAATTGGTTGCTTTTGAGAATCAAAATCAAAGTTTCCAGAATTTTTATTTTAAAATTCACTTAACAAAGCTTACTTTTGCTTCCTTCTTCGGGAAGACACAATCCCCAGGCTGGGGTGACAGTTGACAATAAAGGACAAATCCCAATTAGTAGGTTAGATGCTGCACCTTTTCCTTGTTCTAAGTTGCAGGGCCAGATCGCATTGATGGGAGCTGCAATGCCTGTGTCATGGATTCATAAGTTCATAAACTCTGGGAGCAGAATTAGGCCCTGTGGCCAATCAAGTCTCCTCCACCATTCAATCGTGGCTGATCTATCATTCCCTCTCAACCCCATGCTCCCTGTAACCCCTGACAACTGTTCTAATCAAGAATCTATCTATCTATGCCTTAAGATTATCCATTGACTTGTCCTCCACAGCAATCTGCGGCAATGAATTCCACAGATTCACTACCGTCTGACTACAGAAATTCCTCCTCATCTCCCTTTTAAAGGTTCGTCCTTTTATTCTGAGGCTGTGCCCTCTGGTCCTAGACTCTCCCACTAGTGGAAACATCCTCTCCACATCCACTCTATCCAGGCCTCAGGAGATCCAGGTCTGCACATTGCAGCTGATTCAGTGGAGATCAGCCGACACCACTCTCTTTAGTCAGAGGGTGGTGAATCTGTGGAACTCTATGCCACAGAAGGCTGTGGAGGCCGGCAATGCATATTTTTAAGGCATAGATAGATCGATTCTTGATTAGAACAGTTGTCAATGGTTATGGGTAGAAGGCAGGAGAATGGGATTAAGAGGGGAGGATAGATGAGCCACGATTGAATGGCGGAGTAAACTTGATGGGTTCGAACAGCCTAATTATTCTCCTATCACTTATGAACCTATGAACTTATGAACATATCCATCCTCCTGTTCCACCAATACACTCAGCAGTAATCAGAGATGGCCAGATCTCGCTGACTGCATGAGTTATGGAAGCAGAAACAATCGGGCCAGTCAAAGGAATTGGATAGACACTGCAAAAATAGCAGAGAAATAGGACAGATGGGATTGCTCTGCTTGAGGTCAGCACGGGCACAATGGGTAGATTGGCCTCCTGTCCCATATTCATTATACATTTCTATGATTTTATAAAGGCAACTTGTAGGAAGTGATCAGCAACTCCCCTAACCACTGCAGGAAACTCTCAACCCAATGAACAAGTGTCTATTATGCACCTACGCCAAAACGTGGGTTTTGTACAGGACCACCAGGACTTTAGAAGCTGAGCACAGACCACCCAGGTTTGTAAAGAGTAGTCTACGGCAATGGGTAGTACTTCAAAATGCCTTGCTTTCTCGGAGGGACTTTTTTGTTCACCTTCAGCAGCGTGTGAATTGGAGATTGTAATGCCTCATATAGCATGTGTAGTTCCATTCATTCGGAAATAAGGCATAACGATAGCAAAGAGCTGCAGCAGACAATGCTGCTTTTTCACGGCATGCAGCCCTTCCGATGAGACATTAAGTCATGGTCTGCTCAGAACTACCTGCTCAGAAGCTCGCTAAGAACCCATGGCACCAATCAAAGATTAATGAGTTTACACAGGATCCCGACAAATCTTCCTTTTGAAACTTACATGAACAGTTTAGCTGGTATTTCGGTCATCTTGCTGGACATAAAATGAAAAATAAAAGAAACATTTCTGATGGATGAGATAAAATGCCAGATCTTTGTTCTGACAATTGGACGTTTGCAGCTCATATTAAAATGAAATGAATGACCGCATGACAAGCCGAATTGCTGAGATTTGTTGTTACTGCAGATGTCAAACCTGTTGAAGTGGGAGTTTTCAAAAGGGCAGTTTTTGACCATAGGTCTTGTTACCTTCTTGCATGTAAGCAAGTGCACTCTCATGCTGCCTTATTCTATTATCTTCCATGCTTTCCTCATTATCTCCTAATCCCCTTTTCCTCCCTCTCACCACATTTCTCTTTTCTTCCTATTTCACCTGCAGGGAAATCGGACCGCTGAGATTGCTCTGCTTGGGGTCAACATTTTTCTTTCCTGCTACCACATCCCATTCTGAATTTCTTGTTCCAAAGGATTCCTGGAACAGGTTCTCAGAAGGAAAACATATTTTTAACCATGAAAAGCAAATAAAGAGATTTACTTGCCGGCTCTAATTCACTACTTGCCCTTTATTTAGTAGCTGCCTAAAAGCCATATTTATATCTTTTTTAATTCATACCCAGAATTTGTTGCTTTCCAATGACAGATATGCAAATAATCAAGTGTGCAATAGTTTAGTTTAGTTTAGATCCAGCATGGAAGCAGGCCCATCGACCCACCGAGTCTGCGCCGATCAGCAATACCCTCACATTTACACTAATCTACATACTAGGGACAATTTACACATACACCCAGCCAATTAACCTACAAACCCGTACGTCTTTGGAGTGTGGGAGGAAACCGAAGATCTCGGAGAAAACCCACGCGGTCACGGGGAGAACGTACAAACTCCGTACAGACGGCACCCATAGTCGGGATCGAACCCGAGTGATAGAGACCGCTGGCAAAGAGAAGGGAAAGGCTTGGCACAAGAGCTGACAAGCAACAGGTGGAAGATGCATTTTGCTTGGGCAGCTTACAACCCAGTGATATGATTTTGATTTCTCTAACTTCAAGTAACACTTGCATTCCCTCTCTCTCCATACCTCCCTCACCCAAATCGTACTGGCTTCAAAGTCGTCGTGTTGAGTTTCATTGTCTGTACTTGTTCTCACCGAGGCCACAGCGAACAATGACCTGTTTCCATTATCATCGTACTTTTTTGCATATCTTTCACTTATTTGTTCTACATCTCTCTACGTCACCGTCTATTTCTCTCGTTTCCCTTCCCCCTGAAGAAGGGTCTTGACCTATTCCTTCTCTCCAGAGGTGCTGTCTGACCCGCTGAGTTGCTCCAGCTTTTTGTGTCTATCTTCGGTTTAAACCAGCATCTGCAGTCCCTTCCGAAACAATAGGTGGATCCAGGAGAATAGGAGTTCACTGGTAGAGATGTCAGTTGGGGGAGAGAAGAGCTGAAACAATAACCAAAGCTGGAGGTGGAGAAGATAAAAGACAGAGCAAATGTAATCCACAGACCGATGCTGAAATGTGAATGCATAGGACCATTAAGCAATATTCAAACGCAAAGAACAGCTTCATTACATAAAGGTATCTGTAGTCCTACTTCCTGAAAATCACAGCATCCTTGAAAATGAGAGAAGAAAATTCTAGAATAAAATGCATTCATTGCCACAGAGGCTTTGCCAGAATCTGTCTCGCCCCAAGCTTTGAAGGTGATTCTCTGCATCTTTTCCTCAACAGCTACTTCTAACATATTGAGGTTGAATTTATACAAATATGTGGCCAAAACAGCTTCAAAGAGTAATTGAAATAATATTTTTTCTCCTGCATTAAATTTCTCTATTTACTATTTTAACAGTTGGCAGAAAAAATGTGAAAAGTGCTAGACATGGGAACATACCACAAATTGTTTTAAATTTGCTGTAAATAATTTATATTCCACTTTATTCCCATTGGCATAGGAAATGTATCGTGTTATTACACCTGTAATGTATTCTTATTCCCCCAAAAAAGGCCTGGCCAAGTACATTTAAAAACACAATAAACAGCATCAAAACCCTGTGAACTTCACACTTCTGTGTAAGCAGGAACTGCAGATGCTGGTTTAAACCGAAGATAGACACAAAAAAGCTGGAGTAACTCAGCGGGACAGGCAGCATCTCTGGAGAGAAAGAATGGGTGACGTTACTCCAGCTTTTTATGTCTAACTTCACACTTCTGTTTGGTCTAAGTCTGAAGCAACCAAATAGCAACCCTGTAAGGTCGTATGAATGAAACCAATAAATATCCATAGCATAAAAACCTGCCAGATAACTCAGTTTGTGGAAACAGGGGACTACAGATGCAGGGTAATACACATATGGCACAAAGTGCTGGAGTAACTCAGTGGGTCAGGCAGCATCATTGGAGAACAGGGATAGGTGATGTTTCGGGCCGAGACGCTTCTTCAAACTGATTGTAGGGAGGGGGAGAAGAAAGCTGGAAAAGGGAAGAGGCAGTCACTAATTCCTGAACATCCAGTTAAAAATAAAAACTATAACATAAAAATTCAGATAATTCTGGAAATGACACACTGCATATATACTTCACGATATAATTTTAAAATACTTTTAAGATTTCAGTTTTGTGGACCAAATTTTCTCTCTCTTTGTTCTCTCTCTAAGGGGTATATATTTCATTGTGTTAAAATATTACATCTTGTTTCATTCACATGTTTGGGATCTTGTTTCAGATGCTTTCTTTTAGATCAGTCTTTGCATGTCCATATGTCCGTATGTTATTGAGTGTAATGTTTTGTGCTTTCCTTGTGCACATAGCATGGCTTATGTCTGCCCCCCACATCAAAGTTTTTCTGATTATCACGGAGCTTGACAGCGATCTCTCAGCAGACTATTAAGGCACCTGCAGATTTTCCACCCAGTCCAGCCACTCTCCAGACTGCAATGGACAATAGACAATAGAAAACAGGTGCAGGAGTCGGCCATTCGGCCCTTTGAGCCAGCACCATCATTCAATGTGATCATGGCTGATCATTCTCAATCAGTACCCCGTTCCTGCCTTCTCCCCATAGCCCCAATGACTTGTGCATGGTAATACCCACATTCCCCCAACCTACAAAGGGAGAGTCACAGAGGAATAGAGATGAACGCTGGGTCACGTGTGAAAAGCATGGTACAGCAGAAGCTGTGTACTGTAGATACAAGGAACTGCAGAAGCTGGTTTACAGAAAAAAAACAACACACATGGATAGGTGATATTTTGAGTCGGGACCCTTCTTCAGACTAATTGTAGAGGGAGAGGGAGAGAAAGCTGGAATAAGGGAAGGAAGGACAAAGCTGGGCAGGGAATAAGTCTGAAGGAGGGCCTTGACCCGAAACGTCACCTATTCCTTTTCTCCAGAGATGCTGTCTGACCCGCTGAGTTACTCCAGCTTTTTGTGTCTGTCTAGGAAATTGATTGATGCAGGTGAAGGTTTCTATTGATAGGTAGAAGGTGGACAAAGGCCAGAGATGAAAAGACAGAAGATGTGAGACAAGGGATTGGTGTGAATTGTGAAGGTAGAAGAAGGAATGTAGGTGGAAGGGGGGGGGGGAGGAATAGGTGTGATTCCAGGTGGGCCACAGAGGAGGGGGGCGGGGGGGGAGGGGGGGGCAGGGAAGGACGGGGTATGGGGAAAGAAAGGAGAGGGGGAGGGTTTTGTATTTAGCTAATTTTGGAGAATTAAATGTTCATACCGTTGGGTTGTGGGCTACCTAAGCAGATTATGAGATGCTCTTCCTCCAGTTTGTGTGGCCTCACTCTGGAATGGAGGAGGCCCAGGACAGAAAAGTCAGTATGGGAATGGGAAGGGGAGTTAAAATGGTTAGCAACTGGGAGATCCAGTAGGCCTTGGTGGACAGGGCACAAGTATTCGGCAAAAAGGTTGCTTGGTCTCGCCGATTTACAGGAGGCCACATCAGGAACACTGGATGCAGTAGATGAGGTTAGAGAAGGTGCACGGGAATCCCTGTCTCACCTGGAAGGTATTGCTGGGGTCCCTGGATGGTGGTGAGGGAAGAGGTATATGGACGGGTGCTACATCCCTCACAGTTGCTGGGTTGCATGGTTGCAGTGAAGCTGTGCATTGTACATTGCTTCTTGAGCTGCACAGTGGCACAGCTGGAGGAGCTGCTGTCTCATAGCTCCAGTGAGCTGGGTTCAATCCTGAACTCGGACGCTGTCTGTGTGAAGTTTGCACGTTCTTTCTGTGACCCCGTGGATTTCTTGAAGGGGGTTCTAATTTACTTCCAATAGACAATAGACAATAGGTGCAGGAAGAGGCCATTCGGCCCTTCGAGCCAGCACCGCCATTCAATGTGATCATGGCTGATCATTCTCAATCAGTACCCCGTTCCCGCTTTCTCCCCATACCCCCTGACTCTGCTATCCTTAAGAGCTCTATCTAGCTCTCTCTTGAATGCATTCAGAGAACTGGCCTCCACTGCCTTCTGAGGCAGAGAATTCCACAGATTCACGACTCTCTGACTGAAAAGGTTTTTCCTCATCTCAGTTCTAAATGGCCTACCCCTTATTCTTAAACTGTGGCCCCTGGTTCTGGACTCCCCCAACATTGGGAACATGTTTCCTGCCTCTAACGTGTCCAACCCCTTAATAATCTTATACGTTTCGATAAGATCTCCTCTCATCCTTCCAAATTCCAGTGTACACTCCAATTCCAAAGATGCGTAGGTGACATGTAAATTGCCCAAAGTGTGTAGCTGAGGGGTAGAATTTGGAGGTAGTCATTGGGAATGTGGAGAGAATGAAATGGGATGAGTGGAGGATTAGTGTAAATAGACGCTTGATGGTCAGCACAGACTTGGTGGGCTGAGGAGCCTGTGCAGTGGTGCAGCTGGTAGAGTTGCTGTCTCATGTTTCAGTGCTATATGATTCTATGACTCAATCCATTTTATTGAAGCCGGGGGGGGGGGGGGGGGGAAATTGTAAGTGGAGTATAAAGCAAAATCTCTACGATATCTAGCACAGATGATCTCGGATGCATTTCGACCCTGTTAAAACCCCAAGCCAGTAAAAAAAAAAGCATCTAACAAATCCCTCTCTAGCTCCCTGAGGCAATTGAAACTAGCGTAGCAGGTTCTTCTCCGTTCGGTGTGCTTTTAAAAAAAAATACAATATAAGCTCTTGTCCTGTCAAAGAGAGACCCAACTATTATTTGCAACAATTGAATTTCTGTTGAGAATTACTGGAGCACCCTCTAGAATGATATTTTTTTTTTTTTGCAGCGTTGCTGGCATCGCAAGGCAATAATATACAAATCCACTGAATCCAATCATGGAAATGTAAAGATGCTTCCCAGACAAGCGAACTGCTCTCATGCACGGACACCAACCAGATTGTGAAAATAATCAGCTGCCGTATCTAATTGCAATTTGGATGCACCCGGAACATAATAATGAAATGTATTCGAGATGGTCTGAGAAAAAATAACACTCCAGGTAACATGTGGAAGGAGGGTGCTGGGGCTGTTCGTGCCCCCCCCCCCCCCCCCCACCACCACCCCCCCACCACCACCCCCAAAAAAAATAGGAGGACAGTTTGTAATCAAAATAGAAAATTGAATCTGCTCTGTTCCATTAGAGACCGTGCAGCTGGAAAGACCCTGCGCAGTTTTCATTAATTCTGTGAAAATGCCGGCTTTGATGATGATGGGCGGGCTCTGCAATTTATTTAGGATGGTTAATTAGTAGCATGTGTAGAATTTTACAAAATAACTGCGTCGGGGTAATGGAATAAAATGAAGCAGAGAAGCCAATGTTGCCAGGGAAACAGTTCTGCTCCATCTCCTGCAAAGGTGCCGCACGCAGCCAGCCCACAGTCAGCCCCCCACCATTCTGGGTGTCCCAACCAGGGCATTCATTCATGGCTCACAATGCAAGCACCGAGGAATCGGAATGGCCTGGGCATCCCTCCCTGCTCAGACAGCGAGAGGGGTGCAGCTTTCTGACTGACCTCTTTGTCTTCAGCCTCCACATTGTCCCACTGGAGCTCAACGGATGATCAAAGAACAGAACCGAGGGGGGCTGGAAATCACATCGCTACATTTTTTTTCTCAGGCAGACACACGCGGGATCGAGGATCACTTTCTACAAGTTATTTTCTTATATCACCTCCTTCCACTCCGGTTCTGAGGTGTGGAAGGTGTCTGTGCACAGGGTGGATGGACGCTGCAAGAGTACAAACTGCATGAACTTAGGGTGCTGCGGTCTTGGACCATTGGCACACGCAGCAAGCACTGAAACGCACACATGCATGCATGCACAGAAGCGCACACACATGCATCCATAAGGACGCTTGTGCACACTTGTGCTCACACACACACACACACACCTACACACGCTGACATTGGATGTGCGCTGTCAAAAGCTTCCATAGAAACAGAAAATAGGTGCAGGAGTAGGCCATTCGGCCCTTCGAGCCTGCACCGCCATTCAATATGATCATGGCTGATCATCCAACTCAGTATCCTGTACCTGCCTTCTCTCCATACCCCCTGATCCCTTTAGCCACAAGGGCCACATCTAACTCCCTCTTAAATATAGCCAATGAACTGGCCTCAACTACCTTTTGTGGCAGAGAATTCCACAGATTCAACACTCTGTGTGAAAAAAAACTTTCTCATCTCGGTCCTAAAAGACTTCCCCCTTATCCTTCAACTGTGACCCCTTGTTCTGGACTTCCCCAACATCGGGAACAATCTTCCTGCATCTAGCCTGTCCAACCACTTAAGAATTTTGTAAGTTTCTATAAGATCCCCCCCTCAATCTTCTAAATTCCAGTGAGTACAATGCTGTAATGATTCCGTGCTGTAATGTCCCAGCCAACATAATTACTGTCCCACACAAGATTCCTGTCAATCTTACGCCAAGATGAAGACACAAAGAACTGCAGATGCTGGAACCTTGAGCTAAATCCAAGGTGCTGGAGTAACTCAGTGGATCAGGCAGTATCTGTGGAAGGAATAGACAGTGTGAAGAAGGTTCCTGACTCAAAACATCATCTGTCCACTCCCTCCACAGATGCTGCCAGACCCATTGAGTTACTCCAGCACTTTGTGTTCTGCTCACCCCTAGAGGAGATTGACTAGTTCAAGGCAAACCGAAAGTTGGCTCATAATCTAGGCTGAATGATTCAGTGGTGTTAAATTAGCCTCTTTAGTAAGTAATGCCTCACACAATGTATTCCAGGGAATCAAGAATAGATGTTACAGGTTTTTTCCCCAATAATTGATGATATCACCCAATGCAGCTTCAAACAACTGGTCTTTTATTGGGTTCGGAGAGGGTGGAGGCATGGGGAGAGGGGTGGGGGTTGCACTGGGACGGCTTTGAATGAGGAGGAGCACAGATGAACTTTTGGGATGATGATCCTAAGGATTAATGAGTGAGATTGTCCTGGTTGTGTAGAATACAGAACTCAGCTGCAATGCTGTGCACAATTGAGGCTTTTGCTGAGACTATTATTGCTTATTTTTTTGTGTATGTATATATATATATATATATATATATTTATGTATGATCTACATATATTTGTGTGTAATTGTGAGTATGTATGTATATATATATATATATAAATGTACACAGTGAACTTTTTTTTCTCTTTCGTTCTAATATAGTTTACAGTGTTACTATGTTTACATATTTTGTTGTGCTGCTGCAAGAATTTCATTGTTCTATCTGGGGCAATAAACACTCTTGACTCGTGACACGCACATCATGAATGGTTCCATGGAAATGAACTCCCACCTTGATCCATGGCATCAAAAATGGAGGGAAAATAATGTCGATATCTGACGTCTTTGTTGCCACCCTCCATCCTGCATTACGCCTGTTGTGTCTTCCTTGTTTGCTCACTTTTACCTGCTTCTCTTCCATACCCCAGCCCCCATAGACTTGCTCCAAACCTGTCTACATTACCCCTTCCCGTTGTGAGCTGTTGTGTTACAGGCATGAGGCCCAGACTGTCCCCACGTATTCCATTTATTTGCTCTTCTGTACAAAGCAGCATAGATCCTTCTTCGTTACGAGAAGCATTATCGGCATATACTGGCTGTCCACCACCTCGGTTAACAATAAAATGCAATATATATGGGCCAGCCTTTCTCTTGCTTTTCAGAGTAACACAATAATAACAGGTTTGTGGTGTACGGCTTTCCAAGTCACATTTCTTATAAAAGATAATAAAAATGTGCTTTCCATTTCAGGGAAAATGGAACCCATTTGAGTTTATATAATGGACACCTTGAGGGCTTTGATTGAAAATACTGGCACTTTTTATTGGAGAGGATTCAATCCCATAATTACTTAAGGGCAGACACAGTAAAGGTGCTTTGGCTGTATGTTGTCAAAAGCTTTCATGCTGTAATGACACAGCCAACAGAATTGCTGTCCCACATTATCATAAAGCATCACTAGTCTCTTCTCAATACTCTCAGAAATTATTTTTTCATTTCTCCACATCAAATTATGTACAGCTCTTGTGGTGACAATAGTACTCATTCCTGTTATGAAAAGGCCGACCAGATTAAAGAACAGCATCAAAAGGAAATGGTTTTCGTCATCACTGCTGCACTTTGTCTGACTTGTGCAGAATGCAGGAGTGGGTGACTTTGCTGGTCACCTCAATTCCACAGAAATCATATCCAGAATAGTGCAAAGGAATAGAGGCAGGGTCAGGCCACCTATAACTACACAGCAAACACAGCAGAACGCTCAAAACATGCACATTCCAAAAAGAAGGTAATACTGGACATACACAAATATAACACATGGTGACCATACTTATGTACTGAACATAAAGCACAGATTAATATAATCATTGTGGAATTCATTGCCACAGAAGGCTGTGGAGGCCAAGTCAATGGAAGTTCTTAAGGCCGATATTGACAGATTCTTGTTTAGTACGGTTGTCAGAGGTTATGGGACAAAGACAGGAGAATGGGGCTGAGAGGGAAAGATTGATCTGCCATGATTGAATGGCAGAGTAGACTTGATGGGCCGATTGGCCTAAATCCTTTCATCTTTTAACTGATGAACTTACAATATTGCACCGCACACTGGATAAAATGTTCAGCATTCAGCCTCGCAATAAGGCGTGATCACAAATGGTCCCCGAAACTGTTAAGTGGCTGGATAACTGAGACGCCAACTCGACCAATCACCCCAGATGAAGGCAAGAGATTCACTGATGGTGGAGTCAATCCAAGATCTGGGCTGATGTCAATCGGAGGACTTCACAAAATAAAACACTGGAAAAGAGCAGAGGGTGCAATCCAACCCAGCTGACAACGCAGGCATGACATTCAATTCATGTTCCATTCAAAGGTGACTTCACTCCGAAATTACTTCACTGGCATTGGAGTTATGACTGATTTGGGATGAGTTGAATAGCTCTTTCAAAGAGGGAGCCACAAGAGCTCTACAGAGGCTGGAACCTTGAGCAAAACAAAAGGGGAGGTGAAATCCTGCAGGTCAGGCAGCGTCTGTGGAAGGAAATGGATGGATGAAGTCTGAAGAAAGGTCCCTCCCTAAACTGTAAATATTTATTGACAAAACAGTAATGTTGTAAGTTGGTCCAGAATGCAGTAATACCCGGAATTTATGGTGATGGGGAAGGATGACTCACCTTGATTTTACTCTATTATTCAAGAGTGACTGAGGGTTGCACTGGCATAAGTAACAATACAATTCAAGATTGTTAAAGCGCTGAATAAAATCAAATTAATCAAGAAGTTCAGTTTAGTTTAGTTTATTGATACGAGTATCTGGGTACAATTAAAAAGCTTGTGTTGTGTGGTAACCACGCAACCTAGCCATACAGTGAAAAAATCGAGGGCATTGTTTCAAAATAGAACACTAATAAAATGAACAGCCAATTTATGGAACTATGAGATGGCAGCTCCACTTCCATAAATTCTCAGCACAACCCTAAGCACTTTGCAGTCAATTAGGGTATTCCTGTGGTTAGTTCTTTCACCACCGCAAGCACAATCTGCCATTGACATGAAAATAGGCACAAAGTGCTGGAGTAACTCAGCAGGACCGAAGGCATCTCTGGAGAAAAGGAATAGGTGATGTTTCGGGTCAGAATCGTTCTTCAGACTAATGACATGATAAAGGACCTGGCCAGTCCAATCAATGTTAACCTTAGAGTCAAAACCCTTACATTAATTTTCTGTGCCTTTGCTTCTCTCCGTGTTTACTCCAAGTGGTGTTCAATGTGAAAGAGGATTGATCCATCACCCGAGGCAGATCAGTGGATGGTGACAAGGAGAAGGTTTAATTGCCTATGTTTGGCCTGATTTCATGAAACTTCGTGGAGTCTCAAGAGTTTAGAGTGTTTTATTGTCATATGCCCCAAGGAACAAAGAAATTTGCACTTGCAGCAGCACAACAGATATGTAAACAGTACTTTGTAATCAACATTGAGGTTCCCACAGATATTTCTTCTTGACTGTATCTAGTTTGGTAGACTTGTCCTGTTGGTGAGACAGGACATAAGCAGGAATGGTGAGGATGCAGTCTAATGCATGGGCTAAAAGGTATGATTCCCTGAGTGTAACTATATCAGACTGTTGATTATTTATCTATGGGGCATCTGTCCTGATTTTGACATGTTACCAGAGATTAGCAAAGATGATTTTTCAATATTGACTGGGCTCACTGTGTCTTTGTCAATTCAATGCACAAGTTGGTGATGGATGGTCCTTTTAGCGTTGCATTTATTTATTATCCCTTAAGACTGATACTTCAGTCCAATGCAGAAGGAATCCTGCTATTTCAAAATGATATATCAAACTGAAACCTTTCTCTGTTCATTTGAAGAACTATTGTTCTCCAATTGGTGTCATTTAAGCTGAAAATGTAAGATTCCTCCTGGGCTGAACAGAAATGTCATGTGATTATTTACTTAATTATAACTGTGGGACTTAAACCTTCAATCCCAAAACCACAGATAAGTTCATAAATTCATAGGTTATAGGAGCAGAATTAGGTCATTTGGCCCATTAAGTCTATCCCACCATTCCATCATGGCTACTCTATCTTTCCTCTCAACCCCAATCTCCTGCCTTCTCCCCATAACCCCTGATACCAGTTTTATTTTGATGAAGGAAATTGCAGTGCCTCATATATGGCCACAGAGACAACAGTAGGGAGAATCACTAGGCGCTAATGTCTTCCAACAAAAATACAAATGCAGACAGACTTCAGATTAAACTTTTTTCTGTCTGACACCACAATGAAGAGGAACCAAAGGGAATATTATCCCCGAAGAGGAACTTTATACAATTACAGGCAAATCTAAAATTCAAATTCATTTTAATTATTATGACTGAATGGTCTATTACAAACCATGGCACCAGAAGACAATTAATTATAACAGACAAATCCCAAATGGTGAATAATGAATGCTTTCTTCAAACCTTCCATTAAAATAAGTCACGTTTGTAAATTGGGAATCAGCCTTGTAATCAGATAAGTGCCAACAGAATGACCTGAAACTAATGAGGCACTGGTTTTATTGCTCACATCATATCGGCGGCATTTGATTACATAGTTAAATATTTATTCTACTGAAAAGATTAACTATGTCTCCTCAGATACAGGTATTAAGTCCATGGCCATTCTGTTGTTTGTCTTCCAAACTTTTTTTTTCCTCTGGCGTTGACAAAAGCGAAGGCATGTTTCACCATTGTCGCAAGGCTTGGGGGACCCTTGCCAAGTAGCCACTTCATATAACAAAATCAGCAATTTGTACCTTGAATATTACCTTATCCACAATCATCAGCTAATGTTCAACAGAGCCGAAAGGAGCATGACAAGGAAAGTCCCAGGGATGCATAACTCAGAAACATACAGTGAGATGGATTTTTCTGTGGAACAATTGAGAAACCCATCCATTTATTTATTTTCTAAAACATAGCTTTGCTCTGTTATCTTTTCCCCTGGCTGACTCTCAGTTAGATAGAGGAGGGTCAATTGTATATTCCAAAATCCCTCTCGGTGATGGGTTTTCATCGGCGTATGTGCAAGTGTACAAGAGTGATCGGGTGAAACTGAGGGGAGATTTAAATTGAAGTATAAAATTATGAGAGACCCATAATAGGTCTGGATAAAGGGCTTATTTCCCCTGGTAAAGAACTCAATAATTAAGAAGGCATTCATTTCATGTGACTACAGGAAGATTGCATTTAAAATTCTCCTGGATGACTAGATCAATTTAAATCTATATTCTTGCCAGTATAGATTTAGTTTTACCATTTTGTTGCTGTCATGGACCCAATACACCAAATAGATATTTTCTGTGAGCAAATATATTTTCAAATGATTACTTTCTAAGATTGCTACTTAGGTAATGGTGATTTTTATTGCTTTCCTTCACATGTGTCCTCGGGTAATATACTATTAAGAAACATTTAGACAGCCACATGGATAGGACAGGTTTAGAGGGATATGTGCAAAATGCAGGCAGGTGGGACTAGTGTAGATGGGACATGTTGGACTCTATGACTATTAGTGTTTCTGTTTGCTTTAAATACCAGGTCATTTTCACAGTTCTCCTTCAAGAATGTTCCCAAAACTAATTTTTAGATTGCTTTGATAATTGGTTCAATCCCTTCCTCAAAATCTTCTTCATTTTTAAAATGTAGTATAGAAACAATAACCAGGCCTTAAATGTTAGGTTTTTAAATGCATTCAATAATATTTAAAAAACATAATAATATCAAACCATGCATATTTGAAAATAATAATTTGCATCTCCAGGAATGAAGACAATAACTGCTTTCTTACATTTAAAAAAATCTATCCTCTTCAACCATGAAAGTTTATAATGTCATTCATTACGATTCGCTATACACCAGTCAAGTCCTTCATTTATAGGCCTTAGTGTTTGAAAAAAAACCGGCTGGCTGATAAAATTCTCCCAAAACAGTCATTAAAACTTCAAGTAATTGTCTACTAAATTCAAAAAGCTGACAGCTCTGCTCTACAAGTTAACAGAGTGCGTGTTTGTTTTGAATTGACAACCGAGCTTTACTTCAAGCTGAATGCTTTACGACCAACTGAATAATTGTCACAATGCACCACAAAATAGGGACATGAGCAGAGCTTGTTTTTGGCTCCAGATACTATGACGGAACTAAAGAAACCAAAGCCAAGCTAAGGGTTGATGCAAAAATGTTCGAAGTTTGGCAAAGTGAGATTGAAAGGCCTTTTTTGAGGATCTCCTTATGATAACTCATTGTCTTTGAATTTCTCAGAAGGATTTGCTAATAACCTTACAACAGTGAGAAATGGTGGTAAACTCAGTAATTAAGTAACTTCCCAATATAACAAAATCTGTCAGATATAACAAATGTTTATATATTTAAAACAAGCTGGAAAGGGTTCAGAGAAGATTTATGAGGATGTTGCCAGGAATCGAGAGCCTGAGCTATAGGGAGAGGTTGAGTAGGCTGTGTTATTCTTTGGAACACAGGAGGATGAGGTGTGATCTTATGGAAGTGTATAAAATCGTGAGAGGAATAGATCGGGTAGATGCACAGTCTCTTGCCCAGAGTAGGGGAATCGAGGATCAGAGAACGTAGGTTTAAGGCGAAGGGGAAAAGATTTAATAGAAATCTGAGAAGTAACATTTTCATACAAAGGGTGGTAGGCATATGGAATGAGCTGCCAGAGGAGGTAGTTGAGGCAGGGACTATTGCAACGTTTAAGAAATAGTTGGACATTGTAGATATGTCCCCATCCACTTTAATGTAAACACATAGAAGGGATGCATTTTAATTTTCTTTTATATGGATAGGATAAGTTTTGGAGGGATATGGGCCAAACGCAGGCAGGTGGGACTAGTATAGCTGGAACATGTTGGCTGATGTGGGCAAGTTGGGCCTGTTTCCACACTGTACGACTCTGACTCTATGGCACATTGTATTGAGTTCATTTCAGGATTGAATCAGAAAGTACTTATTCAGGTCAATGGCAAAAAGCGTTGAAATAGGAGTGGGAATTAGGATAATTGAAGTTATGATGAAAGCATCATAGAGCCACAGCACGGATATATGCACCCACCATCAAGCACCCATTGACATCAATCCTACCCTAACCCAGTTTATTCCTTTCACAATCCTAAAAACAATTCCACCCCCTCGCCTCACCCTCTAGGACGCTATCGCTCAGCTATACCTCAAACAGGTTTACAGTAGCCAACTAGCCTACCAACCTGCAGATTTTTGTGATGTTGGAGTAAACCTGAGCAGCCAGAGGTTTCTCATGTGGAAACAGGGAGAACATGCCAACTCCACACAGACAGCGGCAGAGACCAGGATTGAACCTGGGCCACTGCAGCGGAGAGGTAGGGACTCTACCAGCTGTGCCACAAAGTAAGAGTCTTCAAGAGTCTAAAAGACCAGAATATTGGTGTCAGCAGAGGTTAATGTTGACCTCAATCAAAATTTGCGCAACTTCAGCAATCTTATGGGAGAAACTTTTGACGAATGTTGAAAGATCTTTCCATGGAATGCCCTTTGATCTAGTCTCATGTGAGCATAAAAGTGATGTCATATCCAACTGTCAAATATAACCCAATTTGTTGAAATCTAAAATAAAGATATTCTCCAGACCCACCCTGAACTGCTGAAGAGTTTGCACATCCAGAAACATTCAGAAATATTCAGAACTTTAAAAAACTTAAAAGACAGTCAACATTGGGCTGAAGTTAAAAATAAAACTTCAAAGCACTTTAAAAATCTCTAAGCTATCAAGCCATTAGAGAGATTTAAAAAAAGAATAAAGAATGATTTTTAATAAAAGACTTCTTAAATTATTCAGCCACGGGCAAGTCTTTAAATTAACAAGCTGCTAACACATCCGCTATTTAGGTCTCTCACAACTCTTCCTTCCCAACACAATCTGTGGAAACAGAGTCCTTGCGTCTTCTCAGATACTTTGGATAAGATTTAGCTTAGCTTAGAGATACAGCGCAGAAACATGCCCTTCAGCCCACCGAGTCCGCACCGACGAGCAATCCCCACACATTAACAAGACCCTGCCCACACTAGGGACAACCTTTACATTTATACCAAGCCAATTGACCTACAAACCTGTATTTGTTTGGAGTGTGGGAGAAAACCCACACAGGTTACGGGGAGAACGTACAAACGCTGTAGAGACAAGCACTCGTAGTCAGGATCGAACCCGGGTCTCTGGTGCTGTAAGGCAGTAGCTCTACCGCTCCACCACCTAGCCGCACGTTACCTGGGAGTGCGGTGGGGAATCATTCTGAGCCGGTTTCAACTTCAGAACCAAGACGCTAAATTGGCACAACAACTTGGCATTTCTACAACGGAATATGCATGCATCAACGTTTAAAGGCGGCTGTTAGATTTGTGGAGTAAGGGCAGCAAACTACTACTATAAATCCAGGTCTTAGAATTGAGGGCAGCACAGTGGTAGAGCTGCTTCCTTACAGCGCCAGAGACCCAGGTTTCCATCCTGATTATGGGTGCCGTCTGTACATTCTCCCTGTGACCACGTGGGTTTTCTCCGGGTGCTCTGGTATTCCCCCCCCCCCAACTCAAAAGACGTGCAGGTTTATGTTAATTGACTTTGGTAAAGTAGTAAATTGTCGCCAGTCTGTAGGGTAGTAGGGTAGTGTTAATGTACAGGGTGATTGCTGGTCGGCGTAGACTCGGTGAGCCATAGTTTCTGTTTTCATGCCGTATTTCTAAAGTCTAAAGTAAATTTTGCAAAACGGGGATGTCGAAAGTACAAAGTTCAAAAAAATGAGTCGAGATAATAGATCAACCATAATCCACTCGAATGGGGAAAGGAACTGTCGGGGCTAAGTGGCCTTTTAAAAAAAATCCTGATTGCGGTTGTAACTTTATTCTTACAGATTTGTTTTCCCTTCCACAGTACTTATGCAGAAACGCGATAAAGAAATGCAATTGACGATCCCATCAGACACATCTCTGCTTTTATCTGGGCCTCAGTGGTTTGAAGTAATTAAGATGATGATGCACCTGGTGAGGAAACAAGGGACACAGCTGTAGCCAAACAGATAGTGGGTAGATGCCTACACAACTGACTGCATCCACTTTGAAGCCAATCCTAATTAATGTTTGGCTCCATGGTGTTTTTGTACCACAGCGAGGACTCAATGTATTGTAGTGATTGCACTTCAAAAGGTTATTGACGCCTCCGCAGAACACAAGGCTTGCTTATTTGCAATGTCAGTCACAAACTCACCCTTGGAGCTCGACTCGCTTGCCGGGAAGGAGAAAGGAAACGAGGGAGATTGTCACAGCTCAGGATGAAAGAGGAACTTGGCTTTCAGGCACAGTGTATAAATGACTTGGACTTAATTCAGCAATCTTTTCAGAAATCTCCCTGGCATCCCCCTTGGAATAAAGAGCACTAGATGCAAGTTGTGTTTATTGTGAAGACTTGTTAATCAAAACCAAAATCCTTAGCAGGGGATAAATTTGCTCAGAATCTAAATTCCTTTGTAACTGGGACTATGGTTCCATTTGGCAGAAGTCTCTTTTTCATGCACAAACTTATTTCCACATCAATTAAAACTATGGAGCAGAAGAAGTCCTGAGGAAATTCTCCCCTCTATCTTCTCCCACATTAAGCAATAGAATGATCTCACAGCAGTATTTACTGGACTTGCTTTTAGGGCCTGTCCCACTTAGGCGATTTTAAGGCGACTGCTGGCGACTAGGATGTCGCCGACAGTTCGCCGGACATGATCGTGAGGAGTCTTCCAAAAATCGTAGTGGATCTCGGCGCGTCGCTGAGAAATCATCCGGTTTGAAATTTCTCGGCGACAGCTGGCTTGTCGCCAGGTATCGTTGCTTATTGTGGGCGCTGTCGCATGCTGTCCCCAGGTTTGATAGGTTCTCTTAGATGCATTTAGAAGCACATAATATTAAAATAAGTAAAGTCATTTCAAAATACCCTAAAATGCTTGTGTTTAACCAATTTATTTACCGTCAGGACATTTCACAGGTAGATTGGAGGCGACAGTTTGACGGTCAAGTAAGTGTGGGAATTTTCGCGATGTTTTTGGCCTCAGCCATTGCATTTAAAGTGGGCTCCAAAGCGAGATATGCAACCCAGAAACCAGATATGCATCTCCCTTACATTTTCAAAGAATGCCCACACACTTTTCACAAAAATCCACTGAACCACTTTTTAAATTAATTTTTTAAATACAGCTATTAGGAAACTGGAAGGAAATCCAGTTTATTCCTTGTTACAATGAAGCTTGGTTTTCAAGTAACCCGGGCAAGATGTTTTATTTCAAAACTCTCAAGTACTTACCGACTTCTCAGTGATTTCAGCGAAAATTAGGATGCCGGAGAAGCATTGACAGCTTGGGAATTTTCGCGATGTTTATGGCAATCTGCCATTACATTTAATGTGGGCTCCCAACCCAGATATGCAACCCAGAAGCCAGATATGCATCTCCCTTACATTTTCAAAGAATGCCCACACACTTTTCACAAAAATCGACTTAACCACTTAAAAAAAAATTTTTTTAATACAGCTATTAGTAAACTGGAAATAAATCCAGTTTATTCCTTGTTACAGTGAAGCTTGGTTTTTAACTAACCCACACAAGGTGTTATAGTTCAAAACTCTCAAGTACTTACCGACTTGTCAGTGATTTCAGCGAAAATCAGGACGCCGGAGAAGCATTGACAGCGTGGGAATTTTCGCGATGTTTCAGAAGACACTGTAATCTCGACCTGACTCGGCATTGTCGTGGTCATTGTCGTCAGGGTAAAAGAAAATTTTGGTGCTCTACTACGACTTTGACAGTCGCCGGCAATCGCCAAAAAAATCGCCTAAGTGGGACAGGCCCTTTATTCACCAATAACCTCGACTGGGAATGGATCAGTCATCCCTATACTAGTTAGTAAAAGGGAACTTTTACAGTCTCTAATCTCAAAGTGTTTCCGGGCCAAGGAACCGTAACTGAAATTTGTATTTGAGGAAAATGTTATATCTCTTCTGTGCACAGTTTAATTCAGTTTAGAGATACAGTGCGGAAACAGGCCCTTCGGCCCACCGTGTCCGCATCGAACAGCGATCCCCGCACATAAACACTATCCTATACACACCAGGGATAATTTACACTTATAACAAGTCAATTAACCTACAAACTGTATGTCTTTGGAGTGTGGGAGGAAACCAAAGATCTCGGAAAAAACCCACGCGGTCACGGGGAGAATGTATACAGACTGCACCTGTAGCCGGGATCGAACCCGGGTCTCCGGCACTGCAAGCGCTGTAAGACAGCAACTCTACCACTGCGCCACCGTGCAACAACTAGGCAGCAATTATGTGTTGGGAGTGGGCGAGAAAATAGGATAACATAGAACTAATGTGAAAGTGATTGATGGTCGGCATGGACTCAGTGGGCTGAAGGGCCTGTTTTCATGCTGTAGCTATAACCAATCTAAACTAAACCCTCACAAGGTGTGATCAGCAGTATTAAATGGGCCTGCCAGTGTTGAGCCATTCTAAAAGTAGTAACTTCTGCGAGCAAATGTTGCAGATCCACAACTTACTAAGAGACTGGAATCTGTGACTATATTTAATCACTGGACACTGTAAGCACAACCTAGTCTCGCTGTGAGTCTACAGCCTCGCACTTATCATTATCGTTATCTCTACCGAAATATTACTCCTGGCAAAGTTCTCAACCCCCAGGAACCTCTTGGGCCTGTGGTAGCAGACCCAAACGAGAAGATAGGTTGCTTTTAATGTTTCTGTGTCTTTATGCTTTTTCAATTAACTTTTTTTTTTTTTAAAGTTTTAATTCTATCTTTTTTGAACTATTCCTCTTTGTTTTATGTAACTCTGAAAGTCAAATTGTTTTAAAAGCTATTAAAATATTTCTGTCAAAATTTGCTGAGGGAAGATCCTGGGGCCAGGTTCCCCACATTGCTTTGCTTTAGGTCGACTTACTGTCTGCACATTGACCCCTGACTTAAGGATGCAAAGGGCCAGTGAACTCTCCATATCGGGGAAATACAGGCAACATTGGTGAGGTCCATTGCTGGACTGCAGGTCTGTCTGATGGGATCAAGCTGGTTCACAAATTCCAGGAATAGAATTAGGCCATTTGGCCCATCAAGTCTACTCCACCATTCAATCATGGCTGATCTCTGCCTCTTAATCCCATTTCCCTGCCTTCTCCCCATAATCCTTGGCACCTTTTCAAAACAAGAATTTGTCTGGTTGAATGGGCAGATGATGTTCGAGTCAAGTGGATTTTTTAAGAGAAGGGTAGAAAAGGAATTATTTCAATAGAAATCAATGATATTTAATTTTTGGAGCATTGGTTGTCTTACGCATTAGTTTACTGCTAGGACATTGGAAAGTCTAAATGAAAAAGACAAGCTTATCTATTTTAGTCAATGCTATCTCACTCACGGGGCTCACGTTGTCGACATCCCCGTGGTGAGCCCTGTCAACTGACCTCAGTCAGGCGAACGACAACAAACAGAGACAGCAGAAGCAGAAGCAGCTTCATAACTTCTGCTGCCTCAAACGCAAGAAGAAGAAGATCTCACTCCCAATAATGTGAAACAACAGTGCTATAATTGCATGTTGGCCATCCTTTTGTGTGGTTTGGTGTAGTTTAAACATTGCAGATATTGTTACTTTTTATCTCAGTGGTTGGCATAAAGTGCCAGTGATCTGGTGTTAGC
Organism: Rhinoraja longicauda; assembly: GCF_053455715.1. Taxonomy (NCBI): domain Eukaryota; kingdom Metazoa; phylum Chordata; class Chondrichthyes; order Rajiformes; family Arhynchobatidae; genus Rhinoraja; species Rhinoraja longicauda. The sequence continues at coordinate 30,312,330 of NC_135969.1, read as the reverse complement.
ACCATGGAGAGTACTACTATTAAAGCTCTTGTTTATTTTTATCTTTGTCACATAGAAACATAGAAACATAGAAACATAGAAAATAGGTGCAGGAGTAGGCCATTCGGCCCTTCGAGCCTGCACCGCCATTCAATATGATCATGGCTGATCATTCAGCTCAGTAGCCTGTACCTGCCTTCTCTCCATACCCCCTGATCCCTTTAGCAAAAAGGGCCACATCTAACTCCCTCTTAAATATAGCCAATGAACTGGCCTCAACTACCTTCTGTGGCAGAGAATTCCACAGACTCACCACTCTCTGTGTGAAGAAATGTTTTCTCATCTCAGTCCTAAAAGACTTCCCCCTTATCCTTAAGCTGTGACCCCTGGTTCTGGACTCCCCCAACATCGGGAACAATCTTCCCGCATCTAGCCTCTCCAACCCCTTAAGAATTTTATATGTTTCTATAAGATCCCCCCTCAGTCTTCTAAATTCCAGCGAGTACAAGCCGAGTCTATCTAGTCTTTCCTCATATGTAAGTCCCGCCATCCCAGGGATCAATCTGGTGAACCTTCTCTGTACTCCCTCTAAGGCAAGAACGTCTTTCCTCAGGTTAGGAGACCAAAACTGCACACAATACTCCAGGTGCGGTCTCACCAAGGCCCTGTACAACTGCAGCAGAACCTCCCTGCTCCTAAACTCAAATCCTCTTGCTATGAATGCCAACATACCATTCGCTTTCTTCACTGCCTGCTGCACCTGCATGCTTGCACCATGAATGAACAAACACACTTGATAATATTTGCCTTTCTCTGCTGTTATTCTTACTGCAGGCCAGCAGGTACTAACGATTTGCAGGCATTGCCATTCTTACCAGATGAGTCTGCCTCCAAAGCAAAATAACATGGATTCCATAATACCTGACACCAAGTTGTGGCTAATTACTGCTGTCACCTCCAATAATCGACTCCAGTTAATCCTTGTGCCGGTGCAGTCATAATGCAATCAAGCTCCTGAACTGCGCTTCAAACAGCAACTTCATCTGCCTTCAGCTGTCATGGATGCAACGCACAAGATCGTGAAGTTGCATGGCAGCAAATCCTCCAGGGCTTCTTTGTCAGTGTCTCTCAAATCCACAACCTTCGCCTGGCATTATAAATATGGAGATGTCATTTACCCCGAGCATCCTTCCCAAGTCACAACCTGCCCAGACTGAGAAATGTATCCCTGATCCTGCATTTTTCAAAGTTCAAGACTGCAGTGGATCAAATGGTGGCCCAACATTATTTTCCCAAAAGATAAACACAAAATGCTGGAGTAACTCAGCAGGACAGACAGCATCTCTGCAGAAAAGGAATGGATGATGTTTCAGTTTTTCTGGTTAGATTAAGTTCGAAGAAAAGATAATGTCAAAATACACAGACATAGACACATAGTGCTCGAGTAACATCTCTGGAAGCAGCATTTCTGGAGAAAAATGGAATGGGTGACGTTTTGGGTCGAGACCTTTCTTCAAAGAACGAATCAGGCAACAGTCATAATGGGAATTCTGCATCATTATTTCTTTTGGAGGGAAGAGACTAAGGCTGAAGACAGTAAATGGAAGTATTAATGCGCACTTGATGCCTTTAAAACAAACCACATGCATAATTTCTATCTTCCCAATTGTTTGTCCATTTACGAATTAATTAATATGGGTGCCAGGGGCAATGGAGAGAAGGCAGGAGAATGGGGTTGAGAGGGAAAGATAGATCAGCCATGATTGAATGGCGGAGTAGACTTGATGGGGCGAATGGCCTAATTCTGCTCCTAGAACTTATGAACGTACAGAAAAGTTTCGGAAATTAAGGCATGGGCAAATAAGAGAGATACAATATCCTCAGCAAATTACCTTCCTGATAATATAACTACGAGCACAATGGTGCAGCAAATGGAGCCACTCGTGTTTAGCGTTGAAGACAGGGTTCAAGGCTCACTGCGGGTACTGTCTACGTGATATTTGCACGTCTCCCTGTGACCACATGGATTTCCTCCTGATACTTTGGTCACCTTTCACATCCCAAACAATGCGGAATGGTGGGCTAATTAGCCTCCGTAAATGGCCCTTATCATGCACTAGGATTAGTGTAAATGGATGAATGATGGTCAGCTATCGGGCCTGTTTCTGCGCTGTATTTCTTCATGCTCTTACAACTCCTGGAACTTATTACATGCCAATGAGACTGACCAGTCCACCGTGCCTGTCACAATATCTAAGGCAGACACAAAGGTGACAGCATCTATTAAGTCGACGGGGTTTGATTTGTCAGTGGTATCCAGTGTTGATGTATGTTTACAGGAATCTGGATATTGCCACCTTAATTCTCTGTCAGATTGTGATATTTGGTGAGAAACAAGGTATCACACTAACTGGTTCCATCAAGATAGAAAAGTGTAAGAAAGATTGATTTCCACACAACTGCAGATTAACTTCAGTCTTTGGATAGATTGCAAACTATAATCTTTCTACCAAATAGAGAATCTGACATCTGGAGCTGACACAATATAAATTACCTGTTACTTTTCCCAAATGTCAAAACTAATCCATTGAGAGTTGCTGTAGATTAATTAAAAAGGGTAAGTACTAAATGCAAATCTAAAAAAAAAAAAGAAATAAACTGAATTTTATTTTAAAAGGTCAAGGAAGTTGTTAAGTAACAAGCAATTACACCTAATTATAACATTGTTCTCTTTACAATTTTGCAAACAGGTAATTTTAAGGTCAGAAATTTAAAAATGTAATGCAGTTATATGCTTGTCAACTGACTGAAAATTGTGTTTAGAAATAAATTATTTGGAAAACATCATTCATAAAATAGTTGACACAAAATGCTGGAGTAACTCAGCGGGACAGGCAGTATCTCTGGAGAGAAGGAATGGGTGACGTTTCGGGTCGAGACCCTTCTTCAGAGTTACTCCAGCATTTTGTATGTCCAGAGATGCTGCCTTAGTTACTCCAGCATTTTGTGTCGACCTTCGATTTAAACCAGTATCTGCAGTTCTTTTCTATTCATGAAATAGTAAATACATTTAAAGTAAAGTTTAGCATTGTTCTCTAATGGGAAGGATAAGTGAATGTCCTAAAAATTGCAAATCAGGCATTAATCTATCTTTCCATTTTCGCATGAAAACATTTATGTTTCAATTTTACTTTGGTATCAGAGTTGGAAATCAAATGATAAGCAAGCCTGGTTCTAAAACTAAACACGAGAGGAATAAATCAGGTGGATGCACAGTCTCTTGTCCAGAGTAGGTGAATCGAGGATCAGAGGACATAGGTTTTAGGTGAAGAGGAAAAGATTTAATAGGAATCTGAGGGACAACTTTTTCACACAAAGGGTGGTGGGTGTATGGAACAAGCTGCCAGAGGAGGTAGATGAGGCTGAGACTATCCCAACATTTAAGAAACAGTTAGACAGATATATGGATAGGACAGGTTTAGAGGGATATGGACCAAACGCGGACAGGTGGGACTAGTGTAGCTGAGACACATTGGCTGGTTGGGGTGAAGGATCTGTTTCCACACTGTATAACTCTAGGTTGTATAATAGGTAAAAGTGACAGGTCAGGTTATGGCTTGCTGACATAGTGGATCGAGGGGATGTGGAGGTGGATGATACCAGATGGTGCAGCTACCAATATCAATTATTGTGGCACTACACAAAAGCAGCGATGTAATCGATGGAAACACTCCCATTTTAAGCTCCTGAAAAATCTGATTCATTCATGACCTGAATATGGGCAAACAGTCAAGCAATACCATGAGACCTCACAAAAAGTTGGCATGGAAAGTTAATCATGCCAATAATATACAAAATGTAACCAATTCCGATCATCATGCAGATTGATGACACAATTGAAACACAGCATATAGATCAATTACAGGAGGGATATGAAGGACGAACCTGAAGAATCATTGGAAATAGTCAGTGGGACATGGGAGAAAAAGTCACTGCGGTAGATATGCTACCTGCCTTGAGTTGAGTATGAGTATAATTTGTGAATGTGGTGCCAATATAAGGAATTAATGCAGGAGGCTGGTGCAGTTGTTCATGTGAAAAGCTGTAGAAAAGACAAGAAGGTACAAAGTGCTGCAACTAATACCAAACAGGATATCACTGTTAATTTGGCCTGAGGCAGCCCTGGTGCTGGAGAAGAGATAATTTGTGAGACAGAGAGAAAAGTTTGAATAGGAAGCAGTGGGAAAGATGAAGCAGGTAGAACAATCATCTAGCATATGATCATGTAACTCAATTGACTTAAAAAAAAAATTTTTTTTTAATTAAAATGTTTATTTTTTTAATTTTTAATTTAATTAATTACAGTGCATATAACAACAACAGTAAACCCCATCCCTCCCCTTCCCTACATAATCATGAAAACAAACAAGCAAAAACAAATAAATAAATAAATAAAAATACATTTTAAAAAACATAACTACAATGTGACAAAAAAGACAAAAGCACAAAAACACGAGGCAAGGTAATTTTCATAAGTCAAATATTTCAGTATTTTCACTGCTGGATTCAAAGAAGGTACAAAAGCGTGTGGCATTGAGGGGATAGTTTTACTCGTCCTTAATATGCTGCAGCACTGGGTTCCATATGTTGAAGAACTTTTGAGGGTTGCCAGACAATTCATATCTCAGCCTCTCTACGTGTAACTCAATGAACTTTTGAATGCATCTTCTTTAAAAAGGTCGATTCCCTTGTGGTTGACTATTTTTCCTCAAAACCCCAAGTGGTGAAGTTTGCAGTAGTCCATAGTTTCTAACAGCCCATGGTTCGATGTCCAACCATGGAGGTTGCTCTTTCCATCCTCTTGGTTTCCATTCACCCACCTATCAGGCTTTCATTACTTACCCATAGTAAGCTTCTCTGAAGAAAGACACAAAATGCTGGAGTAACTCAGCGGGTCAGGGAGCATCTCGCGAGAAAAGGAATAGGTGACGTTTTGGGTCGGGACCCCTCTTCAGACTGTGAGTCAGGGGAGAGGGAAACTAGAGATATGAAACGGTACAGAGAACAAATGAATGAAAGGTATGTAAAGAACAAATCAAAGCCAACAACGATGATCAAGGGAAGGTGAAGCCCACAATGGTCAATTGTTGGCTGAGGAAAAGTTGATAAAGAGTAAATACAAACAGTGAAACTAAACAGGCTGACAGTGAAACTAGTAGGATGAGTAGGGTGGGGGAAGGGACAGAGAGAGAGGGGATGCAAGGGTTACTTGAAATTAGAGAAATCAATATTTATACCACTTGGTTGTAAACTGCCCATGCAAAATATGAGGTGCTGATTCCACTCACCCCTTTACTGGCTCCTCTCACAGTGCCTTTTTGACTCGCTGTTTTGCTGCTCCTTTTCCTAGCTTTGTCAAAAATGCTGGAGATCTGACCCCATGGCCACCCCACTTTCCCTCCTAGACTCTCTGTTTCCATCTGTGCCCCATTCCAATTTCCCATTTTTGCAAATTCCCTCTCTTCTCAAAATCCCATTCCTATCCCCGCACCGTAAATCCTCCAATCCTTGAAACCTGCAGGTTTCAGTAAGTCCCATCTGCCCGATTTCAGAACAAGCGCCATCTCTCCCTCTCTCTCTCCGATTGCAGGAACCCCAAGTGTTGTGTCATCCATAACTGCAGAACACTCAGTGCAGTCCCTGCTCCTGAGGGTGGCGTTACTGAAACACAGAAAGCTTCTTTTAGCATGAGCCTATGGTTGGAGAAGACACACTGCAACAGGACATTTAAATTTCTTCACTCTCCCACTGCAAGAGGCACCCATTATTCATGAAACCTCTGATCAGCCTGAGAGAATTAATAACCCAACACGCAGAGTGTTCCTATGTGTGCAGAGGGAGAAAGTGATAGTCTAAACATGCTGGAAACATTTACGTGTCCTTTCTTCCACTGTGATTACATTTATGGGAAGCCACAAATCTGTGATTCTCATTATTATGGTTTTAATTACATCATTATATATTTATATATTTAAAAAGAGATTGAACTGCTGTTAATGTGATTTAGGGAAATCAATGTTAATCTGCCACAGGATAATGAGACAGACACACAAAGCTGGAGTAACTCAGCGGGCCAGGCAGCATCTCTGGAGAAAAGGTCTGAAGAAGGTTCTCGACCCGAAACGTCACCTATTCCTTTTCTCCAGAGATGCTGCCTGAACCGTTGAGTTACTCCAGCTTTTTGTGTCTGTCTTCAGTTTAAACCAGCATCTGCAGTTCGGCCCTGCACAGGATGAAGAGAGATGGGGTTGTTTCTATTACTGAGGCCACCAATGGCAGGAAGACCCTGCTGCTGTCAATAGGACTTTAATGAGGGAATATTTCCTGAAGACCAATTATGGTGGGCTCACAGCCTCCCCAGCTGAGATTAGCTAAAGCCCATGGATCACAATCGTGACTTTCTGGAACTGTACAGCTCAGTATGATGTGGAGAAATATATTCACCTCTTAAAGAAAAAGAGAAATGAACAGATAAAGGTCCTGGAAAGCTCTTTTGCTACACAGCATGCTGAGAAGGCCTTTAGATTAAACGAAGCAAGCATGTTTCGCACCAAGCATGAGCTGCTGCTTTGTTTAATCGAAAGGCCTTCTCAGCATGCCGTTTAGCAAACGAGCTTTCCAGGATCTTTATTTGTTCAATTCTCCTTTTCTTAGCATTTAAAGTCACCTCCCCAAGAGGCAGGGGGAAATCCTTATTTGTTACACAGCACATTACAGTCTCCGGGACAAGAGCCACTGTAGTGTGCCGTGTAACAGATAAGGATTCCCCCCTGCCTCTTGGGGAGGTGACTTTAAATGCTATGTAAATATATTTTAAAAGGAGTTAGATGTCACTGTCAGTGCGGACAACGTATGAGACTGTGACGAGTTGCAAGCGCAGAGTACAATCAGTCTTCCCTGTCAGTGGAAAGGCAGTGGAGGGCACCAGTATAATGTGATCCGTATTTTGTATGCAGTCCTCCTAAGAGGGTGGGAATGCTTAGTGCAATTGGAAGCAAATTGACTGAACTCTGTTCCACTGCCTGCAACACCCATGGTCATTGGGGGTTCTTCCAATGTCCTCTGCTGGGCGAACAGGCAGCTTTGATCAAAGAAAACTATCCATGTAATTTATTATCTTTGTGAAGATGAGAGTCACTTTAAATGATGCACACTGACTGCTTCATCAAGACAGGAAGAATGGAAGATAGACACAAAATGCTGGAGTAACTCAACGGGCCAGGTAGCACCTCTGGAGAAAAGGAATAGGTGATATTTCGGGTCGAGACCCTTCTTCAGAGTCTGAAACGTCAAAACATCACCTATTCCTTTTCTCCAGAGATGTTGCCAATCCCACTGAATAACTCCAGCATTTTGTGTCTATCTTTGGTGTAAACCAGCATTGGTAGTTCCTTCCTACACAGGAAGAATTGATATGATTTAGTATATATATGCTTAATTCAAGGACATTGGACCTTACAAGCATTTCATGAGATCAACATCCTGACGTATTTTTCCAATTCTGTGCAGTCAGTTTGACAGGTTACAATGGGCACAAATTGCTCAAGTAACTCAGTTGATTAGGCAGCATCTCTGGGTCCTGACCCAAAACATTGCCTATCTCCTTTTCTTAGCATTTAAAGTCACCTCCCCAAGAGGCAGGGGGAAATCCTTATTTGTTACACAGCACATTACAGTCTCCGGGACATCATACAAAGACCATCATTTATTACCCAAGTTCGATAAGGTCATGGTGAGCCACCTTGTCAAAGCCACTGCCATGCTTCTGGTGAAGATATTACCACAGGGCCTAAAAGTGTGAAACCCTGGGATTTTGTCTAGAAAGTGAAGAAAGAGGAATATATTTCCAAGTCAGACCACATAGTTCCACATTCCATTTTACAGATTAATCCCATCCATCCACTCATTTTTTCAGTAATCCATCAACTCCTTCCAGATTCCACCATGGGCATTTTGAGTGGCATAATAAGGTGCCAGCATGCAAAAGAAAAGCAGACCACCTAGAGGAAGCCCATGTGCTTATCGGGAGAACTGCAAATGCCATATGTGGCCTGGGAACCTCTCTCTCTCTATTCATCTCCCTTTCCTTCTTGCCCACTCCCCCCCCCCCCCCCCACCCCTCTGGGCCTCTCTGCCTCTCCTCTCTCACTGCCCCCCCAGAGAAATTGTTGGCAGCATTTTGGCAAATGTAACACACTAATGCACAGAGCCCTCTGAGTGCATCATGTCATGTCAACTGGCATGCAGTACTTGTTTGATAATAGACAATAGACAATAGGTGCAGGAGTAGGCCATTCGGCCCTTCGAGCCAGCACCGCCATTCAATGTGATCATGGCTGATCATTCTCAATCAGTACCCCGTTCCTGCTTTCTCCCCATACCCCCATAACACTTTCATTAAATTATATTATGTATAAGTGTCACTTAAAATACTTGACAAGTTTGGTAAAGGATCCCACTCCACCTGGGTTACTGCTGCCATAGTCTGCAGCAACCCCAAAGAGGGACCTTCTGAAAATGTCCATCGTTACTGATTAAGCCCTCTCTCACCTTGCAATTTATGCCCATAATCCCACCCTTTCATCATCGGCCTTGCCTGTCAACCAAGCATCTGTACTACCTAACAGTCCAATCATCTGCCCGAATCCAACCTCCCATCATCTGTGCAACATGCCACCATCCGCCCATCTGTTCATCCGCCCTCCAGGGTGGCTTGGTGGCACAGCGGCAGAGTTGCTGCCTGACAGCGCCTGACTCGATCCTGTCTATGGGTGCACGTCTGTATGGACTTTGTACGCTCTCCCCGTGACCTGCTTGGGATTTCTCTGGAACCTCCGGTTTCCTCCCACACTCCAAAGACGTACAGATTTGTAGGCTAATTGGGTTGGTATAATTGTAAATTGACCCGAGTGTGTGTAGGATAGTGTTAGTGTGCGGGGATCACTGTTTGGTGCGGGCTCGGTGGGTTGAAGGGCCTGTTTCCACACTGTATCTCTGAACTAAACTAAACTAAACCTACCCACCCTCCACCACCGGCCTGCATCACCACTTTTCCATCTCATCACCTGCCACTTGTACGAAGCAAACAATGCTTGCAATCTAATAAATCAAATCTGAATATTACTGAGATCGTACAGCTTGCAGATACTGACCTGTTCATTATCTTAAGAGTTGTGACTGGAACTGAATGTTGTGTAGTCATTTGTAACACTATTGCCTCTAATATGGGACAGGGGCGGTGGGGAGGTGTTATTAATGAAGGAGTTAAAGATGTTTGGGCCTAGGTCAGTGTTCCAAGGAACTTCTGCAGTAATATCCTGAGGCTGGTATCGATCTGAAGAAGGGTCTCAACTCAAAACTATCAGGTACTATTGCAGCATTTAAGAAACATTTAGACAGGTACATGGATAGGGTAGGTTTAGAGGGATATGGGCCAAAAGCAGGAAGTGGGACTACTATAGATGGGCCATGTTGGTCGGCATGGGCATGTTGGGCCAAAGGGCCTGTTTCCACACTGTGTGACTCTATGACTCTCTACGACTCTAAAACATCATCTTCTGTTTCCCTCCATAGATGCTGCCTGACCTGCTGAGTTTTCCAGCACTTTGTTTTTTGCCCAACCATTATCCTTTGTTCTAGAAAGACAATGGGAGTTTCCCTTTGACTTCATAGCTTATTGCCGGCAGTATTTAGCTTATTTTCATTAAGTCCCGTGTAACTTAAGCTCTAAAATGCACAGAATAATTAACACATTAACATACTCTTTCTTCCAAACCAACCAAAGGACGAACAACCAAACTGATGAAAGAAACTCCCTTTCATCACATTGACTACGAAACATAAAAAACATAAAATGTTTTTTTACGTACATTACGGTACCCAACCTTCTAACTCGTTGGTTGGCTCTTTTAGATGAAATATATTTTTCTTCCCGTTTCTCTACTATCATTTGCCTTATGTTGTCATGCTCAAAAATATATAAATCTCAAAACCAGATGGGAATCTGTTTGAAATATATGTATTATTCAAACAGATTGCCCATCTGGCTTCATGATCTTTTATTCACACACACATTTACATATACATCAATCTATCTCCGATGGCAGTATACACATGGTACATGAGCACAGGCCTTCAGGTCAAGCAGGGTTAGATGGAGACCAAAGGACAAGTGGACCAGAGTCTGCCATGGTATTTCAGTCCTCATTATACAGCGACTCATTCTGTCATTATTATTTTTCCATTAAGCCTACCCCCTTTGTCCAAATCCACATTTATAATGAAAACTGCCTGTGAAAAACGATGCCGAATCATATCACTCTAGTTCACCTCCACTGGCAGAAGTGCATTGCTGCAATCTGACAAGATTAGCTAGACTTATTTTCTATTATTGACATAATCATCTGTGTTTTTTTTTGTGGAAAAAGCCGTCGGGAACTGTGTGCGGATTTAGCATTTTACGTAACTCACGGTTATCATGCTTTAGAAGTTATTGAAGTAAATAATTTTTTTAAGAGCCAATGGAAGAGAAAGCCAGCAGCCGTTTTATGACATCTGAGAATGAATTACTCAAAAATCTTCCAGCTGTATAATTTGCAACTTTAGAATGAGCTGACTACCTTCCTCCAGGCATGCCGAAAAGCAACAACTGAACCAAACAACTCTCAATGTCACTCCCCTCAATTCTATAAAGTATCAGAACAGTCTAAAAACGGGTTCCGACCTGAAACGTCACGTATCCATTTACTCCAGAGATGCTCAGTTACTCTCGCATTTTGTGACTATCTTTGGTATAAACCAGCATTTGCAGTTCATTTTCACTACAAACTATCTGCTGGCTTCTCACGTTGAACAGTAATCACTGCAGTGCAGAGAATATATTGTAGGTAAAATACTATGCTATGAGGTATTCCCAGAACTGCATCCTCCTGCTGCCTGAATTAAAATGAGTCCATACATTATTTACGGAACAGTCTGCCTGACTTCGGCATTTTATAAAATGCCATGCATTTTTTCCGAAATATATTGAGGTCATATGGGGAAGTCAGCATGGTTCTAAAACTAATAGGCAATGCCTCACAAAAACCACTGGAATTCTTTGCAAAGCTGAGTAAACTAATGAGGAAAGTGCAGTTGATAAAACTTACGAGCATTATAAAAATGCAATTATGAAAGTTTTGCTTTTAAGGGTTTAAAATAAGATAAGCATTTTGCACAACTAATAACATAAATGAACTGCAAATTGGACAGGCAATTGATTATGAACGGGATTCTAAATGAACGTCTGTGACTCGTGGTGATCCACAGGAGTTCCAGTCTCGCTTTTCATTCAAAAATGATGCAGAACTGAACGTTACTGATGTTGCTAGAAAATAAACTGATAGACATCAAGTTGTGCCTTGATGTATCCAAAGACAAGACGGAAGATTTCAAGTTGATTTGGATAAATTGTATACCAAATACGTATGGCAAGGAATAGCAGATGGATTTATCTGGGATAACGTTCAGGTCATGTACACAGATCCAGAGAGCCAGAACTAAACAAACCGTGGGAATTTATGTGATTTAATATCACCGACCAATCTGGAATTCTTAACACATGCTCGTGCTATGACTACCACTCTCGACTCAAACCAGTTTCCACTCAACCCAAGAGAATTCTCAACAGATTTGTGAATACATTTTTTAAAAAGACCAGCTCTCGATCAGCTTTGCACTGGAAAGCAAAGGAAAATATAATGTTCGGAGGATACTTGGGATGGAAGGCGTATTTTTGCTACTGTTGATTCAAGATTAAAAAGATTTTATAGAAGGCACATTGGTTGTTGGAGCTAGGCAAATGGAGGGCATTCACTTGCACTCCCTTGCAGATAATGGATTGTATTGGCACATGAAAAGGTAAGCCATTCGTCACATAATACCAGGCCTCTTACCTGCTCATGACCAGTCAATGTTGAACCACTGGATGCAGTCACTGGGGGCTCTGCAATGGTAAATGTCAAGAATAGTTCCGTTTTGTTTAGTTTGGAGACACAGCATGGAAACATGCCCTTCAGCCCACCGAGTCCGCACCAACCAGCGATCCCTGCACATCAACACTATCCTACACACACACTAGGGACAATTTGTTACACATACACCAAGCCAATTAACCTACATGCCTGATCTCGGAGAAAACCCAAGCGGTCACGGGGAGAACGTACAAACTCCGTACAGACAGTACCCGTAGTCGGGATCGAACCCGGGACCCCGGCGCTGCAGGCGCTGTCAGGCAGCAAATCAACCGCTGCGCCACCGTGGCCGCTTGTCAAGAGTTGATTTGACTCCTTTTTTGGAGACAGTTAATGTGTGACATTAATGAGTAGGAAGATGATTTTAATCAATCAATTATTTAAAAAAGTTGGACAGGGGCACCAGCAGCACTTAGAACTCTGTGAGTGAAAGGAAAACTGGCAGAAACTTTAAAAACTGGCAAATACAAAGTACAGCACAAAGGCAGAACAGCAGCATTGCATGAGGCAGATCTGGAGGAACAAATGAAGGATGGAAGGAGAAGGAGTGATATTCCTGGCACAGAAAACATTTTCCATTAAGAATATTGCAGAGCAATCCGTACAATGCATGCATCTGGAGAGATTGATGCTCTCAGTGTGCCAGTGTGGGAAGAACACAATTTGCTGGGCAATGCAAGTTTATCAGGATTTTTAGTTTAGTTTAGTTTAGTTTAGTTTAATTCATTTATTTTAGTTTAGAGATACATCTTAGAAACAGGCCCTTCGGCCCACCGAATCCACGATGACCATTGATCACCCATTCACACTAGTTCCATGTTATCCCAATTTCTCATCCACTCCCTACACATTAGGGGCAATTTTTTCACCCGGTAAAGATAGAGTCATTGATTCATCTTCATAAATCATAGGAGCAGAATTAGGCCATTTGGCCCATCGAGTCTATTCCACCATTCAATCATGGCTGATCTATCTTTCCCCCTCAACCCCATTCTTCTGCTTTCTCCCAGTAATTCCACAGCGGATCTCCTTTCTAAAGGTACATCCTTTTATTCTGAGACTGTACCCTCTGGTCCTAAACTCTCCAAATAGTGGAAACATCCTCTCCACATCCACTCTATCCAGGTCTCTCAGTGTTCGTCAGAGAGCTAAAACAACATGGAAACAGGCCCTTCAGTCCACCTTGTCAATGCTGACCAAGGATGCACTCGATCAGGTCCTGGGGATTTATCCACCTTAATGCACGGCAAAACTGCAATGCCTCCTCTTTTGATAATTTTATACAATCTATGACATCTCAACTCCTATCTTTAACAGGACCTATTATTTCCCCAGCCGCCTTTTTACTCTTAATATACCTGCAGAACCTCTTTGGATTTCTCTGACGTTTGCCTGCCAGATTCATTGAATGTTCTCCTGACTGCCTTCTTGTTTGTATTCGTACACTTTAGTTTTAGTTTAGTTTAGTATAGAGATACAACGTGGAGACCAGCGATCCCCTTGCACAGCACTTGCTACACAACAAGGACAATTTACAATCTTTACTGAAGCCAATTAACCTGCAAACCTGTACGTCTTTGAAGTGTGGGAGGAAACCGGAGCACCAGGGGAAAGCCCACATGGTTAATGACTTAGACGAAGGGAATAAAAGTACCATTAGCAAATTTGCAGATGATACTAAGCTGGGGGGTAGTGTGAATTGTGAGGAAGATGCAATAAGGCTGCAGGGTGACTTGGACAGGTTGTGTGAGTGGGCGGATACATGGCAGATGCAGTTTAATGTAGATAAGTGTGAGGTTATTCACTTTGGAAGTAAGAATAGAAAGGCAGATTATTATCTGAATGGTGTCAAGTTAGGAGGAGGGGGAGTTCAACGAGATCTGGGTGTCCTAGTGCATCAGTCAATGAAAGGAAGCATGCAGGTACAGCAGGCAGTGAAGAAAGCCAATGGAATGTTGGCCTTCGTAACAAGAGGAGTTGAGTATAGGAGCAAAGAGGTCCTTCTACAGTTGTACCGGGCCCTGGTGAGACCGCACCTGGAGTACTGTGTGCAGTTTTGGTCTCCAAATTTGAGGAAGGATATTCTTGCTATGGAGGGCGTGCAGCGTAGGTTCACTAGGTTAATTCCCGGAATGGCGGGACTGTCGTATGTTGAAAGGCTGGAGCGATTGGGCTTGTATACACTGGAATTTAGAAGGATGAGGGGGGATCTTATTGAAACATATAAGATAATTAGGGGATTGGACACATTAGAGGCAGGAAACATGTTCCCAATGTTGGGGGAGTCCAGAACAAGGGGCCACAGTTTAAGAATAAGGGGTAGGCCATTTAGAACGGAGTTGAGGAAGAACTTTTTCAGTCAGAGAGTGGTGAAGGTGTGGAATTCTCTGCCTCAGAAGGCAGTAGAGGCCAGTTCGTTGGATGCTTTCAAGAGAGAGCTGGATAGAGCTCTTAAGGATAGCGGAGTGAGGGGGTATGGGGAGAAGGCAGGAACGGGGTACTGATTGAGAGTGATCAGCCATGATTGCATTGAATGGCGGTGCTGGCTCGAAGGGCTGAATGGCCTCCTCCTGCACCTATTGTCTATTGTCACTGGAAGAACATACAAACTCCCTACAGACAGCACCCATAGACAGGATCGGACCTGGGTCTCTGGCACTGTAAAGCGGTGACTCCACTGCTGCGCCACCGTGACTCCCCAACTCGCAGAGGGATTCTCTTGATCCTGTTTGCCTGAATCTGACCTAAGCTTCCTTCTTTTTCATGACCTGTCTCAACATCTCTGATCAGTTAGATTTCCCTGAACCTGTAAGTTTTCCACTTGCCTATCCTTCTATTCCACCCCTCACTAACATGTGACAGCAGGAATGATCCAGAGACTAGTGATAGACTAGGGTCGACTGCTACCCTCGAGGTCCTACTTTTCAACCTCACTCCTAACTCCCTGTATTCCCTTCACAAAAAGACTTCCCTTTTACTACCATTAATGTCAATGTGCACAATGACTTCTGTCTGTACACCTTCCCCCCCCCTCTTCTCCCCCCCTCTTTCCCCCCCCTCTTCTCCCCCCCTCTTTCCCCCCCCCCTCTTCCCCCCCCTCTTTCCCCCCCTCTTCCCCCCCCCTCTCCCCCCCCTCTTCCCCCCCTCTTCCCCCCCCCTCTTTCCCCCCCTCTCTTTCCCCCCCCCTCTCCCCCCCCCTCTTCCCCCCGCCCCTCTTCCCCCTCTTCCCCCCCCCCTCTTCCCCCTCCCCTCCTTCCTCCCCTCCCCTCCTTCCTCCCCTCCCCTCCTTCCTCCCCTCCTCTCCTTCCTCCCCTCCTCTCCTTCCTCCCCCTCCCCTCCTTCCTCCCCTCCCCTCCTTCCTCCCCCTCCCCTCCTTCCTCCCCCTCCCCCCTTCCTCCCCCTCCCCTCCTTCCTCCCCTCCTTCCTCCCCCCTCCCCTCCTTCCTCCCCTCCTTCCTCCCCCTCCCCTCCTTCCTCCCCCTCCCCTCCTTCCTCCCCTCCCCTCCTTCCTCCCCCCCCTTCCTCCCCCTCCCCTCCTTCCTCCCCCTCCCCTCCTTCCTCCCCCTCCCCTCCTTCCTCCCCCTCCCCTCCTTCCTCCCCCTCCCCTCCTTCCTCCCCCTCCCCTCCTTCCTCCCCTTCCCCTCCTTCCTCCCCCTCCCCTCCCCCTCCCCCCCTTCCCCTCCCCTTGAGAATGTTCTGCAAATGTTCAGTGACATCCTGGACCCCTGGACCAGGAAAGCAGCATACCAGCAGCATACATTAAGGCAACATAAGTCGAGTCCCCATTTGTAGCCACAGAACCTCCTGTCTGTCGCCCTAACTACCGAGTCACCTAATGCTATCGCTTTGTCTAACTACCATCTACCCTGTTGTGCCTTAGAGCCAGACTTGATATGCAAACTCCTCGTTAAACTTTTTTTTAAAAAACATGAGCATTGTGCAACATTGTATAATCTTTGAGCTCCAGGAGATGGAAATGCTAAGTTAATTATTTCCTTACATCACTGAGTCAATGTGCAAGTGAAATCAGTTGCTGATTATCTTCCAGCCTAAGAATTCTGCTGCTGTTAACAATGCCTTGGAATGGTGATTTGACAGGTTCTTCAGCACTTAAGGGAAGAAACAAGGGAATTGCTAACCCTATTGTTACTAGCCATACTTCAGCAGCAGCTGCAAGCAGGTAATGGTTTTTCAAATGACAACGTTATCCGCGGCCTTCTTGTTGAATGGCCTTGTGGTGTCATTAATCTGTGCCTGCAGTGCCGGAAAGCTTTTTTGTCCTGTCATTACACTTTTTTTAATATAGCTTGTTATTGCATTTTTGTTCGTGATAGATTAACGCATCGTTACATCCTAGCTGGCAAACCGCTGGGTTCCTTGGTCAATGCAAGCTTGGTTTCTCCGTAATTGGAGATTCAAGATCCAAATTGACCCTTAAGGTTATGAAATTAGCTAGAATGTCAATGGAGTATTTGGGGAAACCTCAGTATATTTCCAAGACATTGGGGGCAGAAATTGCCTTGGGCATAAGCCACTGGCAAAAAGAATTGATGTCAGGACCTGATTTCCAATGCTTCAAGGGGATTGTCTGATTTGAACATCAACGACAGCACTCCAAATAGGTCTCTGTGTCACTAAATTGTAAGTGGGTTTTAAGCAGTGAGGTAGGAATTGGATCGAGGCCCAGTGACTGTTCTGAGGCCTTGAGCACAAAGCACTTGGAATTCTCAAGCAGATTTTGCAAAGTAATCAGTGATTAATTTTAATTTAAAATAAGTTGCATAAAAATTTAATTTTGGGCTGTTTTAGTGTTCTAAATAGGTGGTGCACGTAGCAAGTCAGAAGTTGTAAAACAAAATCATAACATCAGGATATCCTTGTCTTAAGAAATCATTATTGTGGCTTCCCTCCCCACCATCCCCCTTCAAGAGCATTAAGAGTCAGGAAGTGTTTAGTTTGGCTAAGTTTAGAGATTCAGCGTTGAAACAGGCCCCTCGGCCACCGAGTCAAGGGTGTTTTATATGTTCCAGATAGAACAATGAAATTCTCACTAGCTGGTCCACACCGACACTATCCTACACACACTAGAGATCATTTACATTTATACCAAGCCTGTTAACCTACAAACCTGGATACCTTTAGAGTGTGGGACGAAACTGAAGATCTCAGAGAGAACCCACGCGGTCACGAGGAGAACGAACAAACACCGTTACAGACAGCACCCGTAGTCCCGTAATCAGGATCGAACCCGGGTCTTTGGCGTTGTAAGCACTGTAACGAAGCAAATCTACCACTGCGCCAATGTGCCACCCCGTGGTTCAACATTTATAGAGATCTCCCCATGCCAGCTACACCGAAGGGCAGCAGCCCATCAGATCAAGGAGTCTGAGATCTATGACCTATCACCTCTGACCTCTGACCAGTCTGACCTCTCTGTCATGGGCCTCCTCCAGTGCCATAGTGAGGCCCGCCGGAAATTGGAGGAGCAGCACCTCATATTTCGCCTGGGCAGTTTGCGGCCCGGTGGTATGAACGTCGACTTCTCTAACTTCAGATAGCTCCTCTGTCCCTCCCTTCCCCTCCTCCTTCCCAGATCTCCCTCTATCTTCCTGTCTCCACCTATATCCTTCCTTTGTCCCACCCCCGACATCAGTCTGAAGAAGGGTCTCGACCCGAAACGTCACCCATTCCTTCTCTCCCGAGATGCTGCCTGACCTGCTGAGTTACTCCAGCATTTTGTGAATAAATCGATTTGTACCAGCATCTGCAGTTATTTTCTTATCCTATCACCTCTTTACAGACTCCTGCCAAAATCAATTTTTTTTGTTGATATAAACCACAAGGGATTTTTCCCTTGAACATAACTGTAAGGTTCACTGGAGTTTAGAAAGGATGAGAGGGGATCTTATAGAGACGTACACAATTATAAAAGGACTAGATAAGCTAGATACAGGAAAAATGTTCCCAATGTTGGGGGAGTCCAGAACCAGGGGACACAGTCTAAGAATAAAGAGGAGGCCATTTAAAACTGAGGTGAGAAGAAACCTTTTCACCCAGAGTTGTGAATTTGTGGACTTCTCTGTCACAGAAGGCAGTGGAAGCCAATTCACTGGCTGAATTTAAAAGAAAGTTAGATAGGGCTCTAGCATCTAGTGGAATCAAGGAATATGGGGAGAAGGCAGGCACAGGTTACTGATTGTAGATGATCAGCCATGATCACAATGAATGGCAATGCTGGCTCGAAGGGCCAAATGGTCTCCTCCTGCACCTATTGTCTATGTTTCTATGAGTGCAAAATCATCATAAATCATCTTTTACTTTCAATTCCTCAATTTATTGTGTTAATTATGAAAGCCATAAGTTGTGGTCTTTTGATCCAATTTCCACAGTTAAACAACTAAAGCGATCCACATATTAGTGATAACCTCACGGTGTGAAATGCAAGAAGGGACAATCCCATTCACCATTTATCTTCTGCAACCTGTTCTCTCTCATGTCTACATTCTGATGACACTCACCTACATTAGGGGCAATTTACAAGACAAATAAAGTTACTAGCACATCTTTGGGATATGGTAGGGAACTCACGGGGTCACAAGCAAAAACATGCAAACTCCACTCAGACAGCACCGGAGATCAGGATTGAGCCCTGACTGCTGGTGCTACATGCCAGTAGCTCGACCTGTTACACTCCAGTGCCTCCATTGTTCCTGTTAATTATATCACTGTAAGCCAGGTGGTTTCAGATATTGTGTAAAACAGAATCTAGGTGGCTTGTACAAGGACTAATAGACACCTGCAACAATTACAAAAGTGAACCTAAACAAGGCTTTCAAGTAACTTAATTAATCGGTAAAGAGCAACATGAGCCATTGTTAGAGATTGTCAAACCTGCTTTTGCAGCTGCTCCCATATCATGCTTGTGATGCTGTATGCAATGGAAAAGTTGTGGGGGGGATAGTTTTTGACATAGTGGTTATGAATGCTGAGAGCTCTGTCGTACCTCTACGTTTCCTGGCGGTGCTGCTTGCATAAGAAAATAAGCAGAGTTAGAGCTGTAAACATATCATCTTTTATTTGTAGGCAGCAAATCTTATGTAAACTCAAGTCTGAAATCATGGAGTTATATCATATAATAAAACCCAATTCTTAAAGCTTAACTACACATATATTCTTCCTGTTCTCAGTAGGTGGGAGGGGTGGTTTCAGTGCACAGGTTGCTGCCAATGGAGGTAATTACATTCTGTGGGAGTGGGACCCTCACACTTGGTCACCATCATCATCACTCCACGTATTAAACTCAGCAGACGTCTGTCTTCCATTCTCCCCACCAAATCCCACTGAACCTTCACATACTCAGCGCCAATGTTGGGCAACACCGGGTGGCCAGCTGAAGTTTCTCCCGAGATCTACCAGGAGGGATTCTGGAGATCCGGGCAAGCTTTGGGTGGTGTAGCTTCTGGGACCTGGGTTGGGATTTAGAGGAGGATAAGCATTTGGGAAGGAGATCCAAGAGACCGAATGGCTATGGCCATGGGAAAGACCAAGCACCTGGTAACTGAAGAGTCGGGGGTGGCCAGAACTGGAAGGGAATGGACTGTGGGGGAAGGGAAGGCCTTAGTGAGGGGGGGGGGGAATTGAGAGGGAAGGGTCTGAGAGGGAAGGGTCTGAGAGGGTAGCCGCAGGTAGAAATGAGGGGAAAGAGGTCTGAAGGACAGAGTGGACTGGGAGGGGGAAATTGATATGAGGCAAGAAGGTCTGATCATTTTGGACCTGCTCACCAAGCTCTTGCTCTGCCAAGTACATGTGGTGAATGGTGTGAACACGGTAGCGCAGCGGTAGAGTTGCTGCTTTACAGCGAATGCAGCGCCGGAGACTCAGGTTCGATCCTGACTACGGGTGCTGCACTGTAAGGAGTTTGTACGTTCTCCCCGTGACCTGCGTGGGTTTTCTCCGAGATCTTCGGTTTCCTCCCACACTCCAAAGACGTACAGGTATGTAGGTTAATTGGCTGGGTAAATGTAAAAATTGTCCCTAATGGGTGTAGGATAGTGTTAATGTACGGGGATCACTGGGCGGCATGGACTTGGAGGGCCGAAAAGGCCTGTTTCCGGCTGTATATATATGATATGATATGATAACTTGGTAAAATAATTTGCACACTTCCCGGAACTGCAGTGGTAACAATTCAACTTCAATCCTGAACGTCTCGACCCGAAAAGTCACCTATTCCTTTTCTCCAGATACACTGTCTGACCCGCCGAGTTACTCCAGCTTTTTGTGTCTGTCTTCAATCCCAAGGGACTGACTCGGGGGGGGGAAATGAAGAATACGCCACATTGTCCACGTAAACTTGAACAAAAAATCTAATATCTCAAATTAATTACACATTAATAACTACAATGATATATTTTGCTTTTGTATCATGAACTCAAGAAAAACTCAATCGTAGCAAACCCAAGCTTGATTGATTCTGAGAAATCTCCATTCTCTTCTTTGTTGAGGGACAAAAGTTTAGGGGTAACATGAGGGGTAACTTCTTTACTCAGAGGGTGGTGGCTGTATGGAATGGGCTTCCGGTGGAAGTGGTGGAGGCAGGCTCGATTTTATTATTTAAGAGTAAATTGGATAGGTATATGGATAAGAGGGGATTAGAGGGTTATGGTCTGAGAGCAGGTAGATGAGACTAGGTCAGGGAGAGTGGTCGGCGTGGACTGGTAGGGCCGAACGGGCCTGTTTCCGTGCTGTAGTTGTTATATGGTTATATGGTTATATGGTCTTCACACTGTCTTTCACTGCGACTCCCCCAGTTCCCTCCCTTCTTCTTTGAAACCTTTGTGTTGACTCATGCCCTGATTTCCCTCTCGAGATACGTGTCTTTGCCTCTGGCCTCTACCAGAAGACTCCACAAACAACCCTGCTGAGTTGGACGTCCGCCCCATTGAAAAGACCCTAATCTATCCCCGGCAACAGAGCACCGTCACTTGCAGGACCATAGACTTTTTTTGCGCATTTTGCACTGATGTCTTGTTTTATGCTGTCTTCAGACTACATAATGTTCTCCAGAATATACCATCGACTCGCGGCAAGGATAGGAGTAAATGAGAACAATTGTTCAGAAAAATCCTGACGTGGGTTGACCATGATACGATAAATTATTAACACCAACCTGAAATTATGAAATGATGAACTAACATTTGTCTACAGACAAAGGTATGTGCAACTATTCTCTGGATAGACATAATGTCATCAATGGTGAATAAATTTACATTCTATCCTATAACAGAACATTGAATAGTTACACCTAATCCTCAATTGACACAGTGACCCACAATGTATTTTCTTTATTATTCTCCATGGATGTTAAAATATCATTTCAGCATTCCCATTTTTACCTTCTCATCCATTCCAAAGACTTGCCTTTCTGCCTCTGAGCTGTTTGATGATCATTTCTGTTGGTCTTCACCGTCTTCAAGGACAGGCATTCATTCACGTGCCGTGTCCTGCGATAAATGTAACCACTCTGAATGATGGCTGCTAATTTCCACAACAGCTGTGGCAAAGTCTCCCATCTTTTTCACCCATGTGACCTGTGGTCTTCCTGTCTTCAGCACTCATGTAACCTGCTGAACAAACTTGGTCAGTCCATGTGACCCAGCCTTAATGAAGATGACCAAGCTGCCATTACAAAAAAAACAATTTTAGTTTTAGAGATACAGCGTGGAAACAGCCCCGTCTGCCCACCAAGTCCACGCCGCTCAACGACCACCTGTACACTAGTTCTATCCTACACAATTTACAGAAGCCAATTTACATACAAACCTGCACATCTTTGGATTGTGGGAGGAAACCGGAGAACCCGGAGAAAACCCACGCAGTTACAAGGAGAATGTGAAAACTCCGTACAGACATCACCTGTAGTCAGGATCAAAGCTGGGTCTCTGGCGCTGTGAGGCAGTGGTTCTGCCACTGCACCACGGTGCCACTCAAATTCTTCATTTCTTGTACACTACCTCAAATTCGCAAACACCATGCCCGTACAAGTGGAATAATGCATGCCCCATTACAGATCAGTCTCCCTTTACCAACTCACTTTGCTAGAATTATTTCAATAACTCTCCATGGCATGCAATTGAAATAACCTTTCAGGAATATATATTATATCCATATTTAATGCCTCAGAGAGAAGATCATGTTGTTGATAAATCACTGACTTTTCCTGTGTCTTCAACCCTATTGCCACCAATAGCACACGTTTTCTCACCCCACACATGATCATGTTCCTCTTTTCTATTTCCTCAGGCAGGATCTTAATGAAGTTATGGGTCTTAAGGAATAACTAATGGCATTCTAAATAACCAGATGCATTGCAGGGTCTGTTTCTGGATCTCCTAACGTGTCCCTGAGCTGACATCATTACCACACTATTTCAGACCCTCTTGTCTATTTCCTATATGCTGTTACTCCCTCCAGCTGCAACACCCTAAACTCAACACCAAACTAGTGCCTTTACATGTTTATTTGTATGAGTAAATAGACCGAGATATTTATTGAAGGTATCACAAAATGCTGGAGTAACTCAGCAGGTCAGGCAGCATCTAGGAGAGAGGGAATGGGTGACATTTCGGGTCGAGACCCTTCTTCAGACTGCAGGCAGCGTCTAGGAGAGAGGGAATGGGTGACGTTTCGGGTCGAGACCCTTCTTCAGACTGATCAGTCTGAAGAAGGGTCACGACCCAAAACGATACCCATTCCCTCTCCCCTCGATGCTGCCTGACCTGCTGAGTTACTCCAGCATTTTGTGATACCTTCCATTTGTACCAGCATCTGCAGTTATTTTCCTACACTACCTCAGATATTTATTGAAGGCAGCGATGGAACTAAACTGCAGTATTTGGGTAAAAAAATCTATCAAAAGTCATACCATATCATATCATATCATATATATACAGCCGGAAACAGGCCTTTTCGGCCCTCCAAGTCCGTGCCGCCCAGTATCCCCGTACATTAACACTATCCTACACCCACTAGGGACAATTTTTACATTTACCCAGCCAATTAACCTACATACCTGTACGTCTTTGGAGTGTGGGAGGAAACCGAAGATCTCGGAGAAAACCCACGCAGGTCACGGGGAGAACGTACAAACTCCTTACAGTGCAGCACCCGTAGTCAGGATCGAACCTGAGTCTCCGGCGCTGCATTCGCTGTAAAGCAGCAACTCTACCGCTGCGTTACCGTGCCGCCATGTAAACTTCGTAAAGGTACGATGGTTATGTAGCAGACCATTGCTCATAATGCCGGCTGCGGCTGGCCATACTGAAGGATAATGATCATGCAATACTAACATTGGATGGTTGAGTCTGGAATCAGTGCCATTTTTGGCATGAAACTCTCACTGATACCATTGATCCATTGTCTCATCAACATTCTTCTGAACAAGGGTCTAGACCCAAAAAATCACCCATTCCTTTTCTCCAGAGATGCTGCCTGTCCTGCTGAGTTACTCCAGCATTTTGTGTCTATCTTCAGTGTAAACCAGCATCTGCAATTCTTTCCTACACTTCTTGCCATTTAGTTTCTTTAAGGAGATACCATTGTAAATATGACTGATAAAACCTCACCACAGTAAATTAGAAAAAAAACTGACTAGAGTCATGGTTTTCTTCAAAGTTTTCTGCACCTACTTCATTTCTGCACCTACTTCACCTACAAATATAGGCAATCCCAAAGACGTGTAGGTTTGTAGGTTAATTGGCTTCTGTAAATTGGCCCTAGCGTGTGGAGTAGAGCTAGTGTGTGTGGGTGATCGCTGGTCGGCATGGACTTGGTGGGCCAAAGGGCCTACGTCTGCGCTGTATCTCTGAACTGAACTCATTAATAATAGGAATGATTACCTTCCTGCTTATTTTTCTTTCAACATGTTCAGAAGAACGTACAGACCTCTCATCCCCTCTTAAAATCGTGGATAGTGTTCGCTGCATGCCCACTTAGTAGGAGCCCTGCTTTCTGATTTTTATTATACAGTGCAAAATTACTCTTATTTCTTTCCATCGTAAGTACTTGGCATTATGTCCATCCAGGGAATAGTTGACATGCACTTGTCTATAAACAAATGTTAGTTCGCGATTTGAAGTTCGTGTTAATATTTTACAGTTTCATGGTCAACCCACACCGGGACTTTTCTGAACAATTTGTTCTCATTTGCTCTCATCCTTTCCTCGTGTTGATGACTCATTCTGAAGAACATTATGTGGTCTCCTGAGGCAAGCCTGGGAGTTAGATCCTAACTTTATGTCACGGTTTAAAATAGCTTTAAGCAGGGCAATCACTTCTACAATTCTCACAACTTTTCCTGATGTTTTTTGTTCAAGCAAGAATAGTTGCAGCCATTCTTTTGCAAAGATGCAGTCTACCCCTTTGAATAATAGACTCATTTTCCTGAATCTCACCACTGACCACATTTGTCATTACTATGCATTCATCCATTGGGCTTGCTAGACTACACGGATGGCATGATGACCAGTGGTCAGCCCTGTTTCCTCACCGATCCAGAGACCTGAGTTCAATCGTGGCTTTGCATGCTATCTGTGTGAAATTGTATGCTCTCTGCTGGCAAAACCATCCCAGCCACACTTTCATCTCATTACTCCCATCAAGAAGAAGGTACTTCAGACACTGAAGAAGGGTCTCGACCCGAAATGTCACCCATTCCTTCTCTCCTAGATGCTGCCTGACCTGCTGAGTTACTCCAGCATTTTGTGATACCTTCGATTTGTACCAGCATCTGCAGTTATTTTCCTACACAATGACAAGGGTGGTGAGGAATGGAGAAAGAGGGGATGCAAGGGTTACTTGAAGTTAGAGAAATCATTATTCATTCCGCTGGGTTGTAAGCTGCCCAAGTATTCTTGACTTGAGAGTAGATTTGTTGCTGTTTAGTTATTTTCAGGTTTATAGAATAGATGCCCCAATTATTATTCTTGGGAAAATAAACAAATCCAAAATGATGTGATGTTTTAAAATATTCATTGATTTACATTAATTATATTTTATATATTTGTTTTAACATTTCTAACTTGTTTTTGTTTTAGAAAACAAAGGTCTATTCAACACTGATTGCAGTACTACCTAATTATATTGGATGAATATTTATGAGGAATTAACATTTTATCGGTGCCAATCACAATTTTTTAATAATATAGCAGCTGGGAGTTTGTATAAAATAACCTACTTGATGGACCTTCATGAATGTTAATTAAAAATAAGCTGGAAAAATATGAACTTTCAATAGTAATTCATCATAAAGTCCACAGAGAGAAAAATATGCAACAGTCAGGTAGGTATAAGTATCAATGCAAGGGAGCTGAACTCAAAAAATACAATTAAAACTCACAGGGCTTATTTTAAAGAAACAGTTGGATAGACAGCAGAAATGGCCCTGATTGAACTTCCTGCACTAATCCTGACATCTTTATTTGTTCCAAAACTCACAAATGGATACCAGCAAAGTCCTATAATTATTCAGATCTGATTCCAATGCGGCTTAAACACGAGGAAGTGCAGATGCTGGTTTATTAAAAAAAAGGCAAAGTACTGGAGTAACTCAGCAGGTCAGGCAGAATCTTTGGAGGAGAACATGGATGGGCGATATTTCAGGTCTGATGATAGATCCCTAATGTGTGTAGGATAGTAGTGGCTATCCATGTCTATATTGACATTGTCTATCCATGTTCCTTCAGAGATGCTGCCTGACCCGTTGAGTTAGTCCAGATCTTGTGTGTTCCAATGAGCCTTACTGGCAAAGGAATACTCACACAGGTAACTTTCTCAAGTTCATTTGAGGTGGAAAAGGTCTTCTAGATCCCGCAAGCAGTCTTCTGATTTCTCTTGCCCCATGCTTTCTTCCGCCAACCCATAGGATCCTTGGTTCCCTTCCAGTCAAATTCCTGCCTCCAACCTTTTCTTTGCCAGCTACTCTTTCTTGGGCAGGAGGATTGGGCAGGAGGCCAATGTATAAAGTTCCATATTGAGATATTACGAAAAGTGTGGACTCTACACGATCAGGTTTCTAACGTCAAAAGGCTGGATCATCTGAATTACTCCTGATTCTGAGGTCTCTGGCCTCCATTTTGGGCCTATCCAAGGCCTATAGTCACCATAATAGGCAATCCTAGATCTCTGACTTCCATCTCAGCTGTTTCCAGTATCTTTGCCTCCATTTCCTCTAATCCCAGCTTTCAGATCTGTTCTTGGCTAAATCCCAGATTTTCTAGCTGCACCCTTGGCCACTCTTAGGGTCTATGTCTCCAACTTGGCCCCTGCCAGTCCCTGCCATTTGTCCAGGCAATTCCCAGATCCAAGATTCACCTGTTTCTGCAGCAGACTCCTTAAACAAAGCCAGTGTCCCAAAGGATTTGAAATGAAGGTAAAACAATAATTGCAAGACTTTTCATGTGCACATTAAAAAAAAAGAGGATGACCGGGGAAATGGTAGAACCACTCAAGGTTAAAGGAGGAATTTATGCTTAAGTCAGAGGATGTAGTTGGGATATTAAATAAGTACTTTGCATCTGTATTCACCGAGGAGGACATGAAGAACAGAGATATCAGTCTGGGGAATACTAATAGGCAGGCGCTGTTTAAGATCAAATGTGTTAGGGCTCTTGGAGAGCATTGAAAATCATCCTAACCCAAATTACAGTAATGTCATGTCTATTTCCGGCGAATTGGAACCTGCTGGGGGCATTGTCATCTCATATATCAGTGAGATTTTCAGTCCTTCCTATCATTTTTTTCCCCAGTATAAAACTTGCTCAGTTGATGTCAATAATAATGCCGGTTCTTAAATGCCATTTAAGAACCGTCAATAATAATGCCGGTTCTTTAGTTAATGGGCAGGTACTGCTTCTAATCCCGGATATGATTGAGTTAACATATGATGAGTGTTTGTCAGCACTGGGCTTGTACTCGCTGGAGTTTAGAAGGATGAGGGGAGACCTCATTGAAACTTGAAAGGCCTGGATAGAGTAGATGTGGAGAGGACATTTCCGCTAGTGGAAGAGTCTAGGACCAAAGGGCAGAGCCTCAGAATAAAAGGACGTACCTTTAAAAATGAGATGAGGAGGAATTTCTTTAGTCAGAGGGTGGTGAATCTGTGGAATTCATTGCCACAGACGGATGTGGAGGCCAAGTCATAGGGTATTTTTAAGACAAAGATTGACGGATTCTTGATTAGTAAGGGTGTCTAGGGTTATGGGAAGGAGGCAGGCGATGGGGTTGGGAGGGAAAGATAGATCAGCCAAATTTGAATGGTAGAGAAGACTGGATGGGCCGAATGGCTTAATTGTGCTCCTATGATTTATGAACTTATGCCCGGGACACTTTGAACATTGCGTTTTGCTGCTGATTCCAGCGTCTGCAGTCTCTGGTGTGTTAATCTCACCATTGAGTCTGGGAATCTGGGTTATGGGAAGATGGCAGGAGATGGAGTTGGGAGGGAAAGATAGATCAGCCAAATTTGAATGGTAGAGAGACTGGATGGGCCGAATGGCCTAATTCTGCTCCTATGACATGAATTTATGCCGGGACACTTTGAACTTTGCGTTTTGCTGCAGGTTCCTGCATCTGCGGTCTCTGGAGTGTTAATCTCAGCAATGAGTCTGGAAGACTGGCTTCTACAAGCCGAAAAATACATACCTTACCCACCTTTCTCTCCCTCCCAAATAAGCTCTGGCAATATACCGCTGCTAGCTTAAATTCAATGTTTACTTCCGCGCCTCTGACTCTGGTGTGCGACATTTTCAGTGAGCTTTACAAAGAGCAGACATCCTTTCCTTCTCAATTCCTTTTAAAATAGAACCCTTTCTCGAGCTTTCTCTCGGTGCTATTCAGCATTCCCCCTCCGCGCAGATACATTGGAACTGTGGCACCTCATTTAAAATACATGAGATAGCACTGGTATTGCAAACATCTCGTTTACATTATGGAAATCGCATCATTTAGAAGAAAAGGCTTTGGACGCCCTGGCATTTATCACTGCGAGACCGCCTTTTGGCATTTATCATAGCCTCGGCACAAACAAAGTGAAAATGGGAACCGTCAACAGCAAAATCCTATTTCTCGACTTAACGCTTGAAATCTTTTTTTGTGCATTTCAACCTTTCTTTCTCAACTAACGTATTAACTGTGAATGATCAAATGTGGCACAACCTCGGTGACACCGGCTCTCAGACCTGACAGCTCCTTAATAAAGAATATGGAAAACTCATTTAATCTAATCAAACCCCTGGATTAAATGCCGTTCGAGGCTTGAGATGTGATCAGACATCTTAAACAGAAATGCCACTTTCTTGGGCATCACCCGAAAGCCCCTTTCCTCTCACTCAACAGAGTACAGTAATAAATTACAAGGAGCACCAAATTGCTCAGAAAATTGTTTTGCATTAATAATTCGCTGGACAAGTGTCACAAAGCATTTGGAACGTTTAAAGGGGAAAAAAACAAACAGATATATAGTCGAGCATACAAAACGAAGTTGGACACAAAATGCTGGAGTAACTCAGCGGGTCAGGCAGGCATCTGGTGAAAAAGAGTAGTGACGTTTCGGGTCAAGACCTTTCTATAGACTGACCCGAAAAGTGGCTATTTCTCTAGAGATGCTGCCTGACCTGCTGAATCACTCCAGCACTTTTGTGCCTATCTTCGGTGTAAACTAGCATCTGGAGTTCCTTCCTATACAAAACAAAGTGCTTGAGGAACGCAGCAGTCCAGACAGCATCTGTGGAGGCAAATTGACCAACAAATCTTTGGGTCAGGACCCTTCAATAGACTGTAGAAGGGACCCGACCTGAAGCATCGCCTTCTTCCAGATGCTGCCTGACCCGCTGAGTTCCTCTAGCTCAGTCTTCCAGCATCTCTTGTGCCTCCACATGTAGTCTAGTGTTTAGGCCTTATGAATATTAATCAAGAGGTTTGTGCTCTTTTGCCAAATATGACAAGATTAGTATTTGTCAGTTTGACGGAAGGAATGCTCGGAATGTAACCGGTTTTAATCAGTTCCCTCACCACACTCACAACGTGATGGACAGCGAGCTGCAAACAACTGTCATTCACACACAACACCATTAATTCCAGCCTCCCTGGCTGCACCCACCACCTTGACAGCCAGCATTACACGCAATGTTTTTCAAGCTTTGCCGACGAGCCGCGAGAGCTGTAGCGTGGCCCGGTAATATATAAAATATTTGCATAACACACCCGCTCAAATGATAGGCATTAATAGGCCAGGGCGCCGGTGAATGGAACAAGCAAGTCAGTCGTGGCTTCTGTGGGATAAAAATGTTCTCGTTTCTCCTGAGGCGATCACAACTTCCATCATCAACTTTGTGAGCATCAAGTGTATCTCTCCCTCAGTCTTTCTTAACCCATCCTGTTGACAGTTCGGAGGCTTTGGTGAGACCTGTAAAAGCTCACTGTTACAAAGCTCCTGTCTGTTTCTATCTGTCTCTGTAACGAGCCGACTTGCAACCTCTGACCCTCCGTGTGTTGTTTTCCTCTTTCAATTTCCTTCTCCCTTTACATCAGTATTTCCCTTTCCCTCCCGACAAGTCTCCTTTTTCTTTTGACCTTTTAAAAGCAGTTTTATTTCTGCTTTCTTCATTGTTAATTCATTTCGGTATTGCTTTGAAATTTCTTCATTTTCCTCATAACTCTATTTTGTTTTTCATTTTCCAGCACTGGTTTATTTTCATTCTTTTCGACCTTTTTTTGAATAATTCAAGTAGTGTTCCTATATGTGAGGCCGTAAACCTTTATTATTAACAAAAACTGAAATCCGCCAGAATGTCTCATGAAGTTTGGAATACAGTGTTGCAGAATTGAATACAAATATAAATATGATAACCTAGGATAATACGAGTAGGCCATTCGGCCCATCAAAAATAATCTGCTCTGGGCCTTTTCTCCTCTTCTATGCCACTTTTCATAAGTTCGTAAGTTCTAGGAGCAGAATTAGGCCATTCGGCCCATCGAATCAACTCTGCCATTCATTCACGGCTAATTTATCTTTCCCTCTCAACCCCAATCTTCTGCCTTTGTTCCGTAACCCTGACACCCTTACCAATGAACAATCTGTCAATCTCCGCCCTCAAAATATCCACTGACTTGGTCTCTTCAGCCTTCTGTGGCAAAGGATTCCACAGATTCACCACCCTCTGACGAAGTAAATTTCTCCTCATCTCCTTCCCAAAAGAACGTCCTTTAATTCTGAATTATTTCTTTGTATCTAATCCAGAGACTGCACTTGAAGACTCAGGGCCACGCAAAGAAGTTAGTCTTCCTTACCTGCTGCAGTCACGCAGGTCAGGAAAGAATTGGGATATGAGGATAAGAAGATAACTGCAGATGCTGGTACAAATCGAAGGTTTTTAGTCTGAAGAAGGGTCTCGACCCGAAACATCACCCATTCCTTCTCTCCCGAGATGCTGCCTGACCTGCTGAGTTACTCCAGCATTTTGTGAATAAAAACCTGGGATATGAAGATGTTCTGCAGGGTAAGCTTTTGTTTTACTTCACCTATGGGTTCCTTTAGTCACTAAAAGGACTAAGAATTAAAATACTCAATTCTTAAGAATAAAATAGAATTAAGAATTTAAAAGTTAGAAGAAGGGTTCCAACCCGAAAGGTCAACTATTCTTTTTCTCCAGAGAAGCTGCCTGGCCCGCTGAGTTACTCCAGCATTATCAAAGGACCCCAGAAGCTATTTTCCTGATCACCCGCTGCTTGCCTTTCCTCCTGCATGACATAATAAGAACCTACTTACCCATATATTATCAGGCTGCCTCCTATTCCACAAGCTGAAGTGTGTCATGGAATTCATAGCAGGAAACTAAATGTCATCGAAAGAACATGGAAAGAGGCTTTGTGCATAACTACATGTTGACCAAGTTTCCCAACCAAACTGGCCAAGAGATTTTTTTAAATGTTGTAATTGCATCCGCCTCTACCACGTCCTCTAATAGCTCCTTTCATATATGCGGTACTCCTTGTGTGAAAAAGTAGCCCCTCGGGTCCTTTTTAAATCTTTCCCCTCTCACTTTAAACTTATGCCCTCTAGTTTTAGACTCTCCTACCCTGGGGGACAGTGGCTATTCATCTTATCTGTGCCCCTCATGATTTTAATCACCACTATATGGTCACCACTCAGCCTCCTATGGTCTAGGGATAGAAGTCTTATCCTCTCCAACTTCTCCTTATAACTTAAACCCACCAATGAATTCACAAAATCCACCAAAACCCACCAATCCCGGTAACTTCCGTGTACATCTTTTTTGCACCTTTACCAGTTGCCTGTTCTAGAACTTCACAGAGGCACTTCTGCAATGAACATTTCCTGCCTCGGTATTCCAACGACTCTTAAAGAATGTCCTCAGTATTTTCTATATGTCTTTCATTGCATGCCAACATCTGCACGATTCACCACCATGCTGCCTTAACCCTTGATTCTGTTGATATCTCACCACATTGCTCTCCCATCAGCCCAAGCATCATATTCTTTGTCAGATTGACTGCACGTTCAATCTCTCTCTGTCCGTCTATCTTGCTTTTTCTTACCCACTGTCGCTCTCCCAAATCCCGTTGCGATTTCTGCCTTGAAAACTGCTGGTTGAGTCAAAAAACAGCATGATTGCTGATATCTATTCCTGTGATCTTGCAAGATTTTGGAGAAGGACTGACAGTTGTGGCAAACACATTCATCATGTACCATGAAAGCTATGTGTCAAAGATATCAGATATCTGGCAAAATAAATATGTGCTTCTACGTTTCCTCTCAAACACCAAACATCTGAACACATTAAATGAGACACTCATTGCAGAGTAGAGATATCATACTTTATAATTTAGATAAACCATATTTTGTCATCATTTACGGAGATTATGCCATTAGAAAGAGTAAACAGGCCTCAAGGCCCATGATGATATTTAGCAAAATTCTCGCATATCAGTTGAACACCTTGACCTATGATATTTGGCTAGTGCCAATTGCGTTCCACAAATATTACTTCCAGGGTGCCCTCAGTTTACTCAGTGAAATGCAATACCCCATAAAAAATAAACAATTGATTTCGTACATTGGATAAAGTAACAAAATAATTATTCTTTTCAAATAAAGTTAATTTTTCCATTCCATATATTCATCTTAAATGAAATGGAAATTTACTGCAGAATTAGGAGAACAATGTGTAGCAGGAATGGTAGAATATATTATTATTCTGCTGAATATTAGCGCTATTATCTAATAGAAACCTAAATTGTGAAGTCATAATACAACAAAAGTCTATTCTATTTCAGTATGGTGACCTTTTATTTCTGAAGACGGGTCTCAACACGAAACGTCACCCATTCCTTATCTCCAGAGATGCTGCCTGTCTTGCTGAGTTACTCGAGCTTTTTGGGTCTATCTTCTTCAAAACAAAGCTAGATTTTATTTCACGCATATGGTGATGGGACTGCATTACCCTATAAGATCCTGACTCAAATGTAGCCACCCCATGGCATAAGCACTGCTCAGGTAATATAAAGAAAGTTAGGAGTCTTTTAAAGTTTTTGAACAAAACAATGTTGTCTTTGGTAACACATATTGCAGAAGGACTAAGTAGAAGGACAAGTTGATAAAAATGGTTGTGGTATGCAACTCAGTTAAATAAATGTTAGTTTGTTAAAATATTTTTAATTACCAGTGTGTTCACTGAGGTAAATGGCAGTGTTGTAGAATGGGAGTGTTACCGCCCTCTGAACTCCATTAAAATGCAGTGCAGGGAAGATGACATCCAAGTACAGTTCCACAGCATTATCCTGACAGCAAGGCTGAATCTTCACCTCTGTGCTCTCAGCGAAAGATTGCAATTTATTGCCACCAATGTGGAATATGAGGGCAGTTTACATCTGTGGGCTCAGGTCCATTTGGAATTATGTTGAGATTGCTTGAGATTTGATTCACTTAGGATCCTTAATAATTATCAGAGCCAAGAACCTTCCTTCCTCTCTGTGTAGGTTCAGTTTTAAAAATGAAAGGACGTTGTTCTCATCAAGTGCAGCACCAAGTCAACCTTCTCTTACCTTCATAATAAGTCGCCTGTGTTGGCATAATCTTACATTAAAGAATTCAAAATAAAACCAAAAGAGTGTGTTTGAACCAATTCTATTTTTTTTAAAATCTATAATTTATTTTACACAGAGTAACACTGTACAGGATATTGCAGAAGTAGTTACACATTATAACAGCTAAGGTGCCACCAATGTGATCCAATAAAATGCTCCAATTTAATTTCATTGAGATATGTGCCGACATCAGGGGTTTATTAACACAAGTAGAGTAGTTTCATGATAAACTACCCTTTTGCCTACTGCTAGTTATTGTGAGATTCTTTTGAAAAATCATTAAATCACCTGATCTTAAAGCTGCTGTTGTATTAATTGTAAAGGTATACCTGGAGTGTATGGGTCGAGTGCTGATGTATTCGGAGGTATTTCCTGTGGAACTGCTCAGTGGCAAACCTAATCACTGACATTAACTCGATAGTCTGAAGAAGGGTCCCGACCCACAACTCTGTCCGTCCATTCCCTTCCCCAGATGCTGCCAGGGCAGCAGAGTTCCTCCAGCACTTCATGTTTTGATGAAGATTCCTGCGTTTCTTGTGCCTCCATTAGCTGGGTAGTCTATTCAACCAGTATAGAATAGTCTGCTGATTATCGTGTTGCCAGTAGAGAAGGTAGATTCAAAACATATCATCATGAAATTGGTAGTATAAGAAAATAACTGCAAGATGCTGGTACAAATCGAAGGTATTTGTTCACAAAATGCTGGAGTAACTCAGCAGGTCAGGCAGCATCTCAGGAGAGAAGGAATGGGTGACGTTTCGGGTCGAGACCCTTCTTCAGACTGATGGAGAAGGGTCTCGACCCAAAACGTCACCCATTCCTTCTCTCCTGAGATGCTGCCTGACCTGCTGAGTTACTCCAGCATTTTGTGAATAAATATCATCATGAAATTGGATCAGGGTGGGGTGAGGCCAAAATTCGGGATATTTCATGCCAGTAAGAACTCCAGTTTATAATGACATCTACAGTGATTTTTTTCTCTTCTTACAGTGTTCCATCTCTTTAATTCCTTAATATCTCTTGTTTTGTTTAGTTACTTTGAACTAATTTCATGTTTCATGTATCTTGTTTTTTATGAATGTGGGCTGATCAATTTCCCTCCTTGGATCAATAAAGTTATATCGTATCGTATCGCATCGTATTGTGCTCACGGTCTTTTACCAGTGAAAATCTCCTTAAACTTTGTTAATTCTACTCAGAAAAATGCATTCAATTGCAGAATAGCTTAGTGAAGTATTTTCTATCCACGGTCTGCCTACTAGCCATACCATCTCCGCAGATAGGGGCTCTGATTTATATCGTATGAGCAGCCCTATATAAAGCGGCAGTGGCTCTATGATAGGACATTGTATGGCTGTGATGCTTTATTGTGCAAACTACCCACAATTTGCACTCTGTGTCTTCTACATTGAAGAACAATGCACTGGTCCTGGTGCTGTAGCCTTTGTGACTCACGACCAAATATTGCTAATTGCAGCCATGTCCGCCCTGCGAAGACGAGCCTTCTAAGCACATGACAGAGGTCTCAGTCTGCCACAGTAGAGACCCAGCTTGCGGCTGTTTCTATGACCATGCAAGGGGTCCCGGTGGAGGCTGAATCCCCAGTTGGGATAATTAGCTGGACAGATTTCCTTTTCAAAAGCCTGCAGCCTGTGACAGTGAATGGAGTGTCATGGTTCACCGGTGGCTTCAACTTGCTTGTGACTGGCAGTCCTGGGTCTGGACCCCCCTTCACAACGAGGGCTTTAGCTCTGCTACAGCACGTCAACAAAGGCACTCACAGTGTATCGCCCTTCACTTTCTGCTTCAAATGATGTTAAATATTCATCCGCAAGTTATCAGAAGAAGACGTTTGGAAATCTCATATAGCTGCACTAATTCTATTCTTCAAATTTCATCTTACAGTCAGCAAGAAATAAATAGGCTGTTAATTATCCCACATTTTTAAATTGTGCAGAACAGCCTTTCACTTGGAATCTGTGTGCTGACACATTGTGCTACAAGACCACCTATTTTGGTGCACTAAATGAGCAGATCCTTCTGGGAGTTGGGAGGCGGGGGGTGGAGATGCTGTTTTCCATCATTGTATTTGTTTATACTGTGTAAATTATAGGAAGGCAAGGATCACTAATGTACAACGACTGAGTATGACAACTTCTATTTTAATTAAATGGTGTTCCACGGCTCTTAGTCATGCTTTTACCATTTGATACCACAACTGGAATAATTGCAAATCAAAATTGTGGCACTCATAGACAGTAAGATGGCAAATAGGATCTTTCTCTTAGCCATCCTGTGCTCGCTCTGTTGCCATTTCTCTATCTTTATCTCTTTATTTCCTTCCCCAACACTTTTAACCGTTCTTCATTCCCCTCACGTCAGAACAGAGATGATGGTTAGCATGGTAAAATTATGTGGGGAATGAAGGCTTTGTAAGTTGTGTGTTAAATGTGATCTGTCCTTCCCAGCTCCTTGTTTCTTGCCCCTTTCTAAATTTCTCCTGCTGTTTATTCCTTACAATTTATTTTTCCATTTCCACTTACCCCCTTTCCACTTCCTTTTACACCGTTCACTGCACTATTGCTGAAAACTGGAATTTAGAAGGATGAGGGGGGATCTTATCGAAACGTATAAGATTATTATGGGGTTGGACACGTTAGAGGCAGGAAACATGTTCCCAATGTTGGGGGAGTCCAGAACCAGGGGCCACAGTTTAAGAATAAGGGGTAGGCCATTTAGAACGGAGATGAGGAAAAACTTTTTCAGTCAGAGAGTTGTGAATCTGTGGAATTCTCTGCCTCAGAAGGCAGTGGAGGCCAATTCTCTGAATGCATTCAAGAGAGAGCTAGATAGAGCTCTTAAGGATAGCGGAGTCAGGGGGTATGGGGAGAAGGCAAGAACGGGGTACTGATTGAGAATGATCAGCCATGATCACATTGAATGGCGGTGCTGGCTCAAAGGGCCGAATGGCCTACTCCTGCACCTATTGTCTATTGTCTATTGTCTAAAACTTCACTTTACCCCAACCCCTCCCTCACTGTTAGCACTTCTCACAAGAAAAAAGCAAGTGAAATAAAGACCTCTTAAGTTCTCACCATATTTATTTTGTATGCATTTATCTCAAGGAGGCTGAATCCAACTTACTCTCCTTGCACTAATTTAAATTAGGTGAGAACATATCCTAATTTATTTATTTTTTGCCATCAAAACATTGGTATCAAATAGTTAGAATACATCTTGGTTTGAGAAATGAACATAAGAGCATATATGGAATATTGAAAAATACAGACACCAAATGCAGTAGTAACTCAGCAGGTCAAGCAGCATTCCTGGAGAAATGGAATAGGTGATTTAAAAAAAAAGATTTTTTTAGATTTTAGATTTAGAGATACAGCACGGAAACAGGCCCTTCGGCCCACTGAGTCCGCGCCGCCCAGCGATCCCCGCACATTAACACTATCCTACACACACTAGGGACAATTTTTACATTTACCCAGTCAATTAACCTACGTACCTGTACGTCTTTGGAGTGTAGGAGGAAACCGAAGATCGCGGAGAAAACCCACGCAGGTCACGGGGAGAACGTACAAACTCCGTACAGATGGCACCCGTAGTCAGGATCGAACCTGAGTCTCCGGCGCTGCATTCACTGTAAGGCAGCAACTCTACCGCTGCGCCACCGTCTTTCGGTTTGAAACCCTTCTTCAGTTTCGATCTGAAAAGTCACCTATTCCTTTTCTCCAGAGATGCTGCCAGACCCGCTTAGTTACTCCAGCATTTTGTGTCTATCTTTGGTGTAAACTAGCATCTGCAGTTACTTCCTACACATTGAAAAATACAGCACAGGAACAGGCCCTTCAGCACACAATGTTTGTGTTGAACGAGGTGCCAAGATAAACTAATCTCATCAGCCTGCATATGATCCATGTCCCTCCCTTCCCTGCATATCCGAGGGACTACCCAAAAGTCTCTTGAACTCAAATTACAACAAGAAAAGACACGACATATTAGGTTTGTACAACAAACAACAAAAGGTTTAGCAGGTACTGTATATAATTAGTAAAATATCATTCTAGGCTGAGAACCCAAACACCAAAATATTGAAAAAATGTCCTTAGAAATTGGAATTCACCCTCTTTTGGTGTGCAAAACATTCTTACATATCTGGGTAATGCCCGCTGAAAATGTTTGCCAAGTTGGGCCAGAGTATATTAAAAGTAGTACAAGGGCATTTTCCATAGCGATATATGCAGCTCCTATTCAGTTGCCACAACAGGCCAGTCTAAAGAAGGGGCTCGACCCGAAACGTCACCCATTCCTTCTCTCCAGAGTTGCTGCCTGTCCCGCTGAGTTACTCCAGCTTTTTGTGTCTATCTTCGGTTTAAACCAGCATCTGCAGTTCCTTCTCACACATTGCTCTGCGGATGACTGGGAAGCAAGTCAGCATTAAATGAAATATCCACATTGTGAAATATCCACAAATGAAATATCCACAATTTTTTCAATATTTTAGTGTTTGGGTTCTCAGCCTAGAATGATATTTTACTAATTATATACAGTACCTGCTAAATCTGATGAGATTAGTTTATCTTGGCACCTCGTTCAACAGAGTATAGTGGCAGAATCAGTGAGAGGAAACACCTAGGAAGCGAAGAATGATACTGTCCTTTGATGCTTCCCCACGCCCTACATGAGCAAATTGTTCATGGCGCCAGTTAATGCAGCATACAGCTTACAGCTGGAGTTTTTAAAAAAGGCTGCTATCAGTCAAGGGAGCACCACTGATTAATTCTCCACAATACTGATCGTGGGACACTGAGGCTAGGAGTTGGCGTACTGAATCATAAGGTCGTAAGGAATAGGAGTAGAATTAGGCTATTCGGCCCATCAAGTCTTACTCTGCCATTCAATCATGGCTGATCTATCTCTCCCTCCTAACCTTCTCCTACCTTCTCCCCATAACCTCTGACATCTGTACTGATCAAGAATCTATCTACCTCTGCCTGAAAAATATCCACTGTTGGCCTTCACGGCCTTCTGTGGCAAAGAATTCCACAGATTTGCCACTCTGAACATCCTGGGGAATTGCATCAGCTTAATCTGATGTATAAAGATTGAACTGAGTAACAGATCTGTGCAGAATTATCAAGCCAGGAACTTGAAAAATGAATGAAACTAATTAAGAAAACTTCAAAGAAATTAAAACAACGGTACTAACTCAGGGCAATGTGAAATAGATTATCATTTGGACTTTAAAGAAAATTGTGTGCATTATTTACATAAAATTGCACAAAATTACCCTGAAACAGGTCAATGATTCATTAATACTTTATTGTCACATGTACGTAGGTTTTGAATTTGTTTAGAATACAACCCGGTAAAATCATACAGCAGACCTCCCCTAGGCAGTGTACAAGTGTCATCCCATTTGTGGCGCTGACAAAGTTACAAAAGCTCACCCAACAGTCCTATCTTCTACCTTCCCGTCGTGGAAGCAGACGGCCCCCTGTCAGGTCCCCCCTTCGTTCTCGATGCCCCCCAGCAGGTAAGTCTCTCCTCACTCTCGGCCCATCAGTCTCGTGCTCCTTGCATGGTTTACTTCAGTCTGTCCCTACCTCTCTCATCTAATTTTATCAGTAAAATATTCTATTCCTTTCACCATTGTGTATTCAAATTCCTCTTAAATGCTTCTTTGCTATTTATCTCAACAACATAGAGATAGATCAACCATGATTGAATGGCGGAGTAGACTGGATGGGCCGAATGGCCTAATTCTGCTCCTGCCACTAATGACCT
Organism: Rhinoraja longicauda; assembly: GCF_053455715.1. NCBI lineage: Eukaryota > Metazoa > Chordata > Chondrichthyes > Rajiformes > Arhynchobatidae > Rhinoraja > Rhinoraja longicauda. Next base: position 30,273,323 of record NC_135969.1, on the reverse strand, counting down.
GATGATACAACAGCTTCAATACAGCTTAAAGTCCCACGATGCTTCATTTGTACAATATGAAACAGAATTCATCTGTCCGTTTGTTATAGGACTGGTGATCAAAAACTTGTCCAGAAATAGAGGGTCCAGTGTATGCAGAGATAGGGGCAGATAGGGAGAGGTTAGGAGGGGGATTTCCAGAGGGAAGTCTACAGATCGAAAAGTAATTGTGGTACATTTAAACTCAGGAATGTGGAAATAGCCAAGATCTGTGAAGTTCAATGATCTCAAAGCCAGACTGCCAGACTGGAGTAGGTTACAGAGTAGCATTGAAGGAATGATGGATAATTTGTGAAATGGAACAATTTGAAAAACAGAATGAGGAGATTAAAATCAAGAGATTGCTGGACCAAGATTGAAGAGCAACAAGTACAATGGGGATAGGAAAGTTTGGCGTGAATAATAAAGAGAATTTGGTGTGAGTAAAGTACAAAGATCTATATTCTGCACTCTATATCTCTGAGAACTGTATTCTGCACTCTGTATCTTCCCATTTGCCCTATCTATTGAACTTGAGTTTGACTTGAATGTATTTATGTGTGGTATATCTCATCTGTTTGGATAGCATGCAAAACAAAGCTTTACACTGTACCTCAGTACACATGACAATAATAAACCTAAACCTGAATACTCTTTGTGGTAACATTTTGATAATTCACAGTAAAAAGAAATCTCTCCTAAATCACCTACCAGATTTACTAATGATTATCTCACACTTGCGGGTTCTAGTTTTGATCTCCCCCCACAATAGAGGCAACCTTTCCACTTTCATAATCCTAATGGCCTCTATCTGATCGCACTTTTGGAAATTTGTCGGCGCCCTTTACATGGCAACTTTTGCATGCTTGTACTCTGAGCAAATAAATAATCTTACTGCAGCCATAAAGAATCAATCAACTTCTTTATCTTTTCTTTTCCAAAGAGCCCAATCGTATTGATAGATATATGATCTCAGTGCTGGTTAAATTTGTTCCTTTTCCAAAGCCTTTTTATAATATGAAGGCCACGCCTGATTATAATATTCTAAGATGGGAGAAGGTAGAGGCAGTCCATATGATTTGTAATATCTAGAAATAAAATAAAATGGGTGAGCTTAGCAAATTAATTAGAACTTTTAACCCAACCGTGGGCGCCTAACAACAATCTCTTTTTTTCTGCAGGTGGTGAGTATTAAGCCAGTACGGGGGTTAACTAATCTTCCTCATTCTGCGGCATAGGTATTCTGTGTAAAATTAGTTTCTTCTAGAGATGTACGCAATAAAAGGCCAGGTCTCCCTATCAATCAGGACTAAATTGGAAATCCCATTCAGCCAAAACAATGAGTTTAGAAAATTGAAATGCAGAATATTGGTGAGGTTTTGAGAGACATAGTAAAAATTCTGAGAAACTGTTCTGGGGTGCAATATTAATAAGAATATCTGATAATCCATTTAATGGTATTTTCCATCTACATCTATTGACGTATTGAAGAAAAGCAATCATGCGTGAGCTTCAATGACTGAGAAAATGCTTTAGCTGTAGCTCTGGCAATATGACTGCAAGCATAACGACATTTGCATTTACATTCAATATGTCTACTTGATAATGGACAATAAAAATGGCACAATGCAGAAAGACCATAATATCCAGAGGAAGTGACTAGCTCTGCCATATGGGGTTTAATGTGGGAAAATGTGAAACTGTCAATCTGGCAAGAGAGTAAAAAAAAAAAAATAACATATTATCTACATAGTGAGAGGTGCCAGAGCTCATATGCCGAGTAATTTGGATATCCCAATGCATGATTCACAAAATGCTATTATGCAGAAAAATAAAGTGGCAAGGTGACACAGCGGTAGAGTTGCTGCCTTACAGTGCCAGAGACCCGAGTTCGATCCTGACTACTGGTGCTGTCTGAACGGAATATGACGTTCTTCCCATGACTTGAGTGGGTTTTCCCCGGGAGCTCCGGGTTTCCTCCCACTCTCCATAGACGTACAAGTTTGTAGGTTAATTGGGTTGGTAAAATTGTAAATTATCCCTAGTGTATGTAGAATCGTGGTAATGTGTGGGGATCGCTGGTTGGCGCGGACATGGTGGGCTGAAGGGCCTGTTTCCGCACTGTAACTCTATACTGTCGGAACTTTAAAAAAAAACAAGTAATTAGGAAGGCTGACAAAATATTATCATTTATTAAATAAACAAAATAGGGAGGTTATGCTACAGGTGTACAAATGGAGCCTGCATTATATTGCGCAACGTTATTTCAGGAAGGATATAAATGTGTATGAAGCAGAGAGGGATTACTGTGTTGATATCTGGAATTGGGAGTCATCTTTGAGGAAAGGTTGAAAAACCTGGTCTTAAATCTGAAAAGTGTTTAAAAGAGGTATTGAGGTATCTTCACAGTGTAGATATGGAGAGGTTGTTTCCTCTTGTCAGCAAAATGTGAAGGAGAAGCAATTTGTTTTCCTCTCAGGAAGTCGAGAACCTTTAGATCTCCTTTCCTCAAAAAGGTGGCGGAAGCATAGTCCTTGAATATTTTTAAAGCAGAGACGGATAGATTTTTGACACTCAATGGGGGTGATGGGTTATTGGGAATAGACATGAATGTGGAGTTGAAGTTGTGGTCAATCCACCAATATCTGATTGTATACAAAGCAAGCTCTGGAGGTCAAACGGTCTCATCCTACTTGTGATTTGTATGTCCCTGTATGTGTTCGCAGACCAGGGCTGATAAATACCAGGTATTGAGCATCATTGACAAGCAAAAGTCTAATCAGCTTCACATGACATTCAGTGACAGCATCATCATTATGCACCTCATCATCAACATCCTGAGATCACTTCCAACCAAAACTTCACTGGACCAGCTAACTTAATTCAGTGGTTGTTACAGCAGCCGGGTATTGGCACCATTTACAACACACAAATCTGGAATGCCCTGCACTTACTTAAAAGAGAGCAACTCCAATAATACTCATGGAGCTCAACACTATATAAGAAAAGAAACAGGCTTCCTGAGTAATGCTCTACTCATCACTAAACATTTGGCTACTCTGCTATCAGCATGCCATTGCTGCAATGCATACCATCCGTGGAAGCAGCTTGTCCAACTGTTCTGAAAACATCTCCTAAATCCATCACCTTCACCACCTACCTTCAGCATATCCAATCTCTCCCAGTAACCAAACTCTTCCAATCCAAGCAAAATCCTGGTCAATCTCATCTGCAATCTCTCCAGCGCACCTCAGTATCCATAGAAATTGAGGCAGAAATAGATAGATTATTGATTAGTACAGGTGGCAGCGGTTATGGGGAGAAGGCAGGAGAATGGGGTTAGGAGGGAGAGATCGATCAACCCATCCAGTGGCCGTGGATGGGGGCTGAGCCACCAGATCCAGTGGTCAGTTGGAGGTTTATGACAGCAATATAAAAAGGCAGAAGACATCCAATAGACCTCATTTGTTTATGCTGGGTGAATATAGAGCACCATACCTCTGTTCTTCTCCCAGATCTTCCACTCACTCTTTCTCTTTTTGCACTGTATTGTTGGTTTGCCAATTCGATAGGGGGTTAAGAGGGAGGGATAGATCAGCCATGATTGAATGGTGGAGTAGACTTGATAGGCCAAATGGCCTAATTCTACTCTCATCTCTTATGATCTTAAGACCCAGGATAATGGCAACAGTTATATCACCACTGACAGGGTCCCCTCCAAGTTATACTCCATCCCAGTTTGAAAATACATTACTTATTCCTTATTTGCTGCAGGTCACAATCCTAGATCTCTCCCCCTCTGTGATTTCTCCTGCCCTCCTACTCTACGCTCCCTCTATCTTCCTGTCTCCACCTATATCCTTCCTTTGTCCAGCCCCCTTGACATCAGTCTGAAGAAGGGTCTCGACCCGAAACGTCACCCATTCCTTCTCTCCCGAGATGCTGCCTGACCTGCTGAGTTACTCCAGCATTTTGTGAATAAATCCTAGATCTCTCACCTGCTTTCCAGGTAATTCCTTGGGATTGAGGTTGATTTGCTTTCACTCCATTTCTATGGATACTGAGGTGCGCTGGAGAGATTGCAGACGAGATTCACCAATATGTTGCTTGGACTGAAGGAGTTTGGTTACTGGGGAGAGATTGGATATGCCGAACTTGTTTAGGTTTAGTATTTTTTAAATTGTTATGTGTACCAAGGAACAGTGAAACTGTTTTGCATGCTATCCAAACAGATCAGATATGCCATGCATAAATACTATTAAGCCAAGCTCAAGTACAATAGATAGAGCAAAGGGGAAGATACAGAGTGCAGAATATAGTTCTCAGCATTGTAGCACATCAGTTCTATAGACAGAGTCCATTGTCCACAGTGGGATAGAGGTGTATCAGACGGTACTCTCAACTTCCTGATGACACTGAGGAAATTCAGCATGCCTCCAATGACTCTCACAACTTGTACAGATGCACTATAGGAAGCATACTGTTGGATTGCATCAGCTTGGTTTGGGAACATCTCTGCCCAAAACTGCAAGAAATTGCAGAAAGTTGTAGATGTAGCACAGTCCATCCCACAGACCAGACCATCCCACAGACCAGTCCATCCCACAGACCAGTCCATCCCACAGACCAGACCTTTCACCATTGACTCCATCTACACTTCACTCTGCCACAGAAAAGCAACCAATATAATCAAAGACATGTCCCATCCTGTTCATGTTTTCCCTGGAATGAAGGAGGCTGAGAGATGACTTAATAGGAATATAGAAGATTATGAGAGGCATAGATAAGGTGGATTGTCACAATCTTTTCCCCATTGTAGGGGGTCTCAAAAAAACAAAATCATTGTTTCAAGGTGATTATGGCAGTTTAATTTTGACTTGTAAACCGTGGAAAGAATTTTGGATGAAAGGCAATGAGATGGAGATAATCCACTCAATCAAATTATTCTCTCAATTTTTTTAGTAAGTGGGAAGATAATATTTTGAGCAGTACTTTCCCGAGTTGACTGCAATAAGTGTGGGAAAAAGTTTCAGGATATCACTCCAAGGCAAATCACTTTCCTCGATAATGGAATAGAAAATGTCTGCCGGCATATTGATGAAACTTTCAGCACCCACTTTACTTCATTTGCAATACTATTGTGCTCTTTTGTTTCTAAATATTCCTATACCCTAACTGGTACATGACGTGGTGAAAGCATGAAAGTAACAAGTTACCAAGAAAAATATACCACGGCTTTAGCATTCACCTGACGCTTTCATAAGTTTAAGCATTTGTTAATTCAGCTGTAAATAACGGTTTATAACTTTGGTTCTGGCTGACTTCATCGTCTGATTCCGTCATTCTATAAATATAATAAACTATCATCAGTAGCGACAGATGCTCACCACCAAAGACAGATTAGCTGGCCATTTATTCCCTTTGCTTTGTGTGGGATGGTGCTGACTGAAGATTGGCTTGAACATTTGCCTTCATAACAACAGTGACTGCATTTCAAAAGGAATTAATTGGCAATGAGGCTCTTTGGGGTGTCCTGAGGATGTGGTGGGCTATATAAATGTAAATTGTTTCTCTTTATTCCAGATCCAAAGAAGAATACTGTGTTTTGGAACCAGATAATGGGGAGATGCAATAACAACTTGCATTTATACAAAGTGCTTTTATGTGTTAAGTGTCTCATGGCGTTTTACAGAGGAATAATGAAAAACTGGTAGGTTGGCGACCTAAAGCATTATCGTAGCTTCCCCTCTCAGCAGTTCTTGTTTGACGGATGCATATTCCAGTATTTTGTGTTTTTATCTAACAGGAACAGTTGCCACTATGGTGATTTGAAGAGGGAACTGAAAGGTGGTGTTGGTGGGGGAGAAAAAGAGGGGGAGGGGGGGGAGAGAGAGAGAGAGAGAGATGGAGGTAGGGAGAGAGAGAGGGAAAGGGAGAGAGAGAGAGACAGACAGAGAGAGAGAGACACAGAGAGAGAGAGAGAGAGAGATGGAGGGAGAGAGAGAGAGAGAGAGAGAGAGAGAGAGAGAGAGAGAGAGAGAGAGAGAGAGAGAGAGAGAGAGAGAGAGAGAGAGAGAGAAGAGAGAGAGAGAGAGAGAGAGAGAGAGAGAGAGAGAGAGAGAGAGAGAGAGAGAGAGAGAGAGAGAGAGAGAGAGAGAGAGAGAGAGAGAGAGAGAGAGAGAGCGAGAGAGAGAGAGAGAGAGAGAGAGAGAGAGAGAGTTTGGGAGGGGACTCGAGAAAGTAGTGCAGGGTTGACGGGTTGCTGAACAAGTGGGTCACTGTTTCGTCAGTGCAAACAAACATGAGAGATAGAGAAGGGAGGTGCGTGAAGGAGCACATTGAGTAGCATGGTGCATAGATGCTGATTAATGGCTAGTATGTTCAGGGAATAAGTTGTCAGAGGAAGTGGTTGAGGCAGGTACAAGAACAACATGTAAAAAATATTTGCACAGGTGTCCATGGATAAGAAGGGTTTGGAAATATATTGGTCAAATGCAGGCAAATGGGACTAGTGAAGATTGGGGGATATCTTGGTTGGCGTGAACGTGTTGGGCTAAAGGTCCTGTTTCCATGCTCTATGACTCTATAGCTCTTGGACAGCAAGGGATGTAGGTCATGTCAGCATGAAATCAGAGACAGACAATATGCAGGAGTTGAAAGTAAGGCATGCCATGGGTATGCTGAAAAATCCAGGCTTGAGGAATATGTCAAGGTTGTTCCATGGCTTGAGTTTGCAGAATTTACTTTAGACTTTAGAGATACAGCTTGGAAACAGGCCCTTCCATCCACTGAGTTCGCACCAACCAGCAATCATCCCATACACTTGTTCTATCCTACACATCAGGGACAATAAAATCTACTAAAGCCAATTAACCTAAAAACCTGTACGTCTTTGAAGTGTGGGAGGAAACCGGAGCACCCAAAGAAAACACACACTGTCACAGGTAGAACGTACAAACTCCGTATAGACAGCGCCCATTGTCAGAATCGAAGCTGGATCTCTGGCACTGTAAGAGAGCAACTGTACCACTGCCCCACTATGCCACCCTTAATGTGGATGGACATGTCACCAGTAGGACTCAAAGGAGACAATGGCTTCGGGCATCCCCATGTTCAGCTGAAAGAAACTAATACTTAAACAAAACTTGGGCTTGTTTCTCAACTGCACTTGGGATTTGGCCAGATATGTGATGGGGAAGGAAGGAGCTGCAACATGTCAGAGGTCAGGCAGCATGAATATGCCACCAGTCCACTTCTAAGCAGGAAGGGGTAAGTCCTCTTGCAACAAACCAAGGGAAAGGAGTTCTCAGAGGGTATTACATGTAGGTAGAGATTTCTTTTAAAAGGGGTAGAAAATGCTTTCACTTTCAAGGGGATCAAAGAAAAATCACATGTTCAAGGAAATTAAAACATAACTTACATCAAGTAAAAGAAGTCTTGCATTTAGTATTTAGTACAGTTTATTTAGAGATACAGCAGAAAAAATCGCCCCTTCAAACTGTCTCACACCGACCGACCAGCGACCACCTGTATACTAGTTCTATCCTACACAGTAGGAACAATTTACAGAAGTCAATTAACCTACACACCTGCATGTATTTACAGAACCCACACACCTGAACGTATTTGCAATGTGGGACGAACCCGGATTACCCGGAGAACATCTCATGATGTCCCTGGGTTTTACTTAGTAATTTCTTGGTGCGTGCTTTTTTGGGACGCAATTCTTGAGTTTGAGTGAAGGCAATTCTTGAGTTTGAGTTGAGTTTAGCTTATTTTATATTTAGTTTATTCTTACCCCTCATGCCACTTTCCACGCACACCCAGTGAAGCAATGGAAACATAGAAACATAGATGCAGGAGTAGGCCATTTGGCCCTTCGAGCCAGCATGGCTGATCATCTAAAAGCAGTACCCTGTTCCTGCTTTTCCCCATCCATATTCCTTTAGCCATAACAGCTAAATCTACCTCTCCATCCCTATCCCACCACCCTGGAGGATTAATTTCTCCTGCTCCCTCTTCCCATAAATTCACCCCACTTCCTTCCCCACCCCTCAAATCCATCCCCACTCCTCGACCCATGGCGTCCATGTTTCCACCCCCTCTCCCACCACCCAGTGGGACTCATTTTTCCTGTTCCATCTTTCCATAAATTCATCCCCACTCCCTCCCTTCAAACTCATCCCCACTCCCTCCCCTCCCTGCTAATTGATCCCCACTCCTCTACCCATGGTGTCCACCACCCAAGCCTCATTTATCCTGCTCCCTCTCTCCAGAAATTAATTCCCCCTCCCCTGCTCTCAAAAATTCATCCTCACTCCCTTTCCCTTCACGTCCATCAAGGGTCATTAATATCTCTTTTTCCCCCACCCTTTCAAGAGAGAGTTAGATAGAGCTCTTAAAGATAGCGGAGTCAGGGGGTATGGGGAGAAGGCAGGAACGGGGTACTGATTGAGAATGATCAGCCATGATCACATTGAATGGCGGTGCTGGCTCGAAGGGCTGAATGGCCTACTCCTGCACCTATTGTCTATTGTTACCCCATAAATTCATCCCCACTCTCCCTCCCCTCAAATCCATCCCCACTCCCTCCCACCACACAGGAGAGTGAGAATATTTCTCCTGCCATCCCATCTCCCACAATTGGGCACTTGCAGTTACTGTTGCAATTTAGGATAAACAGCCACCTTGTGTAAAGCACAAGGCTCGGTTTGAGTCAGGGGTTAATTCTTGACCAGGAACACAGGGGCAAGTCACCATCTCCTTCACCTCAGTTCCCTTTTTCAGGTGACTTTTACTGGTTGGAAATCTGCGCTGGCTGCAGCTCTCAGACTTGGCAGGACATTGCCAGCCAAGGCCGATCGCCTTTTTCCAGAATTCAAGCTCTGTGTTTCATTGAGGAGCCTGCAGATGGCTTAATGAATCATTCAGAAGCTGAATCAAAATCTGGACAGCTGCAGATCGAACAAGTAACCTGCTAGTTTCCTGAATGCACAACTGGGTTTGCCCGCAGGGTTGAGTTCAAGTCATCCCTCTGATTTCAGACAGGTACTACGACAGTGGTAGCCATGGGGCCAAAGAAGGAATTGGAAGGGAACAGCGCATTTGAGACAGATTTAAATCATGCACGGTGAATGAGCAATATAACCAAAAGGCAGATACTTTTGAAGAATAATCCGATGACAATATTTATCCCAGTACTATACATCCAAACATAAGAACTGCTTCTGACCCACTGATATCAGACTCCTGAAACAATCACTACTTTCACAGCTCCTTCCCAGAGATGCTGCCACCTTATTTTACTCCTAACTCTACCTCATTCAGTTGTACGTTATTGTAGTTTAGTTTAGTTTATAGATACAGCTCGGAAACTGGCCCATCACTGAGTTCGCACCGACCAGCAATCCCCATTCACCTGCACTATCTTACAGGCTAGGGACAATTTATCATTTTTACTGAAGCCAAATTAACCTACAAACCTATATGTCTTTGGAGTGTGGGAGGAAACCGGAGCACCCGAGGAAAACCGATGCGGTCACTGGGAGAACGTACAAACTCTGTACAGACAGCGGCCGTAGTCAGGATCGAACTCGGGTCTCTGACACTGTAAAGCACCAACTCTACCGCTGTGCCCAAATATATACTTTAATATTTACTTGTACCAAATAGGTACTTTAATATCTGTTTCCACTACTTCGGATTGAACTACAATCTTGCACAATTCTGCTGTTTTGTACTCATTTATAGTCATCTTTATCATTACTGTATGTATACTGTTTATTCTGTGCTTAAAGTGAACAAGGAATTTCATTGTAGCTTGGTGTATGTGATAATAAATTAATCTGAATCTGATGAGTAAATAGAATAATTTCTAGAAATTAATGCGTCCATGCATTCCCATAATATTTATTAATGTCACTTATCTGTTATGTAATCTGTCAATTGTTGCCCAGGCCAAAGTGGTCTGCCTCGAATATGAATGAAGTACAAGATCGCAAGATTTGCTGCCAAATATTTTCGAAGGAAAACTTTTATTCAGAGTATGAATTTTAAATGCAGTTCTGTATGCAAATGGAAACTTACTGCAGCTTACATGCAAATGGTTTCTTCTCCTACTGACCAGTTCACGGAGCCAAGAAAGGCTGTCTTATAAACAGTCTTCAATCAGGAAAAAGCTATTGGATCTCTTCTTCATGGAGATGGCTAAATCCCACAGAAACAGAATACTGCAACCACCATGGGAACCAGATGGCATCTTTGTAAACATTGTGATGTGTGAGCAAAGCAGTCTCCCTCTGGATTTTCTCTGTTTTTCTATTCTTTTTTTAATCGTGTACTTTGCTCCCTATCCTGATAATTCACTGGTTGGCTTGTTATTTGTTTTCTTTTCTCCTCATTTGAAATGTTCAGACTTAACATCAGTGGGGGGTTGGGTTTTTTTTGTGCTCCTCTCGATCAATAAAAGTCTAAGCTTTTTCGCAGTGCTGACTCAATTTTTGCCAGTTTCTTTTCAATCCCGCACATTTAATCATGCCCTCCCTCTATCTCCAGCTCCCCCCACCATCCCCCCCCGCCCTCCCATCCCCTTTACTTTTGTGTTGCCGACTCACACAAAAAGTAGCACCAGCCGCACCGGCTCGGACCACCCTCTCGATCCCCCTATGGGTTAAGCACCAAGTCGCCGGCCTTTGCACCAATACCCGATGCAGACTTTCAGTAGCATAGTGTGGGGCTGGCTCCGAGGAACCGAGGCAGCCAGGATGCTTTCCATCATGTCTCCCCTAGATCCTTGTGCTTGCAGGATGAAAACAAGCCGTCTCGACTCGCTCTTTCAGCCCCCATTCAGACACTCTGACCCGGCAGATACACGCCAGCCATCGACCACCCCCCCCCCCCCCCTCCCCCTTTTAAAGTCTGCTTTTGTGTCTGGTTCACAAAAGCACAAAGAAAGCTGGGGAAGGGGTGGGGTGGCGGTGGCGGTGACGGTGGGGGGGGGGGTGGGGAGTAGGTCCGGTGGGGGGATCTTCACGTTTCCTCTCCCTTTGATAAGAGCTGCAAATCTTGCTCTCCCACTAAAGGCAAGAAGGGGGATTTGAAGTCATTCCCGAACAAAGGGGGTCATTCAAATAATAAAAAAAAGAAAAAGGAATTAAGTACATCACAGCAGAGTCGCAGAGTAACTTCTTAAGAGGCTGATAGCATGTTTGAGTTGTATCTACGGCTGATTTGAAAATGAATGGGACCCCATTGAGAGTTTCATTAAATTCAGATCAGACTTTCATTTCTTTTGGTTTCACTTGAGGGAATATGTCTAAGGTTCCAAAGTAATGGAATTAGTTTAAAAACAAAATTTCAATCGTGGAGCAGATGCGTTGGCCCCATAATGCATTACATATATAAATGTAATGCATTATTATTATTATTATTATCACCTCCATTAGATGTGTGAATGGTAATTTCCCAAATAGTTAAAGCCACAACGGAGGAAGATGGGATTTGAATGATGGGCAAGGGGGAGGGGGAGTGGTGCTATCGAGGGTATTAAAGAGAATAATAATGTCTGATAAGAAAAAGTAAATATTTTCAAATGATAGCAGCTTATCCAATGCTCTGTCAAAAACCGCAGAAAGAACCTGTGGATTTAAAAAATTATAATGGTTGCTCTGGCTTAGTTTAGTTTAGGTTATTATTGTCACGTGTACCGAGGTACAGTGAAGAGCTTTTTGTTGCGCGCAACTCAGTTAGTGAAAAGACAATGCATGATTACAATCATGATACAGCATAAAGAGCATAACATTTAGTGCAAGATAAAGTCCAATTAAAGACCAGTTGCACAGTGCAAAGGCAACAGTTGAAGAAAAAGTCCTATTGCTGAATCAAAATCATTCTTAACAGTAGACTTGTGATTGAACTTTAAGGAGGAACTGAGTTATAACATTAGTGAGGGTGCAGAGTACATTGGCAAGGCTCAGCTTTATTGTGATAGGAACCTGTTCCAGGGTGCAGTGTTTTCTTTAGAACAAAGGAGCCACAGAGAGCCACAGGTGATTCGAGTTAAATCCTGACTTCTGCCGCTGTCCGTGTGGAGTTTGCATGTTCTTCATGTGGCTGCATAGTTTTCATATGGTTGCTCTGGTTTGCAAAGATGTTTAGGCAGGTTAATTGGCAATTGTATATTAATCATAGTGTAGGTTAGTGTCAGGAGAATCAGGGGAATTGTTGGTCAAGTGAGAATAAATACTGAGGAGTATAAGAAGATAACTGCATAAATACTGAGGAAATAGGTGGTAACATGGAACAAATGAACCCCTTCAATATTGCATGAAAAAAATGAGGCTGAAGAGAAATCTAACTGAGGCATATTAATTTATAAGTTAGGCAGGAAGGTCCTCTTTCCGTCAGCAGAGAACTCAGTAACAAAGGATTATTGATTTAGGTTACCCATCATCGTTACTTTTTTGCATATATTTCATTCATTGTTCTTTATCTCTCCACATCACCGTCTATATCTCTCGTTTCCCTTATCCCTAACCAGTCTGCAGAAGGGTCTTGATCCGAAACGTCACTCAGTACTTCTCTCCAGAGATGCTGCCTGTCCAGCTGAGTTACTCCAACATTTATATCTATTATAGATTTAGATATGTTGGTAGAAAGATTAAAGAGTTGTTTATTCGTGTCATCACACAATAGTAAGCAAATTTTAGTGCCATATCGTTGGCCTCTGCAAGATCCTTAGTGCATGTGTCATGCAGCATGTCACAGCTCAGGAGATGTTCCATAGTCTGGAGGCCCCGTCCACACTCGCAGTCTGCCGCATCTTCAGTGTATCCCCACTTCAGCATGTTCGATTTGTCCTCCCCAAGCCTGTCCACAGTCTGTTGAGACTGCGCCACGTTAACCACAGTTGGTCCGAACCTGGTGGGATTTTCTCAGATGGATCGATTGCCATGTGAGTATCTTCCAGAGATTTCTCTAGTCTCTCTTCCCAGAGTTTGAGCCATCTGGATGATGCACTGCAGTCCAGGGGATGGACAGAAGAGAGGAAACTTCTGCGTGATTTCAAACGCTGAGGTAGCAAAGGGTGGTCATGTAGGGGGTGTCTTTCATCCTCTGATTGTCTGAGGCGTTCTTTTTGACTGGCTACAGCTCTTCTGATTCCAGGAGGTGCAATGCCAGAGAGTAGGTAGATGTTGTCAGTCTTAGTAGGTTTCATGCATCGACAGCTTGTGTTTAGCACAGGATCAATCTTCCTTGCACGAGCTGAGCGCTCCCATACTGCGCAGAAAGAGGAGTTGAGAAAAGATGAGTTCATTCAATGCCTGGAAAGAGCCTGGAATTGAAGGGGTAGTGGAAACACAAACCTTCACACTTATTTTAATTTGTACCTGAGGTTCTATGAGCTGCAGGGCTATCGAACAAGAGCTGGGAACTGAGGCACACAAAATTATGAGGAACACAGACAAGGTGGAGAATAAGAAACTTTTTTCCCCCACAGCAAAGTTATTTAAAACCAGAGGGCAAAGGTTTATGGTAAGGGGAAGGAGTTTCAGAGGGGGTCTGAGGAATAATGTTTTAACCCTTTCGATCATTGGGACATGGAATGTACTGGCTGAGGGGATAGTAGAGATGGAGACTACACAATACACAAGTAGCTAAAGGAGCACTTGAATCACTAAGACAAGGGTTACCCTCCCTAACAACTCCAATGGGATTCGTACTGGTGGTATTTGATGCTCGTCATGAATGGTGCATTGAGGAGCCTGTTACTGTGCTGTAAAACGTTTACATTTCAGAATAGGATCAACCGAAAGTTTATTTCTGGCTGGCATGGACATGACGGGCAGAATAGACTCGAACCTTAAGATTATTAAGGGGTTGGTCACGTTAGAGGCAGGAAACATGTTCCCAATGTTGGGGGAGTCCAGAATCAGGGGCCACAGTTTAAGAATAAGGGGTAGGCCATTTAGAACGGAGATGAGGAAAAACTTTTTCAGTCAGAGAGTTGTAAATCGGTGAAATTCTCTGCCTCAGAAAGCAGTGGAGGCCAATTCTCTGATTGTATTCAAGAGAGAGCTAGATAGAGCTCTTAAGGATAGCGGAGTCAGGGGGTATGGGTAGAAGGCAGGAACGGGGTACTGATAGTGGATGATCAACCATGATCACATTGAATGGTGGTGCTGGCTCGAAGGGCCGAATGGCCTACTCCTGCACCTATTGTTTATTGTCTATTGAACCGTACAGTAAATTTCTGTCATTCTTCTTTTTCTCTTAAGACCATTGCAAGTCAGTTTTGCAATTTTCATTAATTCACAATGAATACACATTATTTTATTAGAAAAGATTATTATTTCATTTACCTGTGTGCTCAATGAAATATTTTGTAGGACCTGACTTTGTGAAATTAAATGGTTGATACGGTGGATTATACATGGTTTTGTTACAAACATGTGATGCACTAAGTGGTCGCTGAATGGTCCACATAACCTTAGTTCAACCCCACTTCATTCCTGGAAGCGTTTTGCTGACTGGCTCAATTTAGAATAAGCCTACTCACTATACAGTGGGTTCACACAAAAATGCCCGGGTGTTTTGCACTAGGACTGGTCAAGGTGCAGAGTAGTAGATCTTTTGAGGTGGCATCTTTGATTAAAATCCACTCACGTGTGAGCGAGAAAGGTTGCGAAATTCATTTTGTTCTGGAGAGATCTGTGGCAAATTATTGGATGAGGAAACTCAGTGGTGTCTTTTAAAATCAGCCCAGATTTTCCTGAGAAATGCCAATAGGCCTAAATGAAATTGCCATCTTCCCCCACCGTATGTGTAAGGAAGCAAGGGCTTCCACACAGGCAGGTGGGGATATCAATCATTTAGATTTTTAGATTTTAGAGATACAGCGCGGAAACAGGCCCTTCGGCCCACCGAGTCCGCGCCGCCCAGCGATCCCCGCACATTAACACTATCCTACACACACTAGGGACAATTTTTTAAAAACATTTACCCAGTCAATTAACCTACATACCTGTACGTCTTTGGAGTGTGGGAGGAAACCGAAGATCTCGGAGAAAACCCACGCAGGTCACGGGAGAAAGTACAAACTCCGTACAGACGGCGCCCGTAGTCAGGATCGAACCTGAATCTCTACCGCTGCGCCACCGTGCCACCGTGTCAAAGTCACAAACTTAAAGAGAGCCACTCAATGGTAATTTTCTAACTTGCACTTCCATGTTCCAGCAATGAAGAGCCAGCTTCCTGCAATTTCCCTGCAGTCACAATGCAAAATCTGCTGACTGAACCATCACGAGATTAAACCTAGACGAGATTCAGTGACTATTCATTTCAATGAAACAGCTTCAGGGTTATTAATTGAGATTATCTTAAAAGTATTAAATTGTTTTTAATTGCTCTGCTTTTTATTCTCTTCTTAATACTTAAATTAATCGTGATCCATTTTTTAATCAATTTTGAATGTGAATGACTCAGAATGCCAGAGGCATTAAGAAACATTGAATATTTTGCCAGTTTTGATAGCCAGTTAAACTGAGAAAATAGTTTAGCCAGCTATCAAATTATGTATCAGGGAAGGACATGGTCAGGCTCCACCATGCGATGGCCCTACAGGGTAGACCTTTACATTTCTGTCCTCTCACCTTAACCCATGCCTTCCAGTTGTAAACTCACCCACCCGGTGAAACAGAGTATCGACTATCTATCTTATCTTTTCCCCCTATTATTTTTAAAACCTCCATGGGGTCACACTTCAATCCGTTACGTTGCAGTGAGTAGAAGCCCAGCCTATCCAAAATCTCCATAAAATACAGCCCTCCCACCATCCAGGTGAATCTCTTCTGCACTCTCTGCATTGCTACCATATCCTTCCAGTCATGAGGCAGCTAGAACTGTGCATAGTACTTCAATGCAGTCTAATTTTTTTGGTACAGCTACAACATAACATCCCAACTCTTATAATCAAGGCCTCGACTTACAAAGGCAAGCAGATGAAATACCTTCTTCACTATCCTATCTACCTGTGTCACCACTTTTAGTGAGCAATGGACTTGGATCCACGGTCACCCTGTATATCAACACTTCTAAGATCGCTGTCTTTTATATTGTATGTTCTATCCAAGTTTGGCTTCCCAAAGTGCATAACCTTACATGGCCTGGGTTAAATTCCACCACCCTGCCCAAATTTCCAATTAATATATGTCCCATTGCATTCTGAAATAACCTTCTTCATGAGTGACCAGGGAATAAAAGATTCATGGATCTCATTCATGTATGCCATTGATAAAAATTGCATTGTAACTTGCTGATGTCAATACTTTCCTTTAGCAATTGTGAATAAGCAACCCCTTTCTAGGTTGGAATGAACAGTCATTTTAATCCCTTCCATTGCCACTGCCGCTTCAACTCAAAGTAAAGCTTTTTCAAATACACAACAAAATGTAGCATACTCTTGCTTGTTTATTATAGGAATTATTTTTGACTTATTATCCTTTTCTTCTGCAACCCTTCATGGCAAACCATGTCAATATTTCTTAAAAATTAAACTGCTGGGGGAACTCAGCGGGTCAGGCAGCATCTGTGAAAGGAAATGGACAGGCAACATTTCAGTCTGAGAAAGGGTCAAGATTGCAACCTCTGCAATCTCTTGTGTCTCCATCCTAGTATTTTTAAATGTTGATGAAAAAACACGTGTACAACATGCTGCTGGAGATTTTGACACTTGTCTTGAGGTAAACCCCCCATGTTGTCTGAGATCTGAAGGTTGCCAACTGTACAATTATTATGCTTGCATTAATTTCTATGTGATATCTGACTAATAAGCAAAGTTCTCGGCTGAGGCATAGAATCTGTGCCTTCATATTTGCCCGTCTTTCTTGTTGGTTCCTACAGCCAGCCTTACTTTCCTCTTTCTTTTCGCAATATTGATTTTACTGGAAACATGAAGGATCTTCAAACACCTGCTTTGGTTTAATGGTGGCACTCTTGCACAAATCTTCGATTTCAAGCCTAAACCTCACTCCAATGACAGATGCACATTATTCAGCTGCTTCAGAGAGATAAGGGAAGAGTGGTACACTAAATAAATCTGCCCGAAATCTCCACATTACTGCTGGATTACTACTCAAAATAGTTAATTAGACTTTAGACGTTAGAGATACAGCGTGGAAGCCGACAGTGATCACCCCGTACACTAACACTGTCCTACACACGAGGAACAATTTACAATTTACAGACGCCAATTAGCCTGCGGACCTGTACGTCTTTGGAGTGTGGGAGGTAACCAGAGCACCCAGAGAAAACCCACACGATCACAGGGAGAACGTACAAACTCCATTCGGACAGCATCTGCAGTCAGGATCGACCCTGGATCTCTGGCGCTGTAGAACTCTACCACAGCACCACCGTGCCACCCTCAAATGTAAGAAAATTTAGAAAAGAAAGTTAATTGATGAAGAAGCTCTTTGAAAAGATCTGCAGTCATGATAAACATATTCACTGGAATTTAAAAGGATGAGAGGGGATCTTACAGAAACGTATAAAATAAGGGATGAGACAGCCTAGATGCAGGAAAAATGCTCCCCATGTTGGGGGAGTCCAGAATCAGGGGTCACAGTTTAAGAATAAGGGGTAGGCCATTTAGGACAGAGATGAGGAAAAACCTTATTTACCCAAGGAGTTGTGAATCTGTGGAATTCTCTACCATAGAAAGCAGTGGAGGCCAATTCACTGGATGTATTCAAGAGAGAGTTAGATATAGTTCTTAGGGCTAACGGAATCAAGGGATATGGGGAGAAAGCAGGAACAGGGTACTGATTCTGGATGATCAGCCACCAGGTGGCGCCATCAGTGACAGCAGCCTTGCTACCGATCTGTCTGTCTTTTCGTCTTATTTGTTATTTTTGGTGTGTTTTTAAAAGTTTGTGTTAATGTTCTCTGGTTTGTTTTACGTGGGGGTGCGGGAGGGGGAAACTTTTTTCAATCTCTTACCTTGCCGGAGATGCGATTGTTTTCCGGATCATATCTACGGTCGCTCTGCGGCCTAACATCATGGAGCTGGCAGCCTTGCTCGAGACTGACTTTGAGCCCCACCGCGGGACCGTGGACTTACCATCAGAGCCTGTGATCCCTTTCCTGGGATCGATACTCCAACTGCCACCTGCGGACTTTAACACCGAGGAGCCCGCAGTCTCGGGTAGAGACTGATGTCGGGAAGCTCCAAATTCACAGGAGGTTCGACTAGCCCCGACCCGGGGTCCGATCGCCCAGCACGGGCGGAGCTGAGATCCCTCTGATGTGGGAGCCTGATCGCCCCGACGCGGAGGGCTTGAACACCGGCTCCGGGAGCCACGATCGCCCTGTCAACGGAAGGTTCGAGGCCCCGGACAACAAAGAGAACAAAGAAGTGAAGAGATTGAACTTTCTTTTCACCTTCCATCACAGTGAGGAATGTGGCAGAGTCGCTGTGGTGGATGCTTATGTTAAAATATATTTTGTGTGTTTTGTTGCTTTTTATTGGTATGACTGTATGGCAAATCAAATTCTTCGTATGTTGCAAAACATACTTGGCTAATAAAGTATGATTATGATTATTATTATTATGATTATGATATTGAATGGCAGTGCTGGCTCGAGGGGCCGAATAGCCTACACCTGCACCTATTTTCTATGTTTCCATGTTTCTATAATAGTTAGTCATAGTTAGCACAAAATTGAGAATTGGCAGCGTGATAAAATGGTATCCACCTTAAACGTGCTTTCGCTATGGATGCCCCACATGCATTTCTTGCGACCTGCTGCGACAAGCTCCTTGGTCTATTCCAGACAGAATATGTTTCCTAACAATGGGGGACGCACAGAGTCTCAAAAGCATTGCTTCAATTGAATGGGGAACGAAGGTTAAATGAAATGAAAAGATAATAAGAGAGGCTGAATATTTCAGACATCTTAAAGAAAGTGACGTATTTATCAGAGCTTAAAATAAAACCCAATTGCTTTGTTTCACTGGAATAGCGCTTTTTTACAATTTCTGAATTTCATATTAATAGAATGACAGCTTGGCTTCACACGTACGCAGTGAGAAACTAAAATCCCACAGCTGTCACTCGCCAAGCGCCATATTGTTCAAAGCTTTGTCCAGATGACTAGCTGTCAGGTTCTCTCTCATTGCCAGCGTGATTACAGTTTGACAGCTGCTTTTCAGTCAGGCTGGTGTGGCCGAGAACAATTGGTACATTTCCTGAGGGGGGTGGTGTCTTCACCTCTGTACCTCTGACCTGAAAGCAGGTAATTACTATATTTGCAATGGTTGACAAACTCAGCAATGGCGTGAGGTCACTCCAGGGCAGTCCCATTATATCCTTTCAAGTAAACCACAATTTAATATAATCGCAAGTACTTGCTCTCTAGATGCACATTAAAAAAACTTATCTAGTGCCCCAAATTGTTGCGAATAGATTTATTTAATTTCTTTTATAAATCTTTCATGGGGAAAGATTTCAGGGCGTCACAGTGACGTAACGGTAGAGCTGCTGCCTTACAGTGCCAGAGCCCCGGGTTCGATCCCGACCATGGGTGCTGTCTGGAGGAAGTTTGTACGTTCTCCGTGTGACCACTTGTGTTTTCTCCGGGTGCTCTGGTTTCCTCCCACATTCCAAAAATGTACATATTGGCTCCAGTAAAATTGTAAATTGTCTCTAGTGTGTAGGATAGTGTTAGTGTATGAGGTGTTCACTGTTTGGCGTGGACTTGGTGGGCCGAAGGGCTTGTTTCCTCGCTGTATCTCTAAAGTCTAAAGATAGAAAATTTTGAAAAAAGTATGAAAATGTCAGATCATTATTAGTTTCCATGATTATCAACATTACACCTTTTCTTTTGAAACATATCTGCCTTTTAAGTAGAATTGTTCACAGAAATGGACATGGCATGTTTAGTTTAGTTTAGTTTAGTTTAGTTGAGAGATATGGCGCGGAAACAGGCCCTTCGGCCCACTGAGTCCACACCGACCAGCGATCCCCGCACATTAACACAAGCCGACACACACCAGGGACAATTTACACTTATACCAAGTATTCAAACCCAAGACAATTAACCTACAAACCTGTACGTCTTTGGAGTGTGGGAGGAAACCGGAGATCTCGGAGAAAACCCACGCGGTCACGGGGAGAACGTAAAACTACATACAGACAGCACTCGTAGTCGGGATCGAACCCGGGTCTCTGGCGCTGCAAGCGATGTAAGGCAGCAACTCTATCACTGAGGGACCGTGCCGGATGTAAGAAAAATTAGAATAGAAAGTTAAACAGAGAAAGAACCGGTGTCAAATGGTCTCAGTGATCTATGTACTTTAAGATGGTAAAAATTTGGTTGAGATCTGGGGGCCTAACCAGTATCCAATTGAGCGTAGTGATGCTATCACTCGTATTAACTCAGGCTTTATAGTTGTTCTTGCAAGTCTAGCCGAATATGAAAAGCTGGAGAGAGGCCAGTGTACTAGAGACACAGTCTAAAGGAATGAAAGCTGGGGTTCCAACTTCTGATCTCTCTCCTGTGGCTCACATAGGGAAATTGAAGTATATGGACACTGAATGAGGCTGCTTTGTGTTTGACGCCAAATTTCTCTGTTTCAAGGGTAACTTGCAGGTTCTTGGGAGGATGCCAAGGTCAATGTGAGTCAGATTGATTTTACTGGAGGTTGGACATGTAATGATATTGCAGGTTAAGTGAGAGTTTGGAAGCTATGTTCTTTCCATCGCTGGGTTACAGTGAGTGCCAAGGGACATCCTTCATGGTCAATTTTGCTGTAAATAGGTAATGGACGGCACAGAGGTGCAGGGGTAGAGTTGCTGCCTTACAGCGCTTGAGACCCGGGTTCTTTTTTTTAGAGGTACAGCGCGGAAACAGGCCCTTCGGCCCACCGAGTCCGCGCTGCCCAGCAATCCCCGCACATTAACACTATCCTACACACACTAGGGACAATTTTTTAATAACATTTACCCAGTCAATTATCCTACATACCTGTACGTCTTTGGAGTGTGGGAGGAAACCGAAGATCTCGGCGAAAACCCACGCAGGTCAAGGGGAGGACGTACAAACTCCGTACAGACGGCGCCCGTAGTCAGGATCGAACCTGAGTCTCCGGCGCTGCATTCGCTGTAAGGCAGCAACTCTACCGCTGCGCCACCGTGCCGTAGAGGGGTTCGATCCCCTCTACGAGTGCTGTCTGTATGGACTTTGTACGTTCTACCCATGACCGCGTGGGTCCAGTTTCCTCCCACACTCCAAAGACGTACAGGTTTGCAGGCTAATTGGCTTGATATAAGTATAAGTTGTCCCTAGTGTGTGTAGGATAGTGTTAGTGTGCAGAGATCGCTGGTCGGTGTAGGTTCGGTGAGCCAAGGGGCCTGTTTCCGCACTGTACCTCTAAACTAATCTAAACTAAACTGTGAAAACAGTGACAGACATTCCATAGTGCTGAGGGGAAGTAATCCCTGCCGATACCAATCTCTCTTTATAGTTAATGATATTTAAAGTCATTGATACCACTTGAACTTATTTTAAAGAAAATATAATGTGCCGCCTTTTAGAAGGATATGGGCCAAACTTGGGAAAATGGGACTGGTTCAGATGGGGCATCTTATGGAGGAGTTTGGCTGAAGAGCCTGTCTGTATGCTGCCTCTAGGACTCCATGAACTATTTCACGGATCCTTCATAAAGAGCCATATTTAAACCTTACAAAACTGCAGAGACTGGTCCATTTTTATCAATTTTATGGTACATTACCTTAGAGCTTGATTCAAATCGATTGCCCTTCTCTGGATCCTCTCCAATATTTACATTATGGTGAGTTGACTGTACATTATGCAGGTTCAGCAAAAACAAATAAGACTTACATCCAACTGCTGTGGCTAAGTATACATCTCCAATTTTTGTCAGCATCTTTTATGATTGCGACATCTTGCATTGTCACATATACCGAGGTACAGTGAAAAGCTTTTGTTACGTGCTAACCAGTCAGCGGAAAGACAATCCATGATTTCAATCGGGCCATCCACAGTATACAGATAGATGATAAAGAGAATAACGTGAATAACGTTTAATGCAAAATACAATCCAGATAGTCTGAGGATCTCCAATGAGGTAGATAGTAACTCAATCAGCTGTAATGTAATAAGCATAGTATTCAGCTCATTTTTACCTAAATATGCTTTTGTGAATCTTACAATTGTAACTCTATTTTGCATCTTTTCATTCTGAATTATTTATCTGCTAAGAAATTAATCTGCCAACTTACATGAAAACCTATCAGGGAGGGGGTAGAAGAATTTGGTCCTTGTCTTCCTTAGTTTGGAATAAAGAACGGTTTCTGAGGAACTGTGGACAAACTTTCTTTCAACTTTTGTTGAGTTTGCTTCTTCATTAATGTGAAGACAGTTGAAGCACCATCCATCACCATTGCGCAGAGGCCCATTAGGTTTTATGCCTTGGGCCTCATACTGTGTGTGGCTATTCCCTGCAGGAGCAAAAACACAATGCTTACCGGCTCATTGTCTGAAGTTCATCACAGGGATAAACTCAAGCTGTTTGAAAACGTGGCGTGCCACTAAACTACCCTCACACCTTCATTCTTTTTTAGCAAATCTTAACTCTTTTAGCACCACCATCAACCCACTTCTTTTAAACGTATTCACATCAGTGCAAACTTAAACTGATCACGGCATCGAAAATGAGATGTCCATTTTTGCAGCCAAATCAACCGCCTGCTTTGTGAGGACAAAGTACAGGTTTATGTGAGCATCGGGCTTGGGTGATAAGGGTGGGAAGTAACCAGGTGAGGATTTTCTGTTAAAAAAGACATAAAGTGCTGAGTAACTCAGTGGGTCAGGCAGCATCTCTGGAGAACATGGATCGGTGAGGTTTGGGTCAGAATCCTTCTTCAGACTTCCTTTTACTTTACCTCACCTGGGTGCTCACCCATTTCTTCTTTTCACCTTCCCCTTCCTCCCAATCCCCGTCCACCTATATTCCTTCCTCCCACTTCACATTTCACGCCTCATCTATCATTTCCTTACTGACCCCATCCCACTTTCTACCCCCACTACGATTTGTCTGAACAAAAGTTTCAACCTGAAAAGTCACCTATCCATGTTCTCCAGAGAAGCTGCCTAACCCTCGGAGCTACTCCAGCACTTTGTGTGGTTTTTTTCAATATGTTTCAATGTGATTGTAGAAAAAGATAGGGAAAGACCAAAAATAAATGTCTTAAATTGGGAGACAGCTAATTTTATTGAAATAATACAGGACCTGGCTAAGGTTTAGTCTGAAGAAGTCGACCCGAATCGTCACCCATTGCTTCTCTCCAGAGATGCTGCTTGTCCCGCTGAGTTACTCCAGCATTTTGTGTCTATCTTTGGTGTAAACAAGCATCTGCAGTTCCTTCCTACACATAAGGTTTAGTTTAGCTTAGTGATACAGTGTGGAAACAGGCCATTCAGCCCACCAAGTCCATGCTGTCCATTAATCACCCACACACTAGTGTTATCCCAATTTTGCATCCTACACACTTGAGATCAATTAACCTACAAATCTGCAGGTCTTTGGAATGTGGGAGGAAAGTGAAGCACAGGGAGGAATCCCATGCGGTCACAGGGAAAATGTACAAACTCCACACAGGCAGTACCCATGGTCAGGATCAAACCTGGGATCACTTTGCCACCGTGCTGCCCTTGATTGACTGGAAGCATCTACTTGCAGGCATGTTTACATCTGCATAGTGGGAAAATACACAAAGGAGAGTTATCGAGAGTTCAGAACTAACATGAGGGTAAAAGAGTAATAAGTTCAGGAAACCCTGACAAAGGTTCCTGAGGGTTGAATAAAGAAAAAGAATGCAATCATATGGCAGGTGTAGGGAACTGTAGATGGACCAGGCCTGTCAGGAGTACAAACAGTTTACGGAGATGCTTAAAAAAGAAATTTGGAAGGCAAAGATTTTACCCAATATTTCAGATATAGAGAATAGGTATATATTTTAAGAAAAGTGAACGATTGTGCAACCCCTCTTATAAGGAAAGGAGTCAGGGTGCTAATTGCTAAAATAAAGCCCATTCTTTGTGAGAGAATTCAAAAGTCCTTGAGCAATCCTTGCGAGAAAACTGAGAAGAGAAGACACACAATTTTACAAGTTAAACCTTACAAGTTGGTTGGAACTCATTAAGAAAGTGATGAGATTAGGAGGATCGTACACCGATCAGCCAAAACATTATGACCACTGACAGGCAAAGTGAATAACATTGATTATCTTGTTACAATGGCACCTGTCAAGGGGTGGGATTTATTAGGCAGCAAGTGAACAGTCAGTTCTTGAAGTTGATGTGTTGGATGCAGGAGAAATGGGCAGGAGTAAAGACCTGAGCGGCTTTGACAAGGGCCAAATTGTTATGGCCAGATGACTGGGTCAGAGCATCTCTGAAATGGCAAGGCTTGTGGGGTGCTCCCGGTCAGCAGTGGTGAGTCCCTTCCGACAATGGTCCGAGGAAGGACAAACCACAAACCGGCGACAGGGTGTTGGGCACCCAAGGCTCATCAATGCGTGAGGACAACGAAGGCTATCCCGTCTGGTCCGAACCGAGAGAAGGTCTACTGTGGCACAAGTCACAAAAATACACAGTGCATCGCACTCTGCTGCATATGGGGCTGCACACGGAGGATCAACAGCATATTAGGCAGGTGGTCATAATGTTTTGGCTCATCAGGTCATCATGTTTTGGCTGATTGGTGTATATCCAATGGTTGCAATATGTTTATTTCTGATTTCCAGCATGGAAACAAGGCCGTTCGGCCCACCAAGTCCATGCCAAATCACCAGTTCACATTGGTTTCATGTTATCCCACTTTCATATCCACTCCCTACACAATTGGGGAAATTAACAGAGGCCAATTAACCTGCAAACCTACAGGACTTTGAGATGTGTGAAGAAACTGGAGAAAACTCATGGGGTCACAGGGAGAACATGCCAACTTCACACAGACAGCATCCGAGGTCAGAATCGAACCTGGGTCTCTGACTCTGTGAGGCAACAGCTCTACCAGCTGCACCACGAATCACCCAAAATTATTTCTGAAAATTCAAATATGCTGTATTTGAATTTTCAGAAATATTCGACTTTCAGTTTTGAAGAGCTTTGGAAATAAATATTTAATGATTAAATGATAGCTTATTTAATTGATTTAAAAACTGACGAAGGAAGAGAGCTTAAAAGATCATAGGGACCGGCCTATCAGATATCAACCCACTGTTTGGTTTATTTTTGATTCTCCTGTTTATTTTGCTCAAAGGCGACACGTTGGTGCAACTTTTAATACTGCAGCCTTACAACTTCAGGGACCCGGGATCAACCCTGACCTTAGCTGTTGTCTGTGTGGAGTTTGCATGTTCTCCAAGTGGCACGAGTTTCCTCCAGCTGCTCCACTTTCCTTCGGCACCCCAAAATAGTGCTGGTCCGTAACGTCTACTGTAAGTTAGTATTACGTTTGGAGTAGCAAGAATCAAAAGGGGAGTTGATGGAGTCTAAGTGAGAGGGTGTAAGATGTATAAATACAGGGAAGTAGGAGATAATCTTTCAGTGGCGCAGCGGTAGAGTTGCTGCCTCACAGCGCCAGAGACCCAGGTTCAATCCTGACTATGGGTGCTGTCTGTATGGAGTTTGTAGGTTCCCCCTGTGACCGCGTGGGTTTTCTTCGATTGCTCCAGTTTCTTCCAACACACCAAAGACATACAAGTTTATAGGTTAATTGGCTTTGGTAAAATTGTAAATTATTCCTAGTGTGTAGGATAGAGCTAGTGTACAGGAATCGCTGGTCGGCGCGGACTCAGTTGGCCGAAGGCGCTGTTTCTGAGCTAAGCTAAGCTAAGAAAGTGATGGGACTAATGTGGTTGCTCCCTTGGGAGCTAATATGAACCCAGTGGACTGAATGGCTTCTTCTGTGTTATTACAACAATAAGAATGTAAAACAAATCATGATATATCAAATTTCCAATTGACTCCAAGCCTTTTGGAAGATGGCTGCATCCAGAAAGGTCAAATAAATGAAACCAATAAAAAGGACTTGTAAAACATATTGAATTAGTGATGAGAAGTTTACCACTCAAAGTGTAAAGTAAATTCTGTTTTATTTTTAACATTTTGCAGGTATCATGATAGTAGTTAACAAAGCTGAGCTTTTTAACAAGGTATCAGATAAACGTTTGCATAATCAAATTGCAGCTTGAATCATGAGCATAAACATTTTAGCAGAGAAGTCGCCCGTGTAAAATTAATGATTTAGAAATATAATATATTCAGTCTTTCTTTTCTTTAGCGACACTGCGCAGAAACAGGCCTTTCGGCCCACCGAGACCACATGACCAGTGATCGGTCCCCGCACATTAACACTACTCTACACTCTAGGGACAGTTTTACATTTATACCAAGCCAATTAAGCTACAAACTTGTACGTCTTTGGAGTGTGGGAGGAAACCGAAGATCTCAGAGAAAACCCACGCAGTCATGAGGAGAATGTAGAAACTCCATACAGACAACACCCATAGTCAAGATCAAACCCGGATCTCTGTCGCTGTAAGGCAGTAAGCTCTACTGCTATGCCACTGTACTGCCCTTTCATGAAATGTATATAAGCGTTTGGCAAAATAGCATGAAATAAATGTTGATTCTGGAGAACACATTAAAAACAAATACATTTATTCACAAAATGCTGGAGTAACTCAGCAGGTCAGGCAGCATCTCGGGAGAGAAGGAATGGGTGACGTTTCGGGTCGAGACCCTTCTTCAGACTGATGTCGGGGGTGGGACAAAGGAAGGATATAGGTGGAGACAGGAAGATAGAGGGAGATCTGGGAAGTAGGAGGGCAGGAGAAATCACAGAGGGGGAGCAGCGAGAGAGCATGTTGCTAAACTCTCGTCGAAGAGAGGAGGAGAACTTCTTCAAAGTGGACATACCTCGAAGGGAAATCGCAGTGGAGCAACCAGTAGTATAAGAAAATAACTGCAGATGCTGGTACAAATCGATTTATTCACAAAATGCTGGAGTAACTCAGCAGGTCAGGAGAGAAGGAATAAAAACAAATACATTGTGTATTAGGAAATAAATATTTTCATAATATCGGCTTCTTGGGGATCTTCACTCATCTGCATGAAAGGGTTGCTCTTATCCACTTGTTGCCCATTTAAAGAAATAATTCCAAACCCTTTGCTGTGCTAACTAAGCCCAGATAGAACAGTAATTGGAAAGCTAAATTTAGCTTTTGTGCAGCGTTGGGTGGGAAAGAAAAATCAACAAATAAACATTTGATCATCTTGCCTGGAAAGTGGATCTCTGAACATAGAACAGTGCAGTACAGGAACAGGCCATTCAGCCCACAATGTCCATACCAAACATGATGCCCAGTTGAATATATTAATGATTTGGACGAGGGAATTGAATGCAACATCTCCAAGTTTGCAGATGACGCAAAGCTGGGGGGCAGTGTTAGCTGTGAGGAGGATGCTAGGATGCTGCAACGTGACTTGGATAGGTTAGGTGAGTGGGCAAAGGCATGGCAGATGCAGTATAATGTGGATAAATGTGAGGTTATCCACTTTGGTGACAAGAACAGGAAAGCAGACTATTACCTGAATGGTGGCCGATTAGGAGACGGGGAGATGCAACGAGACCTGGGTGTCGTGGTACACCAGTCATTGAAAGTAGGCATGCAGGTGCAGCAGGCAGTGAAGAAAGCGAATGGTATGTTGGCATTCATAGCGAGGGGATTGAGTATAGGAGCAGGGAGGTTCTGCTGCAATTGTACAGGGCATTGGTGAGACCACACCTGGAGTATTGCATACAGTTTTGGTCTCCTAATCTGAGGAAAGACATTCTTGCCATAGAGGGAGTACAGAGAAGGTTCACCAGATTGATTCCTGGGATGGCAGGACTTTCATATGAAAAAAGACTGGATAGACTCGGTTTGTACTCGCTGGAATTTAGAAGATTGAGGGGGGATCTTACAGATACTTACAAAATTCTTAAGGGGTTGGACAGGCTAGATGCAGGAAGATTGTTCCCGATGTTGGGGAAGTCCAGAACAAGGGGTCACAGTTTAAGGATAAGGGGGAAGTCTTTTAGGACCGAGATGAGAACGTTTTTTTTCACACAGAGAGTGGTGAATCTGTGGAATTCTCTGCCACAGAAGGTAGTTGAGGCCAGTTCATTGGCTATATTTAAGAGGGAGTTAGATGTGGCCCTTGTGGCTAAAGGGATCAGGGGGTATGGAGAGAAGGAAGGTACGGGATACTGAGTTGGATGATCAGCCATGATCATATTGAATGGCGGTGCAGGCTTGAAGGGCCGAATGGCCTACTCCTGCACCTATTTTCTATGTCTATGTTTCTATGTTGAACTAATCTCCTCTGCCTACACATGATCCATATCCCTCCATTTCTTGAATATCCCTGGTTTAAAACATCTTAACTGCCACAATCTTATCCACCACTCTGTACAAAAAACATGCCCAACACATCTCCTTTAAACTTTGTCCTTTTCACCTTAAAGCTGTGTCTTCAAGCCTTTGACAATTCCATCCTGGGAAAAAAGGTTCTGACTATATCTACCCTAAATATGCCTCTCATCATTTGAGAAAACTTCTATCAGGTCTCCCCTCAACCTTCGCGCTCCTGAGAAAACCAACCACGTTTGTCCAATTTCCACTCATAATTAATATCCTCTGATCCAGGCAGCATTCTAGTAAACCTCTTCTGTACCCTCTCCAAAGTCACGATATCCTTCCTGGCTATGCAAAAGCGGAAACTGGCTTTTGCATCAAATGTCTTTACACCATTCACAATCTGGGCTCAAATCCAAGGAATAAGCAGTAACACAAACAGTGCCCAATTAAAAATGAGTCTTTCAGCAGAATATGGCAGTGAATGTGAAAATAATAACGATTAGATTGCATGTTTCCTCTTTGGCCCAAAGGATTTAATATTGCAACATCCGGTTAAGATGATAAAAAGCTAGCACCAGAAGAAGGCAATAAATCTCTCCAAATCTACTCTGCAGTAAGATTATGACTGATCCATAACATTAACTCGATTTTCTCACCCAGTCCCTAAATCCATTAATTTCCTTCAAGAATATTAACCCAGTTTTAAATATATGTAACAATTGTGCATCCACAGCAGCCTTGGGTACAGAATCCTGACTGTACTGATTCACAACTCACTGAGTGAAAGATAGATCTTTTCAACTTAGCCCTAGATGGCCAGTCCTTTATCTTGAGATCTTGACACAGACTACCCTGCCAGCGAAAACAATCTTTCAGCATCAAACCTGTAAAACCATCTCAGAATCAGATATGTTTCAATAAGATTGGCCCTAATTCTTTTAAACTGCAAAGAGTATATGTCCTTCTATTCAATTCATCATATCCAGGAATCAATCTAGTGAATTCTCCTTTCAAAGGTAGGTCTTTCATTCCTTTGAGACAGAGATAAAACAGCACATGGTATGTCCTCACCAAAGTACAGTATCAGAATCATTTCACTCCAAGTGCATAGCCTTTATGTTCTGTAGAAACAAAGAACTGAATATGCTGGGTAATACACAAAAGGCCACAAAGTGCTGGAGTAACTCAGCAGGTCAGGCAGCATCTCTGGAGAACATGGATAGGTGACATTTCAGTTCTTCTTCAGATTGCTCCCCGGGAGCTGATTTGAATCCAGTGGACTGAATTGGAACAATATAATCTAAGTTGTTCTTTTTGTTCATTTATACAACTTAAATCCCTGTGTCCTGATCAAATTCTGCAGCCTTAGAGTGCTCTCTTGTAATGAATGTATATTGTTGGTCCTTGCATTGTTCTCTGAAAGACATTCGGACAGGTACATGGATAGGAAAGGTTTAGAAGGATATGGGACAAAGACAGGTAGGTGGGACTAGCAGAGATGGGGCATCTTGGGTCAAAGAGCCTGTTTTCATGCTCTATGACTCTAAGCTCTATAGTTAAGATTTGTACCTGAAGATCATTCCAAAATTTAAATCAGATGTTACATGTTTATTTTTCTCATATAATTTCTCATTGAAAATGGCATTTGCAGTAACTAGTGGGGCCCATCAGGAGGAGCTCTCAACATAGATGGATTCCATTTGCTGCATTTGAAAGGTCCTCTCAGGAATAGAACCAGAAACGTCTTCAATTAATGAGGCTGTGACCATCTGTTGATTAAGAACAAGGAATACCATAATATTTCTAAACTGGTTGCATGAAGGTTAGGGTTGAGGTTTGCTTTGCTACCCTACCAAGTCATCAAATAAAATGAGGGCAATGATGAAATCTCTGAAATTCTTTATCCTTGAGGTTTGAAAAGGCAAGATCGTTGGAGGTATTTAAAGAGGAGATGGATAATTGTTGAAAGAACAGGGTATTCAGGGCAATGGGAATTGGCACTGAAGAGGAGTTGAGGCACAGGGCAGTTCAGCCATGATGATACTGACTGGTGGGAACTGAGGACCTAGATGGCTCCCACTGCTCATATTTTCTTAAGTTCTACCCTAATAAATGTGAGAAATTGTCAGTTCTACTCGCATTAGATTTATTAGATTCATTAGATTTATGAGCAGTAAAAGCAAAAAATGCTCCGAAGTATCTTTTTCTACAACAACAAAAGGCAGCATAGTGGCACAATGGTAGAGTTGCTGCCTTACAGTGCCAGAGACTCGGGTTCGATCCTGACTACGGGTACTGTCTGTACAGAGTTTGTATGTTCTCCCTGTGACCTGCATGGGTTTATTCTGAGATTTTCAGCTTTCACCCACACTCCAAAGACGTACAGGTTTGTCGGTTAATTGGATTGGTAAAATTGTAAATTGTCCCTAGTGTGTAGGATAGTGGTCGGTGTGGACTTGGTAGGCCAAAGGGCCTGTTTCCGCGCTGTATCTCTAAAACGAAAAGAATATATAAAAAGCAGATGAAGTTTCAAAACTAAATTAGCTCCTAATTACACAGCAATGTTTAGGAAATAAGGATAAAAAGATGTGCTGAATTAGTTGCTCACATCAGATTTTAAAACATGAAATCTTGAGAAATTATGGATGTAGACGTTTTGGCAGAGGAATCTAACAAGAAAACAACTGAACTATGAAGCTCAAGGAATTAAACTCAGATCCTATCAAGTGAGACACAATGTGGAATGGATGTTTTCAAGCAAATGATTTTCAAAGTGGCCAAAAGTTTGGTTATTAAATTTAACAGCACCATAAATGCTGAGCTGACAACTCATGACCACTGATATAGTTCCATTTGTCACAAAAGTATTGAATCGACTTGAAAGTATTTCATCCAATGCAAGTTGAGACTTGTGTTGATGTGATGTTTTATTATAATACTTTAATAATAATAATAATAATAATAATAATAATAATAATAATAATAATAATAATAATAATAATAATAATAATAATAACAATAATAATAATAATAATAATAATAATAATAATAATAATAATAATGCATTACATTTATATAGCGCTTTTCAAACACTCAAAGACGCTTTACAGGGATTACTAGAACATAGAGAAGAAAATAAATAGATAAATAAGTAAACGAACAGAAAAAGGAGACAGAAGGTGAGGTGACGGTCAGTGGTTGAAGGCAGTGCTGAACAGGTGAGACTTCAGTGATGTTTTGAATGTGGTGAGTGAGGAGGAGGGTGGGAGCAGCGATGGAGAAAGCCCTGTCCCCCCAGGATCTGAGTTTGGTCCGGATGGGGGGGGGACAGGAGGTTGGCAGCAGCAGAGCGGAGGGTGCAGATGGGAGTGTGCCTGTGGAGGAGGTCAGTCAGGTAGGATGGGGTCAGGTTATGGAAGGCTTTGTAGGTCATGAGGAGGATTTTGTACTGGATTCTCTGGGGGATGGGGAGCCAGTGGAGCTTGTAAAGGACGGGGGTGATATGGTCACGGATCGGGGAGTGGGTGAGTAGACGGGCAGCGGAGTTTTGAATGTATTGAAGTTTACTGATGATTTTTGAGGGTGAGCCATAGAGGAGGCTGTTTAAGGTCATATTTAATTTAGTGAGCACTGGCGATTCATGGAACATTACATGTGAAGTAGAAGAGAGGGTTGTGCAAGGAGTCCCTTGAGCCTGATGTGCCATTCAGTAAGATCATGGTTGATGCACTACGTCCTCTGCTCCTTTTAATAATGAAAAGTTAATCAATCCCAGACTTAAACAAACTGGGCATCCGTGGCTCTCCAAAGATTAATAATTCTCCGTGCAAAGAAGCTTCTGTTCAATTCAATCCAATGTTAATGCGATGAAGGAAGAGGACTCAGCGGTATTTGAAAATTTTGGGAATGAGAATGTCTTAAGTCATTATGGTGAAGAGGTATGAGATTCAAAATTACCTGAACCATTTAAAGAAGTTAGTTCTGGAAGAGAAAAAGCCTTTCCCGTGGCAGATGGATAATAAATGTAAGGCAACGCACATTAGGAAAGAAAATGCCATTGAAATTATGATGAAAGGGTGTTCATTAGCAAAGATTTAACAAAGCATTAACAAAGTGAAAGCATTTGCAATTAAATAATAAACATTTAAACTTTCTATAGAAAATGAAAGTTGATGTCGGCACTGCTAAGCTAAAAGAGGCATATCTCAAGGATAGTTAATGACAGCGTGAAACAGATTTGTCTTGCCATTGAACAGTGGCATTTGAAATTTTGTTGCAAACGTTGGAATATTCCATCACAAAGGCAGTGGCCACACAAGATAAATTACATCGATTCTACATCTAAGAGATTAATTATCAAAAAATGGACATGGGTTTGAAGTTGGTGGAACAATCAGGAACAAAATATATCAACATCTTCAAAGAGGCAGAGATGTGAAAATGTAAGTGGACTGTTTCACTTGGATTGTAAGCACAGAACTAGGAGACTCAAACACCTACAGTAATTAACAAAGTTTAGTAGAGGTTAGATTAGTGGTACTGGCTCTCAGCAAATGCATGCAGCGTTGATTGGTTTTTCTTGAAAGTCAGATAAATATCTAGTTAGAAATTGGATTGAAGGTTCGAGGGATGAGTATTGACTGAGGTGATGAAATACACAGTGGAAATGATGGTTGCAGTGCTGTTGCTGCCAAGAAAATGTCAATCTACACAGAACAACTTCCTAGGCTTTCAGAGCAGAGTCAAAACGAGTTAATGGCTTGCTGCACTCTTCTTCAGAAATTTAGCTGTGTATGGAAGAGAGGGCGATCATGAAATGGGCTGGGAAGGAGGGTGACATCCTTCACAAGCCATGTATTCCAAGGTTTCCTGACAGGGCTCAGAAATGCTCGTTGCTTTTAACTTTCATGTTATCCTGTCCTCTGTTGTCCTCAGCTTTTGGATTTTGGCTTTTTTTTATTATGCAAGATTACCCATATTCATTGCGGTAGGAATCAACACCAATTTTTCCTATAATCTTTCATAACATTGACAAGGAAGGCAGCATATAACTCCATGAGGTGCTTGACTGTTTTTTAAAATTGTGCCCAGGGCTTCTCATAATTTGAAATAATTTTATCACCTCAATCAATACTCATCCCTCTAACCTTCCATCCAATTTCGAACCAGATATTTACCTGACTTTCAAGGGAAACTAATCAACGCTACATGCATTGGCTGAGAGCAAAGTACCGCCACATAATGGCAGCACGGTGGCACAGCAGCAGAGTTGCTGCCTTACAGCATCAGAGACCTGGGTTCATAGAAACATAGAAACATCGAAAATAGGTGCAGGAGGAGGCCATTTGGCCCTTTGAGCCAGCACCGCCATTCATTGTGATCATGGCTGATCATCCACAATCAATAATTGTTTGATCCTGTATACGGGTGATGACTGTACAGAGTTTGTACATTCTCCCTGTGACCGGGTGGGTTTTCCCCCAGTGCCTCCCACACTGGTACAGGTTTGTAGGTTAATTGGCTTCAGTAAAGAATGTAAATTATGTGTAGGATAGTGCTAGTGTATGGGAATCGTTGGTCGGAACGGACTCGGTGGGTCAAAGGGCCTATTTCCACACTGTTATCTCTAAACTAAACTAAAAATTAGTTTTACATTACAGCTTAATTATTATTCAAATCTATCAGGATTGATATTATCAGACCAAGCTTTATGAACAATCATCCACAATCAGTAACCCATGCTGCCTTCTCCCCATATCCCTTGATTCCGCTAGCAACGAGAGCTCTATCTAACTCTCTTTTAAATTCATCCAGTGAATTGACCTCTACTGCCTTCTGTGGCAGAGAATTCCACAAATTCACAACTCGTTGGGTAAAAAAGTTTTTTCTCATCTCAGTTTTAAATGGCCTCCCCTTTATTCTTAGACTTTGGCCCCTGGTTCTGAACTCCCCCAACATTGGGAACATTTTTCCTGCATCTAGCTTGTCCAGTCCTTTTATAATTTTATATATTTCTATAAGATCCCCTCTCATCCTTCTAAATTCCAGTGAATAAAAGCCCAGTCTTTCCAATCTTTCCTCATATGACTGTCCCGCCATCTCGGGATTGACCTCGTGAACCTACGCTGCACTCCCTCAATAGCAAGGATATCCTTCCTCAAATTAGGAGACCAAAACTGCACACAATACTCCAGATGTGGTCTCACCAGGGCCCCGTACAACTGCAGAAGGACCTCTTTACTCCTACACTTTTTTATTATGGATTAACCAGTTTTGACTGGAGTTAGTTAGTGAACACAAAAAAATGAGGAGACAGAAGAGACAGCAGAAGAAATCAGGTGTATGCCCTCGAGTCCCACAAATCCTGCCCCACCATTCAACGTGATTATGTCTGATCTGCCCCAGGAAGTAACTGCTCTTTTGTACCAGTTCCCCATAATCCTCAATTCTCTCATCTTTGAAAAGTTTATCAACTTCCTCTTTAGAAACACTAAGTGATCTATCTAGACAATTGATCAAACATCACTTCTGTTTTTCACTTCAAATGTTCTTGGTATAATGGTCAGGATTGTGAGCTGGAATTGGAAAAGCAGGAGGGGAAGGATCAAAGGACGGTAGGTGAACACATTACTCAAAGAGTGTCTGATTGTTCTGTGTCTCTGATTTTCCTTTACATTTTACTCTGCATTCAAAGTAAATCAGCTTTACCTCCGAATTACATTATTATGCAGTTCAATATTTATGCACAGAATTGTGTTGTGGAACTGAAATTCTTTACGTGATTCTAATGGAGGAGCCAGCGCTGCCGTCGCAGCTGCGGCTTGCCTGCAGTCCGTCTGTCTTTTGTGTGTTTTTGTTGTTTTTGTCTGAATTGTAGTTTTAATATGATGTAGTGTTGTATGTTATGTTTTGGGGGGGGGGGGGTGGGAGGGAACGGGAACTGTAACATTCTCTCTCCCAAACGGAGACGCGACCTTTGTTCTGTGTCGTGTCTCCGTTCCCGTTGCGGCCTACCACCGGCCATGCACCTGGGACCACCTGGGGCTCTGGTTCGCAGAGCCCGCGGCGCTGGCTGCCTGCGGATGCTGCGGGAACGGCTGCGACTCGTCTCCGGAGGCTCCGGCGCGGGCCGCGTGGACGTCGGAAGCCCGCAGGCCCCTGGATGGGGGCCGACATCGGGAGCTGTGGCAGAGGCAGCGACAGCGTGTTCGCCCGCCCCGAATCGCGGGGCTTGGGTCGGCCCGCCACGGACCTTTCACCATCCGGCGCGGCCTGAAATAGGCCGCGGGATTTTTGACCGCCCAGCGGGGGCTTCAATATCGGGAGCCCCGACCGCCCCGACCGCCCCGACGTGGCAACTCCAACAGCCTGACCGCGGGACAAGACGGCAGGGAAGAGAAAAAGACATTCTGGCCTTCCATCACAGTGAGGAGGGACTGGAGGAGACTCACTGTGATGGATGTTTCTTTTTGTTTGGTGTTAGTTGTGATTGTATGTGTTATTGCATTTTTATTGATTAATCTTATTGGTCTTATTGTTCAACTGCGGGTAATGTTTCATTTCACTACACATTTATGTGTATGTGACAAATAAACGACTATTGACTATTGACTATTGAATAAAAGGCATGTGGTGGTGGGGGATTAATCCATTAGTTGCTCTTAGCAACATTCATTCATGTTGCAAAGGGAATAAAATGGGATCAACTATCTGAATAGATTTTTACCACAAAACTTTTTAAAAAGCTCGATTCAATGTATTTCACATTAAAGATGTATTTTGTCTTGTTTCTTCACCTAAGCACTATCAACCTATTTTAATTACCAGTGAAATTGTATAGATTTATGCAACTTTATGTTTCTTGCAAAGGTCATGTATCATAAATTTTCTTTTGAACCATTCTTTGCATTCTTCATTGCTGTGATAAAATAGCATGTGTTTCTCACAGAAAATATCATTAATCTTGAAATACACACTCTCTTTATTGCCTTTTGCAAAGCAGAGCAATAGAAACACAGTTAAAAACTGCACTTTACTCGAAATGTTGGTGCTAAGAGCAACTAATAGCTTAACCCCTTAATGATACAAGCCTTTGTTACAGTTTTTTAATGTAATGAATTCTAGTTGTACAATTGCATTCTGTGTGTTGAATTGCATAGCAACACGTTTAAGGCAAACCCCAATTCAATCTCATTGAAAATTGCAACATAGAATGAGAGAAGCTGTGTTATATGAAGATCCTCTGAGCAATGTGTTTACCCACTCTCCCTTAATGCTCCCTTGCAGCCTCCATGACTTCCCGTTGACATATTCCTGATCACCAATCTGTTGCTCAGTCTACCACACCCTGCAGCCAAGAATCAAGTCAAATCAAGAGTTTTTCATTGACATCGGTACCGAAAATGGAACAATGAAATTCTTACTTGCAGCAGCATTACAGATCTGTAAACACAGTGCTCATAGATAACTAATAAACAAAACAAAACTAGTAGTGCAAAACAAAAGAAAAGCCCAGAGTCCCTAGTACATCTAAGACAGTTCATAGTTGCTGTTTGTAGTGTTCATAGGACTGATGGTTGTTGAGAAGAAGCTGTTCCTGAACCCAGAGGCCACAGTTTTCAGACTCCTAAATGTTCTTCCTGATGGCAGGAGTGAAATGAGAGTGTGGCCAGAGTGGTGTGGGTCTTGGATGATGCAGGCTACCCTTTTGAGACAGTGCCTCCTATACATCCCTTGGATGGTGGGGAGGTCAATACCTGTGATGGACTGGGCACTGTTAACCACTTCTTGTGATCTCCTTCATTCTTGGGCACTTGAATCGCCAAATCAGGCTGTGATGCAGCCAGTCAATATGCTCTCTGTCGTAAACCTGTAAAAGTTCACAAAAGTATTCATGACATAACGAATCTCCTCAACCTTCTAAGGAAGTAGAGGCATTGGTGAGCTTTCTTCATGATTACATCAAATTGTTGGACCCACAACAGATCTTCAGAAATATGCACAAGCAGGAACTTGAAGTTTTACACTCTCTCCACCACCGATTCTTCAATGAAGCCAGGTTAATGGATCCTCACCTCCCTCTTCTAAAGTCAACAATCAGGTTCTTGGTCTTACTGATGTTGAGAGCTGTTGTTCATGCACCATTCAATTAGATGAATCATTGTCCCTTCTATACTCT
The DNA here is from genome assembly GCF_053455715.1 of Rhinoraja longicauda. Classification (NCBI taxonomy): domain Eukaryota; kingdom Metazoa; phylum Chordata; class Chondrichthyes; order Rajiformes; family Arhynchobatidae; genus Rhinoraja; species Rhinoraja longicauda. Next base: position 30,235,637 of record NC_135969.1, on the reverse strand, counting down.
GACTCATCATGAAACATAAGTCGCCCAACAATGGTGGTGTTGTCAGCAAATGTAACGGTGGAGTTGGAACAGTATCCGGCTCCACAGTCGTGGGTAATAGAGTGAGTAGAGCAGGGGACTGAACACACAGCCTTGAGGTGCCCCTGTACTGATGGTTATCGAGCCGGAAGTGTTGTTGCCAATTCGCACCGATTGTTGAGGAAGTCAAGCATCCAGTTGCAAAGGGATGCTAAGAGACCCAGTTCTCTGAGGTTGGTAACAAGCTTTGAAGGGATGATGGCATTGAATGCCAAGCTGATCTGACAATATTTTTACCTGCATATTGATCTGTTATTGTTATCATAGCTATTACATAAATGCGGCCGAGGGCGGGATATGACTGGCAGCTACAGGACATATGCTAGAGGGGGTGCAGATGTGAAGGGTACATTGCACCTTTGATTAGGGAGGACATCACAGCAGTACTCAGAGAGGTATTGACTTTATGGATGGAACTGAGTAATAAGAAGGGAGTGATTGGTGGGATTGTACTATAGACCACCCAATAGTCAGCAGGAGTTAGAGGAAGAAATATATATAGGGAGATACAGCTTGCTGAAAGAATGATAGAGTTGTAATGGTGGGGCAGTTCTCTTTACCTGTCCTCTATCCATCGATGACCTCCAGCTCCTGTCACACTACATCCATAAACTGTTTATAATGGCTACCTCCCCTCGCCCTCTCAGTCCTGATGCAGGATCTCGACCCAAAACATCCAGCCTTCCTTGCTCCTTGACCTGTTGAATTCTCCCAGCAGATTGCTTGTTATACCTATAGTTTCCTGTACCTAAAAGGGCACCCTTCAATTTGCAGGCACAAGTCTGAAAATTACTTGCATTTGAAAAGATTTATGTCTTAATATAAAGCCTTATCATATCATGGGAACAATGCAAAATATTTCACAAGTCATGGTTTTCTTCAAAGCATGATAAATTTTGATGTGACAAAGTACCATAGCAGACCACTTCAGGATTGTAGAAACACTAATAAAATGAATGATTTCAAGATCAATTTAATGTCACATGTACCAATTAAGGTACAGTGAAATTTGAGTTACCGTACAGCCATACTAGTAAAATAACTGCAGCTGCTGGTACAAATCGAAGATATCACAAAATGCTGGAGTAACTCAGCAGGTCAGGCAGCATCTGGGAGAGAAGGGAATGGGTGACGTTTTGGGTCGAGACCCTTCTTCAGACTGATGTCAGGGGGGCAGAACAAAGAAAGGATATAGGTGGAGACAGAAACATAGAAAATAGGTGCAGGAGTAGGCCATTCGGCCCTTCGAGCCTGCACCGCCATTCAATATGATCATGGCTGATCATTCAGCTCAGTAGCCTGTACCTGCCTCCTCTCCATACCCCCTGATCCCTTTAGCAAAAAGGGCCACATCTAACTCCCTCTTAAATATAGCCAATGAACTGGCCTCAACTACCTTCTGTGGCAGAGAATTCCACAGACTCACCACTCACTCTCTGTGTGAAGAAATGTTTTCTCATCTCGGTCCTAAAAGACTTCCCCCTTATCCTTAAGCTGTGACCACTGGTTCTGGACTCCCCCAACATCGGGAACAATCTTCCCGCATCTAGCCTCTCGAACCCCTTAAGAATTTTATATGTTTCTATAAGATCCCCCCTCAGTCTTCTAAATTCCAGCGAGTACAAGCCCAGTCTATCTAGTCTTTCCTCATATGTAAGTCCCGCCATCCCAGGGATCAATCTGGTGAACCTTCTCTGTACTCCTTCTAAGGCAAGAACGTCTTTCCTCAGGTTAGGAGACCAAAACTGCACACAGTACTCCAGGTGCAGTCTCACCAAGGCCCTGTACAACTGCAGCAGAACCTCCCTGCTCCTAAACTCAAATCCTCTTGCTATGAATGCCAACATACCATTCGCTTTCTTCACTGCCTGCTGCACCTGCATGCTTGCTTTCAATGACTGGTGCACCATGACACCCAGGTCACGTTGCATCTCCCCTTCTCCCAATCGGTCACCATTCAGGTAATACTCTGCTTTCCTGTTCTTGCCGCCAAAGTGGATAACCTCACATTTATCCACATTATATTGCATCTGCCATGCATTTGCCCACTCGCCTAATCTATCCAAGTCACTCTGCAGCCTCCTAGCATCCTCCTCGCAGCTAACACTGCCACCCAGCTTCGTGTCATCCGCAAACTTAGAGATGTTGCATTCAATTCCCTCGTCCAAATCATTAATATACACTGTAAATAACTGGGGTCCCAGCACTGAGCCTTGCGGTACCCCACTAGTCACTGCCTGCCATTCCGAAAAGGACCCGTTTATTCCTACTCTTTGCTTCCTGTCCGCCAACCAATTTTCTATCCACCTCAACACTGAACCCTCAATACCGTGTGCTTTAAGTTTGTACACCAATCTCCTATGTGGGACCTTGTCGAAGGCCTTCTGAAAGTCCAGATATAACACATCGACTGGTTCTCCCTTATCCACTCTACTAGTTACATCCTCAAAAAATTCTATAAGATTCGTCAGACATGATTTGCCTTTGGTAAATCCATGCTGACTTTGTCCGATGATTTCACCACTTTCCAAATGTAATGCTATCACATCTTTAATAACTGACTCCAGCATTTTCCCCACTACCGATGTTAGGCTAACTGGTCTATAATTCCCCGTTTTCTCTCTCCCTCCCTTTTTAAAAAGTGGGGTTACATTAGCTACCCTCCAGTCCTCAGGAACTACTCCAGAATCTAAAGAGTTTTGAAAAATTATCACTAATGCATCCACTATTTCTGAGGCTACTTCCTTAAGCACTCTGGGATGCAGCCTATCTGGTCCTGGGGATTTATCTGCCTTTAATCCATTTAATTTACCTAACACCACTTCCCGACTAACCTGGATTTCCCTCAGTTCCTCCATTTCTTTAGACCCCCGGTCCCCCGCTATTTCCGGCAGACGGTTTATGTCTTCCTTAGTGAAGACAGAACCAAAGTATTTGTTCAATTGGTCTGCCATCTCCTTGTTCCCTATGATCAATTCACCTGTTTCCGACTGCAAGGGACCTACATTTGCCTTAACTAATCTTTTTCTCTTGACATATCTATAAAAGCTTTTGCATTCTGTTTTTATGTTCCTTGCCAGTTTTCCCTCATAATCTATTTTCCCTTTCCTAATTAAGCCCTTTGTCCTCCTCTGCTGGACTCTGAATTTCTCCCAGTCCTCTGGTATGCTACTTTTTCTGGCTAATCTGTATGCTTCATCTTTTGTTTTAATACTATCCTTGATTTCCCTTGTTAGCCACGGATGCACTACCTTTCCTGGTTTGTTCTTTTGCCAAACTGGGATGAACACTTGTTGTAGTTCATCCATGCGACCTTTAAATGCCTTCCATTGCATGTCCACCATCAACCCTTTCAGCATCAATCGCCAGTCTATCTTGGACAATTCACTCAGGAAGACGGTGGGAGAACTGGGAAGGGGGAGGGGAAGAGAGGGACAGAGGAACTATCTAAAGTTGGAGAAGTCAATGTTCATACCGCTGGGCTGCAAGCTGCCCAAGCGAAATATGAGGTGCTGTTCCTCCAATTTCCGGTGGGCCTCACTCACTATGGCACTGGAGGAGGCCCATGACAGAAAGGTCAGACTGGGAGTGAGAGGGGGAGTTGAAGTGCTCAGCCACCAGGAGATCAGGTTGGTTAAGGCGGACTGAGCGCAGATGTTGAGCGAAACGATCGCCGAGCCTGCGTTTGGTCTCGCCGATGTAGATAGTTCCTCCAGCATTTTGTGGTACAGCCATACTAAGTAAAAAGCCACAAGACACACAGCCACATAAAGTAAAATTTAACATAAACATCCACCACAGCGGATTCCACATTCCTCACTGTGATGAAGGTAATAAAGTTCAATCATGTTCCTCTTTGTTCATGTTTGTTCTCTTCCTCTTTGAATGAGTGTGCGATCTGGGGTATTGTGGTGGGGGTTAAATATCAACCAGAATTTCAGAAGTTGTTTGAATAGTGCCCTGGAACGTGCAACCATTGGACATATCAAAGCATAGGCATTTGTTGTGTATAAGAATATGATATACATATTGAATGACTTGCGCGATTGTAAGCATGCGCGAGGGAGACTCAAGATGGCGATAACATGACAACAGCCCGTTTAAATACTTGTGTGTTCAGAGTTTTATTCTGATCCAATTCCAGCACAAATACATAACACATTTATGCATTCAGTATCTTTCTGAGCAATCTTCATTCCTTCATGAGGGCACCATTAGGGTCGGCGGTCGATGAGGGCTCCAGCGGTCGAGGACGGGCCACGTGGGAGTCGGAAGATGCGCCGCCAGGAACAATGGAGGACCCAGCGTGGGGGGACTGCTGTGACGGAGGGGGGGGAGAACAAAGGTGGACCCGGCATGAAGGGACCACAGTGAGAGGGGGGGGGGGGAGGGAGAACAAGGGTGAACCTGGGGTGGGAGACTTAATAACTTTGTCAGTGTCCTATACGTGGCGACTATTTGCATACCTTGGGTATGCAAGCAAAGAAATTTCACTGTGACTTGTCATGAATGTGACAAGAAAGTATTCAATTCAATTCACAATTAATGCTGATATAAATACAACAACAGCTTGAAGAATTCAATCTTTGATTTCTCTCCAGCTGAGGGTGCCGATTTTTGCTGCGTTATTTCCAAATCTCCAAGAGCCTTCCGATATTTCTTTCAAACGAACATAATGAAAAAGAACAGAAGCAGGCCAATCCAGTCTGTTCTGCCATTCAATAACATCACGCTGATCCAATGCTGGCCTCCGCAGACCTTCTCTGCTTTTTTCCCATACCCCCTCATTCCCCTGTATTTGAAGTATTTGTCAATCTGCACCTTGAATATTTTCAATGACTCTGCCTGCACAGCTCTCTGGGGTACACAATTCCAAAGAGCTGCCATCTGAGAAAATAAATCCTCCTCATCTCTTTCTTAAGCAGCATCCATTTAATAGAAAATAGACCAAGTGGACCCGTTGGGCCCAAGCCACTCCTGCATTGGTGCAGCACCCTCTCCTCCCCCCCCCCCTCCCTTCCACCCCCTCTCCCCCCCACCCCCTCTCCCCCCATCCCTCCTCCCTCCCATTCCCTTCCTTCCCTCCCCCCCCCTCCCCCTTCTCCCTCCCCCACCTTTCTCCCCCTCCCACTCCCTCCCCTTCTCCCCTACCCCCTCCCTCCTCCCCTTCCCTCCCCCTCACTCCCTCCCTTCCCCCCCCTCTCCTCACCCCCACCTCCCATCTCCCCCCGCTCCCCCCCTCTCCCTCCCCCCTAATGTTACCTCTTCTGTATTGGCGCAGTGCCCTCTCCTCCCCTACTCCCTCCCCCTCACTCCTTCCTCCCCCCTCTCACCCTCTCCCCTCGTCCCCCTTCCCCTAGGGTTGCCTCTCCTGCATTGGTGCAGCACCCTCTCCTCCCCCACCCCCCCTCTCCTCCCCATCCCCCCTTTCCCCCCCACTCCCCCCCCTCCTTCCTCCCCGTCCTTCCTCCCCCTCCCTTCCCTCCTCAATCCCCCACCCCCCAACCCCACCCTCCCCCTCAGTTTCTATTAAATCTTTCCCTTCTCACTTTACTTTACTGTACTTTAGATTTTAGAGATACCGTGCAGAAACATGCCCTTCAGCCCACTGACTCTGCGCCAATCAGCAACTCACTTATACCAACACTATCTTACGCACTAGGGACAATTTTGTAACTTTACTGGAGCCATTTAACCTATAAACCTGTGTGTCTTTGGAGTGTGGCTGGAAACCAAAACACCTGGGGAAAACCCACGCGGTCACACGGAGTACATACATACTCCATACAGACAGCACCAATAGTCAGGATCGAACCAGGGTCTCTGGTGTTCCAGATACAATCTTCACTCGTTGTCAATTTGCATTGAAACTTTGCCCAACCTTCTTCATGTCTCTTACTGCCAGATAAAGTAACATCAATGCCCTCGTGGTTGAAAACAGCAATCAAACTTGGCCTCTTGCCTGCATGGCCAAATAATACCCAGGACGGTCAGATTCCTATAGAGCAGTCTGTAAAGCATCCAATTTGTAAAGCTGAGCCAAGTTTAGGAGGTAATTGGACCTCTCACTGGAGCAATCATTGGTGAATTATTATTTTATATCCATAAATAGATTCTGAACACAACCAATGCCTTTTTCTGTACAACTATGGGGCATTACTGGGTGATTGATAATCTCATTGAAAAGAGAAAGAGCCAGATCTCTCGCTTGGATTGTAACTGAATAAAGTCTTTACGTTTATGACACAAATTGTACCAAATGGGAAATAAATGCAATAGAAAGAGCAACGAGCGGGTATTGATATTTGACTTCGAGCTGCTGTTGAGAGAAAACAGCCGAAAAATAACATGACCACGTCCGCAAAATCCAGGAATAGGGAAGCTGAGTGGGTGAGAGAGGGAATGCAAGGGTGAGAGGGAAGCCGAAGAACCTTGTACAGTTTTGTAAGAACCATTTCCTGCCTCGTAGTTTGTAGAGCTGGCAGCCTTGCAGAAAGCGCAGCCACTGGTGTGTGGCAGTGGTTCCCAGTAATCAAGAGAGTGTTGAGGACAACCCAGTGACACTCAAGGGACAGTGTGCAGTGGAGAAGGACAGACTGGTGATTGCTACAGGGAGAAAGTGTAAGAAAATAACTGCAGATGCTGGTACAAATCGAAGGTATTTATTTCACAAAATGCTGGAGTAACTCAGCAGGTCAGGCAGCATCTCAGGAGAGAAGGAATGGGTGACGTTTCGGGTCGAGACCCTTCTTCAGACAGCTGTTGAACATACAAAGTCATTTATCATGTTACTGCCCAGGTCCAACATTTTTAGTTTAGTTTAGAGATACAATGCAGAAATAGGCCCTTTAGCCCACCGAGTCCACGCCAACCGGCGATCCCCACACACTAACACTACCCTACACACAATTTACAATTTTCACTAAGCTAATTAGCCTACAAACCTGTACATCTTTGGAGTGGGAGGAAACCGAGGCTGGTTATGGGGAGAATGCACAAACTCCGCACAGATTGCACCCTTAGTCGGGATCGTACCCGGGTCTCTGGCGCCTTGAGGCAGCAACTCTACCGCTGCTCCACCGTGCCGATCTATGGAAAATGGAAAAGTACCCACTCTGCATGATTTACTTTGCTTGCCAGTTGCACTCCCTGGCCATCAACTTGCTATAACCCTCTCTGCTCTTCAAACAACACCCCCATTCCCCACCTCCCACCCCCAAAGCAAGCTACTGTAAGGAAGGTAGCAAGTGCTGACCCAATGGACCCTGAGCAGCATAGGCCCTCCAGTCACACACACCGTGACAGCTGGTAAAGTCGTGTCTCCAAGCTGAACAAGCTGTCAAAGCTGCCAAACATTTTGAATGCTTGACATTCTCTGACATTTGGAAATATTCAGTAACATTTTAAAAACATTCAAATTAATCATAATATTAACATATCTAAAATTTAAAAATATTTTTTTGAATATTTAATTTTTAAACACAATGCAAAACATTTAAAAGTGATGGTGTATTTTAATTACCTCAGAGCAAGATTTCCCTTTTATGACTTCACTCGTATTTCTCACTCATGAATGGAGTCACTGAGCTGGTGACAGGTCTCAGTTCAGCAGGCACACGAGTTCCTTTCACGGTGAGTTGGACAATGTGGAAGTTCAGGCTGCCCCGATGAACTCAGCACTAGAGAGTAACTGATGGCCACCTGTGCAGACCTATGGGACTTTCCAAACTCTTGTTTAACATGGGAGTCCAGAACCTCTTCACAGTTGTGGAGGTTACGGCGGGGCGGCACGGTGGTGCAGCGGTAGAGTTGCTGCCTTACCTTGCCAGAGACTGAGGTTCGATCCTGACTATGGGTGCTGTCTGTACGGAGCTTGTACATTCTCCCCGTGACCGTGTGGATTTTTCCCCGGGTCCTTCGGTTTCCGCCCACACTCCAAAGACACACAGGTTTGTAGGTTAGTTGGCTTCAGTAAAGATTGTGAATTGTCCCTTGTGTGTAGGATACCGTTAGTGTACGGATATCACTGCTCGGTGCAAACTCGATGGGCCGATGGGCCTGTCTCCATGCTGTATCTCCAAACTACACTAAAACGAAACGAACATCCAGCAATTCTATCCAGTGCTGCCACCTTGATGAAGTAAACTCTGGAGCATAATTAAGAGATTCCAATAATCTTTTTTTTCATGTAAATCTAGCATACGGCAGATTGTACCTGCGCCTGTGGCAGCAGGAACATTGAAAGAATTTTTTTTTTTTTTTTTGCCAGACTGAAGCAGGATCCAATTCATAAGCTACACTAAATCTTTTGCCAACTTAAAATCCATTTAATATAGCTAACTTTTATATGGCTGCAAACTATGGAGGAGTTTCTGCACTTGCTATGTATTAAGTGATATAGTTCAATATCACAATTCAATATATTAATAATTTAATAATTCAATATAATATCTATATTTCAAAGGCCTCTTTATAGAAAACTTTGGGAACCAGTATCCTTGATTCAAAATGTTGGAATAACGCAGTGGGTCAGGCAGCAAAATGGAATAGGTGATATTTTGGGTGGAAACCCTTCTTCAGAGTGCCCAGTTTGAACCATCCTTACTGCACTGAAATTTCTTATGAAACAAGACAAGATCCCTCCTGACTCCAGTGACTAAGGTTCTGCACTTAATATAATAGTCAACAGATCCAGTATAATCTTCCCCAAAATTGGCAAACGCTTATTACTTACTGACTTGAGGTATGGCATCGTGCGGTAATGCTTTGCAATTTTCTGTCTTGACAATTAATTTTGTGGGGTCTTGCGCAGCTGTCACTGTGACTGGTAATTCTAGATGATTAATTCTTCATCGTTCTATATTAATTATGAACAAGGTGGCATTTGGCCAGACTGTCAAAAACGGTTGGTTAGTTATTAACATTGCTGTTCTGGTGCAGTGAGCAGATGTCTGAAATATGTCATGGTTTTATTACCTTGTTGGATGATCTGAGTCTGGTCAACAAGACTGCTGTAAAGGTGCAAAATATCAAAAGGACAAATTCTTTTGATCTTAAATCACAGCAACATTTTTTGTTTTCTCTAAATGGCTTGAAGGGCAACATTGTTAATCTTTAGGTTTATTATTGTCATGTGTACCGAAGTACAGTGAAAAGCTTGGTTTTGCATGCTTTCCAAACAGATCAGATACACTATACCTAAATACAATTGAGTCAACCCAATTACAATAGATATGGCAAAGGGGAAGTTATAGGGTTCAGAATATAGTTCTCAGCAGTGTAGTGCATCAGCACCATAGACAAAGTCCAATGTCCACAATGGGGTAGAGGTGATCAGACAGTTCCCTAGTTTATGTAAGGACCATTCAGAATCCTGAAAACAGAGGGGAAGAAACTGTTCCTGAGTCTGGTGTTGTGCGCTTTCAAGCTTCTGTACCTTCTGCCCAACAGGAGCAGGGAGAAGGAGGAAATGATCGGGGTGGAACAAATCTTTGATCTACCAGTTAACCCTTGGAAAAACAGATTTTCATTCTCTGCTTGGTATCATTTTTGCAATATTTAATTTCCAACTACTGTTGCTTCAAATTCAATTAATAATGGACTCGTGAGACCCTATACATGGTGCATTGGCATTGCCAAAGAAAACTGGCCAAGATTTCCCCCGGCAGTTTTATCTACTCTTTCCTTGGTTGCTTAGACCTCGTGCAATTCGCACAAGCCACAGCTTGACTCACACCATCTGCTATTTTTTGAAAGGGTGTTAGCATGTGCCGGAAGTGTATTGAGGAGATAGATTATGATATCAATCCTCAATCAATGCTGTCTTGAGGCCAGCACTGCCTATCGGATCTCAATGCTCATCAATTACTTGGAGGTTTGGTGATGATTGGGTGAGCAGAGAAGTAATTTAGAGATTTGTTCAAGTTTGATTGTTAGACGTCTGTTGAGTGCGAAAGGCTTTCTGAGACTGCAGTGCCAAGGAGTATAATGTAGCCTGAGCCTAACTCTGCTGAACCCTGCCACAGTTTGGTGTGAGTGCCTCCAGGTCTCCAGCATGATGCAAGGACATGCTGAAAAAGGAAAGGAGCTCTCAGGAAGAGGCCCTGAACCAATGGGAATATGCAGAGAATTGTGAACGCAGCACACGCCATCACCCAAACCAATCTCCCTTCCATTAAATTAATTTACACTGCTCGCTGCCTCGGCAAGGCCACCAGCATAATCAAGGACGAGTCTCTCCCCGGATACTCCCTCTTCTCCCCTCTCCCATCTGGCAAAAGGTACAGAAATGTGAAAACGTATATCTCCAGATTCAGGGACAATTTCTTCCCAGCGGTTATTAGGCAATCGGACCACTCCATCACCAGCTGGAGAGCGGTCCTGAGCTACTATCTACGTCGTTGGTATATCGGAGGCTGGGGTTGGGGTGTGGAATATGCAGAGTGAGCTCATTAGGGTGGGGATGGGTTGTGAAGGGTGCAGAGAGCAATCAGGGGGTGGGGATGGGGTTTGGAAGATGCAGATAGGGATTAGGAGGGTGGGGATGGGGTGGGGGAAGTACAGAGAGAGATGAGGTGGGTTTGCATGGGGTGTGAAGGGTGCAGACTATCTTTAATCGGACTTTACCATGCACTAAACGTTATTCCCTTTATCAGATATACATACACTGTGGGTGGCTCGATTGTATACTGTAATGTATACACTTTTTACTGACTAGTTTTCATGCAACAACAGCTTTTCACTCTACCTTGGTACAAGCGACAATAAAATAAAATAAACTAAAAACTAAAATTGTTTCCAGGTATTCTCCTATCATCACCTGAACAAGAAGAACCATCTGAAGAAGGGTCTCAACCCAAAATTTCACCTATCCATGTTCTCCAGAGATGAAGCGTGACATTGGACCTCTGACAATGGATGAGGCCCAAGGTCAGTATGAGAATGGGAGGGGGAGTTAAAGTGTTTAGCACAATAGACAATAGGTGCAGGATTAGGCCATTCGGCCCTTCGAGCCAGCACCGCCATTCAATGTGATCATGGCTGATCATTCTCAATCAGTACCCCGTTCCTGCCTTCTCCCCATACCCCCTGACTCTGCTATCCTTAAGAGCTCTATCTAGCTCTCCCTCTATCTAGCACCTCCTTGCCAGTAATAGTAAAAGGTCATTGCTGCTATGGATAGTGGAGACATTACAAACATCTCATCATTTGCATTAGGGAGATAACATAGACTCAATACTAAAGAGGAGCCAAATTCATATATTTTCCAAAGGGTGGACAACAGGAGGCAGAACAAGCACCAGCATCCTCAAAGATTATGGACTTTCAAATGATGCAAGAGACATATGCAGTCCAAATCTTGAGATATCACTTGTGACATGAGATATCACTCCCTCAACGTCCAACTAGTCTACCTCAATTTTTTTTAAAACACAAGGATGTTGAACACTTAACACCAGCCACTGTTCAACAGGTAGTATAAGAAAATAACTGCAGATGCTGGTACAAATCGAAGGTATTTATTCACAAAATGCTGGAGTAACTCAGCAGGTCAGGCAGCATCTCAGGAGAGAAGGAATGGGCGACATTTTGGGTTGAGGCCCTTCTTCAGTCTGAAGAAAGGTCTCGACCCGAAACGTCGCCCATTCCTTCTCTCCTGAGATGCTGCCTGACCTGCTGAGTTACTCCAGCATTTTGTGAATAAATAGCCACTGTTCAACTGTCATCTGACAGTCTGCCTTGTTACTACATTCCAAAAACGATCTCAGACCAGGGCTTCTCTCTGGTGCACAAAGGATATCTGTTCAACATGTGTCTCCTCAGGCCACTTTAATGGCAAGCAGAGAATATACATGTGAACCATTTGGCCACGAAGGTTAATATAATTCTAACCAGGTAATTGACAGTAGAAGGGAACTTGGTAAAGTTAATGGGAATGTCTTCGGGACAGATCACATTATGGTAGTGGAGCTGCTGGACATCATAAAATGTACAAAGGTAGATAAATCTCTGGGGCGAGATCAGATATATCCAAGGACACTGAGCGAAGCAAGAGAAAAAATTGCAAGACCTCTGGTTGAGATATATACAGAGGATTGGACGGTGGCTAATGTTGTACCTTTACTCAAGAGGGCTGCAAATAAAAACCTAGCCACTACAGACCAGCGAGCCTGACGTATGCGGTAAGTTATTGCTTTCCTGGTTGAAAGCAGCAAGTTGGTATCATTACCGTCATTGTGGGATAAGAGCAAAATTGCATTATGTATGGAAACAAGCCCTTCAGCCTACCAGGTCCACATCAGAAATTATCCAGTGTAGGATTTTGTTGGTGTGTGGGGATTGCTGGTCAGCACGGACTCAGTGGGCTGAAGGGCCTGTTTCAGCACTGTCTCTCTAAACTAAATTAAAACTAAACTAAAAGAAACTTTGCTTGGCTGCACACAAAGGATTAAAGGTGGAACTACAGGGTGGCTGTGGTGGACAGGGGACACAGACAAGAGGAGGCAAATGGTCCCTTTCTGTGTTGTAACGACTCGATGATTCTAGGAGTCTTTCAAAGCAGAAAGCATCCCCAATGAATCGTTCAATCCTTAAATTTTAGATTGCAAATTGTGCTAACTGGGTGGACCTGGTACCAAAACTGAAAGAACTAACTGTGCTGTTCCTTGAAATAATACTATAGATATGTACTAAACCAAAGAACAGCACAATTAGTTCTTTCAATCTAAAAGGTTTCAGTACGACAGAGATACCAGAGACTGCAGATGCTGGCACCTTGAACAAAGAAAAAGTCTGCTGAATGAACAGGTGTTAGGCAGCTTCTGTGGAAGTAAATGGACAGGCGATGTTTTGGTCAAGACCAAACATTGGTCCCAGCCCAACACATTCCTTCCACAGTTTGCAGTGTGATTCTTGTGTGGAGTTTGCATCGGTTGAAGGGAAAGGAATGGCCGGTAGGAATATAGGACCCCAATAGTCATTTAGGAATTTAATAACGCACAGGATGTTACATATAACATATAACATATAACATATAACAACTACCGCATGGAAACAGGCCTGTCCGGCCCTACCAGTCCACGCCGACCATTCTCCCTGACCTAGTCTCATCTACCTGCACTCAGACCATAACCCTCTAATCCCCTCTTATCCATATACCTATCCAATTTACTCTTAAATAATAAAATCGAGCCAGCCTCCACCACTTCCACCGGAAGCCCATTCCATACAGCCACAACCCTCTGAGTAAAGATGTTCCCCCTCATGTTACCCCTAAACCTTTGTCCCTCAATTCTGAAGCTATGTCCCCTTGTTGGAATCTTCCCCACTCTCAAAGGGAAAAGCCTACCCACGTCAACTCTGTCCGTCCCTCTCAAAATTTTAAAAACCTCTATCAAGTCCCCCCTCAACCTTCTACGCTCCAAAGAATAAAGACCCAACCTGTTCAACCTCTCTCTGTAGCCTAAGTGCTGAAACCCAGGCAACATTCTAGTAAATCTCCTCTGTACCCTCTCCATTTTGTCGACATCCTTCCTATAATTTGGCGACCAGAACTGCACACCATACTCCAGATTCGGCCTCACCAATGCCCTGTACAATTTCAACATTACATCCCAACTTCTATACTCGATGCTCTGATTTATAAAGGCAAGCATACCAAACGTCTTCTTCACCACCCTATCCACATGAGATTCCACCTTCAGGGAACAATGCACAGTTATTCCCAGATCCCTCTGTTCCACTGCATTCCTCAATTCCCTACCATTTACCCTGTACGTCCTATTTTGATTTGTCCTACCAAAATGCAGCACCTCACACTTATCAGCATTAAACTCCATCTGCCATCTTTCAGCCCACCCTTCCAAAAGGCCCAAGTCTCTCTGTAGACTTTGAAAATCTACCTCACTATCAACTACTCCACCTATCTTAGTATCATCTGCATATTTACTAATCCAATTTGCCACACCATCATCCAGATCATTAATGTAAATGACAAACAACAGTGGACCCAACACAGATCCTTGGGGCACTCCACTAGACACTGGCCTCCAACCTGACATACAATTGTCAACCGTTACCCTCTGGTATCTCCCATTCAGCCATTGTTGAATCCATCTTGCAACCTCACTATTAATACCCAACGATTTAACCTTCTTAATCAACCTTCCATGTGGAACCTTGTCAAATGCCTTACTGAAGTCCATATAGACAACATCCACAGCCTTGCCCTTATCAATTTCCCTGGTAACCTCTTCAAAAAATTCAAGAAGATTAGTCAAACATGACCTTCCAGGCACAAATCCATGTTGACTGTTTCTAATCAGGCCTTGATTATCCAAATAATTATATATATTGTCCCTAAGTATCTTTTCCATTAATTTTCCCACCACAGACGTCAAACTAATAGGTCTATAATTGCTAGGTTTACTTTTAGAACCTTTTTTAAACAAAGGCACAACATGCGCAATGCGCCAATCTTCCGGCACCATCCCTGTTTCTAATGACGTTTGAAATATTTCCGTCATAGCCCCTGCTATTTCTGCACTAACTTCCCTCAATGTCCTAGGGAATATCCTATCAGGACCTGGAGACTTATCCACTTTTATATTCTTCAAAAGTGTCCGTACCTCCTCTTCTTTAATCCTCCTAATTTCCATTACTACTCTACTTGTTTCGCTTACCTCACATAATTCAATATCCTTCTCCTCGGTAAATACCGAAGAAAAGAAATTGTTTAATATCTCCCCCATTTCTTCCGGCTCAGCACATAGCTGTCCACTCTGACTCTCTAATGGACCAATTTTATCCCTCACTATCCTTTTGCTATTGACATATCTGTAGAACCCCTTGGGGTTTACTTTTACATTACTTGCCAAAGCAGCCTCATATCTTTTTTTCGCTTTTCTAATTTCCTTTTTAAGATTCCTTTTACATTCTTTATATTCCTCAAGAACCTCATTTACTCCCTGCCGCTTATATTTATTGTACATCTCCCTCTTTTTCCGAACCAAGTGTCCAATTTCCCTGGAAAACCACGGCTCTTTCAAATTATTATTCTTTCCTTTCCACCGAACAGGGACATAAAGACTCTGTACTCTCAAAATTTCACCTTTAAATATCCTCCATTTCTCTATTATATCCTTTTCATAAAACAACAATTTCCATTTCACTCCTTTTAAATCCTTTCTCATCTCCTCAAAATTAGCCTTTCTCCAATCCAAAATCTCAACCCTTGGTCCAGATTTGACCTTCTCCATAATGATATTGAAACTAATGGCATTATGATCACTAGACCCAAAGTGCTCCTCAACACATACCTCCGTCACCTGACCCATCTCATTTCCTAACAGGAGGTCCAACACTGCCCCTTCTCTGGTAGGCACCTCTACGTATTGCTGCAAAAAACTATCCTGCACACATTTTACAAACTCCAAACCATCCAGCCCTTTAACAGAATGTGATTCCCAGTCTATATACGGAAAATTGAAATCACCCACAATCACCACTCTGTGCTTACTACTAATATCTGCTATCTCCTTACATATTTGCTCTTCCAATTCTCGTTCCTATTTGGCGGTCTATAATACACCCCTATAAGTGTTGCTAAACCTTTCTCATTTCTGAGTTCCACCCAAACAGCCTCCTTAATCGAGCCTTCTAGTCTATCCTGCCAAAGCACTGCTGTGATATCCTCCCTGACAAGCAACGCAACACCCCCACCTCTTGCCCCTCCGATTCTATCACATCTGAAACAATGAAATCCTGGAATATTTAATTGCCAATCGCAACCCTCCTGCAACCATGTTTCACTGATCGCCACAACATCATACTTCCAGATGTCAATCCAGGCTCTAAGCTCATCCACCTTTCTTACAATGCTCCTAGCATTAAAATATACACATTTAAGGGACCCATCATTTCTTATTCTCAGTTTATTTCTTTTCCCTTCTTTCTCTCCTACATATTGGGTCTGAGTGTTTACCTTTTCTGCCTCCTGCCTCACACACTGCCTATTAGCTATCTGTGTTTGAGTCCCTCCCCCCAACCGTACTAGTTTAAAGTCTCCGCAGTTATTTTAGCAAATCTCCCCGCCAGGATATTGGTTCCCCTCGGATTCAGATGCAACCCGTCCTTTTTGTACAGGTCATACTTCCCCCAGAAGAGGTCCCAATGATCCAGAAACTTGAAACCCTGCTCCCTGCACCAGTTCCTCAGCCACGTATTTATCCTCCACCTCACTCCATTCCTATTCTCACTATCGCGTGGCACAGGCAGTAAGCCTGAGATTATTACTTTGGAAGTCCTTTTTTTTAACTCTCTTCCTAGCCCCCTGAATTCTCCTTTCAGGACCTCTTCCCTTATCCTACCTATATTGTTGGTACCTATATGTACCACGACCTCTGGCCCCTCTCCCTCCCCTTTCAGGATATCCTGGACACGCTCAGACACATCACGGACACCGGCACCAGGGAGGCAAACCACCATCCGGGTCTCCCGACTTCGTCCACAGAAACGCCTATCTGACCCCCTCACTATAGAGTCCCCTATTACTACTGCTCTCCTCTTCCTTTCCCTACCCTTCTGAGCAACAGGGCCGGGACTCCTTGCCAGAGGCTCGGGCACCGTCGTTGCCCCCAGGTAGGCTTAATGTTCCCCTAAAAAATCAAATGTTAGTTCCCGCACTGCTCCTGACTGCAGCTTAATCTTACAATATGCAGTCATATCCAATGCAGCCCCTGGGTGCTGATTCAATAAAAGGTGGCACGTCTGTCAGTCGGCCGTTCCCTCATCTCAGATTATGTACCGAACTATCAATAAATTCTGGGTAATGATCTGTGAAACATACATGAGCCAAGATGGTTGATCAAATATTAATATTAATATTGGAATCTGCTTTTTCTGGAGAAAAGCAGTCTGATCTTTTCATTAAGCTGATTTGCTTCTCAGACTGCTAAATGCCATTTTTTACAATATGTGTTCTTTTTTTAAAGTAATTTTATAGTTAATACTCTCTGGAAAACAGTTGGGAGCCTGTATGCCATTTGAGATTAATTCATCCATTCTGGGTGGATGAGAACAAGATGATCATGTCAACTGTTATGGATTGCTCAGTAGTATTAATGCGGTATAATAACATTGCTGGATGTCAGTAAAAACAACATGGACCTGTTTTAGGGTTGAACTCCCTGGTTTATTGACCACAAAGCTGTGCTAGAACACAGCCCTTTGGTGAGTAGACCATTCTGCATCCATACAAACTCGCTAACAGCAGGAATCCCTGAATATTTGTTATGAGCAAATAACCAACTATGCTAACTAACTTTCTTCTTCCTGACTTATTGAATTTGTGGTAATTGTAGTAAATCCAACAACGTAATGAACCAACTTACAAAAAATACCCTTCCTGGCAAGTAATAAAGCAACCAATGCAAGTCATTACATTCTCACAGTATCTGCTTGGGCACCAGAGGAAGTTTTGCTGCTTAACAATGCAGTTTCATTGTATTTAAAGCAAATAATAACTGCCTCTCTGTAACCTCAAAGGGAAATAGTCCTTTTTATATAAAGGACTATGTGGAACTTGTGCAGTTTAGAACTGTGCAATATGGTTCACATGCTCTTGTTAATGTCCCACAATTTCATATCCTTTTATGTAAATCAAAGGCAAGGCAGAACCTAAGTTAATCCATATCTTAATTTTTGTTTATACTCTCCTTTAGTCTAGAATTTATATGTGATTTCAGACATCAATTCAAAGTTCTTAAAATGAGTCCCCAGCCCCTACTTACCTGCATTACTCAGGAGGTTTTGCATGAGTACTAGACATGATACAATACGATACGATAGAACTTTATTTATCCCAGGAGGGAAACCATCTGTGGTCCGACCCTGGGTTGTTGCTTGCTTGCCATTTTGAATGGTGAAGGACAAAATAGACTCTCTCATCTTTTATAGCTAAAACTACAAATGTGGCAGGTCTCCCGAAAGATGTAATGCTATTCTGTTATTAATGCTTCCTAGGAAGTATTCTCACACTTTAATGCCTTGTTTAATAACATGCCCTGGTTTCAATTCAAGCAGAGGCAGAAAGCCCAAGTCTTATTGAATAGAGCTTCCCTCACTCGACTCCAAAAATATGTGAAGAGCCTTTTCCATTTGAGTGTGGAACAAAAGTACAAGGCACGAACAAATAACAGCAACACAAAAGAGATAAATGAAAGTGCCAATCGCCATGGCAACCCTCTGCATGCTACCTTTTATTGTCAGTGGGTTGCAAGTTGCCAGCAATCAGAGGAATTTTGTACAATTATTTACACTGCATGTGACAGATGTTTGGCCTCACTGGAGAGGATTTTATAATCCAAAAGAAAATCAATATCAAGATCAGGCTTAATCAAATGTTTTTGTTCATTTCTTTTCCCGTTTTGGGGGCAGGGCAATAGTCGTGGGTGGAGGGAGAGAACACAACTCTCGCAACAGGCAATCTGAACACACCATCTGAAAAATTTCCTGATCCTCTTAGAGAAAGGCAAGCTGACTAGGTTTGCAGTAAACACTGTGGAGGATTCAAATATGAGTAGAAAAGTTGAGGCATGGTGGCGCAGCCTTAGAGCGCCAGAGACCCGGGTTCAATCCCGACTAAGGGTGCTGTCTGTACAAAGTTTGTACATTCTCCCCGTGACCGCGTGGGGCTTTCCCGTGTGCTCCAGTTTCCACCCACACTCCAAACACATACAGGTTTGTAGGTTAATTGGCTTTGGTAAAAAGATTGTAAATTGTCCCGAGTGAGTAGGATAGTCCTAGTGTATGGGGGAATCTGTGGGTCAAAGGGCCTGTTTCCACGCTGCATATCTGAACTGTCATAATGGGTGTTCATCACCATCTTCAGAGGGGCACTTACATATGGGCAATGAATGCTGTTCTCCTCAGCATCCCAAAAAATGAATAAATAATACATATGGCTGATTCATACAAAAGACCTTCATTAATATTTATTTCAGTTAAAGTTTAGAATTACGAATATTTATTTAGATATTTTAGTTATTATTATTTTATTACTTTTCTAGCTTCAAAATCATTTAGTTTCATTTTATCAGCTTTGAAGTGTCTCTGAATAAACATTCAGAGACATTTAAGAGTCACGCAGCTTTGACAGTCAACAAAACTGGATATATGGCTTTGCAGACAGTCAAAGATTTCAGAGGGAACTAGTGGCGTCTTCAGTGTGCAGTGGAAGGCCCTGCTGTGGCTAAAGGGCCTGTCCCACTTAGGCGATTTTAAGGCGACTGCCGGCGACTAGGCTGTTGCCGGGGTGTCGCGGGCATGATCGTGAGGAGTCTTCCAAGAATGGTAGTGGATCTCAGCGCGTCGCTGAGAAATCATCTGGAGTGAAATTTCTCGGCGACAGCTGGCTTGTCGCCAGGTATCGTTGCTTGCGGGCGCTGTCACATGCTGTCCCCAGGTTTGCTAGTTTCTCTTAGATGCATTTAGAAGCACATAATATTAAAATAAGTAAAGTCATTTCAAGATACCATAAAATACTTGTGTTTAACCAATTTATTTACCATCAGGCCATTTGACAGGTAGATTGGAGGCGACAGTTTGACGGTCAGGTAAGCGTGGGAATTTTTGCGATGTTTATGGCCATCAGCGATCACATTTAAAGTAGGCTCCCAACCCAGATATGCAGCCCAGAAACCAAATATGCATCTCCCGTACATTTTCAAAGAATGCCCACACACTTTTCACAAAAATCCATTTAACCACTTTTAAAATTAAATGTCTTAATACTGCCATTAGTAAACTGGAAGTCAGTCCAGTTTATGCCTTGTTACCGTGAAGCTTGGTTTTTAAGTAACCCGGGCAATATGTTATAGTTCAAAACTCTCAAGTGCTTACTGACTTGTCAGTGACTTGTCAGCAAAAATTAGGATGCCGTTGAAGCATTGACAGCGTGGGAATTTCACAATGTTTCCGAAGACGGTGTAATCTCGACCTGACTCGACATTGCCATGGTCATTGTCGTCGGGTAAAAGAAAAGTTTGGCGATCTGCTAGTCCCGGCAGTCGCCTAAAAAATTGCCTAAGTGGGACAGGCCCTTTAGGCCATGGTGTTCGGCCCCACATAATGGATGCACCGACTCCAGACTAGCATCTGGCAATGTCCTCTTCAACAACATGATTGAGCCCAATACTACAAGATACTGCGACACACTAATTAACCAATACTGATGTGGGAGCAGCCAAGGGTAAGTTAAGTATAATCACAGGAGCAAGTGTAGTTATCTCTCTACGAAATTCAAGAGTAAACCTGGAGTATGGTACACAATCAAAACTATGTGTAGGAAGGAACTGCAGATGCTGGTTTAAAACAAAGATCGACACAAAAAGCTGGAGTAACTCAGAGAGTCAGACAGCATCTCTGGAGAAAAGAAACAGGTGACGTTTCAGGTCTGAAGAAGGGTTTCAACCCAAAACGTCACCTCTTCCGTTTCTCCAGAGATGCTGTCCGACCCGTTGAGTTACTCCAGCTTTTTGTGTCAATCTACAATCAAAACTATGTTATACATTTTATTTCACATCCACAATAGGAGAGTTCAATTTCTTCCATGCCCCTTCCACCCGACAGCTGTCAGAAGCTCTGTTGACACTGTTAATGTTAAGATTACCATGTGTAAATTGATTTGACATTCTGCCCAGCATCTCATAAAATAATAGGATAGAATGGAAAATTAACAGAAGTTTTCAAATGAGAAGATACACTCAGCATGGATGCAAACCACTTGTCCCTGACAATGGTAACATCTTGCCATTTCACTGCCAACAGTCTTTAATGACCAAGTGTCAATTCCTCAACCATTTCTCTTGCTCCCATTCTACCTAACATATTCAAATAGTTCACGCACTGAAGACGACACAAATGAGGCGCTTTTAATAGCACAGTTTGTGGGTGAAGCGAAAGTGAATGAAAATCAAACACTTTCTGTTTTGCGTTACTTCCCTTGAAAATGTATGCTCCATTATACGGCATGACCTTTACAGAAATGTATTTAACACCCTTGAGTGGAGGTATGTAAGAATAGGAAACAGCTATGTAATTGTGGCGTATTTTGAGTCAAATACCCTAAAGTTGGAACTCCTATGACTCCGATGCGTGGGAACAAATGTGACCATTGTGTGCTAAACGCTGGCGCAGTCATTTTAAGAATGTGTCCTTTTAAACACCAATCCTCCTTTAAAGATGGTTGCTTAAAAATCTCTTGAATAACACCGTGCTTTTTAGCCATGGGAGTAAGTTTTATTTAAAACCTTGTTCACATGTAGTGCACTTTCACAATACCCACAAGGCCACTTCCTCGCAATTATTCAGGATTCCCCGGAGCACATGCCTTGCTATCAGTCAGCAAGATTGATGGCACTTGCACAAAGTGTCATGGTGAACATGCTGTTTGCAAAAGAACCAGCATCAAAATACTGCAGTGAATCTTAAACAGGAGCAAACTCCATCAATGCTTAAAGGGCTCATCTTTAGTAAGGTCACTTGGGGGGGGGGGGGACGAGTCTGAGGTCTTGACCTTCTTTAATTTAGGTCCTCATTTTATCTGGAGACACAAGAGACAACAGATACAGGCTCATGACCTGAAAAAATTGACAATTCCTTCCTCTGTTTGCAGGTTGTTTGTGTTCTCCTTTTTATCTTCCCAATTGTGATGAGTTGACCTCATAAGTCTGCACACACCCTATCAATAGTTGGTCGGTCCTCCCTCCCCCTCTTGCCACTGGTCCCTTCTCTCCTTCTTCTTCTTCCACCCCTTTTCATCCTTTCCACATTTTTTGTACTCCACAACCTTCCTCTTCCTGCCTCCCTTCGTCCTTCACTTTCCCTCCAAACCCTCCCCTTCAAACTTTCCTGTACCCTTCTACCACACTTTCTTTCTTCTCTCCTTCCCCCTCACCATCTCATATCCATTATCCCCTTCCATTCTTCTTACCTCACTCCTATCCTCTTCTGACCTCATTCCCTTCCCACCTCCAACAGCTCCATTGATTATCATCTGTTCTTGCCCTTTCCTCGCTCCTCTCCCTCTTAATTCCACTGTCTCAACTTTCTCTTGCTTCCCTCCTTCCCCAATCATGGCTCAGTCCTTATGCAATCTCCCCCTTCTTCCCTTTTTATTTCACTCATCCTTCCTTCCCTCCCACCATCTAGAATGTAGGTCTCAGTCATCTTTGATAGTTGAGGACATGGCTTGAGCTGCACAGTGGTGTAGCCGGTAGAGCTGCTGATTCATAGTTCCAGAGAAACGGGTTCAATCCGGACCTCCTGCTTCTTCCACGTAGAGTTTGCATGTTCTTCATGTGACCACGTGGGTTTCCTCTGGGTGCTCTGGTTTCCACCCACATGCCATAAGAGTGTGAATTGATAAGTTAATTGGCTCCCTTAAATTTCTCGAAGAGCGTGGGTGAGATGTGGAATGATGAATCTAAACTAAATGGGACTGCTAATTTCCCAACGAAGTGTGCACCATAGCTTTCAATGTGGAACTGTTGGAAATCGTGCCTCTAATGACCATCTCCACTCAGTCAGCTGCAACACTTTGCTCAACAATATCCCCTCTCTGGAATGGTCAGAGATCTTGGAGGAAAGACCTTTGTGCAAAAGTTCAACAAGGCCCATTCTATCTGGAACCTCACCACAAACTGTCAGCAATTCTCCATGTAATACCTCTTTAATGTATGAAACACACACTAAAAGATTCCTATACAAGAAAATTATTAGAAGCAAACTTTTTTCTAGGTACCACTTTAAAAATAGTGATGGGGCTGAGGTTTCGCCCTAGAGTATTAATTCTGCAGGAATATTGTGATGTCTGGGTGTGTTCTATTGAAGGCTGGAAAGCAAAGGGAGACAAAGAGGCATTGGATATTACAAAGGCAGAGCACTGACATTTGAGTCTATGAATTCTAAAAGCAAGTGTCAAGATTTCTGATGTCTCAGTTGTAAAATCACTGCCTGGTGCAATACTGAGCTGGCTGCTGAACTGATCTGAGCCAGATTCTCATCGGAGGTGTGATAATCAGTCTTGGTTAGTGGCTAAAGGAAAAGAGGGCAGGGATCTGATACTGGAGAATCTGAATGTAGAAAGAAGGAACTGCAGATGCTGATTTCCAAAAATAGGCACAAAGTGCTAGAGTAACTCATCGGATCAGGCAACATCCCTGAAGAACATGGATGGGCGATATTTCGGGAAGGGACACTTCTTCAGCCCAAGTTCTTGCTGTTGATTTTTTTCCATTTGTACTTGTCCATGGATCTGATCCTCCATTTGGTTTCCAAATGCAAGAAAATTCATCATAATTCATCACAATAGTTGAACAAACATTGAAGCATCATGAAAAATTGCTTTCTTCAAAGTGAAAACCAAAGTAATAAAAAGAACCACTTGAGCAGCAAACTCCATAAAGAAATGTCTACCATACACTCGTTCTTAAAAGGATTATTTCCTTTTTTATAAGTCCAAGATCTCTTGATGCGCACGCTGTGAAACTAATACCATTGTGGGTGTGCAGAAAAGCTGAACGGGATGTATTACAGGAACCTTGTTTGCTTTGCACGGATTAAATGAAAACAGCTCTTCAGTTCTAAAGGGGATTAAGGTGAGTTGTGCCAGGAAAACTCAGCAATCCCCTAATTCCAGTGCTTTCAGAGTGAGCTGGGATAATGAAAGGCTCTGATGATAATGAATCAGCCTAATTTCTGTTTGTTATGATTGCGGACGATTGCAGCTTAATGAGGGGGAACTCACTGTAAACACATACAGCAGGTGCACATTTACATGAAGAGACACTAATCAGTTGGCATCGGTTTCCCTCCCCCCCCTCCCCAAGTGCTGTGATTTAACTGCAAATGTCTTCACCATTACCAAAACAAGGGTATCTTCGCCCAAAGGTTTGTAAAGCCAGCACAGCAGGCTTCGAGATTACATCAGAAGAAACAGTTAACTTTGGCATTATATATTGTTTACAATGATGGAAAGCAGCACCAACTATTAAATTGATGCAGCCTATTGTAGGAATTATTTTCTTTTACTTAATTTTGCCTGATTATAAAATATTAGAGATGGGAATAACACGACTGTGGAAAAGAGAGCTATAAAACATTCAACCACACAATTAAGATTCCCTGACCTGCTGAGTTACACCTGCCCTTGTGGGGTTTTATTTTGCAAACCAGCAACTGCAATTACTCTGGAGAACATGCATGATCCATGTTCTCCAGGGATGCTGCCTGACCCACTGAGTTACTCCAACATTTGTATCTTTCCTTGGCAAAGCAGCATCTGCAGTTCCTTGTTTCAACATCCAAAGTTCCTTGTGTCTGCATTCCCTTAGTTTCCAACTGGTTTCGAAGGCAATGTGGCTTGAATTTGGGTAGAACTGGGTAGAACATTTAGAGGGAGTGCTGACATAGGTTGCCTGTTTTATATCTCTTTCAGCTTTTAGTGTTTGACGTGAAAGGAAATAAGCTGTCAGGAAATAAAATTGGAAGGGAAGGCAAACAAAATTCCAACACATTATCAAGCATGATACACCAGGGCAAAAAATCAAGACCTACCCCATTGGGTGCCAATTGAAAACAGTTCCTGTGTGACAGTGATTAAGCAAACATTGTTGGATAACACAAAATATGAATAGGGAACCATACAAGTACCAGTTCTTTGTTTTCTGAGCCTATTAACTATGCTGTGCTCTGTCAACACTTGTAAATGATGTCTTAATGTAACTCTTAGCGGCACAGTGTTGCAGCAATAGAGTTGCTGCTTTACAATGCCAGAGACCCGAGTTTGATCCTGACCATGGGTGCTGGCTGTACAGAGTTTGTACGTTTTCCCTATGACTATGTGGGTTTACTCCGGGTGCTCCACTTTCCTCCCACACTCCAAAAAGTAATTGATTTGTAGGTTAATTGGCTTCGGTAAAATTGTCCCTAGTGTGCAGGGCAGTGCTAGCATATGGGGTGTTCGCTTGTTGATGTGGACTCGGTGGGATGAAGGGCCTCTTTCCACGCTGTATCTCCAAAGCCTAAAGTCTGAAAAGTCTGCCTTTCTTGCAAATAGCACATCAGCTCAGATCCTGAATGGACAACCCAGATGGCTGAACAGATGATCTGTTGACTTGATTTTGAATCCTGCCAGGGGAGATCCAGAACTTAAATTTAGTTACGATATATTTTAAATTATAAAGACAGTGAATTGAAAAGCAAATAACCACAGTTGCTGGGAATTTGAAATGAAAATAAACAATGTTGGAAATACTAAAAGGTCAGGCAGCAACTGTGCAGAACAAAAAAGAGAAAACTGTTTCAGGTCAATAACCTTCCATCAAAACTAGAAGTTAGAAATCAAATGTGTCTTAAGGTATGGAGAAGGGGTTTGAGTGGTTTTCATTGGCAGCAGACTCAAGTCCGCACAAACAGTAATATTTTGCTATGCAGTAATTATAGAAGGATATTACTACTTAAAGGCAGACTCTCCATGTCATTCAAGAACAACACACAGGACAGCTTCAATGAAAGAGAAAGAGATGCCATAGGAGAGAGATAGCACCCAAATTTGTACGGGACATAAAAATCCGACTGCCTGAAAAATGTGGCAGGAAAGAGGTCTTATACACTAGGGGATGTGGATGGGAGATGTGTTGGGATCACCACGAGCGGAACCAGGCCAAAGGTGGGCAGAATGGTCTCCTCCAGGAGTGAGACTCCAAGAATGCAGGTTAATGTGGAAAGAAGTCTTATGATCCCACAGTTACATCAAGGCAAGCTTCATATCATGAAAATTGCTTCCCCATTGCCCATGCACCTGCCCTTCTTTCACCCCAATCCCATTCTCGCCTCACTAAAGGTAGGACAACAGAAGGATTATTAAGCATCTTTCATCGCCACTGTCTAGGCTGAAACTGTGATGAATAGTAGCGCAGACCTCCCAACATAACATTTTTCCTGCATCTAGCCTGTCCAATCCCTTAAGAATTTGATATGTTTCTATAAGATCCCCTCTCATTCTAAATTCCAGCAAATGAGCCCAGTCGATCCATTCTTTATTAGGAAATTATCCTTGTTTCCCCCTTCCAGAATAGCACCACTCATCACACAATGGTTATATTTTACAGCTGCCAAAAAGGCACAAATTTGGAGGTTACACAAAGTCTTTGTGCTTTTAGAAGTCTCACATCGTGATATAGTTGTAGATCTAGTCTCTGCGACATAGAAGCTTAAAGGTCTAAAGGAATAACAATAAGCCACCAGTCCTTATGAAAATTGTTTCTCAAGGAGGAGGTCCTTTGTAATCTACTCTGGCAATGCTTCCTCCTTCTCTGCTGGGAGATAAAACATTTGGTGATCATTGCCCTACACATAGACAGGGCATAAGAACTGTGTGGCTCCACACATGGACAGGCCACAGGTACAGTGAGGTCCTACACACAGACAAGACATACACACAGTGAAGTCCTGCACATGGACAGGGTGTACACAGTGGAGCCCTACACGTAGACAAGGTGTGTATACACAGCGAGGTCTACACACAGACAGGATGTAAACACAGTGAGGCCTCACACACAAACAGGGATAAGCACAGTGAAGCCAACATATAAACAGGGTGTTTGCTCAGTGTGGCCCTACACTGAGGAGTACACACAGTAAGGCCCCACACATGAACAGGCTGTACACAGAGTTAGGCCCCACATGCTGACAGGAATAAGCGCAGTGAAGCTTGCATATGAACAGGACATACACACAGTGAGACCCGACACACATACAGGGCCTTCCATGACACCAATGCCATTGGGAGCAAGGCCATTTCAGAAAGAGTGCAGAATAAGACTATATAACAATTTAGCTGAAGAAATTGACTGCACTAAGCTACACTCACTCGATAAGCCAGCTGTCAAAGCTTTGTAAACGGTTAAATATTCTTACAGTTTCCAATATTTAGAAATGTACTAAAACTATTAAAAACTGCAAAAACTGAAAATAATAATTTTTTTAAACAAAATGGCTAAAACCCTTATAAATAATTGTAAACTTTTACTTAAACTCATTAAACTTTTAATTAAACTCAAGTACTTATCTTATTTTCTCACGCCCTTCCCTTCAAATCAATGAAGAGCTCTATATGCCAGATCAAACTTGGTATAGATTGTTTGAATAGGTTTTCCACTCAAAGTACCAGGGGGTGTCCAGAATTCCCTGTTTCCACACTAGTATTTATGAAGTGAAAATTGTGGAGGACAGTTAAAGAAATGCTGATGTAGGAAGGAGCTTCACTATTTGTCTGCACCTGAAGTATCGAGAATACAGAGATGAATAAATATTTTGGTATTCTGAATGATTATCAATACTTACTCAAATTTTTGCTCAAGGACTTCAAACATGTTAAACCGGATAGTCAAAGTCTAAGAAGAATTAAGGTCAAGGTAGACACAAAAACCTGGAGTAAATCAGCGGGTCAGACAACATCTCTGGAGAAAAGGAATATGTGATATTTTGGGTTGAGACCCTTCTTCAGACTGAGAGTTAGGGGAAAGGGAAACGAGAGATATAGACAGTGATATAGACAGTGATACAGAGAGATACGGAACAAAATGAATGAAAGATATGCAAAAAGGTAAAGCCGATAAAGAAAACAGGCCATTGTGAGCTGTGGGCGGGGCGAGGTGAAAACGAGTTTATAGACAATGAGACTTAACAAGGCAATTAAGCTCCATGGATTGAAAAATATCTTTCCTCATCCCATCATTTCTTAGCTTTTCCTGTACATTTTGGAGAACTGAAAATTATACAAAAGTACTATACAGGGGTGCAGTGGTTCTTGGATAAGTCCATCCCACACATACATCAAGAGGCATCAACCCGATCAAAGAGAGGGCACGTTGAAAATAACACCTGGGTTTATCAGTGCAATGAAGTAGCAGCCCTGAGCAGCTTTGGTCTGTGGCCTTTGCTTGAAGGCAATTTGACAAATATGCTTGAAGGTTGGCTCGTGTCTAATTACACAAAGCTCAGTTAATGACCCATTTTGTTATTGTCAGAGATGAGTGTTTGTTGTATCATGTGCCTTAACAACTAATGGGAGGAAGATTGAAAATAATGGCAGTTGATGGAGGGGAGTGACAATTAGGAGCAAATCTACCTTGATGAGTTCTAATTAATCCAGCTGCCTGCTAGCCATTAAAACTATACTCCAGAGATAAATGTGGCAAACTGAAGCACCCTTTCCTTAATATTCATGAACACAGGATTTGGAATTAGCTGAAATGATGATTCTTTTCTCTTGCTGCTTCCCACCAGCTTGTTTTTTTCTCTTCGTCTGTGCTTTACTATGTTAATTCACCCAGGCTCTCTATTATATCCCCAGTACAGATAGTTTTGGTGAGGAAAGTTGAGAGGTCACAGATAAAAGAGCTCTGTCAGTCAGTCCTGCTCTACAGCAGCAAATGAGGAGGTACTGGGGATTTGACTGGGACTTACTAGGGTGGTGCAGAGGTGGAGTGGCTGCTGAACAATGCCAGAGACCCGGGTTCGATTCTCATTATGGGAGCTGTCTGTATGGAGTTTGCCGGTTCTCCTTGTGACTGTGGGTTTTCCCCGGGTGCTCCAGTTTCCTCCCACATTCCAAAGACATGCAGGTTTGTAGGCGAATTGGCTTCTGTAAATTGTCCCAAGTGTCTTGCACAGAACCAGTGCACGCAACAAAAGCTTTTCACTGTACCTCGGTACACATGACAACAAATTAAACTAACTAACTGAATGGATGATCGATGATCACCATGATCTTGGTAGGTGGGAGGGCCTATTTCCATGCTGTATCTCTAAAAATAAAACGTATTAAATATTTCACACTACCACACGTGATACAATGAACAAATTGAGAACCATGCAAGCAAAACGAGAAACAATATTAGCCACAGAACGCACTGCCGTTCTCCTGCACTATCTCCATTTCACATAACACTCAGAAGTCTATGTATCTTTGTTTTGAATGAACTTGATGACTCTGTTAATTGAGGCTTCATGGTCCTCCAGGGAAAAGAATTCCAAAGATTCATCATTTGCTGAATGAAGAAATTTCTCCTCAGATCATAAAGCCGAAATGAAGTGCCTCTCAGTCTGACGATAGACACAAATGGCTGGAGTAACTCAGCAGGTCAGGCAGCATTGCTGGAGCAAAATGGATAGGTGATGTTTCAGGTCAGGACCTTTCATTTCATCCTCAGTCTGAAATGGTGATCCCTGGTTCTAGACTCTTCAGCTGGGGAAAATATCCTTCTTGCTTCTGGCCTGTTAAGCCATGTAAGAGCTTTGTAGGCAACTATTCAGGATTTGGGTGCAAAGTATTTAGATAATTTTTAATTCTTCATTTTTAGAAACTAACCCACAAGCAGCCCCCTTCCCCCTCTCCTTTCTCTCCCCCCCCCCCCTCCCTAACTTTCTTCCTCCCCCACCCCATGGACACTGGCTACTCTTGCACCAGTTTCTTCCATCCCCTTCCATTACTTCCAATGGCTACACAATTTGCAATTTTTCAATTCCGAAGTTTAACAATCTGCAACTCGTTATCCTTTTTGGGCTTACACCTGTCATTTATCCCTGGCCTTTGTCCAACAACCCACCTATCAAACAAAAAACCCTCGCCTGCGATCACCTATTTCCTGCCCTTTCTCTTTTCCAGCTGTCTTTCCTGCCCCCTGCAATGTCTGAAGAAGTCACCTAACCATCTACTCCAGAGATGCTGACTGACCCGCTGAATTACTCCAGCACTGTGTCTTTCTACCACATAAACCAGCATCCGCAGTTCCTTGTTATTACACAATTGTTCTCAGTTTATATCAGTTTGCATGTATTTTTGAAGATCTGATATGGACTCCAATAAATTATGAAATTTATCAGGTACTGTTGCAAATTCCGGGTAACCACACAGTGAAAAGCTCATTCCCTTAACCCCCTATGGTCAGATATATAGATAAGTGGTTATGAGAATTATGGTCCAAATGCAGGCAAATGTGACAAGCCCAGTATGCCGATGGGACACAGGGCCTGTTTCAATGCTGTACAACTCTATGACCCCCATTTCCTCCTTCCAAGA
The DNA here is from genome assembly GCF_053455715.1 of Rhinoraja longicauda. Taxonomy (NCBI): domain Eukaryota; kingdom Metazoa; phylum Chordata; class Chondrichthyes; order Rajiformes; family Arhynchobatidae; genus Rhinoraja; species Rhinoraja longicauda. Next base: position 30,205,414 of record NC_135969.1, on the reverse strand, counting down.
ATTCCATTTGCACACTTGATGTGGATTTTGAATTCATTTTTGGGGATCTGTGCTTCATTGGTGAGATCAGCATTTATTACCAATCCCACACTGCCCCATGAGCTGAACGGCTTGCTGGAACATTTAACAGTCAACCATATTGTTCAGTCTGGAATCAAATAAAAGCCACACCAAAAAAGGGTGGCAGGTATCCTCCCCTGAAATACATTTGTGAACCAGATGGTGATATCATCATTACTAATGTCAAGTCTTTTTTAAAATACTAGATTATTAATCGTAATTAATGTGCAAATGGCATGTTGAGATTTGCATTTAGATTGCTTGTCCTGGCCTCTCGACCACTAATCCAGTAAATTAATCACAGCCATTGTACTCATGTTATATAGGCATACTGAACCAAGACTCCAGGAAAGTCTATGAAGTTCCCAGGAATAGCCATGAGCCGGACTACATTCCTTCCAGCGATCAATCCAATTTTTTTGTAATTGAATTAGAACTGATATTTTCAAAAACAGGAAGATTGCTTAGTTTAGAGATACAGGGTGGAAACAGGCCCTTCGGCCCACCGAGTCCACGCCAACCCCCTAACATTTACATTATCCTACTCACACTAGGGACAATTTTCACTTATACCAAGCCAATTTACCTACAAACCTGTACGTCTTTGTGACTATGGGAGGAAACCGAAGATCTCGCAGAAAACCCACGTGGTCACGGGGAGAACGTACATACTCCGTACAGACAGCACCCATGGTCAGGATCAAACCCGGGCCTCCAGTGCGCGTTACAAGCGCTGTAAGGCAGCAACTGTACCGCTGCGCCACCGTTGCTTGAGTTCTCAGAGCAACAGGCCATAAAAAAACACAGGAAACAAACACTCGCAATATAAAGCAAAAAAAAATCTGGCTGACTAAATCAGGAGAAAAATGAAGGTAAACAGCGCTTCCTTTAGGTTGAGCTACCCTGGAAGAATCACGTGAATGTCATGAATGGCCACATACAGATCTCTGACGGGTGTGACAAGAGATATAGGGTAGAGAATGAGCTGTCACTGCATCAACTGACTGACTGTAAAATGACAATGCAACGTCTCAAGAAAGCTCGAGAGACTCGAGTGAATCCACATTGGGAGATGTACGAGAATACGTTTGAAAATCAGGTTATCATACAAACATCATCAATATATAATCAATGTAACCAAATCGTAATAACTGGAAGAGCTACTTAATTTACACAATAAAATCGGCCCGCATATTTCATTTCTTTACAGTATTATGATGTTAGCTACATAAATGTGCCATAAATATCAGTTTCAAAAATTCAGTATTTAATCTCCTCCTTCATAACCTGCCATTCCTTCCAGAGATTGTAGCCCATCCTAAAAAAAGTGTTAGGTTTGTGTAACTGTTCATATAACCTGCACTAATTATGAATGATAATCCCTTCAAGATAACCATGCTACACTTACTAGATGTGGATTGGAATTCATTGGATAATTCGCAGATAATATAGTACGGTGAAGAAGTGAGAAAGAGCACTGTCGTTTAACTGTGTAGGAAGGAACTACAGATGCTGGTTCAAACCGAAGACAGACTTCAGTCTGAAGAAGGGTCTCGACCCGAATTGTCACCCATTCCTTCTCTCCAGAGATGCTGCCTGTCCCACTGAGTTACTCCAGTTTTTTTTGTGTCTACTGTCGTTTAATTAATATTCTCTATGTTTAACTGGTGATCCTGTGAAGGAAAACGTAATGCTTCATTTCCATCTCCCACGGCTACCACACTATGGGCAAGGGAAATGTTGCAGCTTAATCCAGCAAATTTGCATCACAGTAATATTTTATTTCTGCAAGCACACACTTAAAAGTACAATTGGCATTGGGAGTGGGTAGGAATTTTTGATCGACTGACCCACACTACAGTGAAGCAGCTTATCAATCATTGAGACCCCACCGGGGAATTTGCCCTCTCCAGCTATCCAGGTGAATTAGTTGTGTGCGGACACAATTGCACACAATTTTCTTTTTCTCCACAGTCGAGGTAGGTATTTATTTTCAAAAGCTTATTCTATTGTTCACGTGGTTTCAAATACACAAGCAGGATCTAGAACTGCCAGTAGTCACGTAAAACCTTTATTAGATTTGAGATCAGAGTAACTACCTGCATTTATATAAAACTTCTCCCAAAACTAAACATTCCAAAGTGCTTCAAAGTGAGATTTTAATTGTTTGCCAGTTTGAAATCAAGTCCTATGATTGTTCCCCAGCCCTGTCAGGTCCACTGAAGCTCTTCCCTGGTGTTTAATTTACCTTGCAGTTCTCGGGTGCTTTTGTGATCAAAAGTTCACAGCTAAAGTAATGACAAGAGCCTTGGAAGCAGAGCTCTGAATTAGACACAAGTAGCTGCAGGCTTCTCGACCAAAGTATTCAGAAATGGAGCAACTGCAGGGAGAGATGTCAAGGATAAGAATGCAAGATGCAAGAGCCTCACTCAGCAGCCACATGCAGCTTTCAGATGAAAGTTCAAAGCACACAGGATCATGAGATATAAGTGTCACTATCCAGCCTCCCTGCCATTCTGTGAGGTTATGGCTGATCTTTTACCCCAGTGGCTGTTTCTTGGACTAACCGCATATTCCTCAATTCGCTTAATATCTAATAATCACTATCATGCAAACAAAGACTCAGCAAATGAGACTCCACAATCCTCTCGGAGAGTGAATTTCAAATATTCATAACTCACTGGGTAACTGCAGTGCCGCAAGGCTCGGTGCTGGGACCCCAGTTATTTACAATATATATTAACGATTTAGGCAAGGGAATTAAATGTAACATCTCAAAGTTTGCGGATGACACAAAGCTGGGTGGCAGTGTGAGCTGTGAGGAAGATGCTATGAGGCTGCAGGGTGACTTGGATAGGTTGGGTGAGTGGACAGATGCAATATAATGTGGATAAATGTGAGATTATTCACTTTGGTGGCAAGAACAGGAAGGCAGATTATTATCTGAATGGTGTCAGATTAGGAGAATGGGAGGTGCAACGAGACCTGGGTGTGCTTGTACATCAGTCACTGAAAGTAAGCATGCAGGTAAAGCAAGCAGTGAAGAAAGCTAATGGCATGTTGGCCTTCATTGCCAGAGGATTTCAGTTTAGGAGCAAGGAGATCCTACTGCAGTTGTACATGGCCCTGATGAGGCCGCACCTGGAGTATTGAGTGCAATTTTGGTTTCCTAATTTGAGGTAGGACATTATTGCTATTGAGGGAGTGCAGCGTAGGTTCACCAGGTTACTTCCCGGTATGGCGGGGCTGACATATAATGAAAGAATGGGTCGACTGGGCTTGTATTCACTGGAATTTAGAAGGATCATATAAAAACATAAAATTCTTAAAGGAATGTACAGGCTAGATGCAAGAAAAATGTTCCCGATGTTGGGGGAGTCCTGAACCAGGGGTCACAGTTTAAGAATAAGGGATAGGCCATTTAGGACTGAGATGAGGAAAAACTTTTTCACCCAGAGAGTTGTGAATCTGTGGAATTCTCTGCCACAGAAGGCAGTGGAGGCCAATTCACTGGATGTTTTCAAGAGAGAGTTAGATTTAGCTCTTGGAGCTAAAGGAATTAAGGGATATGGGGAAAAAGCAGGATCGGTACTGATTTTAGATGGATCAGCCATGATCATATTGAAAGGCAGTGCTGGCTCGAAGGGCCGAATGGCACTCTCCTGCACCTACTTTTCTATGTTTCTAAAGAAATATTTGCTCATCTCTGTCCAGAATGGCCAGACCCGTATTTTGAATCAGTGACCCTGGTTCTGGAGGACAGGCAGCATCTCTGGAGAGAGGGATTGGGTGATAGAAACATAGATAGAAACATAGAAAATAGGTGCAGGAGGAGGCTATTCGGCCCTTCGAACCTGCACCACCATTCATTGTGATCATGGTTGATCGTCCCCAATCAATAACCCGTGGCTGCCTTCTCCCCATATCCCTTGATTACACTAGCCAGAGAGCTCGATCTAACTCTCTCTTAAATCCATCCAGTGATTTGGCTTCCACTGCCTTCTGTGGCAGAGAATTCCACAAATTCACAACTCTCTGGGTGAAAAAGTCTCTTCTCACCTCAGTTTTAAATGGCCTCCCCTTTATTCTAAGACTGTGGCCCCTGGTTCTGGACTTGCCCAACATTGGGAACATTTTTCCTGCATCTAGCTTGTCCAGTCCTTTTATAATTTTATATGTTTCTATAAGATCCCCTCTCATCCTTCTAAACTCCAGTGAATACAAGCCTAGTCTTTTCAATCTTTCCTCATATGTGATGTTTCGGGTCGAGACCCTTCTTCAGACTGCACTTACACCAGCACATTTTATGTCTACCTTCTATTTAAACCAGCCATTTTGTGTCTACCTTTGATTTAAACCAGCATCTGCAGTTCTTTCCTACAAACACTGGTTCTGGATATATTCACCAGCAGAAACATCAGTTCCGCATCAGCCAAGGCCTTTGGGAATTTTGTCCTGTCTATTTACTCTCTCTGTGCATCCAAAACGTCTCCAGATAGCTTTCAAAGACCAGCAAAAAACAGAGCTGAAAGTTGATCAACATATCTTACAGTGTAAGTAAGTGAATCTTACTTTACATTCCCATGTGACCAGTTTTAATGCATTGCTCTGTTCAGAGTGCCCTCTCCTCATTCTCCTGATCATGTGGATATCCTGGAATAGGTAATAAAAGAACCAGATCTGGGATTAACAGAGCTTTGCTGAAGCCGTGAACTAAAGACCTACAGTCATGTTGTTTCAAAAACTGCCTGGATAGTGTCATAGAGGTATAGAGCGTGGAAACAGGCCCTTTGGCCTAAATTGCCCACACCTACCAACATGCTCCATCTACACGAGTCCTAACTGCCTGCTTTTTGGCCGATATCCCTCTAAACCTATCCCATCCTATCCAATCCATGTATAAGAAAGAACTGCAGATGCTGGTTTAAATCAAAGGTAGACACAAAATACTGGAGTAACTCAGCGGGACAGGCAGCATCTCTGGAGAGAGGAAATAGGTGACGTTTTGGGTCGAGCCTTCTTCGGGCTGGTCTTTGTGGCAACTGAATAGGAGCTGCATATATAGCTGACCCGAAACGTCACCCATTGCTTCTCTCCAGAGAAGCTGCCTGTCCCGCTGAGTTACTCCAGCATTCCAGCATTTTGTGTCTATCCTATCCATGTACTGTCTAAATGTTTCTTAAACGTTGCATTAGTACCTGCCTCAGGTTCCCATTAATTCTTTCTCCCACCATACTTTAAACCTATGTCCTCTGGTTCTCGATTCCCCTACTCTGGGTAAAAGACTCTTTGCGTTACCTGATCTATTCCCTAGATGCATCATATGGGCCCTTAGTTCTCATAATATTTTGGAAATCAGCAAACAGCAAACTTCAGGTGAGGCAACGGGGAGGGAAGTCCGTATGTTAAACTCTCAAACCAGTTACCTGTTATGCACAATAGCACAAGCTGCATTGCTGAACTGCAACATGCAGAACTTGCATGAAATCAGCATCTCAGGCCCCTATTTCAATATTTATAAGACCATGAGTAATATGCCATACAGCCTCTCAAGCCTACTATACTGATCATGTGGATCAGCAAGTGTAAGAAAATAACTGCAGATGCTGGTACAAATAGAAGGTATTTATTCACAAAATGCTGGAGTAACTCAGCAGGTCAGGCAGCATCTCAGGAGAGAAGGAATGGGTGACGTTTCGGGTCGAGACCCTTCTTCAGACCGATGTCAGGGGGGACGGGACAAAGGAAGGATATAGGTGGAGACAGGAAGGATATAGGTGGAGATAGGTGGCCCAGCCTGCCATGCATAACTTTGTCACGGGCCTTGTTAAAGTTCACATATACTACATATCAACTGTACATCGTTCCTCAAATCCAAATATTAAAATGATTAAAAAGGTAAATTGGCACAAATACCAACTCCACAGCCAGGCTAAAAATGAAATCATCTTTCCTCCATTGCAGGATGCTGTCAAACTGAACTCTATAATATTTTCTCCCCGGCATTCCCTCTTTCTCTATCCCTTACCCACCCAAGTCACACTAGCTTCTCATTTTCACCCTCCAAACAGCTTTATCATCATTACGTTTTTGCATATCTTTCATTGTTCTTTATCTCGCCACATCACGTCTATATCTCTCATTTCCCTTATCCCTAACCAGTCTGAAGGAGGGTCTTGACCCGAAACATCACCCATTTCTCTCCAGAGATGCTGCCCGTTCTGCTGAGTTACTCCAGCTTTTTGTGTCTATCTTCTATAATATTGTGTTGGTTAGATTCACAGGTATAAACACAGTAAAATGATTGCTGGCATAGCTGAAATGAAACTTCTGCAAAGTGTTATCCTCATACAACATTGTTCAGTTTGTTTGAAAGAAAATTCGATCTCACTGCTTCTCCCACTCCCACCACAACCGCCTTAGATCATTTCAAGGATTGCTTTTAGCTAAACAAATTAATTTTCTACACCATGGCAATCATTCCCTTTTTGCCCAAGATTCATGAGTGGTCAATATTTTGTGTAGCAACAGTAAGGAGGCGGCGATGTGTCCAGTTGGCCTGTCTTGCATCAACTGATCTAACAATATAAATCTATTTGGTGTGAAATATTATAATTGGCCTTTAAAATAAAATGCAACACTTAATTAATTCCAAATTGCGATTTTCGAAAGATCAGCTACTAATTATAAAACATCTCACTATGGATTACTGTGAAGATAATAAAGTCTTATCATTGAATGTTTTAGAGCAAATTGGCATTCAGACAAAAAAAAAAGCTGTGGTATTGCTGATAACTTGTCAAAGCAAAACACCAGAAGCTATTGAACTCCACTGTGAGTCAGACCTTCAAGGCGTTCCTCGGTGTCGCAAGTCCTCATCAAACCAGTGGCAGAATGAAATCCACCAGCCTTATTGAAATAAAAAGTAAATCTGCTATTTAACAATGGCGTAATTATCATGTCAATTAATTTGAGAGTGATGGAAGAACGGGATCGATAAGGCGGCACGGTGGCGCAGCGGTAGAGTTGCTGCTTTACAGCGAATGCAGCGCCGGAGACTCAGGTTCGATCCTGACTACGGGTGCTGCACTGTAAGGAGTTTGTACGTTCTCCCCGTGACCTGCGTGGGTTTTCTCCGAGATCTTCGGTTTCCTCCCACACTCCAAAGACGTACAGGTATGTAGGTTAATTGGCTGGGTAAATGTAAAAATTGTCCCTAGTGGGTGTAGGATAGTGTTAATGTACGGGGATCGTTGGGCGGCACGGACTTGGTGTGCCGAAAAGGCCTGTTTCCGGCTGTATATATATATGATATGATATGATATGATACGGAGCTGTGCAATTGCCATGGATGTCTTCAGCAATAATTCCACACAAGGTGCTCCATCCAGTTCTGAAACAGTCAGAAAACACCATCATGACATCCTTTTCAATCTTTAATTGCAAGAATGGCTCAAAGTTTTAATGACATTGATTACGAGTGTTTTCTGTTTATGTCAAAGGTTGTAACTGGCAGCTGCCTGCACCAAAGGAGCGATTATTGATGATTTTTTTTCCGGCTCATTGTGCAACGATTTACCCCATGAGTGCCGGGCCAGTGAATCTGGTTCCTCTTTTATCTCCGTCCTGCCTGACCAGTTTCATCCAACTCTCCTATTCAGTTGAAGTGCTGCATTCTCTTTGATCAGAAGAAAAAATAATCCAGGGTGCAATGAGCAAAGCAATCAGGCAGGCAGATCGAATTGTGCTCCAACAGGGTTTAAAATTTTTAAAAATAAAAACACGTTATAAGGCTTGATGGATTTCCAGACCAATAGTGCAGTGAAATTGGGAGAAACTTTCAGCTTTTGACATCATTGGCTTAGGTTTGCGGCTGTTTAACTCCTTCCTGGTGTAAGACTTTTTAATGCTTTTTTTTCCACACATATTCACGTTCCAATTTAGTCCAATAAAAAAGTATTTCTTGTTTTATTTCAGATTTCCTGCATCTGCAGCTTTGTTTTGATTTTCATACCATTATTTTTCTTTGTTGAAGACAGCCCTGCTTGCAGCAAAGCTTCTCAAGCATTTCACTCAAGTGGTCACCTTTTGTATTGGTGGCTCAAAGGATAATTGGCATTAGGCTATTTAGCAATGGAGATTTCCTATCCTCGATATGTTGTAGAAGAGCCAATCCCATTTCATAAGTGCTAGAGGAATCAATGATGTTGGAAATCAGTTAAAGTATGGGGAAAGCTCAGTTCACATGATGTCAAAATAGGACCAACTCTTTGTTTAATGCAACAAGCTGCTTAAGGTCTGGACAATGCATTGCTCCACAGGTGCTCCCACGTTTCTTTAAGGAGACGGAAAGCTTTATGAAATTGGCTTAAAAGACTCACCTCTCTTCACCGGAATGAGTTTTATGAAAGGTTTCAAAGGTTGGCGCATACAGATTTAGAGACAGTGCCAAATGCCTATTAAAAGAGTGTTATCTGCAGCTGTGGCCTCCAGTTCTGCCTCAATGACATTCTACATCCTCTCAAGTATCAGGCGTTCAAGCATTGCAGAATTCAATAACTGTAACTCTTTACTTTCTTTGAGATACTTCTTTAAAACTATTTATTTGCAAAGATCTTCCTCCTCTATCTGAATGTTTGTTTCTTTGTCTTTGCTTGTTTGTTTGTGTTTGCTTGATTAAGCTCTGATGAAATGCTTTGAGATATTTTACTATGTTGAATGAGCTATACAAATGCACACTTTTTGAAATGATATAGCATGAATGAATAGACACAAAGCATTGGAGTAACTCAGCAGGTCAGGCAGCATGTCTGGAAAAAAAGGATGGGTGACGTTTCGGGTCAGGACCTTTCTTCAGACTGAAATTACAGGGTGTGGGGGGAGAGCTGGAGGCGAGAAAAGACTAGGATAAATCAGGCCGAGCCACAAATGACCTCAGGCCACAGATGACCTGGTAGGTCCATTGTTGGTTAGGGAAGATGTGATCTCAAGAGATACAATGTGGAGAACTGTGGAACTGGTAATAACTACTCGGGAAGAGGAAGGGAAAAAGGAGGGAGTATGAGATGGAGTTTCTGAGAATGTGAGAATTCAACATTTATTCCGCTGGGTTGTAAGCTACCCAAGCAAAATATGAGGTCTGAAGAAGCATGTCATAATTTAGAGGACAACAGGGCCCCATGTGAAAGCCAGGGTTGAGCTCAAACACAATTCCCTCCAACACAGGTATTGATCGAAAATTAAAACAGATTGCATTTGTGGAGAGAAATGCAACCAACATTGTACATAATACCCTTGCTTCATTTTGTTGTAGAATATCCACATATGGGTGGATGTCGGGTCCCATCTAGTCTATCAGGTTCTGCATCAGTCAATGACTCAGAATAGAAAGACCGAAGGTAGACACAAAATGCTGGAGTAACTCAGCGGGTCAGGCAGCATCTCAGGCGAGAAGGAATGGGTGACGCTTTGGGTAGAGACCCTTCTTCAGACTGATCTCGACCCAAAACGTTACCCATCCCTTCTCTCCTGAGATGCTGCCTGACCCGCTGAGTTACTCCAGCATTTTGTGTCTACCTTCGGTTTGAACCAGCATCTGCAATGATTTTCCTACAGAATAGAAAGACTGTCATTACTATAAGAATACTTCATCTTAGCTATACACATACATTTTCAATCTCTGCATTGTTGGTGTCTGTTCAGTTTCCAGATCACTGCAGTAGCCCACAACTTCCATCCAAATTTGAACTAGAGCAAAAGTTAATTATATGTAATGGGAGAAGCAAGCTTCATTTAAGAGTCAAGAGTTAAGCTAAGATCATATTGTCCAATGCAAAACATACTATGTACAAGACTGTTCTTACAAATGGTGCGACTGAATTGGGAGCCTTATCTAGCAGCAAATAGCAGCTTAATAACCAGTCAAAGCATCTGAAGAATACTTTGTGCATGATTTTTTTTGGCAGGTGTGGTCAGTACGTGAAATACAATTGTAGTCAACAAGTTGTTGTCTGTCAACAGGTACTTGTATGTTTGATCTTAAAATATTCCACTTTTAGAGTTTAAAGTTTAGAGATCAGAGTGCAGAAACAGGCCCTACGGCTCACTCAGTCCGCGCCAACCAGTGATCACCCCGTACACTACCATTATCACACACACCAGGGACAATTTACAATTTTACCGTAGCCAATTAATCTGCAAACTTGTGTATGTTGGAGTGTGGGAGGAAACCAGAGCACCCAGAGAGAATCCACAAGGTCACAGGGAGAACGTACAAACTCCTTACAGACAGCACCCAGTCAGGATCAAACCTGGGTCTCTGGCGTTGTAAGGAAGCAGCTCTATTGCTATGCCATGCCACTGTGCCGCCCTTTTTTAATTAAAAAAATAGGCACTTTAGACTTTATTGTTACCTTTCCTGCTCTTAAATCTCAATGAACAAATGAATGATTGTATAAAATAGGGTATTGAATAGAATACCACTGAAGTAATGATTACTTTAGTTTATTATTGTCACGTATGTTGAAACGTTTTTGCTTGTTGGCTAGCTTGTCAAAAAGACTATACATAAAAACAATCAAGCCACCCACTGTACCCAGATAAAGGATAAAGAGTTTTAAGACATTAATTGGGACATAGTTACAGTACACGTCTAAATCTAGGCAATCTATGATGGCAAAGACACAAGAGCTTTGGAGTGAGCAATGCATACTCAATAGCATGATATCAAGACTGTAAAGCTGTAGTTATAAGGAGACTTAGGGCACCAAGATTATTTCCACTTGAACAGCGTTGTCTAAAAGGAAATACAACTTTTTTTAATGAACTGGAATTTTCATAGGAAAGGGAAAGGCTATTTTCTCTAGTTGGGGAGTCATTGACAAGGGGGTCATCAATTTCTAAATTATCATCGAGAGAAAGGAGCATGCTTAACGAATATATTTTATGCGGCTGATTCATGGAGTAAGCATGCCTTGCCTCAGGGAATAATTAAAGCAGAGATCATTGCTTATTTTAAGAGTTACTGAATAATTATTTGAAGCAGAGGAAGATAAGGCCACAGCAGCGAAATTTGTTTTGGATGCTTCTGTATCAAATTTGCATTACCATAATGACATTCTTCTGCGTTATACCATTCTATGATTTGCACTACTATGATCGTATTTTCTAAGCCAAAATCTTAATGTATAATGAAGTCCAAATAAGCAAAAATAGACACGGATTGGTGTAGATATTAGAGAGGAAGGCTAGATATAAGAAAAGCAATACTTTGCCTTGTTGGCTTGCTGAGTTTATCCCACTAGTTAACGGGTCAAGAAGCTCTCTAATTTAATCCCGTTGACTGAGGTTTTGTGCCTGAAGTTATTCCTTTTATTTAAGAGGACATAGGTTTACGGAGAGAGGAGGGAGTTTTAAAGGGGATCTAAAGGGATTTTATTTCAAACATAGGGAGTAAACCATCCTTGAGAAATATCTCTCTTTTTGGACAAGATAATCACTAAGATTTTGCACAATAAGGACAATAGACAATAGGTGCAGGAGGAGGCCATTCGGCCCTTCGAACCAGCACCACCATTCAATGTGATCATGGCTGATCATTCTCAATCAGTACCCCGTTCCTGCCTTCTCCCCATACTCCCTGACTCTGCTATCCTTAATCTAGCTCTCTCTTGAATGCATTCAGAGAATTGGCCTCCACTGCCTTCTGAGGCAGAGAATTCCACAGATTCACAACTCTCTGACTGAAAAAGTTTTTCCTCATCTCAGTTCTAAATGGCCTACCCCTTATTCTTAAACTGTGGCCCCTTGTTCTGGACTCCCCCAACATTGGGAACATGTTTCCTGCCTCTAACGTGTCCAACCCCTTAATAATCTTATATGTTTCGATAAGATCCCCTCTCATCCTTCTAAATTCCAGTGTATACAGGCCTAGTCGCTCCAGTCTACGTTGTATACCACGTTGTATCCAGCAACTGGAGTGAAGCCATGGTGTTCTACAGCAAAGAAATTGGCCCTTTGGCCCACCATATCCATGGTGACCCTTTCTCTCCATCTACACTAATCCTATTTGCCCACATTAAATATGCATCCTTCTATATCTTCACAATGGAAGAGTCTACTAAAACGTCTCAACCGTTGTGGCAGTATATGATTCCACCATCTCCTCTGGCAGTGCAGTCCAGATATCCCCCCAGCTGATATGAACTTTGTGGGAGGGAGTGGTGAAGGAGTCGTCCATAATAATGGACCTCATTGACCTGTGCGGAGATTAGAAAGATTTACACTGCCCCATTATTCTTGAGCCTTGTTTGACTTTATTAATGCAGAAATCCGAGAACTTGTGTTACCACCTCAACCCTCATAGTTGAAGGGACCGCTGACCCTCACTATTTCAGTTAATGTATTGACAATGGCCAATTTCAGAAGACACCCTGCATATGTGAAACCCTTCCTTCCACAAGATGTAAATGGGAAGGAGTGGACAACATTGAAAACAAGTGGTAAACACAATGAAAATGAAAATAAAAATACCAGTGCCAGAAAAAATTAAAAAGAGTAAGTGCTGGAAACACTCGGCATCGGTGGAAAAAGGAGTTAACATTTCAGGTGAGGAATGTTTCCAAAGGCTCCTTCAAGCCAAAACATTTTAGATAATGATAGTGTGGTGCAGCTGGTAGAGATTCTGCCTCATAGCGCCAGAGACATGGGTTCAATCCTGACCTCAGGTCCTGCCTATGCGGACCTACTATTGTGCCAGAGCTACTACACTCCAAACTCTCCCAGTTGACTGTGCCTGAATCCCCTGTCAGTGGATCATCAACTTCCTGACAGACAGGAAGCAGCATGCGAGGCTGGGAAAGCACCTCGGAACCGCAGACCCTCAGCATAGGAGCTCCGCAAGGCTGCGTACTCTCCCCTCCCCCCTTTACTCTCTCTCTCTACACCAACAACTGCACCTCCACAGACTCCTCTGTCAAGCTTCTCAAGTTTGCGGAAGACACAACCCTGATTGGACTGATCCAGGATGTGGAGGAATCTGCCTACACACGGGAAATGACACAGCTGGCGTCCTGGTGCCTTCGTAACAACCTGGAGCTCAATGCTCTTAAGACAGTGGAACTGATTGTAGACTTTAGGAGAGCACCCCCTCCCCTCCCCCCACTCACCATCAACAACACCGCAGTCACATCTGTGGAGTCATTTAAGTTCCTTGGAACCATCATCTCCAAGTATCTTAAATGGAGGGCACCATCGACTCCACGCTCAAAAAGGCCCAACAGAGGATGTACTTTCTATGGCAGCTGAGGAAACACAATCTGCCACAGGCAATGATGGTCCAATTCTATACTGCCATCGTAGAGTCTGTCCTCACCTTCTCCATCATGGTCTGGTTTGGCTCAGCTACCAAGCACGACATCCGGAGGCTGCAATGAATCATTTGATCAGCCGAGAAGGTTGTTGGCTGCAACCTTCCCCCCATTGACGACTGCAACGGCAAGGAAGCCAGTAGGCAAGATCATCTCTGACCCCTCTCACCCTGGCCACAAACTCTTTGAAGCACTTCCCTCTGGAAAGCGACTCCGGACTGTCAAAGCAGCCACAGCCAGACATAAACATAACATATAACATATACATATAACAACTACAGCATGGAAACAGGCCTGTCCGGCCCTACCAGTCCACGCCGACCATTCTCCCTGACCTAGTCTCATCTACCTGCACTCAGACCATAACCCTCCAATCCCCTCCTATCCATATACCTATCCAATTTACTCTTAAATAATAAAATCGAGCCAGCCTCCACCACTTCCACCGGAAGCCCATTCCATACAGCCACAACCCTCTGAGTAAAGAAGTTCCCCCTCATGTTACCCCTAAACCTTTGTCCCTCAATTCTGAAGCTATGTCCCCTTGTTGGAATCTTCCCCACTCTCAAAGGGAGTCCAAAGAATAAAGACCCAACCTGATCAACCTCTCTCTGTAGCCTAAGTGCTGAAACCCAGGCAACATTCTAGTAAATCTCCTCTGTACCCTCTCCATTTTGTCGACATCCTTCCTATAATTTGGCGACCAGAACTGCACACCATACTCCAGATTCGGCCTCACCAATGCCCTGTACAATTTCAACATTACATCCCAACTTCTATACTCGATGCTCTGATTTATAAAGGCAAGCATACCAAACGCCTTCTTCACCACCCTATCCACATGAGATTCCACCTTCAGGAAACAATGCACAGTTATTCCCAGATCCCTCTGTTCCACTGCATTCCTCAATTCCCTACCATTTACCCTGTACGTCCTATTTTGATTTGTCCTACCAAAATGCAGCACCTCACACTTATCAGCATTAAACTCCAACTGCCATCTTTCAGCCCACCCTTCCAAAAGGCCCAAGTCTCTCTGTAGACTCTGTTCACGAGTAGTAGCTCTACTCAATAACCAAAAGTCTGCAGTCTCGTTTTGCTCTGGTTTATTTCACTCACGTGTTTAAACTGTAATGTTGTATTCCTAATGTTTATGCTTTATTCTTAATTGTTTACTGTATGTTTTTTGTTGTTACTTGCAAGCGGAGCACCAAGGCACATTCCTTGTATGTGTACATACTTGGCCAATAAACATATTCATTCATTCATTACACATTCCCCTGCAACCACATGGGTTTCCTCTGGAAGTTCCAGTTCCTACCACGTCCAAAGTCCTGCAGGATTGTTGGTTAATTGGCATATGTTGAAAGGGTGATCAATGGTCAGCATGTACACAGTGGGCTGAAGGGTCTGTTACCACACTGTATCTCTGTAAATTAAACTCAGTTAACAGTTTCTCTTGAGTAGGAAGGAACTACAGATGCTGGTTTACACCAAAGATAAATACAAAATGCTGGAGTAACTCAGCAGGGCAGGCAGCAACTCCAGAGAGAAGGAATGGGTGACGTTTCAGGTTGAGACCCTTCTTCTCTTTCTAATTGTTGCCTGACTAGATATATGGAAGAGTTGCGTTCAATTCTAACTAATATTTGGCACCTTCTAACTTTTTGAAATTGTGCCAGAGTTGGTGTCAGATCGAGCAACCATCACTGTCAGTGAAATTACCGCACCATCCTTGAGGAGAATAATTTAAGAAAAACATATATTCTAAGATGTTGGCACATTCGCATCCACAAAGGATCAAAATGCATCCATCAATGTGGTTAGAGACAGAGTTGTGCAGCAACCTTGAAATCTACTGAATTATGGTTAGTTTCCAAAGTGTTCCACCACCTGCTCAGTTTCATTTCCTAAAATAAGGACAAGATACAGCCGCATCTCTTGTAGGACTATGTCTCATCTCAACAAACCCTCTTGGACACACCTGATAAATTCTGCCCCATCCAAACCCCTTGCAATTGGAGTCAACATTAGGAAAAGTTAGGAAACGTTTGAAGAAGGGTCTCGACCCAAAACGTCACCCATTCCTTCTCTCCAGAGATGCTGCATGTCCCGCTGAGTTACTCCAGCTTTTCATGTCTATTAGGAAAAGTTAAACACCCCCCCCCCACTATTATAACCCTATTGGTCTTGCACCTTCCTGCAATTTGTTTGCACACCTGTTCCTCCGACTCCTGCTAACTTCGGTGGTCGACTGTATAACCTCCGCTAAGTGATTGCCCTTCTCTTATTCCAGTTCTACCTATAATGGCCTCAATGGACAATTCTTCCAAGATAACCTCTCCAAGTACAGTTGAGATGTTCTTCATAATCAATAGTGCGGATCCTGCCTTCTTCCTTTGCATCAATCTTTGTTACATCTAATACCTTTACACTCTGAACACTGCGTTGGCCTGGCCTGTCCTTCAATCAACTACATTTCCCTGTGCTGATCCACGCTCTGAGCATATTTGACTGAATGGTGAGCTTACAAGCATTAAAGTAAATGCAGTTGAGCCTGACAGCCTCAACATACTCGCTAACCTGCAATTGTCCACTCTGCCCATTGGACCTGCTTGACTTATCCCCTACATGTGAGGCAAACGCCCACCTTGATCCACTGATACGATGCTTCCCACACGACAACCAACCGCCCCCGACCCCAAAAGATTCATCATTGATGCGAGCAGCGAGGGCTGTCTTCTGCTGAGAACTTGCATTTCTATATCACTCTTCACAACCCTGGACATCACAAAGCTCGTCGCAGCTCATTTTCAAGTTTAGTCGGTGTTCAAATGTAAGAAATGTAGTGGCCAATTTGTGCACAGCTGGATTTCACAACCAGCAATGTGATGACTATTACAAAATCTGTGAAGATACTTGAGGGACTAATACGCTTGTCAACATACAAGGGAACACTCAGCAGCTATTGTTCACATCGTTCTGCTTGGTTCAAAGTCTTGTGCTGAAGATGATACCTGTCAATAATGAATGGGACTGCTTCCTGCTCAGATATACGAACGATGTTACTCACATGGAGTCAAAATTACGTAATGCATAACCAAACTCACGTGGGTCGGTGTCGGCACTGCCACGTGCAAACTGATACCATGTTTCCCAATGAGAGAGCGCTTGCATTTTAAAAAACGACTTTGTAGGCCATTAAAGTTTATTCCAATTTGTTTCCCTTAGGACACACCACTCTTTGCTAGGGAATTGTTGTTGAGGCCTTGAACTCTCATTGTTTGGGCTATGTTTGAAGCTGTCTGCAACTTCTGGTAGAAATACTACTTCACTTGTCATGTTGGATCTTTCAAGACATGGGGAAAAACTGAATAATACCCTTGGTGAATCAATCATCTCTGAAGCTACAGACAAAATTGCTCAAGGAAGTGATTTCTGGAAACTGCGTAAATGAATGATTTGGAACTGTATAGCTTACAAAGACAATTTTTAAAAGTTACTTTAGAATGTAATGTACCTGAAATTACAGAATATAATATTTTAGAATTTAAGCAGTGAGAAAGTAAAGACTGAAAGCCTTGAATATTCTGGAAATATGAGAGACTGCAGATGTTGGAATCTGAAGAAACAAACAATCTACTGGTGGAACACAGTGGGTCAAGCATTATCTGTGGATGGAAACTAATGGTTGACCTTATCCCCACACCCCTCACCCCCCTCCCCTTCTCTTTATACTAGCTATCTTCCCTTTCCATTCTCAGTCCTTTATACAGTTTCAACTTGCAATGTTGACCATTCTATTCCATCCACAATATTGCTCGATTCGCTGTTTGTTTGTTGCTTTGAAGAAGTCCCGAAACAT
Organism: Rhinoraja longicauda; assembly: GCF_053455715.1. Lineage (NCBI taxonomy): Eukaryota > Metazoa > Chordata > Chondrichthyes > Rajiformes > Arhynchobatidae > Rhinoraja > Rhinoraja longicauda. The sequence goes on along the minus strand of NC_135969.1, from coordinate 30,188,122 downwards.
CACCCATTCCTTCTCTCCTGAGATGCTGCCTGGCCTGCTGAGTTACTCCAGCATTTTGGGAATAAATACCTTGTTGCTTTGAATGTTCTGTTAGGCTCTTTACATCTATGCCCCATATTTCAAAGTGTGCCCCAACTTACACTTACATCACATATCCCAATTAAGGACACAAAAGGTGTTGGTTTGTTGACCTGCTTCAACAGTGTTTATTCAAATTTGACTGAACCTGTCAGCAGAATGATGTACAGGAGGATCTTGAGGAGCAAGTCCATACCTCCCTGAAAGTGGCAACTGCAGTAGACAGTGGTAAAGACGGTATATGGTATGCTTGCCTTCTTTGGTCAGGGGATTAGTGAAGAGTCAGGAAGTCATGCTGCAGCTCTGTCAAACTTTGGTTAGGTCTCATTTGGGGTATTATGAGCAGTTCTGATCACCCTATTCTAGGAAGGATGTGGAGGTATTGGAGAGGGTACAGGAGAGGTTTACCAGAATGCTGCCTGAATTTGAGTGGGTTACAAGGAGGTTGGAGAAACTGGGATGTTTTTCTCTGGACCATCAAATGTTGAGGGGAGATCTGAAAGAAGCACACAAAATTAGGCCAGGTATATTTTGGATAGTCAGAATCTGTTTACCAGGATGGAAATGTCATAGATTAAGGCATAGCTTTAATGTCAAAGGGGGAAAGATTAAAGGACATGTACGGGTCAAGTTTTTTTCCTTATGCACAAAGTGGTGGGTGCCTAAAATATGCTGTCAGGGTGGTTGTTGAAGCAGATATAATAGTGGCATTTAAGAGTCTTTCAGATAAGCACATGGAAATGCAGTGATATGAACCACGTGTAGGCAGAGATTAGTTCAGCTTGGCATCCAGTTCGGCACAAACATTGTGGGCCGAAGGGCTTCTTCTATGTTCTGTTCTATGTTCTAAAATGAATGCATTCCCCTTAGACAAGAGCATTCATAACACAAGCAAAAGAATGGTATAATAGTGGAATTATAATAACATGGAACTGCAAATGCTTTTTGTTTTGCAGATGCAAATGCAGATGTATAACTGTGGAACTTTGCTCCCAGTTCAATTCTTCAGTCTCATCTGTTCTCAGAAGCTTTTAAAATCTTGGGGATATCAGGCAAACTTAGTACCCAGAACTAGGGAGTCATATGGCAGGTGGCAGCTACAGGAACACTGTGACCAGAAGAAATGGTCAGCACCCACTTTGTATTACAGAGTGCAAATGGCAGACAGTGCTGATACTTTAATACATGATGCACAGGGATTCATTGTGGAAACAAAGAACTACAAATGCTGGTTTATACCAAAGTGCTGGAGTAACTCAGCGGGTCCGGCAGCATCTCTGGAGAAAAAGGATGGGTGACGTTTCAGGTCGAGACACTTCTTCAGACTGAAAGGGGTAGACAATAGACAATAGACAATAGGTGCAGGAGTAGGCCATTCAGCCCTTCGAGCCAGCACCGCCATTCAATGCGATCATGGCTGATCACTCTCAATCAGTACCCCGTTCCTGCCTTCTCCCCAAATAGAGGGGGGGAGGGGGTGAAGAGCTGGGGAAGAGAAGAAGTGGCCATGCGCAATTGCAGAATGTCAAAAAATGCTCGTAGTCAATGTTTTGATGGAAGGTGTTGGTCAGTTTAATGTTATTTCTGTCAGGTTACTAGACAGTCAGCTGCAATGATTATATGAGATGGCTACTGGCAGTGCTGCAATTGAAAGGTCATATTGTAACAAAGCTTTAATAGCAAGGAGTCTGATAATTTGAATTTACTAAGAGATGATTCATTTGACTATATAATATAAGGTAGTAAGGACTGCTGTAAGGACTGTGCAAAATCTCTAAAATCAGTTAAGTTAATTGAGGGCTTTGTTTTTAAAATGGAGAGAATTTTCACTGTGTTAAACTCTGAAGACTGGTCACCTGATAATTTATCCTGTTTTTCTTTGGACAAGTACACAGTCAGAAAATTTCAGGGCCTGTCAGTAAATCTAAGTTTATCAGTGCGATCTTTAACTCAAGAAAACCAGTCCATAAGAACCATCAAAGATAGGCACAAAGTGCTGAAGTAACTCAATGGGTCAGGCAGCATCTTCGAGTTAGACACAAAGTGCTGGAGTATCTTTTGTATAAACCAGCATCTGCATTTCTTCAACACAAGAAACATCAGCCTCTGTGAAAACTATAGCAATAGAAATGAGATGGTGGAATTTTGCAATTACAATGCAAATTTATCCTGGCACAAAGTATCGTCAAAACAGAAGAATCTGTGGGGAAAGAAAAACATGTCCATGAAGATTTCACCTATTTAAGAGCTGAGCGTAAAACAGGGTTGATCAGTTTCCATTAGACAGGAGTCTCCAAGGCTCTGTCACTTCCACAATGGTACTCGGGGATCACGGGAAACAAATGGTTGAAATGCAAGAGGACGAGGAGGCTCACTTTAAACATTGATGTTACTTTTCACTGTTTAGCGGAGAAAATAACCCATTTTGTAAACAGCAACCTACCAAAACATTCTGGTCGTCATGCCTCTATTTCAGCAAATGATCAACCGACTCCCGTTTATAAATTATTTTCCATAGCCCGAGGCCAATGCAGCAGAGTGACCTTCTGCCCGCATTTTCTTTCCTTTTAAATCCATTATTCCCAATAAAATAGAAAGGAAGACCACGCTCTCTTCGCTGTGCAAAGCAGCAGGGACTGGTCCAGCAACATAAAGACAGTTCCTGAATGGAACATGTTTCTTCCCATTAACAGACACAGTTAGGTCTAGCCACATCAGCGGGTTGCTGACACTGTACAGGGGGGCAATTCTCACAACAGTCAAACCTGAAAATTATCAGGCATAAGGCTTTCTGTTCCAGAAACAGTAGTAGCTCCCTGAATGGAGTTTTTGTTCATGACCCAGCAAGGGAAACAAATATACTGCCAATCATCCACACTTTAGAAAATAGCCTCTTTGCTGAATGCTGCACCGTGCTAAGAATAATCTGCACCTGTGTTACTTAAAGAAACAGGGGCATAGATGTGTTCAGCATCAGAAAGGAACCACAACACTTAAGCTGGCTGTTCACAATGTCCAGTAAATCACTCTTACACTGCACTATTAGATGTTTCCTCCATTTATGTAATCAATATCTACCAACAAGAACATGAATTGCTTCTCAAAAGATGAATTTTCAGGTTATTCTTATATTAGTAAGAATGATGTGGCAACCATTTTGAAAACTGCAATGTTTTTAAAACCTCAATGGGATGCATAACTGGTTAAGATACTTTTGGTACTAGTGGTTGACACCTCAACTACTAGTATCAATAGTAATTTAACTAGTAACCTTAAGTAGCGAAGAAGATTTATGTGCCATCTGCAAATAGAAAGAACACTTGACCAATACCTGGTATTGGCTGCTAAAGTCAGTGCACAGCTACACCTTATGCAATGTTCTGTTCACACAAATACACAAAACCCACTATTTCATTTACATTTCCACTCCAACCATACAAACATGTATTGATATATCAACAGAAGCAATAACTAAATCAAGTAGCAGCTAGATTTATTCAGGGTTTGGGGAGGTGGCTGTAGTTGGGTTGTCAGATAGGGGTGTCACACCATGCCAGATAAGTCTGACAATTTTCTTTCCTATAATTCCCAAGTGCATGCACAATGCGACTAATGTGGGATACAAGGAGCAGAGATAGTCACTGTGATAATGGTGATTGTTGTCGGGCATAGCTGAAGCAACTCAGCGGGACAGGCAGCCTCTCTGGAGAGAAGGAATGGGTGACGTTCAGAGTAAACCCATCATCTGCAGTTTCTTCCTACAAATTACCATGAGAAATAGTTAAGGAAGTAGGCAAACACCATGGGTTCCAGCTACAAGACATTGCGCGTTTTTGAATCCAGGAAGTTTTCACTACTAAGAAATTACACAGCCTTTGTGTTTATGGATAGGAAATGTTGAGGGAGATATGGGCCAAACACAGGAAAATGGGACAAACTTGGATGGGGCATCTTGGTTGGCATGGATGAGTTGAGTTGAAAGGCTTGTTTCTGTGCCGGACTCTAGAGTCCATGACTCTGATTGAATGAATCACACCACTAAGGACATTGAAGAACGTAGCTCCCTGCTGTGTTTTTGCACTGCAACCATTGAGCAAGATCAGTAGTATCGACTGAGGACAATTGGAAGAACAGTTCCTACATCCCTTGGAAAACCCCACTGAAACTTAGTTTAGTTTGGAGATACAGCGCGGAAACAGGCCCTTCGGCCCATCAAGTCCGAACCGACCAGTGATTCCTGCACATTAACACTTTCCTCCACACACACAATGGACAATTTACAATTTGACCAAGTCATTGAACCTACAAACCTGTACGTCTTTGGAGTGTGGGAGGAAATCGGAGCTTCCGGGGAAAACCCTCACAGGTTACGGGGAGAACAAGGGCCCGTAGTCAGGATTGAACCTGGGTTCTGGCAGTGTAAGGATGCAACTCTACCACTGCACCCAGAGATGAAATACTCGAACAACAGTCTGCTCTGTGATTACAACATAATTTAGGACAGTGCTTCAGAGATTGCATTAAATCATAATACCCTCAAAAAGAATACCAGCTGCTCTCTAGATCTGTCTTCTGGACAGGCGTGCAAGCATACTAAAGTGTGGATTGCATGTCATTACGGAAAAACAAATCCATTATTAAAAGCATTTTTCAAAAGATTTCCTTATCATGAGAAATCTTCATCCATCGTGGGGAAAAATAAAATCATCAATTTTGATGGGTTTTGTTCCCTTTAAAAGTGGGTATCTCAAATTTAAATGTTTTCCCTCACACCAGTGTAAATATGAAACTGAACTCCTTCCACACACCACACTCTGCCATTGTACCACATACGTAGCAGTGAGGAACAATGTAACCGCTTATTAGTGGATCCGACTGAAGCTGAAGGCGAGCTGGAATCCACAGGGCTAATAACTGGGAACTGCTGTTCCTGCCGAAGAAAATAAAGAGTTTTGATTGCCAATGTAGGTGGGTATTATTTTAGGAAATTAATATTTATTTCAACGGAGTACTGCCATTTGCCTCTGCAATCCTAACCTGTTTATATTGCCGTTTCATTCTTGAAAGTAACGTATATTGCGAAATGGTCATGGTAGCATGGTGTCCAATTGCCAGACTCTGCTTAGTTTTAATTAACCAGGAATTTCTGACTTTTAAGGAATTAGTTTAGTTGAGTGATACAGGGTGGAATTGAGCCCTTCAGACCATCAAGTTCGTGTTGACCAATGATCATCCGCACACTAGTTCTAACTTACTTATTGTTAGGTAAGACGTAGTGTAAGATGTCTTATTGTAAGTTACATCTTACTTAAGATGTCTTAAGATGTATTGTATTGTAAGATGTCTTATTCACAGAAACCAGAACAAATCAAATTTAACACATTACCATCCTTTTAGCACTCTCCCTTTTGTCAGCTATTCTGTAAGGTCTAAAATGGCAACACAGAGAAATACTTATTCACCGATAATTTCAATGATATTTAGATGGAGTTTGCCAGGATCACCTAACCCATATAATATCACAGCATCAGTCGAAAAGTGGAGAATAGGACTCGATTCTTGAGCTACGCTGGGAATGATTGCCTTTGAAATGATTTTAACATCAACTATTTCCATTAAACTTCACGTCAATGTAACCAAGGGGAATATTTTATAATGATCTGAATCGTACATGCCACTCAGAAGATGGCTCTGGTTTTTAGGAAATCTTTAATTTTTGGACATCACTGCAGGAATTCGTCAAGCCAGTATCTTATGCGTAATCTACTCCTACTAGTTTACCAGTAATCTTCCTTCCATCTACAAGTCATAAATGGCAGTGATTGCATTTGCAGCTCCTCAGAAAATAAAATAGTCATTGCCTGGGAGTAGCAAAACCCACATTGGATTCAGGCATCCCATGCTAATGGCAAGTGGCATTCAGAATTTGCACATGATAACCATTTCTGACACGAGTTTAACCATCTAGCACTGATATTGAATGCCATTACTGCTGCCATACCCTCTACGTTAAGCATCCTGGTGTTACGATTGTCCGGAAATTGAAAAAGGCAAATAAATATGGTTGCAAAACAAAAGATCAGAATATAGTAGCAAAAAAAAAAGATTAGAAGCTGACTAACCTCTCAATGTCCCAAAGTCTTTCCACAATCAGCAAATAGAAATCAGGAATATAGTGGAATACTCTCCATTCACAGGATGAGTGCAGCTTACAACAGCAATCAAGCAGATTGATACCAGCTTTGGAGACACAAGGAACTACAGATGCTGGATTACAAAAAAATGGACTTCTTCAGTGAGAAGCAGGGTCCTGACCCACAACATCGTCTATCCACATTCTCCAGAGATGATGCCTAACCCGCTGAGTTACACCAGCACTTTGTATCTTTTTTTAATATACCAACTACCCAATCCTCTGCCCTCTGGCAAAGACACACTATGAATAAATATTCACCATTCACAAAACACACAGCAGCCCATCACCCAGACTTCTTCAGTAGCATCCCAAGCCCTTGACCTTTGCAACCCAGAAGGATAGGGCCAATGGGCATCAAACCATTTCACAATTCTTTCAGGCAATAGACAATAGGCAATAGACAATAGGTGCAGGAGTAGGTCATTCGGCCCTTCAAGCCAGCACCTCCATTCACTGTGATCATGGCTGATCATCCATAATCAGTACGCCTTTCCTGCCTTCTCCCCATATCCGTTGACTCCGCTATCTTTAAAAGCTCTATCTAACTCTCCCAAAAGCGAATCGGCTTCCACTGCCTTCCGAGTCAGAAAATTCCACAGATCCAGGGTGAAAAAGTTCTTCCTCATTTCCGTTCTAAATGGCCTACCCCTTAAACTGTGGCCCCTGGTTCTGGACTCATCGAACATCAGAACATGTTTCCTGCCTCTAGCGTGTCCAAACCCTTAATAATCTTACATGTTTCAATAAGATCCCCTCTCATCCTTCTAAATTCCAGTGTATACAAGCCCAGTCGCTCCATTCTTTCACCATATGACAGTCCCACCATCCCCGGAATTAACCGCGTGAACCTACATTGCACGCCCTCAATAGCAAGAATGTCCTTCCTCAAATGTGGAGACCAAAACTGCACACAATACTCTAGATGTGGTCTCACCAGGGCCCTGTACAACTGCAGAAGGACCTCTTTGCTCCAAAACAAGAGAAGTTGAGTATAGAAGGCCAACATGCCATTAACTTTCGCTGCCTGCTGTATCTGCATGCTTACTTTCAGTGACTGATGCACAAGGACACCCCGGTCTCGTTGTGCATCCCCTTTTCCTAACTTGACACCATTCATTTAATAATCTGCCTTCCTGTTCTTGCCACCAAAGTGGATAACCTCACATTTATCCACTTTAAACTGCATCTGCCACGCATATGCCCACTCACCCAACCTGTCCAAGTCACCCTGCATCCTCATAGCATCCTCCTCATAGTTCACACAGCCACCCAGCTTTGTGTCATCTGCAAATTTGCTAATGCCCCTTTTAATCCCTTTATCTAAATCATTAATGTATATTGTAAATAGCTGCGGTCCCAGCACTGAGCCTTGTGGTATCCCACTAATCACTGCCTGCCATTCTGAAAGGGACCCATTAATCCCTTCTCTTTGTTTCCTGTCTGCCAACCAATTTTCTATCCATGTCAGTACCTTACCCCCAATACCATGTGCTCTAATTTTGCCCACTAATGTCCTATGTGGGACCTTATCAAAGGCTTTCTGAAAGTCCAGGTACACTACATCCACTGACTCTCCCTTGTCCATTTTCCTAGTTACATCCTCAAAAAATTCCAGAAGATTCTGCCGCTATTTCATCGTTTATAATTGACTCCAGCATCTTCCCCACCACCGATGTCAGGCTAACTGGTCTATAATTCCCTGTTTTCTCTCCCCTCCTTTCTTAAAAAGCGGGATAACATTAGCTACCCTCCAATCCACAGGAACTGATCCTGAATCTATAGAACATTGGAAAATGATCACCAATGTGTCCACGATTTCTAGAGCCAGCTCCTTAAGTACTCTGGGATGCAGACCATCAGGGCCTGGGGATTTATCAGGCTTCAGTCCCATCAGTGTACCCAACACCATTTCCCGTCTAATGTGAATTTCCTTCAGTTCCTCCGTCATCCTTGGTCCTCTAGCCACCAGTACATCTGGGAGATTGTTTGTGTCTTCCTTAGTGAAGAAAGATCCAAAGTACCTGTTCAACCCGTCTGCCACTTCCTTGTTCCCCATAATAAATTCACCCGTTTGTCTTCAAGGGACCCTCATTTGTCTTAACTAATTTTTTCCTCTACCTTTCAGCACTATGAGAGTGTCTTCACCAGTGGGAATCAACTAACCACAGGCTTCCTAAGAGTAATGAAAAATGGAAAATGAATGCCCTTTTGCTTGCATTGCCACAGCTCGTTGAAGAATTAATAACATTCCTGTAGTGAACATCATGCAGATCAGTTTCAAAGAAGCTTTACCCCTCATTCACTGTAGTTTTGAAAATGAATCAAAGAAATCCTCGAGTCAAGGACAAACGTAATGGGGAAAACCCAGGCAGAATGATAATTTAGAAACTAAAGTCTCAATAAAATAATAATCCTGTAATTCCAACATGCTACGTGAAGTATCAAGCAATACATGGAGCACAGCAAGGTTCCATTCTGTTGTCACTCAGATATGTATCAAGCTTCAGTACGTGTCAGTATTCATATACATTTGTAATCTGGATAATTCAACATCTGACAGTATCAGATGCACAGTTTGATGTGAACCATTTTCCAACTGAACACTAAAGATTGAATGCTGTGAGAAAAATATTGAACAGGTGTTTCTTATGGGCTGGATCACGCAGTTTTTAGCCAGCAGTTCCACAAGGAACTGGCAGCCAGCTGGAGCCAGGGCCATGCCGCATACTGCTCTACAGAAGTACAAAATGTAATGGAGATCAGATGGCAGCATCTCTCGTCTTCACCCACTGCTGCTTTCAGCACTAAGTTCAATGGCAGGGCGGCACAGCGGTTGAGTTGTTGCCCTACAGCGATGGGAATCCGGGTTCGATCTCAACCACGGGTGCGGACTGTACGGAATTTGTACGTTCTTCCCGTGACTGTGGGTTTTCTCCACGATCTTTGGTTTACTCCCACACTCCAAAGAGGTAGACGTTTGGATGTTAATTGGCTTAGTATAAATGTAAATTGTCCCTAGTGTGTGTAAGATAGTGTTAATGTGCGGGGATCGCTGGGCGAATTTGGTGGGCCCAAAGGGCATGTTTCCACGCTGTATCTCAAAATTAAACTAATGTAATACTAAACTAACCTGAAGGACCAGATTATGGATCATATCTGGCTGATGTTATAGGTCAGCTATTTCTTGTGCAAGCCCATCCATTACATTGTGGTCACCAGCCATCATTTAAAACATAAGTAAAGTTTGGTGGGAATTTACCCTTTCTAAAGTCACTAACGATGGTTTTACGTAATTTTCACAAGATAATGTTTTGAAATACGTGTAGTTATTTCATTAATTTGTTGGGGTTTTTTTTAAGTCATTTGAATGTATTTCAACAGTTTTTCAATATATTGCAATAGTTTCATAGACATTGAGCTACAATGGAAATGGCCTCAGACACTGGGTGTCATCAGGACTGAACCAAGAAGCCAATTCTCTAAAGTAAAAGCCACCACCTGAGAATCTCAGACACTCAGGGACTGTTCTACTTCAAGGGATGGCCGTAATCATAGAATCATACAGCACAAAAACAAGCCCTTGAGCAACTGAATCAGCTCCAATGATCAAACACTTTAGTCCTAGCAAATCCTTTTATTCTACCACATTCCCAACAAATCTTGCCAAATTCTACCACTAATCTGCACACCAAGGACAGTATACAGTGGCGAATTGACACACCAAACTACCTGCCTCTGGGCTGCGGGAGGAAACCAGAACATCCAGAGGACTCTCACATGATATCAAGGGGAATGTGCAAACTCAACATAGACAATATCGGAGACAAAACCGAACCCTGGTCAGAGGAGCATGAATAGCTGGCCTACTGTGCCTTCACACTTCAAGGATTTGCAGGAGTGCAGATGCAAATGTTTATTGCATTTGCAATGTGAACACGAGCCAAACACTCGGCAGAGGTGTAGTCAAGAACAATCTTCCCCTGTTCTTTCAGTGAAGTTATCATATTTCAATCAGCCTTGTCTTCGAGAAAACTAAAATGTGTTTGTTCAGCATGACAAATCCACCTTGCATTTTTCAGACAGACATGGGAAATGAATTTCAGCCATTGTTCAATGGTTATATACTTTGCTATTTATCGCAATGGTTCATGCATAAACATGCACGTGTGTGGACAAGCAGAGAATATATTGTACTTTATCACATTCAAAGGACATTTCAAAATGCTTCGCATCCTATGAATATTGAACACCATTTAAAAATTCAGCACCGAGTGCGAGACAGCGAGACGAGATAAATCACCAGTTAATATAACATGGGCCAAGAGAGAAAAATGCATGGAAGAAATTGAATGGGAATCAGAGGAAAGATTTTACCCAAAGGGGAAAATCGAGAGAGAAATTGCAGCAAAAGGAGAACTCAAAAGTAGCTGCAGTATATGTAATACTGCTTGTAAAAATTATCATTACCTTTCAGCTGACACGCTTTTGAGAATAGTGAAATGCAACCAAGTGCTCCCAGGATTGGAGCAATGATGCATATAAAGTTCTAGAAGCCAAAAGACACCCTGCATCATGTACATGTCTGTACATTTTGTAATGAATAATGTTCAAGGTTAAAAACCCAGAGCAAAAAATATTACATAAAAGATCAACAAATGCTTGAAAGCAAGCATTTCACAATGGATTCAAATACTGAACTCACATCTGCACACCATGCACTTTATAACATCAATTACACACGCCATTATGTTTCATAACACTGAACATTCTACTGGGTTGAAAGTGCGAGATAAAACATGCAATTTATACGCTGTTCTAATATTTACACCTTCAAACCTTATTATTGCTCCAAAACAACCATGGGGATAGCAGCATGAAAACCAGAGTGGCATACAGGAAATGTCCATGATTCAGTTCATCACTACCCAGATATTGCCAATGACACAAAAGGTAGCATATTAAAAAAATACCATACGAAAACCATGAAGTTCCACATAAACAGAAATATTTAATTTTGAATGCTACTGACAAATGATATGTAAGACTTAGCACAGCTTTAGAATGAGTTTGCCATCTTGACTCATTCTGGTGCAAGTCAGGGTATCAATTAAATGATTCATGTAGATTATAATTATGCATCCAAAAACAAAATGAATTTGGCAGGATTACAAAGGTCATAGGATAACAATCCATTTCTTCCACTGCTATCCACATGAATAGTTTACGGAACATGCTGAGTAAAATCTCCGGTTCGGTATGTCTTCTTGTCAACCCCCATACATGCAGAGGCACTCTCAGTAAAAGCTGCCAATACATTCAACGCCAATGGATCCATGTGCCCATTCTAGTCCACCTATTACAAATCCTATTTAAAAGTATGGAAAACAAGACTTGCATATAATTCGAAATATTGAGGCCTCAAGTTTGATATGATACCAGGTTTTTTTAGCTGCCTACATTTGCAGTGTGAGATGCAATACTAGGGAGTAGTCTTTGTCCTAACTTAACCTCAATAACATGCAAGACGCCTGTACCTTAGTCAGAAGCCCACATTTCAACCTGTTACCTGCTTTAGATACAGCTACACCTTGGAGCAGAACAAGGACTGTATTGCAAATGGCGATGCAGATGATAGAGGGGAAATATTTCCAACAACTTAATTCACCAGCCACTGCTAAGAAGGAAGGACACAAATGTGGAGCACAGGACAGTCAAGGATGAGGGGCAAATGGTTGGTGGTAGCCAGTAATTTTGTACTATAGTACTATTTTAATTTTCCACCGCTCCAACAAAATGGCTCTGCAACTGTACAACTCTCCGAATCTTTACGAAACAGATCATGCCTTGCAACAGGAAGCCAACATTTCAGGCTTAAGGCAAGGAATAGGGCTGTCTCATAAGCCGTTGATTAACAGTGTACCCCATCCCATCCTACATGAAGTCAGAAGTGGGGGAAAGTGTTGAATTGTAGTGTTCTCTTCATTTCCAATAATGAAGCAATGCAGCACCTATCCCACTGAGTTACTCCAGCATTTTGTCTAGCTGCAGAACGTATGTCGATATAAATCATTTCAGGTAACCCCAACATTCCCCCTCACTCCATCCCTCCCCGACCCTAGCTGTCCTGCCAGTTCCACTGTTCACATCCATATATCCCTTCATTATTATTTTTTCCACAGCCAACAATGGACCACTGTGGGCTCCACCTTTCCTTGGCCATCGGTGCCAGCTCTGATTTGTTCTGAACATTTTTTAATCTCTAGTTTCCCTCTCCCCTGACTCTCAGTCTGAAGGGCTTCGGCCCAAAAAGTCACCTGTTCATTTTCTCCAGAGATGGTGCCTGATCCGCTGAGTTACTCCAGCCTTTTGTGCCTATCTTTGCTTAAGTGCTCGACTGGAGCGATTTCCACTCTTGAGCAAATGTTGCTTGCATCATTCACATTGTTCATGGTAATGGCCATCTGTGGCGAGAGTTGAGCCACCTTCCCTTATCATCAATGACCTTAATTACAACCAACATCATTCACATAAAAATCCCAAGGTAGAAAACCCTGAAACCCAGATAACCTGCACTTAAACCACAACTTTTAGAAAATACTTCAATGCAGACACATATTTTAACAGGCATTTCTCTATCAAGTCAGAGCCTTTGGAATGATTCCATATGCCTTGAGATAGTCTTTTATGAACTAATAATTAAACCTGATTTGATTGGCATGCTGTTAAAGGAACTCAGTATATTATTTGCCTTTTAAAACTGCAGACACTCTGTTGGCTGTTACATGCACCTGCTCATAATAATCTTACAAGTCTTTCCTAATTGGTATGCTGAACCATCATTCCATTTAACACGTTTTCCTTCATCTCGATTCCTATATTGAATATTTAATATTGGTAAACAACAAATGTGCAGAATTTATATAAAATGCATAGCCACAGTCACTATTCTAATTCTTCCCTGGAGCGCCAATCAGACATCAACATAAATTCAGGTCATATTTCTGCTCCTGTGCCAACTGAGGCAAATTCTGTAAATTATGCAAATTTAATATCTCGTCTTTTCCAGGCATATAAAATCAGCATGGTTGCTCTTTGACTATGACAAATATAAGCATAGGTGTATTTAATGTATTTCATGAAACTCCAACAGCAAACTGATTAACAAGTATTGGGAACTGTTTTGTGAAACAACAATCCTACATTTTTAATACACTATATGTATTATGTTGTACATTCTATGTAACAAGAGAGTCATAGTTTGACCCTCTCCTGATCTGGGTCTCAGCTTAACTCACGCACTGGCACGAGGACAGAAATCAACTGAAAGTCGCCATACGGTGATAATAATTAACCAGTATATCCAACATAAAAAAAGTAAGAATAAATATTTTTAAAAAGCATTGATTTGGCCAAAGGGTGGAAACAGACACAAAGGAGGCATAATCTGAAACCCCACATTTAGTACACAATTTTAGTCGTAATTGCTGATCACTATAATTTGAAGTTGCCTCGAGATGTTGAACCAAAAACTCTAGGCTTGGCGTAACTGTTGCACAGATGTTATTTCCATGTAAGCTTCATCCACACACTATCATAGTTTGAAGTGCTCTGTTCACAAACAGAGGAATACCAGAGAATGGCTCAGGGACAGAGGGAAAAGGTGTCTTGAAGATAAAATAAAGCCCAGTGAAGGAGGGAAGACCTCTTCTCGCAGCCTGAAGGATGCCATTGAGCCAATCCCCCCCCCCCCCCTTATTTTCCTGTTTCTCTGCTCAGCTTCATCCACTATCTTTCTCCCAACAAGTGATACAGGCAGGGCAAAATCAGCATTCATTCTTTTCTAGGGCAATATACTGAATAAATGTTATTTGGATGTAGAAGTCATGGGTGTGGGTGTTCAGTCGTTGAGATTGATAGATTTTGAATTCCAAGATGATTTAGGGATACTATGATTGAGTGGGAAATGGGCAAGGTGCAAAAACAGCAATTACCTCATTGAATCAAGCCATTAATATGGTCTACTCTTGCCTTCTGATAAAGCATTCCAAATTATGGTGTTTCACAATCTCCCACATAACTCCAGCACAAAGACAACATGAAATTTAGAGTAATGCTTTGCTTGAGCTGGAAATCAAAATAGTCACTACCTTCAGGACAAGTGTTAGTGATCACAATGGTCTGTGGTCTCAATGCACATACTCCTTGGTTCTCCAGCATGCTGTCCCTGGTAAGGTTAAATTCCTTATCAACACGGTGTCTTGGATCAAATATGTTTCAGGTCAAGATAATCACGTTAACCACCCCAGAGGATTGTTGTTGCCAAGAATCACTACAAAACAGTAAAATTCAAGGAAGGAGAAATTGAATCAACTAAATGCTAAAGTAGAATGGAGCAGCAAATGCAGTTGAGAGTTTGAGCATCAGAATGCTCCTCTGCCATGCAAAGAATATACTTTAGAACATCGACCTCAAAATAGCACACCTCGGGCATGGGATTTGATTCAAATTGCTTATTTAATTGCAGGAGTTGTATACACTTACCGATTTTTCCTCTATGACAACAATCATCTCAATTATCAACTAATTCATGCAACAACTGCCAACACAATGCGGTTGTTGTTTTTTATTTTGCTTAAACGTATGCAGCTATGAGGTACACAGATACCAAGGTATGTAATTTAAAGATGAAGACAGATTTGAATGCTGCAATATATTTCTAGTTAATGGATGGATACACAAGGGATATAAGCTGGATACTGGATCCATAGTTGAAATGCTCATCATTTTTGATTTGGATATTGTTTATCTCTTTTTAAAAATATGACACAGCAGTTTCTGCAAAGGATATACTTTAATCACACTTTCTCTGGACCATCACATCAAGGAATTAGATGTTAATTTTAGATACAAAAATCTATATTTGGCACAAATAAAGATGCAGGTTATGATTAATAGAACAGTGTCCATTAATGTGAAATGTCTGACTGCTTCAATGAATGCTACAGAATTGAGAAAATCAGAACTGTAATTATTGATAGCAGTTACGATGAGATAAATACCACCTGCCATGGTTAAAGTTTAAATAAATTAAACAAGAGGGCCATTAACAAAACCACAAAATCTCAGAAAATAAAGCAATTTGAGTGATTAAGAACAGTACATATGGAAAGGTTAGATTCTCAACACTGCTTGTACAGCAGACCATGAAAAGCTGAGTGACCCAAGAAAAAGCTGACCACGTTACACTCCATTGCACTTATAACCATTGATATTTTGCTTTGTTTATTACAGGGGTATATTTACACGAGTTATGAGCAATCGTATGTTGAATCACTCATCTATTTTCTGATGCACGAGAGTGTGTATCCTCAATACATACTGATCTATTGGCTTTAATACACACATGGAAACACAGAAAATGCTCAACCTCCTCACAGACATGTGAATGGTAACGGATGTTTGAAGCAAATTCACTTTAGTACTCAGAACATTTTAGCAGGGAAATTCACATCTTACGTCAAGGAAGATGTGCACAACGAGTTCCACAACAGGAGGGAACACTTGCAATCCCCAGATATATCAATGGCAACATGGGGCAAAATGCACAGGACGGCACAGCAGAGTTGCTGCTTCACAGCGAGAGACCCAGGTTCAGTCCTGACTTCAGGTGCTGTCTGTACGGAGTTCGTGCGTTCTCCTTGTGACCGCCTGGGTTTTTTCAAGGTGTTCCGGTTTTGTCCCACATTCCAAAGACGTGCAGGCTTGTAGGTTAATTGGCTTCTGTAAGTTGTTCCTTGTGTTTAGGATAGAACTAGTGTATGGGTGATTGTTGGTTGGCATGGACTCAGTGGGCCGAATGGAGTGTTTCCATGCTGTATCACTAAACTAAACAAGGCTAATCGAGAGGATAAGCGCTGAGGAATTGCTTGATGATTTTGAGCCCTTCAACTTCAAATCTACCGCTCAAGGGAGTTGAGCTATTGAAGATGAGCAACAGGACTTATACATAGAAAATACACTCAAATGCAGACGTGATTATGACTCTTGAAATGGTCCAGACTCTCAAGGGGCTTTGTTATAATGGTTACTAAACGTGTTAGTTCCAATTTTTTCTGTCAGTGTGCACGAGGTGCCACATTGGTACTCCTGCTACTGGCAGCTCCTGTTGGCTAAGAGGACTCCACCCAGCCCATCTGACATTCAACACACAATGGAGGGCATTGTGCCAAGATGGCAGTCTACGTACATTCAGACATAAGAAAATGCATTCCCCATGGGGAAGTTAGTCAAGTTAGCACCATGACTAACCTTTCCAGATGGTTCAAGCTCCAGGCACACGAGTACACCTCAGCATGCCACGGCAAATGCACGCGCTGCACTGTTGCAAACACAATCCTGTAGGTTAGGCAAAAACTTCCTCCTCCACCCAAACCCTATGAGGCGGATTCAAGATGGTCACTTAGGCCTGCAAACCAGATATTGAACAAGGCTCCAAAAATAGACTTTTAAGAGAAGGAAACCTTGAAATTTAAACAAATTTTCTACGACAAAAAAACCCAAATATAGTGTCATGGATTAACAGAGAAAGCTGACCTCCAAGGGATTACTCCCATGAGCATTCCACACCATTAGTTATACTATCGAGAATGTTTTCACCTCTCACCACAGAAAAGCCAAGTCCAATCTATGCTTAGAGCCAAAAAGTGAGCCAAGAATAAACTGTGATGGAAACCAGGTGAAGACATTAAAAACAATCCGCAGCAAATGCAAGAAAAGCAAATTAAGCCATTCTGCAAAAAAACTAAGAGCCAGAAGAGGGTAAAGATCTTTTCATGGATTTAGAGTACAGGAGTGTCCATTTGGGTAGGTGTTTGGTACAAGTGTTTGAAAGAGATATCCCTGTATCTTTTCTTATTTAAGCAGTGAGCTCTTTCTATTTTGAATGATAGTGTTAAGTCTGCTTCCATCATCCCTTCAGGCAATGCATTCTAAATTCTATAAAATTAATTTAAAAGGACCTCCCTTCATCTTCCCTCTGCCTCTTTGATAAACTTTGCTAAACCTGTGGTCATAAATTCCTTTAATGGTTTTCCCCCCTATCTGCCCTCTTTATTAAATCTCCTGTTAATCTTCTTTCAAGGAGAACCATTCTAACTTCGCGTAACTTAAGTTTCTCATTTCCAATATATCAAAGTGGAAAAAATGGTTCAAGTTTTTAAAGTGATGAGTGATGTATTGGAGCCACTATCTTCAGAAATGCAGGAACTTTCGCGGTGAACTTTTGTAACTTGCCTCTACAACCGTGGAAAGGTGCAGCACAAACTTGGAAGTGCCAATTTTCCAATTACAGTCGAATATTGGAATCATGGTAATCCGAGTAAATTGCCATCCGGACCTGCACCTGTTTAGACTGCAGAGAATATTAAGCATGAGGTGATTTCTCTGTTTTTTTCATTGAATTGTTAACATAAACAGAATTTAATGCATCTCAATTATTTAGAGTTTGTGGTTGTTTATAGAATTTTGTTTTTGAAACAAAGGGTTTTTTTCTCCTAAATCTTGAAGTTTTTTCAATGTTTGGAAATGTCAGAGACTTTCATAAACATTATAGCTTTTTGACAGCTAGCTCCAACTAGTTGCAAGTCAACCCTGCCTCCTGGAGCGTTACAGTGGGAGGCCTCCGCACTCTGCCAAGTTGGTTGGACCTGATTCCGGGAGGATGCTTGCTCCACCTGCTCAAGCAAAGAGCAGATTTAATTGGCAAGCTCAGGGGTCTCACAGCTCAGCAGATTTAGCCCAATCACACACATTTTTAGTAAAACACAAAGTGTTGAAATAATTCAGTTAGGTCAGGCAGCGTCTACGAAGGATGTAGATAGGCAACATTTTCAGGTCGGCACCCTTCTTCAGACCGGTTATAGCAGGAAGGGTGGGGTGGGCGGGGAAACAAAGAAAGCTGGAAAAGAGGTGGGAGCGAGACAAAGCCTGGTGACGGGTATTTGATTGAAAGTTGGGTGGAGAAGGCTAGAGATGAAAAGGAGAGTGAAAAAGAAAAACATAAAAGCTAATTACAGATCCCACAGGCTGGTTCAGAAAGGTAATGATGCATCGTGATTACTGTCTGCTTTTCCACCCACTCAGGCAAAGGGCTTTGGACATCTAAGCAGGAACGTGTTCCAACAATCAGGGAAAAAAGGATATCTTTTATTGTCACTGATGCAGATTTGAAGTACTGGTGTGGCAGATGGACTTCTGGTGTAGCAGATGATACATCTCAAAGTGCTCCGTGTCGAGGAATTCCAAAAGGGAAATCCATTTTGCTGCCAATATTTGATTTAAAAACATCACACGCCTAAAAAAGAATGAAAACTGCCCAGAGAGATTGTTGGTAATGTAATATGGCAAAAGTTGTGAAATCCAATTTCCCATTTTCATTGGTCTAAAGCATTGATTTGCACAGGATTGGAGCAAACATTAACAAAACATTCATCCCTCTCCAAATGATATCCTGCAACCTAGCAGAGTAAATTCCCATTGGTTTCCAATACACTGGAATTGAAAATGCATCACTTATGGAGTGAGAAGCTTTCTTGTTTGATGCACAAAAAGTAAATATATTCCTATGAAAGGGTTTTGACCCGAAATGTCACCCATTCCTCTCTCCAGAGATGCTACCTGTCCCGCTGAGTTACTCCAGCATTTTGTGTCCATCTTATGCCTATGAAAAGGTGGACACATTGGCCTGAAAATTGAGCGTCAGTTAAGATACGTTAAATGATGCACAGGGCAGTAAGCTCATGGTTTAAGCACAAAGTCACATGGCCCACAGCGCCGGCCTTGCACAACCAAATGCAACCAAAAGCCATTCCTTCCACTATTGTTAGAGATGGGAAGCATTGAGGCTTCAGTCAAGTGGTCTTCAGGACCTTAAGGGGCTGGTTCAGAGGGAGGTTGGCAGGAGGATGCTGAACAAATATCTGGGGGGTTTGAATTACTTGGCACATATCCATGGAAACAAATGTGAAACAGGCAAATAAAAGACCCATAGGCGGGTCCAATCCTGATTGCGGGTGTTGTCTGTATGGAGTTTGAACGTTCTCCCAGTGACCTGCGTGGGTTTTCTCCGGGAGCTCTGGTTTTCTCCCACACTCCAAGGACATATGGGTTTTGAGGTTAGTTGGCTTGGTATAATTTGTAAATTGTCCCTAATTTGTGTCGGATAGTGAGAGTATGCAAGGATCGCTGGTCGGTGTGGCATCGGTGACCCGAAGGGCCTGTTTCCGCACTGTATCTCTAAACTAAACTAAAGAAGCTGCCTGTCAGGATGTTCAAAAAGTGACTTCGTGACATCAGACCAAATCAGGTAGGCCCTTTTACATTTCCCACTCCCATTTCATTACTCACGTAGATTGTCGTGCCTGTGCAAGGGCAGGCCACATTCACTATGAGTTGCCCATCTGCAGGGAAACTTTAAGTGTCATCCATGTAGATGTTGAACACTACTGCTCAGCTTTTCCCACAATAACAAACACATGAAGCACACGAACAAAGTTTTTTATAGCAGAATTAGTTCTGCCATCACATGATAAACTTCTTAAAGCTCAAAAATCAGCATGCTTAATTCTAATACCCCAATAATAAAGTTGTTATAACCAAAATGCAGTCTAGCTTGAAACATTACTATTCCGGCAAAGTATTAACTTATATATTTTTTTAAATACAAAACTATATTGCTGGATAAGCCGATGTGTTCACAAAGGCTTTATGCAAGAGGGAAGATTAAAACTGATTTATTAACTGGCAATCAGACCTTTAAGGTATTAGAAGGTACAAAAATGCACATGATATACAAGAAATGTTCTCGTAATAAAGAACTCAGTTCTAGTAGTAACAGTCAGAACCCAAGGCCCAAAGAAAAATGAACATTAGAAATTAACATTCAGTGCATGCACAAGTATACTTTGTACTTTCAATTGTCAATCACAGCTTTGGCAGCAGACGTGCAATAAACTGTAAATTATTTCATTTCCATGCCCAGCATACATTCCATCCACTCTTTGTGCTTGTTTAATGTATGCAGAGGCACTTTACAGATTAGCTGATTTGATTCTTGCTTTCTCTTGTTTGTGTGGCATGTATTAAAGGGCAACTCCACCCTGATTGTACATGGAGCTGTGCTAAAAGGTAGCTGTGCTACCGACCATAATTAGCTGCCACAAAGCAACAATCAAAAACTTGCTAGGCCAAGGATATTTAAGTATATTCTAAAATGCACAGGCTCTTTGCAACCTGGTTAATCATGCCAACTTTCCAGACACACTCGATATCCTCAATCAGAAAGTTTCACTGAGATCATTAAAAATAAAATATATAATCTTAACAATTATGCTTGATTGCTACTCAAAGGGTACCCTTCTAATAAACCCCTCTATGAAACACATTCCCTTGGCTGGTACGTGTCTAAATTAGTATTTTAGCCTCACTCTCAAAATAGCACTGCCTGCTTCAGTGTAGATTTCTTTATTTGGCTGATGGATAAATGTTGCCCATGACTACAGCCAGAAATCAACTATACTTTACAAGAGTATTCTCTTCAGTTGCACATCTCATCTAAAAGATGGCACTTTACCAGTTGCATCAACAGATCCTCAGTATTACTCAGTACTGTTCAGTTCCATTAGTTACACTGTTGTCCTGCTTAGTTTCACTGTTCATACCCCTTAGTTATCACCTCTTCCACAGCCATCAATGGACCATTGTGGGCTCCACCTTTCCTTGATCACCCTTGCTGGCCTCGATTTGTTCTTTTCATACCTTTCATTCTTTTGTTCTTTGGACCTTTTCATATCTCTAGTTTCCCTCTCCCCTGACTCTCAGTCTGAAGGGTCTCGACCTGAAACATCACCTATACCTTTTCTCCAAAGACGCTGCATGATCCGCTGAGTGACTCCAGCATTTAGTGTCAATCCTCAGTCCAAGCCTATAATTCCAGCCTACATTTCTATGCTCAAATCTCTGGAATGGCCTTTGAATTCACAAATGTTTAGTTGAGAGATGGAGATTGCTACCAACTGAGCTACAGCTTGGAACTGATGGGAGAAGTCAGTGACCTGCAGCTATGTTGCTTTTGGCACAGGATATCCACAACACCTGCATCATGACTGGTGCAGATTGCAGCAGAATTAACCATTACCTAATTTGATCTACTACTTCCATCAATCCTACCCCAAAATACCAGCATCAACAGAAACTTTGGTACAAGAAAGGCCACGTCAAAGCTTTCAATGATCCAATGTAGCTTGTCTCAGGCACCAATTTGCAATGAATTTGATCACTCCAACAAGAGTCACGGAGAGTGTTCACAATATATGAGCTGCCGTGAAATCTGCCAAACGACCTGTGAAGAGACTCTTGGTTCTTCCACCAAATACTAGAGTAGGTGTAAAATAAAATGACCAGGTGATCAACAATGAGCTCACGGCTGAACTACCTTTCCCCCTCAAACCCATTCTTCTACTTTCCCCCTTGACCCCCGACACCCGTACGAATAATAATCTATCAATCTTTGCCTTAAAAACATCCATTGACTTGGTCTCCACAGCCTTCTGTGGCAATGAATTCCACAGATTCACCACCCTCTGTCTAAAGAAGTTCCTCCTCATCTCCTTTCTAAAGAATCAAATCAGCTAATCTGTAAATCAGAACATGCAGAATGATTTTTTTAAAATTATTAAATTTGTCTTTTTATCAAGCTTGTTGTTTGAGAATATTGGCAATTAACATTGGAACGATAATGTTAATTATCGTTCGATAACAAAAATCAATCATCTTTTCATCCCAACGAGTGGCTGCGCCTAACGGCTGCGGCTCTCTGGCAGTCTGTTTGTCTTTTTTTGTTTGTGTCGGTGTTGGGATGGTTTTTGTTTCTGGTTTTGGCTGTGTATGTGTGGGGGTGGGGGGGAAACCTATCTTTTATTAGGTCTCTTCCCCGGGGCGCAGCTCGGCCGCGGGACCTTCCATCGGCCGCGGGGCCTTCCATCGCCCGGCGCGGCTCGGCCCGGCCGCTGGACTTAACATCGCCGGCGCGGCTCGGCCGCGGGACCTAACAGTTCCCGGCGTGGCTCGGCTGCGGGACTTAACATCGCCGGCGCGGCTCGGCCGCGGGACGTTTCAGTGCCCGGTGCGGCTCGGCCGCGGGACGTTTCAGTACCCGGTGCGGCTCGGCCGCGGGACGTTTCAGTGCCCGGTGCGGCTCGGCCGCGGGACGTTTCAGTGCCCGGTGCGGCTCGGCCGCGGGACGTTTCAGTGCCCGGTGCGGCTCGGCCGCGGGACGTTTCAGTGCCCGGTGCGGCTCGGCCGCGGGACGTTTCAGTGCCCGGTGCGGCTCGGCCGCGGGACGTTTCAGTGCCCGGTGCGGCTCGGCCGCGGGGCCTTCCATCGCCCGGCGCGGCTCGGCCGCTGGACTTAACATCGCCCGGTGCGGCCGCGGGACGTTTCGGTGCCGCGGGGCCTTCCATCCCCTTGCGGGGGCTGTGCGTGTCGTTTGCCTCGGTAGGGGTCGAGCTGCCTGTCCGTGGGTGCGGGGGGAAGAGAGTGGAAGTTTTGTTGCCTTCCATCACAGTGAGGGGGTGTTTGGCGTCACTGTGATGGATGTTTGTGTTGGGGTCGTGTGTCCTGTGTCCTTTTCTTTTTTGCTGTGTCTTGTGACTGCTGAAATTTCGTTCGGTATTTATACCGAATGACAATAAAGTTCTGTTATACTGTTATATAACTCAACTGGCTCGGCTAATTAAGGCAATTCTGAACACGAATATCCAACTATCAAGTCTGAACTTTCAGTTCAATCATGCTCTTGATCCAACCATTAATTTGAAAAACGCTCAAGTCGTAGAATATGAAATTTTCATCAGCCGTCTCCCCAGTTGAGAGAGAGAGAGAGAGAGAGAGAGAGAGAGAGAGCGTATTGCACTCCAGAAGCTAATGACATCCATGATAATTATGCATCTCTTCAGGTGTTCAGTTGCACTGCACGGCCGAATGAATGATTTAGTGGCTACAGCTCACGGATTTGTTACTTGATTAAATTCTCAGCCAAAAGTGGAAGGATTTAGGCGATGCTGATTGCTGAAGAAGCTTTCTATCAAAATAGCTAATGCATGTCCTCAACAAGGGGCAAACTCAATGGCAACACTTTGCATATTTTCTTGACAAGGTAACTCAGTAATATTAATATAAAAACACTGAAAATCCTACTTATGTCAACACAAGTTATAAAAAAGGCTACAGTATCGAGCAGGAAATTCTTCTTTTGACTGTACATTTACTCCAGTTTAACCCAAGATTGAGAAACCTCTGTAAAAGGCAGGCAGCTATCCCTCGTATACAGGTAGTCTCGGTAATTTTTCTCATTCACTTCCTGAGAAAATGGGGTCTCAGCTACGCGACTAACAAATATATTTTATGAAGCAAATGAGGAAAAAAGGGGAGGGAAAATGCATCCAAAATAACTGTCGAGTCTCCAAATGCTTTGCTTTGGCAAAGAGTCTTAGATATTGAACAGACTGTTTCCAAATTTGGTTCCAACTGTTGGGGCTGTCTTATGTCTAAAGAAAATTTGAAATATTCTTCATCTGCAGAATTAGTGGTGCACTGATGGATATCTTCATACCTGTTTTAAGCCTCTTCAGGAGTCTTCTTGCAATGGAACCTGTTCCTCCAATACAGGGCACCCTCCTCCATCAAGACGGGGTAGCATCTGGAGATGGATGCGTGTTAAGTCAACACTGGCCTCTGCCACAGTTCAGTTTTTCATTTTCAGTTCAGTTTAGTTTATTGTTACGTGTACTGAGGTAGAGTGAAAAGCTTTTGTTGTACACTAGCCAGTCACCAGAAAGACAATACATAATTACAATCAAACCTTTCACAGTATATAGATACATGATAAGGGAATAACATTTAGTGCAAGGTAAAGCCAGCAAAGTCTGATCAAGGATAGTCTGGGGGTCACCAAAGACTGCTCTCTGGTTGGAGAAGGATGATTCAGTTGCCTGATAAACAGCTGGGATGAAACTGTGCCCGAATCTGGTGGTGTGCATTTTCACACTTTGGCATTGGTATGATTTTGGCTTCATCCTGACTGAACCTCCAACTCTTGAAATGGTTTGAGTTTCAAACCTTTGTCTTCTCCCCTGGGAACAAGTATAAATTACTCCCACTCCAGTTTCGTGGGAGCTGATGAGATCAACATGGGAACCTCACACTCTGCACAGGTAGGAAAGGTGAGGTTTGGGTACACAGGGTGGGTGGTTTTGGGGTAGGCATTGGGCTTCCTTGTACTCCCAACACAAGGATCTAAGGTTGTCAATGCCAACTGGAATGGCCGATAAATTGGACAAAACTGTGAAAACAAATCAATAATTACCAGATATATTTCCCATCTTGGTGAAACTTGTCTGACCCAATTTGGCCCAAGGTCTAAGTCTTGAATGTGAAGTTTCCTTTACTTGGCTCTTAAGACACTCGGACCCCAATGTGCCTGGACCACCTTGCGCAAGTGCAGTCTGAGAACTGGTTCAGCATCATGTTGCATCTAATTCCATCTTGTGGAAATTACATACAGGTAATTTTGACACATATCACGTGACAGACAATGGATATTGGAACATTGATAAATACTGCAATTTAACGAACAAAATACGGGCTATATCGATGAAGAACAGTCAGTGCTATGATTAGGAATAATTCATTGGTACTATAAAATACTGTTAACAGAGATGACAACCAAATGTTAAGATATTTGAATGCTCTATATTATGATTTGCATAGGAAATTTACAAAGCTACTGGCATTATAAGCTAATTAAAATAATAGAATGGCTTAATGATACATCATAATTACTGAAAAACAAAGTTCAGTACAAACAAAATACACTCAGAATATGAATTAAAGACGTATATGCACTGTATGGATGAGTGGGAGAGTGACAAGTTGGAAGATTACTATGAGTAGCAATACATTGTGTCCAATCAAGTTACCAAATATATATTGAAAAAGCAATGCAAATTTTCAGATGCAAAAGCTGCACATTACTCTGATCACTGGAGTCCATCATCCTAATATAACATAACAGGTCTATCAACATTTCAGAATAACATGGAGTCAAGCTCAAGACTGATCCTTAATGTTTCAGTAATCAAGTGTGAAAAATGACATGATAATCTTTGTTCTCCATAATCAAAGAAGAAAGGTATGTCAGATGTGATTTTATGGGAGTACAAGATAATTAACAAGATTGAGAGCAGAAAACTGGAATAATATCTTCAAATGCACTGAGAAAGCAGAGACAGGTTCAGGGCAGTAAAGGGCCATTTTAGAACTAAACTAGTAATCCTTCTTCCTGCACAATAAGATCATTAGCTCTGATGCATGGCAGAAATGAGGACACTTAATGTTGTTCAGAGGAGGAATAGATATAGAAACACAATCTCTAATGCATTAAACTCATACTTCTGTACCTCATGATGATAAACATTAAGGATCAAATATGATCCTTTAATATGAAATATGAAAAAGAGCCTTGCCTAGGGATCTGAATGAACTGATTTTGCCTCCGATTCTTGCTCGAGGAAATGTGTGGTCTAATTCTGCCCCACCTCTTGCCTGCAGCGCCAAAACCTCCCTCTGTTTCATACCTGGGGGTGCTGTGGCCTGTTCCTGATCTTGTTTCTTATATTCAGAACTCTACATTGCAAGATGACTTCAGCTCCAGAAAATAGAAAAAGCCAATTGCAACTAAAGGACTCTTCCCAATATATTGGTACAGAAATTGTCGTCACCCATTAGCTGCCCATCCTTGTTAATAAGAGCTGAGAAATGACTGCACATTCCTCATTTGGGCTTCCCAGTAGAATCCCTGGAGAATACCAGCTCCATTCCTCTCCTTGGCAACCTCTTCAACCAAACTGTCCGGAACTTGGAATCACATTTGAACTGCGGTTATACCTTTTACTTGAAAAGGGGGATTCCCACCACAAGACCTTCATTGGGCTTCTTCCACCTCTACCTCACTAAACCCATTGCTGAAACACTCATTCTTGTCTTTGTCACCTAGACACAGGTCAATACCATATGCTCCTAACATTTGGTACGCAGGTACATGGATAGGATAGGTTTAGAGGGATATGGACGAAACCCAGGCAGGTGGGACGAGTATAGATGGGGAATGTTGGTCAGGATGGGCAAGTTGAGCTCAAGGGCCTGTTTCCATGCTGTCATACTCTATGATCCAAAGACTCTTAAATCCTTCTGATTCAACCCAGCATTTGGTTATCAGTCCTAAAATCGACTCAACATCAATTGTTCTTTGATAATACATGCAACAGTCAGTAAAATGCCATGGAATACTTTCCCTAATTTACATGCATTAAATAGGATGTTGTATATCAGTGAGAGACACAATGCACTTCCTGAATTCTAAAATACTCCCAGTCATCCGGCGTCAGCAATAAGCCTTTAATCTAAACCTCGTTACCACCATTAAGAATGGACAGTTGGATCACTTTTCACGAAAGTGATAAAATGCAAATTGCTAATTTCTTTCAACGTCTACCATTATTTATTTACTGCCATGCCTTTTAATCAAGCTTCACAATTGGCCATATTCAATACACCTCCAAATTTATGTGATCCTCTTTGTTTAGATTCATGACATCTGTAGGTCCTCCCAGAATGTGAAGGGTTCAGTTCACAAGAATGATTTATATCCTGAACTGTTTATAAATTGGAATTATGGCTATGATCTGTGCTACCAAGCCAGCAAATCCATCCTCCCATATACTACTTTGTATGCATGGGCTATACGTTATGTCAGACATTATTTACCAGCTAGGGAGGTCCTGTATTAGTCTTAATTACTTGATCTGATATTAAATTTTATAAAGTGCATTCTCTCCTCAGAGGCCCTTTCAATACAGAGTTATTAATTCCCTGTTTAATTGTACAATCCCAGTTCTAAAGCAGCACATTTCCATGTTGGTTCCTTGACATGACTTTCTGCTGACTGGTTAGCATGCAACCAAAGCTTTTCACTGTACCTCGGTACACGTGACGATAAACTAAACTGAAACATGAATCCAAAGGACAAATTCACAAAATGCAAGTAGATTTGCTCCATCCAGTTGGTGGACTGAAACACTTGACTGCTATTACACATTAACATTTTCCTGATTTATATTCCTTCTGACGTCACAGAGACTGTTAACAAGCCTGGAAATTACTCACACTGATGCCTTCTGTGTCTTTTTGTTTCCTGTTTGTATAAAACTCATTCTACAAACATGTTTTTATCCCACAAGATCACTTCTCTCTAATGCCTTTGACCAATCCTTTATCGGGGCAAACTACCCTCACCCATTTTCTATTTTGCTTAACTCTTGTTAAAGTATCTGGGTTATGTGTAGGAAGGAACAGCAGATGTTCGTTTACACCGAAGATAAACACTAAATGCTAGAGTAACTCAGCAGGACAGGCAGCATCTCTGGATGGAAGGAATGGGTGACATTTCAGGTAGAGACCCTTCTTCAGACTGAGAGTCAGTGGAGAGGAAGACAGAGATAAGAAAGGGTAAAGTGTGAATACGATACTACCTGTCTATCTGGGTATTGTTTTTCCTCCTTTGATAACTCTGCAAATTCAATTCCATTTATCTCTACCAATACTATTAAAACATCCAGCTTATTGTGAAGACTTTGCACATTTCAACTTGTATCTTTCACTGATGTCATCTTAATTAATCTCCGTGAGAATAAGATAGAATTTTTATAGCTACATGATGTTCAACCACATTTACCATCCACATTGCTAAAATAAGAGCAAGAGCACGTGAACAATTGAAGGACGTGGTATTGAACCACACATCCTGCTAATCATTTGACTGGATGCAAGAGATAACTTTTGAGGCATCTTATTCCATTACCAACTTCTCAGAAGAATAGAAAAATTCTCCCTAGTGTCCAAGTCAATATTTACCTGAACCGATATTGATTAAACTCAGATCATCTGGTCTGTAGCGGCCAGCTTTATTCTTTCCTTATAAATTCCTTAAGCTTACCATTTGACGAAGGAGTGGGAGCACTGGTTCCAAACTCAAATAACAACAAAGACATCTTCACGACGTGGTCGTCAGTTAGTCGTTTATTGAAGCAAAATACAAAACAGATTAGTATATCTCCCGTCGTTAACTTGTTTGTTTGTATGTTGTAAGAATTTAGTTTCTCGCCGACACTCCTTTGTATCCTGTTACTACTTGTTAAAAACTTATTATCTTAGCAGGCTCTCAGCGTGTCACACACACTGAAGCATTACGTCAGTGCTGGGCAAGTTATACTATGATCTGGTCCCGCACAAGGCTCCTCCCAGTCCATATACACAAGCATATACACAAGCATAGTATTAACCTCTTGGTGTCCAAAATTAATACAGCTGGATACAAAGTAATGTAATAATATAATAAAATAACTAATAAACACAAATGGCTCCTACACACCGGCCCCTAATTGTTCTGTGTATAATACAACAATTACTAATAAACATTAAAAGAAGCCTTAAAACTTCATACATAATCAACAAAGCACGCACTATATATTGGCATCTAATCTACTATAGTGATTCTTCAATCTTTAAGGCCACCAGTCCTTGCTGTACTCGGGTATCAGCTTCCAGTAGCAGACATATCTTGGTTATCGTTCTTTCCAAGATGTTGCTCTTAGTCTGAAGTCGAACAGTACGCACAAAACCTTGCGCCTCTGGCATAGTCTCCAACATTCTGCCCATTAGACAGAATCTTATTCTCTTCCAGCTTAAGAAGCGGCCTGCTGTCAGTCCTCGCGATGCTTCACCTGCAGGATTTTCCTTTGTGCTAACATATCTCCATTGCGATACGTCAGTAGCATCCTTTACAAAAGAGATTCTGTTTGCTACAAATGTTTGAAAGCGTTTGGTTTCGTTGTTGGTGTACTTAAGCATCGTTGTGCTATCGGTCCAGAAGATAGATTTGTCCAGTTGAAGCTGTAATTCTTTTCGCAGCATTGTGTCAACTCTAGATTTTCCCACCATGAAGTTGTGATTGTATTGCTTGACCAGAAGCTTCTCTTGGCTTGCAATAGATATTTGATTGACAGCAGCAGCAGGGCAGCCATTTCCATCCCTGCTGTCGTGGTCTTTTCTCAGTTCACCATCCAGGGTTGTTCCACTTTGTAACCAAGATTTCTGAATAGTTTCGCTAGTGATGGATTAATTTAGTTTTCCACCATCAATAAAAACTGTAGAGTTCTCTGTGGAACTAGTTTTTTCAACAACTACTTTGGTTGAAATGTCTTCAAGGTGTGCTGGGTTTTCTCATTCTGGCCTTCCATCACAGTGAGGAGGTGACTGGAGGACTCACTGTGATAGATGTTTCTTTTGTTTGGTGTTGGTTATGATTGTATGTGTTATTGCATTTTTATTGATTATTCTTATTGGTCTTATTGTTGAACTGCGGGTAATTTTTCATTTCACTGCACATTTATGTGTATGTGACAAATAAATTGACTATTGGTGCAGGATCCCCTGCAGTTTCCAGTTCTATCATTTCTTGATCCAAAGATTCACGATTTCCTGGTGCTAGTTCAGAGTTGGTCTCAGTCATCTCTGTGCTCAGACAAGTATTTTCAGGACCAGATTCTCCAGCCAATGGATCGGCTTGGACTGCTTTGGAGAAGCTGCAGGTTTCTTCACCGGCCCCGATATGGTCACACGTCCGAGATGGGAGAATAGTATAATCCGCAATTGGCTTTTCCTTCTGTTCTGGTTTCTTTTCCTTGTCCTTTTGTTCAATATGAAGTATTTCAGAATGATTTTCTTGCACCTGTGCTTCTACATGTTCTGTAGTCATTGCCAAACTGCTTTTGGCTGTTTGCGGCTTTTCTCTTGCCTTAGCAAAGGTAGGGCCTTTGACAGTTCCTACTTTCAAATAAGAGTTCATCCCATCAGCTGCTGTCGAGCCGTTTCTTGATTTCCTAGCCTCAAGTACATTGAGTCTTGTCTTGGCTGCTGCTATCGCAACATCTAGTTCCAATCGTTCCTTCCGTCTTCTCAGCTGCACCTTCCTCTTCCAATCTTCTTCCAATTGTCTTCTCTTCTTGTCGAACTCCATTTCCAATTGTCTTCTCTTCTGTTCCGCTTCCTTGTTTTTCAATTGTTCATCTCTTTTCTTCTGTTTTTCCTCTCTCTGTTCCTGTGCCTCAATCTCATGCCTGTGTTCCATGATGGCAGCCTGTTCTTCGACAACGGCCAGGTCTGCCTTAGCCTTCATACGAGCAGAGTGCGTCCAAGATGCACGAGATGAAGAACGAGATTTGAAGATCAATTTAGAGTTTGAGACATTTGAAGCACCGTGTACTCCAAGTCAAATTTCTATTAACTTGGTAGCTTGTTTATGTCGTGAGTTTTTCTGTTTTTCTTCCAATCTCACGCTGGCTTTTCAGGGAGGCAACCCCCTCCAAGACGGAAGAGAACTTTGAAGATACACCTATTGAAGATACACCTATTGAAGAAAATTCATTGTCCCTTTGGGAATACATTCTGATGGCGCCACCTGCTGGCCGAACATCAGATTTACTTGTACGTCAATATCCCTTTAAGACGTACTGACGCAAACTCATATCTTTGGAATTCAAAACAAGCTGATAACTTGTGTTGCTCAAGGTCATTTCTATGTTCTCAACATTTTTCAGTTGTAGTTTTCTTATACAACATCTGAAAAACAGCTTTCCAATAAAGCTTACTGCAATAACGGCTTTCAAAGTTTAAAATCTCCATAGCGACTTTAACGCCGACAATGATTCCGTAGCTGTTTCAACTTCAGTTTTGCGACAAAACAATCCTAATTTTGTTGGTACCACAAAATTCTGGAGTAACTCAGCAGGTCAGGGAACATCTCAGGAGAGAAGGAATGGGTGACGTTTCGGGTCGAGACCCTTCTTCAGATTTTGTGAATTTTCCCAATTTTCCTCATTTTGTTAGTCGCTACAAATCTCAGTCTCCACTCCTAGAGCCAGTTCCTTTTAAATGACTCTTTAGAGACGGATTTACTTTATCTTCTC
This sequence comes from Rhinoraja longicauda, assembly GCF_053455715.1. Lineage (NCBI taxonomy): Eukaryota > Metazoa > Chordata > Chondrichthyes > Rajiformes > Arhynchobatidae > Rhinoraja > Rhinoraja longicauda. The sequence continues at coordinate 30,156,709 of NC_135969.1, read as the reverse complement.
TCACCGAGGATAGCTCCTGATTTATTCTCCGGCTGAGCAAGCACTTACAGCTTATGGCTCACTAAGATAATTTCTTAGAATGCACTCCGGCAAGGATAAGTTCTTACCCTATGTAGCGGCCAGCTTTAGTCCTTCCGTTTGACGAAGGAGCGGGAGCTGTGGTTCTTGACTCAAATAACAACAAAGAGATCTTCATGACATGGCTGTTAGTTAGTCATTTATTGAAGCAAAATACAAAACAGATTAGTATATCTCCGGTCGTTAGCTTGTTTGTATGTCGTAAGAACTTAGTTTCTCACCGACACTCCTTTGTATCCTGTTACTACTTGCAAAAAGCTTATTATCTTAGCAGGTTCTTGGCGTGTCACACACACTGAAGCTTTAAGTCAGTGCTGGGCAAGTTATACTCATGATCTGGCCCTGCCCATGGCTCCTCCCAGTCCATATATGTAAGCATAGTATTAACCTCTTGGTGTCCAAAAATAATACAGCAGGATACAAAGTAATGTAATAATATACTAAAATAACTAATAAACGCAAAATGGCTCCTACATGGTCATTATTACATTGAGCTGAATGGAGCTGGATGCAGCTGATGGTTACCAAGGAAACTGCCAGAAATTAACCGCTCTCAAGTCATTCAGTCCTAAAAATGCACATTGTCCCTTGTGATTCAAGGATGTATGGAGTGCTGGAATTTGTTCTCCAAATTATACATCATTATATTTTTGAAAATTTATGAATAAGAAATTAATGTAACCATTTGCAGTGCAAGACTTGCCATTCTAATTATTTTGAAGATTTACATTGTCTGCCTGATATTAATTTCTGTGAGCAATAAAATTAAAGATATTCATGTTCATAAGTGATAGGAGCAGAATTAAGCCATTGGCCCATCAAGTCTATTCCGCCATTCAATCATGGATGATCCATCTCTCCTCCTAAACCTCATTCTCCTGCCTTCTCCCCATATCTCCCGACACCAGTATTCCCATTTAGATTCCAGCCCCAGTGTGCAGTGCCTTTCGCCAAACAGCTTTTGTACAAAATGTCCCAAGCTTTAATGGATCCCTCACAATTTAGTCTTCACGTCTTCCAGCACGCAAACAGGCCGTTTGACCCAACCTGTCCATGCTGACCACAGTGCTCCATCTAACCTAGTCCCATTTATATACCTGTGGTTGGCCCATAGCCCTCTAAAACCTTTCTACCCATGTAACTACCCAAATGTCTTTAAAATCTTATCCCTGTACCTGGCTCAACTATTTCTCCTATCATCTCATTCCATATTCCCTTCACTCTGTGTGCAAAAAGTTGTCCCTCAAGTTCCTATTACAAAAATTCTCTCTCGCCTGTCCTTTAATTCCCGATTCTCCTGTCCTGGGAAATAGACTATGTGCATTGATCCTATCTATGTCCCTGGCGCAGCGGTAGAGTTGTTGCCTTACAGCACTTGCAGCGCCAGAGACTCGGGTTCGATCCCGACTACGGGTGCTGTCTGTACAGAATGTGTACGTTCTCCCCATGACCTGTGTGGGTTTTCTCCGAGATCATCGGTTTCCTCCCACACTCCAAAGGCGTACAGGTATGTAGGTAAATTGGCTTGGTATAAGTGTAAATTGTCCCTAGTATGTGTAGGATTGTGTTAATGTGCGGGAATTGCTGGTCGGTGCGGACTCAGTCGAGCGAAGGGCCTGTTTCCGCGCTGTATCTCTAAACTAAATAAACTAACCAGTCTGTGCCAGAAGGAACTGCAGATACTGGTTTAAAGTGAAGATAGACACAAAAAGCTGGAGTAACTCAGCGGGACAGGCAGCATCTCTGGAGAGAAGGAATGGGTGACTTTTCGGGTTGAGACCTTCTTCAGATTCTAATCAGTCTCCACTGCTCCAAGCTATAAAGTCTGCTAACCTCTCCAGATAACTCAGGCCCTCAAGTCATGACAACATCTTTGTAAATCTTCAATTCGAGTTTAATGGCATCCTTACTACAGCAGGGTGACCAAAACTGAACATGATACTCCAAGTGTGGCCTCACCAACATCATGTACAACTGTAACATAATGTCCCAACTTCTACACTCTTTTCCTTGACCGATGAAGGGCAGAGTGCCAAAATCCATCTTCACCATTCAATCTAACTTTCAAGGAAAAGTCTTGGAACTTCTATTTGTGACAGTCTACAAACATCAGCTATTAATATTTTGTTGCACTGGAAGACCAAGCATACAAAAGCAAATCTCTCAAAGAATTGATCATCGTCCAACAGCACATTATGTTCTTCTGAGTGTGCATCCTTGGAACTGACTGGTGCACCCCTCTTACACACCTATTTGGTTCACAGGATATATAATTTCAAGCTCATTTATAGTGATCTCAGTTGTGCTTTTTCATGCTTCAATTGTTCATGGAGTAAAGACCAAATCAGCTCCACTATTTCAAATAAAATTACCCAATTTTAAAAAGGATGATTTAAAAAGTAACAAATCACTCAGCAGGTACATTACTTGATCACATCGTGCCCACTTTACAGTTGTCATTTGGACAGACATTGCTTGCTCTGAAATGTGTGGAGATGTATGGTTAGAGGAATAAACAGCTTCACAGATGGAACCAAGATGCACGAAAATGTAGAAGACAAAAGGGAAAATAGTAGAATCTTTCTAAAAGGCGTATCAGCTTACATAAATACTGTAAATGTGCTTCTGGATTCAAAAAGGAAGTGATTTCAGAGATAATAGACATACACACTGCACAGATCACGAAGTGGTTTGCCTTAGACATAGTAATGAGCACGTCTGGATAAGAAATATCGGAGGAACAAATTACATTTTTAATGAATTAAGCAAAATGAGTTTATAAAAGCATATGAATGCAGAGAAATTTCATTTCTATAACTGGTCATAAAATTGTTGCTTAGTCATTCGCAGTCAACAGCAGTCCTACAAATGCCAACAATAATCTAAAGCTGTTGCAACTTTACACATGGAATGGGACTTTGGGAAGATATACTTTCACAATTCATAACGAAACAATGCACAGAAGATCATTTCCAAATTGTGACTCATTTAGAAAACCCACAATTAATACAATAGTTGTCAGATACTGGAATCTTGTAATAAAAATAGGAAATGTTGGAAACACTCTGCAGGTCAGGCAACATCTGTGAGAGTAGAAACAATGTTAAATATTCAGGTTGAAAGACTTTCGTCAGAAGTAGAATCTTGTAGTTCATGAAGACTTTGGGGATGGAATCACCTTAATATTTTCAGTGTATCAATGGACAAGATGCTTAAAGTGTGCAAAATACACATTTTCTCATCAAGTTAACAATGTCAAAGCAAGAATTAATTATCTGAAAATATTGAAATATGCAACACCCCATTGCAATGAAGTCTATTCTGATTAGATGTACAGAGTTAGCAAATTATAATACCAGATTAAAAACCAAACAAAAGTGATTTTAAATTTCATTACAAGTTGTGTAATTAGATCATGCAAGTAGAATATATAAAATCCAATTACCATTCCAAACAATCAGATTTCATGACATCCTGTAAAGATGTCACATCGATGTGGTCTGGCAACATGCAATTTCAGTCCAAATGGCAAATGTTAGCTCAATGAAGCTCAGCAAGCCCTTCAGAATGCACAAAATATTCACTTAAAGTACCTTCTCAGAACTATAGGCACATCTTTGTTAGCAAAGGCCTTTGCACAAGGACTTTTTTTCTAGCTCATTAACCCAGTTAACCCAACAAAATTAATTTACTTTAATTTACTTTATATCTACTTGAACGGAATTTAAAAAATCAAACATAGTCAAACATTTTAAAGAAGTTTCCTTTATTTCAGCACATCACCTTTATGTGGTCCAGCAATCAGGATCAATCATGTCATTCTCAATACTTTAATTCCATCTTTCTATTAACTGCTGTCTGACATTCATTGCTCTCGGCCAATGGTAATTTTTACAGCAATCTTTAGGGTACCACTGGCACTTATTAATAAAGTACCCACATTCCTACCCCATCTGCAGAAGAGTTTGCAGATCCGTTGGCCTCTTCAGTCTCCTCAGCTCCCACAAAAACTACAAAGTAAACAAGTCACCCTGGCTTAGATGATCATCTTCAATCATAAAAGCACATGTCATATTCAAGGCAGGCTTTGTCCTTCCTGAAGATAGACACAAAATGCTGGAGGAAATCAGCAGGTCAGGCAGCCTCTCTGGAGAAAAGGGATGAAAATCTCTTCCAGCTTTCCTATCCCCACCTCCCCCAGAACAGTCAGTCTCAAGAAGGATCCCAAACTGAAACGATGTTTGTTGTGGATCAAGATTACTTCGCCAACAACATAAAACTCCACTTTTAATTACGTATTTTACTTTTTAAGGAACATTCCGTTCTCCCATCCAAGAACAAACATTGAAATGTGGTCAGTGTGTTCTTCAACATCAATTATTTTATAGTAAACAGCAGAAACACTCGTAGATGATCGTTGACAAATTATTAAAACACCCATAACAAGGTGACAAGATCCTCAGGAAGAAAAAATCTGCATGATTTGTGAAATATAAAACTGTGTGTGTTACTTTGAAATGCTTTGCAACAAACCCACTTTGGAGCACTGCGTCCAATTTTTGCATCCGCAACATCACAATCTGAAGAGCAACAAACAAGAACTCATGAAGTTATTTCTAATTTTTAATACTCTTGATGCCAAGCCAAAAGGGTTCTTTTCGTTAAAGAATTAAGAAATAGACTTGGACACGATCAGATTGACACAGCCAAAATGAAGTGTAGGATTTGAGGGCTAAGGGAATCATCATCATCATCATATATATACAGCCGGAAACAGGCCTTTTCGGCCCACCAAGTCCGTGCCGCCCAGTGATCCCCGTACATTAACACTATCCTACACCCACTAGGGACAATTTTTACATTTACCCAGCCAATTAACCTACATACCTGTACGTCTTTGAAGTGTGGGAGGAAACCGAAGATCTCGGAGAAAACCCACGCAGGTCACGGGGAGAACGTACAAACTCCTTACAGTGCAGCACCCGTAGTCAGGATCGAACCCGAGTCTCCGGCGCTGCATTCGCTGAAAAGCAGCAACTCTACCGCTGCGCTACCGTGCCGCCAATACCAGTTGGAAGATCTGGTCACATGTTTATAAATATATGTAAAATATTTTAATGTAGATTTAGATTAGATGGTGGTGGTTACTATTTATCCTAGATTTAAGTCCACAATGTAAATAGGCATATTATACCATCAACTTAAATATAGTTTACGATGTTCTAAAAGTGTGAAATCAATTAAATTGAGGCTCTAGTCCCCTCTCACATTTCAAGAAAGTGCACGTTGGTAGGTTAATTCGCTACTAAATTATCCCTTGTGCATTTGGGCATTGTAGAAACTTGGGGAAACGGTGGAAATGCGAGGATAATTGAATAGGATACCCCGATATTCAGCAGGGACTCAGAGGACTAAATGGTCTGTTTCTGTGCAGTATGGCTGACTAATTCCTCCATGCTATGCATAATGTTGCATTCAATTTAATATGGATATGCAATTACAAAGATTATACAATTGGAATAGATATCCAGAGAAAGTGTCAAAATCAAATCGACAATTGTTTTGAAAAATTAGTTGCCGTTTAAATCAGACTGTTTTGGTAATAGCGTTCAAATCAACTTGGCTGTCAAGCTGGTCTGGCTCATATGTAACTCCATCCAACACTTCATGTTGTCAAGCAAACCATTCAGTAGTGTACAAAGGCTCACTTAAAAACATTCATATTACCATTGGTCCAAACCATTTTCTTTTGGAACAGATTAACAGATCATCACAAATTCTCTGCACCATTCTAAGGAAAAAAACAGAACAAATTTCTAAGGAAGACTACCATTCCCTGTTACAAATATTAATTTTCCAAGTAGTTGTGAACAGGGTAATGTGGGTGGGGGGTTGGGGGGGGGGGGGGTCAGGAGGAGGAGGGATTTCACATTTTCTTGGTTTCTCAACACTTGATTTATTTATTTATGTACCCAGCAAATGAGTGGTGGTGGGTTCAGCCCCAAACAGTTAAAATTAGATAATATGTTAATGATGTAAAGGAGAGTTCCAAAATTTTGTTCCGATAAAATAGGCTTCCCCACATAATTCAGGCAATATGGGTTATTTTCCATTCACAGACGGACATCAACACTGCTCCTGTGGAATAGAGGGGCACATCTCTTGTGCTTCTGGTCCAGAAATTAGTCTGGGCAGTCCAAAGTTTTGTTTTATTTTGTGTTATGGATAGTTTCAACGCCACATTATTTTCTTTCAGATGCTTTAACTTCCATTTCTTCAGATGTACCAAATCTGCTTGCCCCCCTCTCAGCCCCACAAATTCACTCAGAATACCTTTTCGTTCATGCTTTGCAGTATTCCCACCACATTCCATGTGAATGCCTCTATTGTGCTACTGCACATATTTTCTCTTCAAATGCTGTAGAAATCCCCGTTATTTCCCAAATTATCTTAGCATTAAATCAAATTATTGTTTCATATACAAGGCAAATTATAGATCACAAGCAAAATTCCACTCCTGTTCATGGATTACATCTTGCCAACAACATTAAATCAGGTTTATTTCATCTATGCTCAATTTTTTTAATTTACTGCATTGAGTATAAAATTAGTTTTTATTCCTTCAAGGAATACTCAACATTCAAGTTCTGTTTTAAGTTCATAAGTGATAGGAGCATAATTAGGCCATTCAGCCCATCAAGTCTATTCCACCATTCAATCATAGCTGATCAATCTCTCCCACTCAACCCCATTCTCTCGCCTTCTCCCCATAAGCCTTAACACCCGTACTAATCAAGAATCTATCTCTGCCATAAAAATACCCATTGACGGCCTCCACAGCCAACTGCGCCAATAAATTCCACAGATTTGCCACCTTCTAATGAAAGAAATTCTTCCTCATCTCCTTCCTAAAGGAACATCCTTTCATTCGGAGGCTGTGACCACTGGTCTTAGACTCTCCCACTGATGGAAACATCCTCTCCACATCCATTCTATCCAAGCCTTTCACTATCAGCGGCCCATCTCCTTGCACAATGCTTCCTGAATTTAAAATCGTTTCTTCAAATAAAATATCTGCAATTTCTTAGTGATTTTATCCAAGTGACAGCAAATATGCACTTTGGTGGTTTGACAGAAAATATTAATTTGTTTTACATCCTTCCAGAATGAGAATTTGTATTCCAAATGCCAAATGGAACTTCATTGCTTTTTAAAATTTCTACGTTGAGTTAATTTGAATGACGTGACCAAGTGTTCGGAAGAATGATCATTTAAGAATAACCTTTCAAAATAATGGGAAGAAATTCACTTATGAGGCAAGATGGTCAGTGGACGGTGAAACTACAATGGAAACCAATTTTCAATGTTATCATTCTTCACAGGAAAGATAAAGTAGTCCCACCATTCACCAGTGCTAGCTGAAAAGATCTGGTAAATTCATAAATTACCATAACTGACCTCAAATCTGTTTTTTGTTTTCAGATGTAACTACATCAGAAAAGATAGAGTTAACAAGAAACATTACTGAGGTGTATCTTTTAAAATCACCATTCAAATTTTATTTTTTTTAACGGCTCATTTATTGTGCAGAAAACGGAGGCAACACTATAAAGTGTAAACTATATACAAATTATGCATACATTGATATTATTCATTATTTATCTGCAAATATAGAATGTGATCTTAAAGAGCACAAAATGTGCATAAAGGCAAAGGATCATGTATATTTACAAAGAGGAAAGTAGAAGCTTGAACTTTAGTTTTCAAATCCAAATTACTTAGGTTTCTTTGAAAACTTTTCTGTTCCACGGATATTGAGAGAGGAGTTGTACAGATACTAGGATATTAGTTTGTCAATCACGATTGTACATACAGGGCCTTCAACTCAGATAACAGGAGGGATATTAAACCACATGCTTTGGAAAAAAGTGTGTTCATGCAAGTAATCATTTGTCAAAAGTTGACAACTTCCCTTCTTGAATCCACTCCCCAACTTAGGAGTAATGTACGCATAGTTATTTTTTCCTTGTCAGGTAATAATGTGTCGAAAAAAGACGAACAGCCTTTGAGAAATTCAGATTTTCAGCCGGTGGGCAGATTAATTGTATTTTGACAGTCATTGTCAGGAGATCCACAATATGCACCATCCTACTGTTTAAACTCGACGATACTCCATCATGACTAACTGTGTGAGAGGGGAGCATTCTAGAGACAGTGCAGTAATTCTTTTACTAATTTATCTTAGAAAACACTGCAAACATAGGTGCCATTGCCACTGAACTAACCTCAGAGGTTAACCACTGTTTTCACTCATTATCCAATGAATTATTGGAACCAGACTTTGTGGAAATTATGCCAATTGGTTTATTAAAAAACTGTTTAGAGGTGGAACCATCTTCCCTGCACCGGCTCAAATCTTCGACAAGAATGGTCTGTTGCTTTCAGTCATTCAGGAAAGCAAATGAGTCTTATCATCAGCTGTGAAATCCTCAGCTCAATTGCTGCATTGTATTGATCTTGTAATGTAATTATAGAAAGGGATCCATTTCCAAAAATTAAAACAGAGATAGCATCTGAATACACTCAGAAGAAATCTTAGATAACAATACAACATCAGCACCACTCTAGGACACCATAGCTTGTAGTACATGATGTATTATATCATCTTTGAACACACATCAGCGAAAAATATTCAACTTCTGATTTTCTTCTTTTAAGGTCATAAATTCCTTTATCAGTTCTTCTCTGACTATTAAGTGCTTAAGTATAACATCACTCACTGGAATCTGAAAATAAGCAAATGGCACTCTGCATTATCAGTGTATGAAGGAAGTGCAGATGCTGGTTTACACCGAGGATACACACAAAATGTTGGAGTAACTCAACGGGGCAGGCAGCATCTCTGGAGAAAAGGAATAGGTGATGTTTCGGCTCAAGACCCTTCTTCAGACTGAGAGTCAGGGGGATCGGAGATGCTGCGTGACCCACAGTTACCCAAACGTTGTGTGTCTATACTTTGCATTATTAAATGGCTGCTCAATGTTGCAGAGTCTCCTAACTCACTTGAATGCAGTTGAGCTATCACAACTGGCGAGATAAACAGTCACAGGAGCTCACTGTACCTGAACGTCATTCTCAAAAATAGCCATTAGTTTTTGCATTGTCCTGAAATGGCATTAAAATAAATAGAACATGGGGTTTTCAGCTAAATTTCAGTCCTCTCAATTAGATCATTTTCAAGCCCCAATTCAAACACAGTTACGCTCAAAGAATTTTCCAAAAGTTGGCAGATAGAATTTAATCCCAACGGATGTGAGGTAATGTATTTTGGGAAGTCAAATAGCGGTAGGGTGCTATGGAACGGTGATGAACAGAGGGACCTGGCATTTCAAGCTACAGTTCCCCGAAAGCGGCAACGCAGGTAGATGGGGCGGTGAAGCCGGCATATGGCATGCTTTCCTTCATAGGTCAAGCATAGAACAAAAAAGTTGGGACATCATATTGCAAATTTACAAAACACTGGTTATGCAGGACTTGGAGTAACGTGTGTGGTTCTGGTTGTCGCACAATAGGAAACATTCGGCTGTGCTGGAGAGAATGAATAGGAGAACAACAAGGAGGTTGCCTGGATTGGAGGACTTTAGTTATGGGGGGACATGAAAAAGCTGGGTTTGATTACATTGCAGTGAAGGAGACTGAAGGGAGACCCATCATGTGCATAAGGTTGTACCAGGGCAGGGTAAGATAGGGCAATAGCCAAAATCTTTTTTTTTTCTCCCCTGTTGTAAGGGATATCGAATGCAAGTTTTTAACAAAATATTCACCAAATGGTAGATATCTGGAACTTACTGCCAAAGGAGTTGGTAGAATCACATACAATCACCAAGTTTAAAGAGACATTTCGAGAACCATGTAAACATACAGGAGAAAGAAGGATATGGACCAACAGGATCAGTGCATATGGGCCAAAAGGTCAGTTTCTGTGCTGTACATCTTTATAAATTACTTTGTGCAGTTTTAAATTTCTTTATTTGAAAATCTAGGAAGTGCATCAGTATGACTTGCAACAGGTTATTGGCAGCACTATTTACGGGAGGAAGCATATTTGACTCAACAAGGACAATCACAGCGTGTCAGAAAGGATTGAATCAGGCCTTCAGGCCAATCAGCTCTGCACTGATCCTCAAACCATCCTCCAGCAATCCCTTTCTTTTCATATTCTCCTCACATTCACAACTCCCCCTTGATCCCAATACATGCACACTTCAAAGAAACAAAGCCCAGGGTCAGGTTGCAAGAGCTAAGAGGCAGCAGCTTTACTTCCTTCATGGTGCCAGTAGTTGAAAATAAGTCATGTTTTTTTTAGAATTATTTTCCCAAAGTGACCCAATTTTGAGAATTAGTTTGCAATGCAAAACATATCTGGTACACCAAGATGATCCAAATATATATTTTTTAAACTATGACCAAATACATGGAGCATGCCAAGCTGATACCAGAAAAATTGCTATCTTGGTACAACATGATGTCAGTCATTTACAACAATGTGATTATTCCTACATGCAAAATCTTCAATAAGGAATATTCATGAGATAACCCTGTGGCAATTGGTGAAATTTAAATCATCAATAAAGTGAAAGATAAGAGTGAAGTAGAAAAGGGGGAGATTAAACAGATGATGTAAAAGTTTTTTCAAAGTAGTTCAGTACTTTACGTTTTGCTGTGGAGGAAATCAAATTTAACATTCCTAAAATTGCCAGCAGATTATTTTACTGGGATTTTCAAGATCACACGATTAAATATAAACTAGGGTCCATTAAAAGATGCATTACCCTTGTGTTCACTAGCAAGAGAGGGCTGACAAGACCTTCAGCAAAATGGTTCTACAGCAATCATAATCTCACTTCACTTGCAGGGGACAATTCCAACCAGTGAATGGTGAGGGGGAAATCAGCTGATCAGTTTGGATCAGCTGGCAGGCTATTCCCAGTCACTGATCCACTTTGAAACCGAGAGAATCACTATCACAACAGAAATGTTCAGCCATAATCTGACCGGAACTTATTTTGACTGCACAATATACCCTTCTGTTTCTTCGCAAATTTACTCCAAGATACAATTTTGTGCTTTTGCATGCCAGGATAAGAAGACACAAGGCAAGACTGAGCTTCTTTATGCTATGCTTTTCCACTCACTCTCCTTGTGAGATCTATTGTTTATATAGAACTGGTTATAGAAGCTGAATGGTGGTAATGGAATGCAATGAACATTACACATCTGGGATGTTAGACAAGAACTTCATAAATGTCGCAAAATCTCAAACTGGTCTAAAAGTGTTGCTTCGTGTTTCCTATCGTTAACACACTCGTTATTATCTACAATCATGTTCTGCTTTTACTGTAACTTAGATTCACTGAATAGAATCACTTCATCCTAACAAACAAACATATAGCACAATGTGCCTGGGCAAACTACCAAATGATGGTAGGAAATTATTACCACAATACCATTGTAAAGGATGAGAATTCTAGGCATACCTGCTGATTTTGAAATTCCTGAATCATGGCCAGCTGCAGTTGAACAATTTCTCTATGGCGCTCCTCACTGGTTACATGCAAGAAATAACCAGAGAGTCAACGTAACTCAATGGAAAGTCTTAAGGGGGTTGCTGATTAAAGTTCTAACAGAGCGCAAGTAAAATGTTACAGGTCTTATGTGCAAGACAGCAAAGCATTAAAAGGTGCAATGAATGGATGAAATTGACCAAAAAACACACAAAAAAAAGTTTTATCCCATGCATCACATCTCATCACAGATGTTTGCCACACCTGTCCTCTTGGAGAGGGCTCCCCATACTTTACACTCTAATTCCAGCCTATGACTTCTCTCATTGTCCTACATAGTTCTGTGTTTCTGGATTTTTTAATGTTGACAGTTACGTTGTTGTTGCAGGACCTCTATTGTATGCAAGATGTTCATTTCTTGGTGCCTCTCAAGGACCTTTGCCCAGTATCCCCCATGGGGTTGAGGGGGGAAAATAGATCAGCCATGATTGAATGGCAGAGTAAACGCAATGGGCCAAATGATCTAATTCTGCTTCTATGTCTAATGGTCTGTTTGAGTGAGGCCAATCTAGCACATAGTGCAAGCATTTCCAAGATATTTTTCACTGCCCATTGTTACAAACCCTTCAGTAAAACACTCCCTCAATCTAATAGATTAAATCCAAGTACCTCATTGCAAATCCTTAAATTGGGTGCATGAGATTAACAAACCTGAACTCCTCCAGGGCATCCTTCAATAGATTTTCCAGTAACCACACGACCAACAAAGGCACAGTAGGTTCTTCTTCCCCCTCTTTGCTTGGCCGGATAGATGGGTGACTGAGGGGCTTGGCCACAGTCTTGGGATTAATTTCTTTTTCTATGGCAAACATAAATAGATTTTGATTCACAGACATTTGGGAATATGGCCGACATCACCAGCATTAGAAATTGTGATCAACGAAATATGACCCACCCAGAAAACTTAGCGGGTCAATAAGAAAGTACTTAATACTTCAAAAAATGAAAAGGCATCTGGTGGAAATCTGAAATAAAAACATTACATGCAAGAAACACTCTTGCCGCTCCGGCAGCTTCTGCACAAGGAGAAACAGTTAAAATTTCCAGTCCAGGACACTTCATCAAAAGATTGTCGCTCATCTTTTCACACAATTCCCATGTGCAATATTCAGAAACCAGAAAACACAAAGCCTTGCTCACAAGCTTTGATCCAACTTCTCTGGCTTCACGAGTGATCTAAATTTAAAAAAAGCTAAAATAATGAAAGCAAGCACTAACTTTGGCAGTATACAATTTTTTCTCAAAGCAAGCCTGCCTGCCCTTTGACGATGTTCTGACTCACAGAAGGCATTTCTAAAATGAAAAACACCCACTAACTGTACCAACACAGGAAATTTACATTACAGTATAATATTAGCAGACATCTGGTGTTGGTTATAGATTGTCTCAAACGTAACAGCATGCAGACCTCATGTATGATTAAAAGTACTTGCACTAGTGATTTGTCAAATGACTATCTTCTTTCATTGTGCATTCCTGGTTGGCTTTCCCTCAAATCAGAAAAACTACATTATTTTGCTGCATGTTTTTACTTTTCATCAAAACTTCCTTCAATACTATAAATATTCCGAATGTCTACGAATTACTGATATCAGGGGACCACATCTTCATACTAGTAAACGCTCTTTAATATTCAAATCACCACACAACTTCTGATCTTGAGCTTAGTTGCAAGTACACAGAGCAAAAAAAAAATGTTATGGTGGCTGATTTTGAGTGGTATTTCATTAAGACCATTGAACATTACTGATCTGTGATCATTGAGTACAGAACAGTGAAGAAACCAGCAACAGAGAGCTGTGCAGAACTCGTATGTCTGAAGAAGTTTTGATTTTAGAAATTAAGAGAACTCAGTGCTGGGAAAGACTGGTAGAAGCTTTAGAAAACAGAATAGCTAAGTTTCACATTTTTACTTCTATAATTAATTATTTTAGTTTGGCTTTTTACTTTAAGTTAGCAGTGATCCGTGATTTCTGATGATAAAACTGAAATCATATTTTAAATTTTTCCACTGTTCTCGGATTGAGGAGAGAGCAATTTGAGAACTGGAAAAATCTTACAAGCTAGATTGGATCATTTGTAACTTTTTGTGCACGAGTAATTTATGCTAATGTACATACTCAGTGATTTGCATATCACAATTATTTTCCTATTAATATACCATGTGGAGAGACCAAAGCTATGACCTTAGTACCTTCTGCCAACTTCATTTCTCAGCCTCCAACTCAAACCCTTTCTCTGCCACTTATCTAAAGTAGAACCAAACGGATTGCAACTTTGACGTTATTTGTCTCAAAAGCTTCAAGTCTTAACCCAAAACATCAACAAATCCTTAAACCTCCATAGATGTTGCTTAACCCGCCGATTGATTTTTTGGTCCAGATTCCAGACCCGCAGTCTGCATCTTCTGCATAACTTTGACCACTTCTGAGAGAGGGAAAGTTTAATGGAGATGTGCGGGGCAAGTTGGTTGTTTTTTAAAATATATATACACAGAGTAGTGGGGGGCTGAAATGCATTGCAGGGGTGGTGGTGGAAGCTGATACGATAGTGGCATTTAAAAGGCTTTTAAATAGGCACATGGGAGGGCAAGGAATAAAAGCATATTGAATGTACAGGCAGGAGAGAGCAGTTTAACTTGCCATCTTGTTCAGCACAAACTTTATGGGCCAAAGAACCCGTTCCTCTGCTATGCTTTGTCCCAAGTCCTATGTCCCGTTTCCACTTCCATTGCATTGTTTGATATCATCCATGCCTCACCTCAGCTGCTCACTTCCATTGCATTGTTTGATATCATCCATGCCTCACAGCTGCTACAGCCCTCAATCTCACCTTTATTATCTCAAGATTCTAATGCTGGCCAGTCTCCTCCTCCACCTGTGCATTGTGATCTCAGGTTGATCCAAAACTTGTTCACTATTGTGTTTAAAGTCCAAAGCTGGTATAATTTTAAAATGGCCGTGGAGGGATTTGCAAAGATGGCATTCTCCCACTTGACAGATCTTATTCCTTTCCAGTCTTATAATCAAAATGAGAATTCTGCACTCCTCCAATTTTGCCGCATGAATATTTAATCATTCACACAGGCGACCGCAACTTCACCTGCCTTAACCTAGGGAGTTACCCAAAATTTTCTTTGTTGCAACTTGCATCTTGATCACGAATTTTGTCATCCATCCTAATATCCAACACCTCACACTTTCCCAGATTAAATACCGTCTGCCATCTCTCCACCCATGTCTATAGCTGGCTAATATTCTACTGAATACTTTGACAGCCTTCTTTACGCTCCACAACTCCAGCAATCTTGGTGTCCCTGCAGAAATCCACAAGTCACAGAACTCCGGCAAGAATAACAGCTCTCCACCTTTTACGAGTAAGCCAGTTCTGAATCCAAATGAGCAAGACACCATGAATACCATGCACTGTAATCTTCTAGATCAGCCTACCATGAGGGCCTTACAAAAATTAATGTAGGCAACATCTACTGCCCTACCATCATTGATTGTCTTCATCATCTCCTCAAAAAACTCAATAAGACGTGACCTGCTGCAGTAAAAAAAAATACATGTTGACTGTCCCTGATTAGCTCATTCTTTTTCAAATGAGTAAATCAGCCCAAAGAACCCCCCCAAGAAATGGCTTTCCTACCACTGGTGCAAGGCCAATTGGCACTATACGTTTCAGGATTATCTCCACTTCCCCTTCTTAAACAAAGAACAATTATTGGCACTCTCCAGTCCAATGGGACCTTGCCTTTGGTGAGAGAAGATACAAAACTCTTCACTCATGCCCCTGCAATCTTCTCTCTTGACTCTCTAAATAATCTGGGGATTTATCTACTTTAACGCTCTTCAAGAGCCCCAACACCACCACTTTCTTCATCTCAAACTGCCCTAGAATAGTAGTATCCCCATTCTGATCTCATTTTCCTCCAGGTCCTTCTCCTTGGTGAAAACAGATGCAAAACACTCATTTAGTACCTTGCCTACATCCTCTGACTCAAAGCATAAATTCCCTCGGGAGAAATAGACCCAGCAATTTATTCATGCTGATTTAGTTCATTAATAAAAATATACATGCTTAGTATTTCATCTTGTCCAATTTCCTGAAAAACGACATGATAATAGCCTGTACACAGAAGGGAGAGCTTACTTTAAGAATACCTTAAGAATGACACATACCTTAAGAACAGAAAAATTCCTTTGTGTCAGTTTGTTGTGTTATTTTGTTTATTTGTGAAGGAAAATTTCAAACCCAGACAAGCAATCTCACCTTCAAGGCTATTTTTCTCCATTTATCCAAGTATTAAAAATATTAAAAATTAATAATAGTACAGAACTTTATGTGCTTCTTCAACAAAACAAACCAAAGCACACAAAACATCTTTTGGAAATGTAAATAATATTCACCAAGTATCTAACCCTTTGACTGATCAGTAATGTTTCACCACAATTACATTGCACGAGCATAATTACAAGCATCTACCTTTATATTGATTATTATTCTCCAGCATCAGTGCTGTCAGAGTTAAGCCTTTGCAGATTAAGGTATAACCTACCAATCAATTCCAGCTCTGAATTACAGCAGTGTTGATTCTGGGCTTTGTCACATTTCTGTGCTGCTAAACAGGAGACTTTAATGAACTGGAAGAAAAAAGTTATAAATTAGTTGGAAAGTATTCGAGTACCTCACCAGTCCCTCAAGACAAACCAAGAAAACCTCCAGGAAATTATAATAGGAGATTTCTCTGCAATGTCAAATCAATAACAAGAAGCTATAAGTTTTGGAGTAGCAACTAGAAAGGACAAAAAAATGTAGCAGCTAGATGTTTCTTTCATTCTGCGAATTCATAGAATTATGTAAAGAGGTTGGGGAAGCACAAACAAACTTGGCCAGATGATAAATGGTCAATAGACAATAGACAATAGGTGCAGGAGTAGGCCATTCAGCCCTTCGAGCCAGCACCACAATTCAATGTGATAATGGATGATCATTTTCAATCAGTACCCCGTTCCTGCCCTCTCCCCGTACCCCCTGACTCCACTACCTTTAAGAGCTCTATCTAGCTCTCTCTTGAAAGCATTCAGAGAATGGCCCTCCACTGCCTTCTGAGGCAGAGAATTCCACAGATTTACAACTCTCTGACTGAAAACGTTTTTCCTCACCTCCATTCTAAATGGCCTACCCCTTATTCTTAAACTGTGGCCCCTGGTTCTGGACTCCCCCAACATTGGGAACATGTTTCCTGCCTCTAACGTGTCCAATCCCTTAATAATCTTACATGTTTCAATAAGATCCTTTGCTCTTCAGTGAGAACAAAGCTATGACAGCAACTTCACTTTGTACTGCACCCTTAACAAAGCGTCGCTAGGTGCTGCATCATCGCTAACCAAGAAGATTTAACATTAGAAATTAAGAAAATTGATCCAAGACTTAGATAACTAAAATATACTTTTTTTTAAAGAGAGAACAAAAATTAGATTTACAGAATTAGAAACTTTGCAAAAAGGCCATCAGGCCTCAAGGGCTTGAATATCTCTTTTGAAGAGCAGTTTAGCTATTTCATTTACTTAATTTTTCCACTTTCAATTCTCTGCAATTATCTTGTCTTTTTTATTTTGAATGCTGCTGTTCAATTTATTTCCACCATCTCTTCTGACATTGTATTCCAGATCCTAACTATTCTGCTCGTCAGATTCAATTCTTTGTGAGTCAGCTTAAATCCACAATTGACTTTTCAACCTTTGCAAACAGGTTTCTCTCTATTTACTGTAATCCTTTCACAATTTTAAAGCCTGCAGTCAAATCTCCTTAACTTTGAGGGTTCCAAGTTGAAAACTTCTGTTTATCCACACAACAGTAATGCAAAGCAATTCTAGTCTTTTTTTTCTTCTGTATCATTTCCAGTGCCTTCAAACACCATCTTAGAAATTCTTGCAACATTCCAATCTCAAGACAAGCTAATATTTCAGCACGGCTTCTGGGGTTTTGCATTCCGTGACTCAATTTATCATGCCCAAGATCTAACATACTTCATTAACAATTTTGTTAATGGGGGTTGACCATGGCAAGGCGCGAATACAATAACTGGGCACAAGGCGAAGTCAGGCAGCATCGCTGGCAAGAGTGCAGACCATCCTTATAAACTTAATGCATTCTATGCTCGCTTTGAGCAGTAAGTCAACAGGTCGATTAATCCGTCTCATCAGACTTTTTGTATAGGATATATATCGCTGAGAGAGCTATATTTTGTCTACTTTTTCCCAGGATTACTGCTGCAGAAGTTAGATCGGCCTTCCTGAGGGTGAACCCACGGAAAGCAACTGGCCCGGATGGAGTCCCTGGCCACGTCCTTCGAAACTGAGGTACTCAGGCAAGAGGTACAGAAGTTTGAAAGCACACTTTTCTAGATTCAGGGCCAATTTCTTCCCAGCTGTTACCAGGCAACTGAACCGTCCTCTCATCTCTTAGAGAGTGGTCCTGACCTCCCATCTCCCTCATTGAAGGCCTAGAATTATCTTTAATCGTGTTTTATCTTGCGTTAAATGTTGTACCCTTTATCCTTTATCTCTACACTGTGGGAGGCTTGATTTTAATCATGTTTAGTCTTATCTTTGTCTGGACAGCATGCACAAAAAGCTTTTCACTGTACCTCAGTACATGTGACCATAATAAACTAAACTAAATTAAGTTGACTTGTCCTGCCACTCAAAACATTTACGGAAATTCCCACTAATTTATTGTGTTCTCTGTTTTTCTGCACCCAACAAGTTTGTAACATTTGTTCAATCCAAACCATAAAATCTATTTCTCTTCCCACAGATGCAGAATATTCTTACCAGATGTCATCAGGCAACTGGACCGCCCTCTCACTTGCCAGAGTGCGGTCCTGACCTTCCATCTCCCTCATAGGCTTGTATACACTGGAATTTAGAAGGATGAGAGGAGATCTTATCGAAACGTATAAGATTATTAAGGGGTTGGACACGTTAGAGGTAGGAAACATGTTTCCAATGTTGGGGGAGTCCAGAACAAGGGGCCACAGTTTAAGAATAAGGGGTAGGCCATTTAGAACTGAGATGAGGAAAAACTTTTTCAGTCAGAGAGTTGTGAATCTGTGGAATTCTCTGCCTCAGAAGGCAGTGGAGGCCATTTCTCACAAAGCATTCAAGAGAGAGCTGCATAGAGCTCTTAAGGATAGCGGAGTCAGGGGGTATGGGGAGAAGGCAGGAACGGGGTACTGATTGAGAATGATCAGCCATGATCACATTGAATGGCAGTGCTGGCTCGAAGGGCCGAATGGCCTCCTCCTGCACCTATTGTCTATTGTCATTGAAGACCTTGAACAATCTTTAATTGGTCTTTATCTTGCATTGAATGTTGTACCCTTTATCCGTACTCTTGTGGACAGCTTGATTATAATCATGTACAGTCTGAATATCTGTCTGATCTGACAAAGTCTGATCTGCTAAATATTACCAGAATATTCTGCTTTTGTTTTAAGATTTGCAGCATCTTCTGATTTTTTTTTGTTGTGAAATTTAAAGTTTAAAAATGCACCATCTATTTTTTCTATGTTACATTCTACCTGGCCTGTGCTCATTGGAGGAATATCAGACCTTTAAGAGCTGGGCAACAAAAGACAGAGAGACCTGGGTGTTATCACGCTACAATAGGGGGAAAAAAACAGGAATCCAAATATCGCTCTCTCAGCGATATATATCCTATACAAATCCATTGAGAGTAGAGGGTACAGAGTAAACCTGACAGGAAAATCAGGAGGATCACAAGATAGCTGCAGCAAAGAAGATAAAGAAGAACTTGTGTAAAACTTTAGTAAAATTCCTGGAAAGTACCAACTTTACCACTAGCACACATTTCCTGCCTCTCACTGGCCGGAAATTCACACTTTGGAAAGGAAAAGTATAAACTCCGAATACGTGTCATTAGCAGTCGTAATGGTTCATCATGGAAATGAATCTCACCAGTCCTGATGTTTTGATTGCAGGCCTTGCGGCTATTGTTGAAAGATCACCAATATTCCTTCCACTTTCGGAGAGAGGAGAGCAGTTTAGGGCTTGGCAGGCTGGGGTCAGGGAGAAGCCATCAGCGATTGAAATATTAGTATGGTTCATATCTGAAAAAGGAAAAAAATGAATTCATAATACAACAGCTGAATGAATAATAAAAGCTCAAAAGCTGAGATTTTATCTTTAATAATAATAATAATAATAATGCATTACATTTATATAGCGCTTTTCAAACACTCAAAGACGCTTTACAGGGATTACTAGAACATAGAGAAGTAAATAAGTTACTTTGAAAAATAAGTTACCAATCAAGCATGTTAAAATAGCCTAAACAGTGCTCTGTCTGGAATAGTTCAACATTGATCAATGCATTTGCTTTTGTTTTTCGTAAGTAGGATATGCTTGCTTGTAGGAAGGTGCTAGCTTACACTGAAGATAAGACACAAAATGCTGGCATAACTCAGCAGGACATGCAGCATCTCCGGAGAGAAGGAAAGGGTGACGTGTCGGGTCTGAAGAAGGGACTCAGCCCGAAACATCGCCCATTCCTTCTCTCCAGAGATGCTGGCTGTCCTGCCGAGTTACTTCAGCATTTTGTATCTATCCTCATATGTTTACATGTTTCCATTTCAGTCACAAATGTAGCTGACATCTTTGTAGATGCTGCAGTAAACTGGTGCCTAGCAACTTATGGATGATAAAATCATTTACTAGATGCTTAAATCCTCCTGTTCACAGACATGGAGGTCACCACAGAGACCAAGCTCTCCGTGGCTCATTGGTCCACTCATGCCTCTCCACCCCCTTCCGACACCTGATACTTTCCTGCAACCACAGAAGATGCAACACTTCACCATACACCTCCTCCCTCTCCACCATCTAGAGATCTAAACAGCCTTCCAGGTGAGGCAAAGTTTCATGCGAAACACGACCAACCTAGTCTACTGCGTCCAATGGCGAGACCAAGTGTAGACTAAACAATCGATTCACAGAGTACAGGCTCTGACAACTGCATGCCATTTCAATTCCCCTTCCCAACTCACAACAACGTCCAGGCTTGGCCTGATCCACTGCCAGGATGAGAGTCAAACTCATATTCTGCCTGAGCAGTTTACAATCCAATGGAGCAAGCATTGAATTTTCAAAATGTGGGCAACTTCCTCTTCTATCTATTCATCGGCCCCATACTCATTTCGATTCTCTGCTTTTTAATTCCCTTTTCTAATCCGCTACCTTCTATCACTCACTTTCATCTCCCTCTCTTCTCCATCCTCCCGTCCACCCACCAACAGGTTTTCACCCACTATTTTACAAGCATATCAACCGCAGGCTTCCCCTGCCCACTACACCCCTCCGCCCCATCTTGCTTTGGTTCTACCTGGCACTTACAGCTCTCCCATTATCACCTTCCTCACTTAACAGACTTGAGGCTGAAGAAGGGTCTCGACCTGAAACGTCTCTCCAGAGATGCTGCCTGTCCTGCTGTTGCTCCAGCATTTTGTGTCTACCGTTAAATTCCTATATTTGGGTCAAGACCAATTTTGGTGGTATTTGACAGAAACTTTCATTAGTCAATTGAGGGGGGCTGTTTGTAGGTAAAGGGACATCAAGCAAGGGAGAGGATTTTAAATATGAGATAGTATGAATTCAGAATGAGAATGTTCCTGTTAAAGGGCAAGGATGGGAGGAATCAGGAATGTTGGATGACACGAGACATTGAGGCACTGGTTAAGAAAAAGGAGGCATGTCAGGATTTGGCAACTGGGATGAAGCAAATCCGTTGAGTACAGAGGGTCAAGAATATACCTGACAGGAAAATCAGGAGGGACACAAGATAGCTGGGGCAAAGAAGATACATTAACATTCAAAAAGATTAAACTAAAAAGGTATCACAAAATGCTGGAGTAACTCAGCAGGTCAGGCAGCATCTAGGAGCGAGGGAATGGGTGATGTTTCAGGTCAAGACCCTTCTTCAGACTGATGGGACTAAAACTGATGGGACTGATGGAAATGAAACTAAAAAGGATGCAAAAAGATTTACAAGGACATTACTGGGTCTGGAGGGTTTGAGAGGCAGAGGCTGAGAGATGACCTTAGATGTTCACAAAATCATGAGGGACACAAATTAAGGTAAATAGCCAGACTTCCCTCAGGATGTGGGTCTAAAACTAGTGAGTTAAGGTTTATGAGAGGAGAAGAGACACATTTTAAAGGGACCTGAAGGCAACATTTTCCACACGGAGGGTGATGCATGATGGGACGAGTTGTCAGCAGAGGTGATAGAGTTGGCCACGATTACAACTTTTAAAAATACACTGGGACAGGTACATGGATGAAAAACTTTTGGTGGGATATAGGTCAGGTGCAGGCAAGAGGGCAAGCTCAATTAGGTAACTTGGTCAGCACAAACAAGTTGGTCCAAACGCTTTCTTTTCTGACCCTATGACTAGAATTGTACAATTATCCATCTTTAAGATCAATCATTAGTTTAGTCCCGTTGAGGTTATCTGCCACAACCAGCTAAACAGAGTGCAATATGTTCTCTCCAACCTTTAAACAGCTGGCTCAGGCTTCATTACTTGCTCCATTGTTCGTTCTCTCTGAACCAAAACCAGAGCACTCTCTCCTAGAGCAAGTCCACAAGTTGTCTCAACTAGGAGGTATCCTGCTCAGTATTTCATTTTACACAAATTCGGGCAATAGTCCTAAATTTTATTATTTCATCAACGAGTATTTCTGACTGTCACATCTCAATATCTTCTCATCACTCACTCAGACACCAAAGATTCCCATTAAATTAATCCAACAAAAAGTTATTTCATTCAACAAAGTTACTCCCACATGGCTTCTGGCATACCTTAGACTGAAGAATGTAACAGCAATAAAAGTTAAAGCTCTTAAATGGTCAATGTTACATGCTTCAAGATCCAAGTTAACAGAAAAACTCCATCAAAATACACGGCATTTTTCTCTTACCTAACAACAGGAAACACTAGCTTCACAAAGTAACCATTTAAATTACTGAAGTGTGCAAAGAAGGTTGAGACCAAAACGCGGCAAATAGTGTTTTCAACAATTCAGAATGATGCATCTAGCTGAAAGTAAATAACATTGTTGTTCCAATATCCACAATAGGGCCAGATAACCATTAATACACCTTGGTGCCAACTCAACCAACACTGCCAAAGAAAGAAACAAGAAACTGCAATATAAATCATTCATGCTACTTACCCAATCTGATGGGTGAAAAGATTTCGCCAAAGCTGTTTGTTGCAATAAACATTACTTTTGTGGGGGGTTGGCTTGTGGTGCAATTGCTAACTTGCAAAGAATCTGAAAAAGAAATATCAACACGGGATTTGTAACCTCCTCCATCAACACACAGAGATCAATGCAGATTTTAGTGACTAAACAGGAAACTAAAGCTAACAATTTGGTACCAGAAAATGACTGGAATAATTTAAACTTTTGTCACTAATAATTGGAAATTCCTTTCGACCATGGAAAGGATTATAATGAGGGGAGGGAGAAAAAAAAAAGAGGATATTATGCCATTAATGACTATCTCGGAGAAATGGTCAAATGTCAATCTTGATGAATGTTTCATCCTGTCTTAGTTTTTGTCTGCCCCGTTCAAAGAACATTCATTCTGTTTTAACAAAGAGTCCACCACCCAATTAGAACTATATCAGTAATAATAAAAAATTATCCTCAAAATCCTTTCAAAATCCCTGTCATCTTCAGCATCTCATTTGGCTAGAAGTTTGTTTGACCTTGTGTTGCTGAGGCCAAATGATTTAGAAAATAAACAAGGAAAGCTTGGTTTGTGGAACTTCAACTTCATGAAGGGAATATAAAAGACCAGAAATACAGTAACTCCCAAACATAAATAATGAGCATAACCGAGCAGATACTTGGTTGTGGGATTGGGATGATTATCATCTCATCTACAGAGTAGTTTGTGGAATGTAAAATACTAAATTGCAAAAGGCAAACATGTATCGACACTAACTCAAATCACTTCCTTGAAGTTACCTCGTACATAAAATTAATGTTCTTCCCTCAGGATGGGCAACATTATTTTACAGCCAAGCACTTATGCATTCTTATGCTGGGTATCTCAAAACTAATTGAGAGCAAAGCTTTGCTCCAGGTCCTTTTCTATGCACCACCCAACCCCAACCTTTCATCCTCCACCTTTCCCCATTCTATCATCTCTCCCAGCAGAAGCCATTGTTATTTTTGATACACTGATCATTAGTTTAGAGCAAGTTACCTCATCAATGACGTGCAGAATGTCATCAACTGAAAACCGGGTGACAGGAAAGGAACTGACAACAAGAGAAAAATACTTACACGAGTCATTCTGATCTGAAGTGACATTTTTGTTACTGGCATCATTTGCCGCCGATACATTATGGACTTCTCCCTTGACACGACTCCAGGAGGTGGGCCATGGAGTCTGTAAAGTTTGGGGGTGAGGGGGAAATAAAATTGATTTATGAAACTTTACATTCCAATTTAAAATGTTTTCCGGGGAAGCTTAATGTTTCGCCTTATTTGGAGCTTAGAGAACTTCAAATAACAAAATGGCTCCAGATACAGCACTGACATTCCTCGTATTATTTGTGAAGCGCATTCAAATAATCAGCCACAACCACCGCATTGTTCCTAGCTTTTAAGTATGAACTGTTGCAATAAATAAAAATACTGTAGATATTGAAAATATAAAAAACGTAAATCCCATTTATATTTAAGATCTACTCCCAAGGCTCTATCTGCAAAAGGTCATCAACCTGAAACGTTAACTGTTTCTCTTTTTATAGATGCTGCCACGTTGTATATTTACAACATTTTCTATTTTTAATTGCATACCTCCTGGATTTGGAGAGTCAAATGACATTTTGTCAAACAAAGTGTTCAATTTGATCTCTAAAATAAAGATCCCACCTTTGCTTGAAAAGGCAGAGTAACATTTATATTAGCCAAACACCACTAATGGAATTTTTGAAAGAGAGTCAACAAAACCACTGGTATGATTAGAAATCAACAATTTTGATAACTAAATTGCCCAATTATGTTCCAGCAACCTTGAAAAATTGATTTGTGAAAATAAAAAAATCAATATCCATCAAACTTTATATTGCCAAACATGCATTTAGGATGTCAAAAAGGAGCCGGAATGCTTTTGCAAGAGATACTTCACAGAAAATAAATGTTTTCACAAGTTGGATCTTTATCTTCAACAAGTCACAAATGAAAAATATACCAGCAGACTCCTAGCACAGTAACCATCGTCAAAAAGCTAAACATGCAAAACACAATAACAATTGTGCTTTGTAATATAAATTGTACTTTAAGGTTATATTTAGAACAATCCTCCAGATTGTTAAATTCACTTACATTCACCCAGATCACTTTACACAATTAAGTATACTAAATGTACAGTAAATTTTGAAACACAAGGAAACATAGAAACATAGAAACAAGGTGCAGGAGGCCATTTGACCCTTCGAGCCAGCACCGCCATTCATTGTGATCATGGCTGATCACCCACAATCAGTAACCTATGCCTGACTTCTCCCCATATCCCTTGATTCCGCTAGCCCCTCGAGCTCTATCTAACTTAAATTCATCCAGTGAATTGGCCTCTACTGTTTTCTGTGGCAGAGAATTCCACAAATTCACAACTCTCTGGGTGAAAAGGTTTTTTCTCATCTCAGTTTTAATTGGTCTCCCTTTTATTCTTAGACTGTGGCCCCTGGTTCTGGACTCCCCCAACATTGGGAACATTTTTCCTGCATCTAGCTTGTTCAGTCCTTTTATAATTTTATACGTTTCTATAATATCCCCTCTCATCCTTCTAAATTCCAGTGAATACAAGCCCAGTCTTTCCAATCTTTCCTCATATGACAGTCCCGTCATCCCGGGGATTAACCTCGTGAACCTACGCTGCACTGCCTCAATAGAAAGGATGTCCTTCCTCAAATTAGGAGACCAAAACTGCACACAATACTCCAGGTGTGGTCTCACCAGGGCCCTATACAACTGTAGAAGGACCTCTTTACACAAATCCTCTTGTTAGAAAATGCAGCAGCAGAATGCAAGGCTCATTAATAAGTAATAAAATGGTCAGATTAAGACAGCTCTGGAGTAACTCAGGGGTCAGACAGCTTCTCTGGAGAACAGATAGGTGATATTGTGGGTCAGGACACTATGAGTGGAAGATAGTGGGAGAATTAACGAAGTCAGTGCAAGGGTGCAGGAGGTAGCCCTGATGCAGTCGTCAATGTAGCAGTGAAAGCTTTTTGAGATGATGCCAGTGTATGATTGGAACAAGGATTGTTCAACGTAAACAACAAACAGGCAGGCCTATCTGGGCAACACACGAGTGCCCATAGGTACACCTTTCACCTGAAGAAAGTGAGTCGTCGTCGAAAGAAGTTGTTGAAGACGAGGACGAGTTCAACAGGCACAGGAGAGTGTTAGTGGAGGGAATCCGATTTGGTCAGTTTGGAAATGATTGATTGGATTGTCAGTTTTAAAATATTGATTGTGGTAAATAACACTAATTAGCTTGTGGGGCAAAATACAAGGCCAGATTTTTTCCTCTTTGCTCACTTCAACTCCTATATATATATTTTTTCAGAACAGCAATTAGTTTCTGGCTAATGTTGAACATACAGTGCCAAAGGCATTAAAGGATGCAAGGTGTGCATGTACATGGTTCATGGTACGCCTCACTGTGAGAGACCAAGATCATATCCATTCTCTGCACCTCTCAAACCAAGCAACTCGTGTCTCTTAATTTTAACTGAATTGCTGGTATCATATTTTTGTGCAAAAAAATCATTTTCTATTTGAACACCATGTAGGAAATGGACATTTCTACCAGGTGGTTGATATCAGGGACAGCAGTCAATTCCCCATTCTATTTTCATCCTTTGAAAGATTAAACTGTTCCATAACAGCAGTGGTTTCCACTGTTCCAAATGATAACTTAAAGCATTGGGCTCAAGGGATTTTGTTTTTGTTGTATTATCTTCGAATTTAATGTGGCACCTGTGGGCACATGAAGAAAAAACGCCAAGGCCAATTCTGAAGGTCATATAATCAATCTCTGTGCAAGAGGCCAGTCTTCACAATGAAAGATGAGCACATTACCCCTTCTATCTTTATTTACAGCATTCAGTGAAAGATAGTGACAGGTTAAAAAAAAGTGTTCAGCACTTTCAATACAGGTCAAGAAAAAGATGCATTTCAAAACAAGCAAATCTGTAAACAGATCACTAGCTTGGTCAACTTACATCTGAAATTCTTACATATCCCATAGGTTTTTTATGCAATAAGTATATATTTTAATAAAATCCAGTTTCATCTAATTTCAAAGTTAAGCAATTAAGCAGAGCACTTAGCCATGGGGATACTTTTTCCTAAATAGGAATCCAGTACTTGAAAAACACTGAGATGCACCAAAACTGAAACACATCAAGAATGTTTAAGCGCATTACTTCCCATGAAGTGAACTTTTCATGCATGTTTTTTTCCTCCTTCAAATGATGGGCACTGAGGGAATGGAATGTTTTTGTCTTCATTGCGTTTGGTTAGCACTGTAAATATCATCTGAAGCAAAGGTCCAATGCAAGGAGACCCAGCTGCACTTTCCTGAACTCCATTACTCTGCCTGACAAACTGAAACAGTGGGCCTTTGCTTAAGATTTGTTTTCAGCAATTAACTTCTCCAGGACACTCCCAATTTAAGTACAGAACTCGCCAGTGTAGAAGTCAGACCTAGTTTCCCATGGCTGTAACACAATGGATTTCAAAGGCCAACTGCAGACAGCTGGCACCATCAAGGTCCCCATGACAGATATGCCCATTAGAAAGATCAGCTCTGGAAAGGAGCAGATGTCGTCATTGGTTTTCTTCCAAAAATATTTATGAGATATTGACTCCGCCAGCAAAGACAGTATTTATTGCCCATCCCTAATTGCCTACCACAAGGCAGTAGGAGCTGTCTTCTTAAACATATCTAGACTGCCTCTAAGGTCCTCCCACAATACTGTTGGTTAGTTTGTTCCCATATGAGAATGACCCCAGGTTAACACATGATGAGCGTTTGACAACACTGGGCCTCTGCTCACTGGAGTTTAAAAAGATGAGGGGGGGGGACCTAATTGAAACTTACCGAATATTGGAAGGCCTGGTCAGAGTGGATGTTTCCAATTGTGGGAGAGACTGGGACCAGAGGTCCTAGTCTCAGAATTAAAGGACGTTTCTTCATGAAGATGAGGAGGAATTTCTTTAGTCAGAGAGCGGTGAATCTGTGGAATTCATTGCCACAGAAGGCTGTGGACGCAAAGCCAATGGCTATTTTTAAGGCAGAGATGGATAGATTCTTGATAAGAACGGGTGTCAGGGGTTATGAGAAGGCAGGAGAATGGGGTTAGGAAGGAGATAGATCAGCCATGATTGAATGGTAGAGTAGACTTGATGGGCCAAATGGACTAATTCCACTCCTATCGCATGAACATATTTAGTTCTAGCATGAATGACATTTTCAGCAACATTTTCAGGTCAAGGTTAGTGGTGCTCCCATGAACCTGATGCTTTTTTCCTTCTACATGGTGATCATAATTTTGCAAGACAATAAACAATAGGTGCAGGAGTAGGCCATTCGGCCCTTCGAGCCAGCACCGCCATTCAATGTGATCATGGCTGATCATTCTCAATCAGTACCCCGTTCCTGCCTTCTCCCCATACCCCCTGACTCCGCTATCCTTAAGAGCTCTATCTAGCTCTCTTGAATGCATTCAGAGAATTGGCCTCCACTGCCTTCTGAGGCAAAGAATTCCACAGATTCACAACTCTGACTGAAAAAGTTTTTCCTCATCTCTGTACTGTTGAGGAAATCCTGCTGTGTTGCTACAGTATGTATTGCAAATGATACACACTATTTTCTTGGCACACTGCTGATGGAGGAAATTAAAATACAGGGTAGTGGATGAGGTTCCAGTGCCACTGGGTCATCAGCAGTTGCATATCATTGAGCTTTGACGAGTTACACCCAGGAAACAGTGGTGGAATAAGAAACTAAAATTGCTATGATAGTTGTTCCAGTAATCTCTGCTGACAGGTTCATGGGATCACTCTTCATGACTGAGATTTCCCATCCCACTTACCACGAGTCAAAAATTTGGTCAAGGATCCTGTTTTGAAAAGATTGGCCGCAGAGCCAAGGTGCACGATCCACAGGTTACCAATTTCGGGAAGCAAAAGGCAGAATGAGATGCATTTTGCATTTGCCATATATTAGCAACTGGAATTGCCTCCTGGCAAAGCCGCAAACCAAATCCTATTTTGTGGCCGTGGTGCAAGCAAACCACTCTGGTTTTCAAACTCCTATACCTTCTTCCCCCAAATGGCAGGAGTGAAATGAGAGCTTGGCCAGGGTGGTGTGGTTGCCTTTATGAGGCAGCGCCCCCTAAAGATCCCTTTGATGGTTCAATCCTTCACAATCCAAAGATCCCTTTGATTGTTTAATCCTTCACAATCCTTCCTTTAAGTGGCTACAGTTTACTGATTTACATGGATCATACAAGATTTGGGTTTCCTCCGGGTGCTCCGGTTTCCCAATAACTGTCCCAATTTACTGTCCCACATCCCAATAACTTGTGGGTTTATAAGCAAATTGGTCTCAGCAAGTAGTGCATGGAGTATAGGGAGTTAATGCAAAACAGTGTAGGGAGTTAATGCAAAAGTGAAATAACAGAACTAGTGTGACCGACAGATCGATGGTTGGCATAAACTCAGTGAACCGAAGGGCCTGCTTCCATGCTATATTTTGCAATCAATTAATTTTAGGGCAGCACAGTGGCACAGCTGGTGGAGCTACTGCTTCGCTGAGCCAGAGACCCGGGTTCGATCCTAACCTCAGGATGCTGTCTGTGTGAAGTTTGCAGGTTCTCCTTGTGACTGTTGGTTTCCTCGGGATGCTCTAGATTCCTCCCACATCCCAAAGACATGCGAGTTGCAGATTAATTGGCTTCTATAAAAATTGCCTCAAGTGTGCAGGGAACAGGTGAATGGAGAAAGAATAACATAGAACCAGTGTGAACAGGCGATCAATGGTCAGTATGGACTTGGTGGGCCGAAGGGTCTGGTTTTTTTTCTCCATCTAAAACTAAACTAAAGATCAACAGTGCTAGCTTACAAACAGGAATGCGTGACTATTAAACAAATGATTCGATAAAATAGTGCACTCTCAAGAGAGCAAAACATCACAACTTCCTCACTGCAATATCAATATGAAGAAAACTATTTGGCTTCACAAATGAGCACACTATTCCATTTGAGGGCCTTCAGACCATGAAAAAGTGGAGTCATTACAATGAAGCACTTAGATCTGCAGATTATAAATTACAGCATGCAATGAAATATTAATCCTATTATACTTTCAGAAAATAAGAAAGCGCTATCATTGTTATAGCTGCAGAAATTGAGCAACATAATCCTATTCCTGGCAAAGACTGCAAAATACATTAAAAGGTGCGGGTGTGAGCATGCAAGGTGGTGTATTTTAAACACTAAAGCAGAAACCAAGGAGCAGATAGAGAGCAAATGTAATTGGAGATTTAAACATCTCTTAATCAGGAAACAAAATTGATGGGATAAAAAAACAGGCTAAGCACATCCTTAAATGCAGTAGTCAGTTTTAATCCCACATGCACCCTCCCTCTCTCCACTCTTTTCTTAGCATGGTACAATTCTGCAGACATGCATATAAAGGCAATTATCTTATGTGTACAATGGTAACAGCTGTTCATGCAAGAACCTAGGTGGCAAGTTACATCAGCCGTCAGATTGGTTAATTATAGCAGACAAGGAAAAACCTAATGATAACTGTTCAATTGGATTCACTAAGTTGTTAAAACAGAATACAGATATATTCAGGGTGAAAAATAAAGGGAATCCACATATTAACTTTATTTTTGGATGATTGGAGGGGAGAAATCAACAGAAAAATTGCCATATTAAGCTTTAGTTTATTTAGTTTAATTTATTATTGTCACATGTACCGAGGTACATTGAAAAGCTTTTGATTGTATTCCATCCAGTCAGAGACTACATGAATACAATCAAGCCGTCCAAGGTGCAAAGATAAAGGATAAAGGGTACAAAATTTAGTGCAAGATAAAACCAGATTAAAGATAGTTCAAAGGTCTCCAATGAGGTAGACGAGAGGTCAGGATCACATTCCAGCTGATGAGAGGACAGTTCAGTTGCCTGATAACAGCTGGGAGGAAACTGTCCCTAAATCTAGAGGTCTACATTTTCAAACATTTGTACCTCTTGTCTGACAGGAGAGCGAAGAAGAAGAAGGAGTAGGAGTGACTGGGGAGAAACTGGTCCTTGATTATGCTGGTAGCCTTGCCGAGACAACGTGAAGCATGGATGGAATCAATGGAAGGGAGATTGGTCTGCGTGATGATCTGGGCTACGTCCACAACTCTGCAATTTCGTGCACTCTGGGATGGAGCTGGTCCAAAACCAGGCTGTGATGCATCCCGATAAAAGGGTTTATCCTGACCAAAACTTATTCACATTTCAATGTGCTTTTTCCAACAGTGAGCAAGTACAGGATTATCACCAACATGTGCAAATATTATACTTCCAGAAAATTAGCACACACATTGGAAGTTACAGTGCTTTAGCAGATGATAGTGTGATTAAGCAAAGCGATAGGGCCATGCAGCACACTTTGTAGTTTTGTGCTTGGTCTGGCTTTCAAGCTCAAGGAAGTTGACAAGTTCACCCCATTAATCCTTCATCTCACTGTGTGACACTTCCATGACCTTCTTCATATCATGGTAAGGAATTCATTTCATTTGTGTGCTGAGAAAGCCAAACCCAATACTGTTCATTCTGTGACCATCCTTAAAGTCCCCTTAGATAGCGATAGAAGTAGAAAGGAACCCCTCTGAATTTCCTCCCCTCGAAACAAGAGCTGGATGAGCAAAAGATTGTTTAGTCATATAACATATATATAACATATAACAACTACAGCATGGAAACAGGCCTGTCCGGCCCTACCAGTCCACGCCGACCATTCTCCCTGACCTAGTCTCATCTACCTGCACTCAGACCATAACCCTCCAATCCCCTCCTATCCATATACCTATCCAATTTACTCTTAAATAATAAAATCGAGCCAGCCTCCACCACTTCCACCGGAAGCCCATTCCATACAGCCACAACCCTCTGAGTAAAGAAGTTCCCCCTCATGTTACCCCTAAACCTTTGTCCCTCAATTCTGAAGCTATGTCCCCTTGTTGGAATCTTCCCCACTCTCAAAGGGAAAAGCCTACCCACGTCAACTCTGTCCGTCCCTCTCAAAATTTTAAAAACCTCTATCAAGTCCCCCCTCAACCTTCTACGCTCCAAAGAATAAAGACCCAACCTGTTCAACCTCTCTCTGTAGCCTAAGTGCTGAAACCCAGGCAACATTCTAGTAAATCTCCTCTGTACCCTCTCCATTTTGTCGACATCCTTCCTATAATTTGGCGACCAGAACTGCACACCATACTCCAGATTCGGCCTCACCAATGCCCTGTACAACTTTAACATTACATCCCAACTTCTATACTCGATGCTCTGATTTATAAAGGCAAGCATACCAAACGCCTTCTTCACCACCCTATCCACATGAGATTCCACCTTCAGGGAACAATGCACAGTTATTCCCAGATCCCTCTGTTCCACTGCATTCCTCAATTCCCTACCATTTACCCTGTACGTCCTATTTTGATTTGTCCTACCAAAATGCAGCACCTCACACTTATCAGCATTAAACTCCATCTGCCATCTTTCAGCCCACCCTTCCAAAAGGCCCAAGTCTCTCTGTAGACTTTGAAAATCTACCTCACTATCAACTACTCCACCTATCTTAGTATCATCTGCATATTTACTAATCCAATTTGCCACACCATCATCCAGATCATTAATGTAAATGACAAACAACAGTGGACCCAACACAGATCCTTGGGGCACTCCACTAGACACTGGCCTCCAACCTGACATACAATTGTCAACCGTTACCCTCTGGTATCTCCCATTCAGCCATTGTTGAATCCATCTTGCAACCTCACTATTAATACCCAACGATTTAACCTTCTTAATCAACCTTCCATGTGGAACCTTGTCAAATGCCTTACTGAAGTCCATATAGACAACATCCACAGCCTTGCCCTTATCAATTTCCCTGGTAACCTCTTCAAAAAATTCAAGAAGATTAGTCAAACATGACCTTCCAGGCACAAATCCATGTTGACTGTTTCTAATCAGGCCTTGATTATCCAAATAATTATATATATTGTCCCTAAGTATCTTTTCCATTAATTTTCCCACCACAGACGTCAAACTAATAGGTCTATAATTGCTAGGTTTACTTTTAGTCAACACCATGCCTGGAATATCCACGAGCATGGTTGATTGATCAAAGTGGTTCGGCTCCACACAAATGGCAGGAGATAAGCACCTTCATTATCATCAGCACCTTAAATCAGATTGAATCATTTTAAATCTTTTTTGGATCTCCATTACATAACCAAGTCTATTTTTATGTAATTATCATCTTTCATGCATTGTTCATGATTTAATTTGACTGGAAGCAAAATAAAATTTGATTAAGGGGAAAAAAAATCAGGAATGGTTCAAAACAAAGCCATCTTTTCCACCAGAAAAAGCAATTTTACTTCAACATTGTCTCGTTACTTGAGACCCATTTAATGTCTCCCAATAAGTATAGCATCTGCATACAGACTTCAGAATATAGGTTAAGAATGTACAACTGACAGGCAATATGATAGAACAATGTTTTTGTCTACACGATTATATGAAAGAGATTCAAATCTTTTTTTTCGTTGTAGATGCGGGTATTCAATGGGGCAGAATCAGCTGTGCATTAGAATAGCATAAAATATTTTACTGCCTCAAACGGTACAGAAGGGGCCAGTGCAGTGGTAAAAGTACATGTGTAATCAATGTTGTATTGTTAGAAACACATCAACTAATCTACACTCAGCGATGTGGTAATTATTCAAACATCAATGTTATTGATGTTGATTGAGATATAAATATTGGCTAGGGTTCAAACAAAATCTTCCCAACTCTTCATTAAAATAGTGGCAACCAGCACACTGAGATTTGCACATTGACCAGAGTTTGTAGGAAGTCTTTTATAGAGACACAAGGAACTGCAGATGTTGGAATTAAGGGAAAAAAAATCACAAGTGTTGGAAGAACTCAGTGGGTCAGACAGCATCCCTGGTGAACATGGATAGGTGTTGTCGGGACCCTTGTTCAGACTGATTCAGTCTGCCGAGTTACTCCAGCACGTTGTGTCATTTTACCTTCAAAACTAGGACCCGATGTCACTGGACTGCACCAGCGAGCTCATCTTCACTAGCTGCTGACTGGTGTGGTTGAGGTGGCTGTTATTGTGGCTCATGTTGTAGCCCCTGGCCGACAGCTCTTTCTTCAAGCCGCTATCACCAACAGGACACGTTCAGTCACTATGGGGCTCCCTTCCCTCTCCCCAGCTACCCCATCTTCCCATCAGACGTCGCTTTATCGGCTCCCAAGATGGAGTATGTCGGCATGTCATGGAGAAGGAGGGGGCGGCAGTGATGGGGTGGGTGGGGAAAGAGGCCAAGTGGACAAAGTGACAGGAAAAGGAAGAGGTGGCAGAGGATGGGGGGGGGGGGGGGAGAAAGGGGGTGACAAGGCAGAGTTGATAAAGCGACTGGTGAGAGGGGAGGGAGCCCCACGTTGACAGAGTGTCTTGTCGTTGGCAACAGCCTGAAGAAAATGCTGTCCCCATGGCCTTCACCATGAACAGCAACAACAGCCATATCAACCACACCATGCTGTGAGTGAAGAAGGGATCGCTGGTGCACCTTGTGAGTCAGGGGAGGCGTTGGATGTCGGGGCTGGGTAGGCGGTGTGAGCCAGGGTAGTATGGGCAGGTCCGTCTGCAATAACCTAAACCCGTTATAAAGGGGTCCCTTAAAATGACTGTTTACTGTATATGGATGGGACAGCTTTAGAGGGATGAGGACCAGGAAAAGGCAAATGGGGCTAACTCAGATGTGCAACTTGGTCGGCATGGATGAACAAAGAACATAGAACAGCACAATAACAAGCCCTTCGGTTGACAATGTTTGTGTTGAACATGATGCCACACCCAACTCTCATCTGCCTGCAAACAATCCACATCCCTCAATTCCTTGCATATCCTAGTGCCCATACAAAAATCTCTTAAATGTCACTATCATATCAGTCCCAACCACCATCCCTGGCACTGCGTTCCAAGCACTCACCAACCTCTAAAAAAAATTGTCCGACATATCTCCTTTAAACTTTGCCCCTCTCTCCTTACACCTACGCCAACTAACATTTGATTTTTCCATTCCAAGTAAAAGGTTCTGACTGTCTACCCCATCAACATCTCTCATAAACGTTATATACTTCTATCAGGTTTCCCCGCAACACCCAGCATTCCAGAGAAAACAATCCGTCTGTCCAACCTCTCCCTGCAGCTAATACCCCCTAACTCAAGCATCATTCATGCATCATTGTCAGAGTGAGGCCCAGTGCAAATTGGAGGAACAGCACCTCATATTTCGCTTGGGCAGTTTACCCCCCAGAGGTTTGAACATTGACTTCTCCCACTTCAGGTAGTCCTTGCTTCCCCACTCTATCTCCTCCCCCTTCCCAGTTCTCCTACTAATCTTCCTGTCTCCGACTACATCCTATCTTTGTCCCACCCCCTCCCCTGACTACAGTCTGAAGAAGGGTCTCGACCCGAAACGTCACCCATTCCTTCTCTCCTGAGATGCTGCCTGACCCGCTGATTTACTCCAGCATTTTGTGTCTACCTTGATTTAAACCAGCATCAGCAGTTTTTTATTCCTACACATCATTCAGGTTAAGTTCTTCTGCATCCTTTCCAAAGCCTCTACATCGTTCCTGTAATGAGGCAGCCAGAATACACCCTGACGAGTTTAGCCAGAGCCTGGTTCCATGCTATACAGCTCTATGACTGACTCCTTGCCTGTTGAATGTCCTCTTTCCTCATATTAGCCAAGCAGACCTTAGATTGATTGAAAATCATTTATGTAGGACCTAATTTGTAGGAAGGAATGGCAGATGCTGGGTTAGACAGAAGATAGACACAAATTGCTGGGGTAAAACAGCAGGGCAGGTATCATCTCTGGAGAGAAGCAATAGGTGATGTTTTGGGTTGAGACCCTTCTTCAGTATTAAATTCCTCTTCAAATCAAACTCTACAATGTGTTCGAGAGAAACAAAAAACACGAGGAATAAACTATTTGCAGATTTCATACTTGAAAGGACACAATGAGGCTTTGCAAGGTGTGGCACAGGTGATATTCACTGTTAAACATTGACAACATGATGAAAACTCTTTACTGACACAACAGATTAAACTATTCCAATGACAGATGAGCAATGTGATTGAAGATAAAGGATTCTGACCTGTAGCTTTCCCCTCACTGTCTGAAGTTTAATACACCGTACCGCACTGCTGTGCGCCTTTGAAGATTTTACAGGAAATTCCATTTTTCTGAAGTCGTATAGGCTGACCCTTCCCTGAGAGGATCCAATCAACAGTGTGGTCCCATCTGCCAGCAGCTCAACTGCAGTTAGTGGAGATCCTGCTCGAATGCTGCACAATATCCTGTAAAAATCACACATTTTAATGGGGATAAAACAAATACTAGCAACAATATGGGCATGGATTGCAATGAGAAGTGAACAGTTTAAAAACTGAAATAGTACATGGCAAGTTCATGAAAATGTTGATACTGATCTTTTTATAAGAGCAAATTTATCAGTCAGGTCTTGATGTTGGAACTTGCAGAATCTCAATGAAGATTCTCCACTAAATTTTGCCCGGAAACACAATTCTGCATTCATGTCTCTCAGAACTAGAGACTTTAAAGACACGGAGTTGCAAGGGAAAATGGGTTACTGACAACTCGAGCAAGTTGCCAGAATCCTGGGACATCCATGCATCATGAGAGAAAGTCTTTGCCTACATTAGGAATGCTGAAAGTTGTTTGAATAACAATCAACATTTGAATAACAATCAACATTTGATTAAAGACAAACAGAATGGTGCCCAACCCAGGCAACTTTCTGTGTGCTAGCGATAGAAGCAGATCTACAATCACATATTACTATCGCTCCACACTGTACACCTACAGCAATATTTCTTACTTAAACTATAATATTCCCGTATGTACCTGCGTACTGCAAATGGCTCGATTGTAATCATGTATTGTTATTCTGCTGACTGGTTAGCACGCAACAAAAGCTTTTCACTGTACCTCAGTACACGTGATAATAAACTAAACTGGAATAGAAGGAAGGGTAGGAGATGAATTTGAAACAGCAATGTGTATCCTATCCTCGCTCTCCTTAACTTAACCACATTCTTCCAATAACAAGGCCACATTCCAATCCAAAGAGTCATCGTTACCATGAACGCTACCAGGATGCATTCCATTTCCAAATCCACACTGAATTTTATACAACTACATTTGATTCAAGTTAGAATTTAAATCAATTTTATTCCCTTTTCAGTTTTTGATAACTAAGGTTCTAAGAATCACGAAGCTAAAAGGAGCAAATTAGATCAATCAAATCAGGCAGGCATGGTGGCACAGTGGTAGAGTTGTTGTCTCACAGCACCAGAGACCCAGGTTCAATCCAGACCACGGGTGCTCTCTGTATGGAGTTTATACATTCTCCACTGACCTGCGTTGGTTTTGTCCGGGTGCTCTGGTTCCTTCCACATTTCAAAGTTGTGCAAGTTTGTAGGCTAATTGGATTGATATAATTGTAAATTGCCCCTAATATGTGTAGGATTGTTAGTGTGTGGGGTTCGCTGGTCAGTGTGGACTCCATGGGCAAAAGGGCGTTTCTATACTGTATCGCTAAACTAAAAACAAACCACCACAAAGTCTTCAAAAGATGATACAGCCCACATGTTGCCTCTGAGACTCAGTGCACAACACATTTGATTATCAGAGATGTCGGCACTCAATGAAGTTCAGACCAGGAGTTGCCGAAAACTCGTAAAAGTTGCCACCCCACCGTTGTTTTCAGTTGCGTTCTCTTACATTGCTTTATTTAGGAACTCCCAGACTGATTTTGATGCACTTTAAATAAATTTTTAAAATATATAACAAGCTAATGGTTTGATATATGTAATTGAAAGGGCAAATACAGATTTATTGCTGTAAAATTAAAACTTACGATTTGCTACGAGTATCAATGGTGGAGATTCGTTTATCAAGACCAACGGTGACAAGTAAAGATTCGATCACAGGCGAGAAACAGAGTGCTCTCGCAGGGGCTTTGTGAATACCCTTAAAGCTGTGTTGCATCCGCAGAGAGTTCAGATCCCATAATACAACTGTGCCATCATCTCCAACACTTCCCAACTGCGATGCTTGGAGGCAAGAAATCTGCAGGTCACGGAGAGGCTAAAATAAAGAAGCAATATATAAATGAATCTCATCTTCATTATACAGACTAGATGTCAAGATCAACCACAACTTATTTGGCCCATCTCATTTATGGCAACTAAACATAGCACAAAAAGTAAGGAAATTTGTGTTTGGTAGATTATTTCTTTGTTGTAACAATGCTTCTTGGCAATAAATCTTATACCGTTGGAAAGCCTGTTTATTTCCCTTTTAAATGGTGCCACATTTGTAAGGAACAAATATCTACGGGTTATCTTAGCAAGATTTATTTTTCCTCCAACCTTAGAGTGATCAAACGACCTGTCGCTATCAACGTCTAAAAAAAGTATGCATTTACTGCACAGGCCTGAGAAATTAGATTATAATTAAGTTGATGGAGAAACTTAGTGTCTCACAGCACCAGAGACCACATTCAATCCTGACCTCAGCTGCCATCTATGTGGAGTATACATGTTCTCCATGACCACATGGGTTTCTGCCGGGTGCTCTGATTTCCACCCACATCACAAAGACGCGAGTGTATGTAGGTTAATTGA
Organism: Rhinoraja longicauda; assembly: GCF_053455715.1. NCBI lineage: Eukaryota > Metazoa > Chordata > Chondrichthyes > Rajiformes > Arhynchobatidae > Rhinoraja > Rhinoraja longicauda. Next base: position 30,117,863 of record NC_135969.1, on the reverse strand, counting down.
CCTCTAAATTGCCCATATCAGGAGAGGTTGAGAAAGTGGGACAATATAGAACAAGTGTGAATAGGTGATTAATGTCTGTTGTGGACTTGTTGGGCTGAAGGGCCTGTTTCCATGCTGTATCTCTAAACTAAACATTCTGCCCGAGTAAGCAAAGAATGTGTAATACAGTCTATGTCCACTTGAAACCGGCAATGTCTGGTGATCCACTGTAGATCCTCATGAAAATCCAGAGAATTACATTTTACTGGTTAAACTCATGGTGGAGGGTGCAAAATGAATTTTCAAATACATATACATGAACATATATGACTGTGCATCCCAAAAGTTGCCTGTGACCTATTTTCCCTCTCTCACCACTATCCGTCAGAAGAAGGGCTCCGATCTGAAATGTGACCTGTTCATGTTCTCCCGAGATGTTGCCTGACCCGCTCAGTTACTCCAGCACTGTCTTTTTTTTAATTTTTAAATCAGCACATGCAGTTTCTTGTGTCTTATCTCTGCTTGGTAGCACGCATGATTCAGACATGAAGTTATTGCTTCAAGTCCCAATCAAGAAATTGGAATGCAAAATCATCTCAGCCCATATTCCAATGGAGTAGAAAGTTTCAGATAAGATGGCAAAGAGAGAGCTGTCTGCTCTTTTAGGTGGAGTAAAATATCCTAAGACACTGTTAGAAAAGCAATGACCTGGGCAATCCACATCACCATGAACAGTTTCTGATGATTATCAATCATATGGTCATTAGTGTGTGCTTCCAATGTACAAACTGGCTGTCACATTTACCACATCACAACTTCAGATTCAGTTTAATGACATTTGGTACTTTGGGACATTCTGAAAGAAATGAGATAATTATGGAAAAACTACTTTCCTGCTAGTTCAGTATTTTCATCTCACCTTTTACCTAGAAAATGTCAAGTCTTCACTGCTGAAGAACTTTTTTTCCCTCCTACTTCCTTGTGACAGAGAATAACGAATAGACTGATGAGAAAACCCTGATTCCAAATCACAGATAATGTTTTGTCGTCTGAACCTCTGTGGGCAATTTTTATTATAATCACCATCACTGTATTTCAGCATTTTTTTAAAAATCTAGTTTTCTTGACTTTTTGCTCCACCGCTTTCCTGAGGCAATGATTCACACAGGCCACGACTCAACAAATCATCAGCGGCTCTCCACCATCTCATTCAAGCAGCTAATTTTCATCCATGAGCTTGGACAGCAGGTGTCAGCTGACTACTCAACCGATAGAGTGAAGGGGTGTTAAACCACAGACAGAAATAGACTTGGGTAATGAAAGTTCACAATCACAGACCAAGAGTTTTCAGTGAGAATAACTGCAAGCACTGCACCCACAGGCAATTCTTTCTCCCCCAACCTTACCTGGCACACAAAACCTTATGAATTCATGGGTCACTTATTGGCAATGAATGAGACATTGAAGACAACTTCACAAGACCCCAAACATCTATAATAACAAATAAACAACCTGCAATCCCACCAAGAGTAGGACAAACATGTCCCACAAAAATGGCCTCAAAATTGAAAACAAAAATTATATTTCATCTCGTTCTTCGTGTCAATTGAATAAATTATATCCACATTCTCTTTTTTGTTCAAAAGTTAGATATGCAAGCTCTCAAGAGAGCAAATGCAAAACAAATTTTAAGAGCACGCATCATTTTAAAATGATTCTCAACTTGTTCTGCCATACTGCGCGTAAATAAAAATAAACTGCCCACAGCACAGGATTAGGTGAAAATACACCGTGAGATGTGAACAAGAATCCATTTCATGGCATCAACAGTTAGAAAGAACAAATTTGAATTTGGCTACACTGGATTAATGAATTTGATTGATACAATCTGATATAAGGTACAGATCTATTAGTAACACATTATGCTTCTCCATCTAGGTTATCATCCTTTAACTTCCCCTTGAACCCATTTGATCAGAAGATCCCTACAACTGATTCCCATGGCAACTCTTGCCTCCTTATATTCATAGATATTGAATTTGTCCTCTCAATACCTCCTGCTGCCTTCTCTACAAATAGACTAACCTTTCTCTCTCTCCCTCCCCACCCTCCCCCCCACCCATCTCTTTCCAGTTCTGACAAAGGGTCTTCTTAACTCCGTTTCTCATCCCACAGATTATGTGTGACCTGCTGAGTGTTTGAACCATTTTAATCACAAATCTAACTTGGCCTGACTAACTCATGCAGAGAATGTGAAGATTATAGCTTCCTTGATTAAAACATCTCTAACTTCATAACATTCATGTTACTTCACGGAACTAACCAACTGCAGCAGAAGATAAACTGCTTTGGTGAAGCATTAGCAAGTGCCGTGAGTTCAATAAACAAAATGTAAACCACATCCATTGCAAGTGTCACAGCTCCTTCTTGCGGTCACTATGCACACTTTACCTGCTGATCACGACAACAAAGCTTTGCGGCAGCCTCATCAGCATGCATGCTGTGAAGAACAATCTCACCACTCCGAGACCCGGAGAGAATCCAATGGTCATCAGAATCATTGGTGAGACAAGTCACAAAATCCTTGTGACCCTGAACAGAAAAGAAATAAAGCATCCAGCAATTCATTGTCATTGCAGCGTGATTAGATTATGTGCATTAATTCTCAATACAAAAACTAATGCTTATTGCCCCCATTTCATTACCTCCAATTGCCCCATAGAAGAACTCATTTACCCAACTATGAATAATAATTTGAGTGAAAGATGCAGCCATTTTAACTAACAGTTGGATATTTAGCATATGTTCGTAGCTCCCTACACAGAAAACACCGGCTTTATGGAGGATAAAGAGGAAAGGCGGAATAAAAGCAGACATAATTGTGGAGCAAATGGTTAAAGAGAAATAAAATAATCACCACCAGATTTTAATTACTCTCATCCAAATTCAGGACCACCTCTAACATTCAAAAACTTTTGGGTGGTTTTAAATATAGGAACAGAAAGGCCTGGAAGCTGGCTTTAGATTCACTCATTCATCTTGTCTCCCGTATTGACCAAAGGACCTTAAAATACCCAACAACTGTTCAGAACTTTTTCAGATCCATCTGTTTACTTTGAGCCCTTCTTAATTTACTCTGAGGCCTAGGGTATTATGCCCTATTATATTTAAGGGTCAGACATCTCCTTCATACCACCGTTAGTTATTTAAGGCATGCAAAAAAAGACATTTAGTTTCAATGGATTTTATTTTACTGATTACGTTATGCGCAAAATTAATAGGAATGGCCTGCTACAAAAGCATAATAGCTCAAGAACATTGCAATAAGTAATGGGTGTGTGCTGTGTGATTTAAGTGATTTTGGAAGAGTGGTATGGAGAGGACATATCCTATTCCATATGCCAGCAATACCAAATATGATGATATTTAACCCTACATTCCTCCATGAATGGATAGCAAACAAAAAAAAATTGCAATTCCAAACTGCACTCTTGAATACACAAAGTTCCCCAGGTATCTTACCTTGTAAGATTTCTGCAGTTTGTTGGTTTTTAAGTTCCATGTATTGACAGCACAATCTGTTCCTCCACTTATAATCAAATTTGAAGTAGAATTCAGCGAGACACACGTCTGTCCACACTTCACAAGATAAAGCATAGATTTAACTGTTGGAGGTCATTGTTAACATTTGTGTATCTAATTATTTGCTAGTTTAGGTCTTTCAAAAGAAACTGTAGTCATGTAGAACCCCCTACACAATTATTTGTCCTTCCCGTTTAGCCGTGTATTTCCAGTATGGTCACTCCAACCCCCTCCCCACGACTACCCCTATCAAGGAGCAGGAATTTCCCTCTGCTGCATGAGAAATGCGATATCAGAGTTAGCATTGAAGCAGATAGTAGATCAACACCAAACATAGAAAAGTGAAGGGAGTAAAAATGAAATGAAGCAAAATGGGTACAGAGGTATGTGTAGGAAGGAACTGCAGATGCTGGTTTAAAACTGAAGAATATAAACAAAAAGCTGGAATAACTCAGCGGGACAGGCAGCATCTCTGGTGAGAAGGAATGGGTGACGTCTCGGGTCGAGACTTCTTCAGACCTTCCTTCTGAAGAAGGGTCTCAACCCGAAACGTCACCCATTCCTCCTCTCCAGAGATGCTGCCTGTCCCGTTCGAGTTACTCCAGCTTTTTGTGCCTACCTTGCGTATGGAGGTACTTGTGATTGTGATGATGATCATCATGGAGGTTAAACATACACAAGCTGATTGATGGGAGTTGATTTTCTCTTCTGTTTCATTCAAGACATTTAACTCAAGACTTCAGGGAATAATATTCTTCCTGCGTACGTATTAAACGCATGCCGACAGAGCATGCTGAGGATTTGTGTGACAGAAAATAAGAAAATAGCAATAACTTCCTTAAAAATGTTAATTTTCTTCCAAACATTGATAACTGTAATGAGAACTGTTTTGAAGAAGAATTTCAGTTTTTCTGAAATGAAGAGTGTGTGTTCGGCGTAGAAGTGAATTCGAGAAGAAACAAGAAAAAACCTTCGGATATTAAGGTATGCAATAAAATCGGTCTATTTTGTCAGGTATTTAAGTATCTCGTTAAGCTGGAAAGACTGTAAAAAAGATTCATGAGAACTGTGCATGGATCGGAGGGCTTGTGTTGCAAGGAGAGGTTGGAACAGTTGTCCTTATCATATCATATCATATATATACAGCCGGAAACAGGCCTTTTCGGCCCACCAATTCCGTGCCGCCCAGCGATCCCTGTACATTAACACTATCCTACACCCACTAGGGACAATTTTTACATTTACCCAGCCAATTAACCTACATACCTGTACGTCTTTGGAGTGTGGGAGGAAACCGAAGATCTCGGAGAAAACCCACGCAGGTCACAGGGAGAACGTACAAACTCCTTACAGTGCAGCACCCGTAGTCAGGATCGAACCTGAGTCTCCGGCGCTGCATTCGCTGTAAAGCAGCAACTCTACCGCTGCGCTACCGTGCCGTCCTTGGAACATAGGAAGTTAATGAGTGACTTTATAAAAGGTATAATTATGGGAGGGGCATAAGTAGGATGGATGGTCTTTTCCCAGGATAGGAGAATTCAAAACTAGAGGGCACAGATTAAAGTGAAAGGAAAAGATTTAAAAGGTGCCCATGCAGTATCATTTTTCACACAGAGGATGGTGGGTAAATAGAACAAGCTGCCAGAGGAAGCTGTTGAGGTGGGTACAATTATAATATTTTAAATACATTCAGACATGTGCATGGATAGAAAAGATTGAGGCCAATATGCAAATACAGGAACATTGGACTCGTTCATATAGCCCCAAGTTGGGCCAACCCATCTGTTTTTGTGCTGTATAACCCACTGAATCAACAATTCCTAGGAATCAGAAAATTAGATGAAAAACATAATGCCAATGTTAAAAAGTAAAAAGACTGGCAGGGTAATAAACCCAATATCCAATTTAATCAAAGACATTGAAAGACGCGAAAAGACACAAAAACAAAGGATAATTATATGCATGTAGAAGTATGGATTAGCAAGAGGTTAAGGCTGTGTAGAACAGAGGTCACATCTAATGACGACTTGGAAAGAATCATTTCGATGATGATAAATGAGCCAGCAATTAGATTTAAGCAGAGTTTTCATAAATGGGGAAGGAGTCAATCCAGAAATGTCAAGGTCAATAACTGAATATGAAGAGTTAGCAAATACAATGAGATGCCTGCAAAGGTGGGGGAAGAGTCAGAAATTAGGAACTTAAAACACATTTAAGAGGTGTTTTACACAAAATTTTACACCTTACTAGATAGGCGTGGACCCATTGGGTCCAATCTCACGGCAACCCTCCGTGCAAAACCCCCCCACCCCCACTCCATTCCCCCATTATCCCCCCTCCTCCCCCCCCACCCACTCCATCCCCCTTAACCCCCCCATTCCCCCTCCCCCCTCTATCCCCCCCTTGTTCCCCCCTCCCCCACTCCATGCCCCCTCAAACCCCCTTATCCCCTTCCTTCCCCACTCACCCTCTCCATGCCCCCTCAAACCCCCTTACCCCTCCCCCACTCCATGCCCCCTCAACTCCCCTTATTCCCCCCTCCTCCCCTCACCCAATCCATGCCCCCTCAAACCCCCTTATCCCCTTCCTTCCCCACTCACCCACTCCGTCCCCTCAAACCCCCTTATCCCCCCCTCCCCCACTCTATCCCCCCTCAACTCCCCTTATTCCCCCCTCCTCCCCCCTCACCCACTCCATCCCTCCTCAACCCCTCAAAACACCCCCTTGGCCAGGGGCGGGCGAGAGGAATGGGGAGAGGGAGCCACTCAGCCCGGCTCCGGGCGGGCAGCAGCAGGAGAGCTCTCCTCACCGCCCCGCCCCCCCCCCCCCCCCAATTGGCAACCACTCCCATCCCTTGGGCGGGTCCCACCCCCCTCTAAACTCCCAGCTGTGCATGTGCAGACCTTCTCCCATTGTGACGTCAAAAACGGAGGCAGGCGCGGCTGACGGGCAGGGAAGGTGAAAAACTGATTTATTAAAGTTTAAAAAGTGATTTTTTAATTTTAAAAAGTGAAATACTTTTAAAATATAACAAACATTTGAACCACAGGACAATGGTGAGTAAGGTGGCCCTAAAATTGTTGAACTATCACGTACCATTTTGGCTGTATTTTGAAAACAAATATAAGCACAAATACACAAGATGAAAGTTTTAGTAATATTTAGATAGATGAGTGCAAAGCAGATGACACAACCAAAGTGAGTTTTTTGTCATAAGCAGAAGTGCAGTGAGATTAAAATCTTGCTTGCAGGAGGATCACATACATCAATTAAGGCACCACACAAAAAAATGTGCATAAGTCACACAAATTCTACCAGATATTGAAAAGAAAAAGACATCAGTGCAAAACACAATTGGAAAACAAGTCCATAGTAGTGCAAAGGATGGTCTGTGGTATTGTTGAGGGGGGATTAGAGATGTGCAGGCCAACGAGAGTTCTGCAACATCCTCTCTCGATGCTTTCCCACTGTGATTCCTTCTGCTCTGTCCTTTATCATTGTTACTCTTTTGCATATCTTTCATCATTGTTCTTTATCTCTCTACAACATCATCTGTGTCTCGTTTCCCTTTTACCCAACGTCTGAAGAAGGGTCTCGACCCAAAATATCACCCATTCCTTCTCTCCAGAGATGCTACCTGTCCCGCTGAGTTACTGCAGCTTTTTGTGTCTATCTTTGGTTCAAGACCTTGCTGGTTGTAGATCATTAGCTGTTCCTGAATCTGAATAGTGGGGGAACTCAGGTACTGTAACTCCTGCCCAATGGCAGTAGCAAAAGAGAGATTTACCCAAATGGTGGAGATACTGGATGATAGATGCCTTCTTGAGGCAGTGCCTCACTAAATCCTTTTGATCATGGAGCGCTGTGCCCGTGATGGACCGGACCGAGTCCAGCACTCTCTGCAACCTCTTGCATTCCTGTGCATTGGAATTGCTGTACCAGGCCATAATGCAATCAATCAGGATACTTTCTGCAATCCATCTGTAGAAGCTAAATGGAATACCTGGTGACGGGCCAACTTTCCTAAAACTTCCAAGAAATTTGTTGTGCTGGCATGCCTTCTTCACAATTATAACCCAATGCAGCACCCAGGACAGTCATCGGAGATGCTAATGCCCAGGAATTTGAAGTGCTAACTCTTTCTACAGTTGACCCACCAATAAAAACTGGCACATGGTCTCCCGACTTCCTCTTTAGTCTCCAATAGGACGATATCCATCAAGAAGATCACGAGAATAACCACAAAGACTCGTTGAACAGGAAAGCAGATTTTGTTCTCAACAAGAGCGAGATATCTACTGAATTAAAAAGGTGAACAGAGACATGCCTCAGCAATCAGATAAATGTGGGATTTGAACTTTATCTCTCAATTGAGCAGGGTATGAAAAATCTGCCTTGGCCTGATCACAAGAACATGCAATTGATAGAAAGAGTTTCAAAATAAAACTTAAGCACAAAACAAAATTAATGTTTTTGCCTACTCAACGTTAATTATTTTTTTAAACTTCAACACAAATGTATACATGGGGACCACCGTGAGACAGAGATACTGCATGTTGAAAACATTGGTTGTCAACATAGTTGAAACTAGACAATTCTAGCCATCATACTGTTTAGGTGTTGACTGAAGATGAGAAGTCAGATCTTTGTGGGACGGGCCGACGCAATGGAAAAAGGGCAGGAATGGAAGCTATTGCTGGAGCTGTGCATGGTGGGTTTGAACAGAAAAGTGCAATACATCAAGACATCATCAGAGCTAGACAATGGAGAAGGCAGAGTGGGAAACCATATTGGATTGTCAGAGATTCAAAACAAAAAATAAGAGGAAAACCCCAGAATCACATATACAAATCCAATATCAAAATCATGGATTTGAAATGTAAAGCGCCAAAAATGAACCAACAAACTTAATTCAATTACCCAAAACAAAAAATCAGAGTGTAATTGATGGCCTTTGCAAAAGTCAGCAGACCAAAAACCCAGCCTTGAGACCAAATGAGGTATGTTTTACAAGAATTTGGACCAGGTCTGAGGATTTATCAATTTTAATCCTTCTCAATAGACAATAGGTGCAGGAGTAGGCCATTCGGCCTTTCGAGCCAGCACCATCATTCACTGTGATCATGGCTGATCATCCACAATCAGTACCCCGTTCCTGCCTTCTCCCCATATCCGTTGACTCCGCTATCTCTGTAAGAGCTCTACCTAACTCTCTCTTGAAAGTATCCAGAGAATCGGCCTCCACTGCATTCTGAGGCAGAGAATTCCACAGATTCACAACACTCTGGGTGAAAATGTTTTTCCTCATCTCCGTTCTAAATGGCATACCCTTTATTCTTAAACTGTGGCCCCTGGTTCTGGACTCCCCCAACATCGGGAACATGTTTTCTGCCTCTAGCGTGTCCAATCCCTTAATAATCTTACTTGTTTCAATAAGATCCCCTCTCATCCTTCTAAATTCCAGTGTATACAAGCCCTGCCGCTCCATTCTTTCAACATATGACAGTCCAGCCATCTCAGGAATTAACCTCATGAACCTGTGCTGCACTCCCTCAATAGCAAGAATGTCCTTCCTCAAATTTGGAAACCAAAACTGCACACAATACTCCAGGTGTGGTCTCACCGGGGCCCTGTACAACTGCAGAAGGACCTCTTTGCTCCCATACTCAACTCCTCTTGTTATGAAGGCTAAAGTGCCATTAGCTTTCTTCACTGCCTGCTGTACCAGCATGTTTACTTTCAGTGACTGATGTACAAGGGCACCCGGATCTCATTGTACTTCCCCTTTTCCTAACTTGACATGATTCAGATAATAATCTGCCTTCCTGTTCTTGCCACCAATAGACAATAGACAATAGACAATAGGTGCAGGAAGAGGCCATTCGGCCCTTCGAGCCAGCACCGCCATTCAATGTGATCATGGCTGATCATTCTCAATCAGTACCTCGTTCCTGCCTTCTCCCCAAGTTGGATAACCTCACATTTATCACATTAAGCTGCATCTGCCATGCATCTGCCCACTCACCCAACCTGCCCAAGTCACCCTGCATCCTCAAAGCATCCTCCTCACAGTTCACACTGCCACCCAGCTTTGTGTCATCTGCAAATTTGCTAATGTTACTTTTAATCCCTTCGTCTAAATCATTAATGTATATTGTAAATAGCTGCAGTCCCAGCACTGAGCCTTGCGGTACCCCACTTCCCATTCAAAGCATGGTATTAGTTCTTATCGTTCTGAACATATGCTGAAACCTTTTTGTATTCGCTTAAGGATACCGCCATCTTCAGACTGTTGGCGTGCAAAAGTTAAAGCGATTCTTCAAAAATAACAGTTACAAACTCCAAGATAACAATAATTATGAAAATAAACTAAGTTGGTTGAATAGTTGTTCAACCTTCCCTCACTTTTCATTTACATTTATATTTTCTGATTAACATACCCCATTTCACTTAATTTTATCCTCCCACTTCCCTCCAAACTCAATTTTTTTGCAAGCTACTTTGCAATCTGAATTAAATCTTTACAAAGTCAGTTTCTTAAACAAAAATCTAAAGACCTGCTTTCCAGCCACATCTCCAATTAGAATGCAGCCCCCACTGACTCCAAAAACTGAGATTAAAAGATAAGAACATTTATACCTGCCCTCGACCCAAACAGTGAAATAATTGGCATATTAATAAGTATTGATCTATTGAAAAAAGTGGTCACTGCACCTGTTCTGCCAAACTGCAGAGTTGCCCTGGCTTGTTGTTACAGGTGGACACGGAAATTTTATCACCTCCGTTGGAAGCACTGATGAGAGACTGATGTCTAATTAGTTAAAGAACATGAATTACCATGACAATTCAATTCAAACAATGATGTATGCATCAAGGATAGACAAAATAATGCATCTCATATTTTGTTGGAGAGGAAAGGAAAATCAAGCTGATTTCACTTTAGCATAATAGATTGGTGTTATAACTTGGCCTTTCTCCAACAAATTTGCTCAGTTTTCAAACAAGAAATGTTTCCAATTAGATTTCTTCTTTTAATGCAATGTTGAGAGGCACAATGTGCCAGAGGAACACATCAAATGGCACCCACAGCGTATTTTGAAAGGGACCATTCAGCACACATTATTTTCTAACCTAAAAACCATTAATGCTGCAGTCACGTTTATTTACAAACAAATAAAAAGCAAAACAGTAGTTTTTGATAGTTTAAGAACAAAAGTAGTAATGTAATCTTGTAAAAATGCTGAAAATACTCAGCAGATCAGGCAGTATCTTTGCAAAGAGAGACATCACTAATATTTCCTGTCAAAGTACCTTCAATTTTGAACCAAAACATTAATTCTGCTTCTTCTTACACCAATGCTTCCTGACCCATTGAGTGTTTCCTGTATTTTGTCTTACATTTCAAATTTCCAACAAGTGCAGATTTTTGTCGAGCTGTATTTGGTATATAAAGCAAAAAAAACAGAAAAGCATACCATACATCTCGTAAAATAACCAAATAACACATTGTGCATTATCACTTTGATGAAAATGTAGATGTACTGCATGGTCAATTTGCTTTAAAACCACATCCGACGAAAGTCATGAAAAAAATCACATGATGCAATGCTCTCTAGATAATGCATCCCATCTGAATTACAAGCTAACAAACTGCAGGAGGAACTCAGCAGGCCAGGCAGCATCAGTGGAGGGGATTGGACAGACAATGTTTCAGTTCAAGACCCATTTTTCAGTCCGAGTCATACTACACAGAAACAGGCCCTTCACCCTAACTCATCCATGCCGATCAAGGTTCCCCAACTAAGCTGGTCCCATGTCCTATATTTGGCCCTTATCCCTTTAAACCTTTCCTGTCTATGTACCTGTCCCAATGTCGTTAAATGCTATTTTACCTGCCTCGCCTACTTCCTCTACCAGCACATTCCATATATCCACTATCTTCTGTGTGAAAAGCTTAAGATCTGAAGATCAAGATCTGAATTCATCCGACTCACCCATCAGGCCTCTAGCATCGAAATAAATATCATTTAATCCAACCATCTTTTCTCACTCCTTGTCGTATTCCTGCCTACTCTGCTTTCTAAAACAGCTGTTATTGACTTCCTATAAGACTTCCAGCCTCCCAGCTGCCTCACTACCGCATTGGATCCCATCCTCCTGCCAATCTGGTTTAAACCTTCCCAAGAAGCACAAGCAAACCTGTCAGCCAGGATATCAGTCCCCCTCCAGTTTACGTGCAACCCATCCATCTTGTACAGGTCAGCTCTGCCCCAATGGTCCCAAGAGATCCCAATAATCCAGAAAACTTAATTCCTGCCCCCTGTACCAACTCCTCAGGAGGAAGAGGGAAGTTCTAACAAATAAATCCATCATACTTGTTAAAATTAGAGGCAAGCTCATTTTTGTGTGTCGCTCATTTGATAAGCAACCAAAAACATAACTGGTCCCGTTTCAGAATTAACCACTCTTGATTGTCTATATCATGCGACTCACAATCAACCCACTAGTTTCACCCACCCTTCTGCTGACTTTAATCTTTCATTACCTTTTTCCCCTCCAAAAATTGATTTTTGAATAATAATGATTAAAGTACAATCTACTTCATGTGATTGAAATTTATCAATCACCTGCCTGGCATTTTTCACAGACTGCATTAACATTGCAGTTCCTGGTTCCTGCACAGCTAAATGCAAGATATTAGGGCACAGTATCATTTTGTGTAGAAGGCAACACCAGTACCACCTCCTGGCCAAAGCAGTGTATTACAGCTATAAAATATGCACAACATGTGAATGCTCTGCAGATGCAGGTTACTTTTGGAGCTCAGTTTCGAAACAAATGGTAAGAGCTGCAGTTCTGAAAAGCAGCAGACATCACATTTCAAGTAAAAAGTTCTAGTGTGCACTTATCCACAAAAATTGAATCAACATTCCCCAAAGAACACAGATGCAAGGAACTGCAGTTGTTGGTTTATCAAAAAAGACAAAAAAGACAAAGCAACTGAGAAGGTCAGGCAACATCTCTGGAGAACACGGACAGGTGACTTTTGGGTCAGAACCGTCTTCCAAAGAACTATCAACTACCTTTATGTAGTTCAGGACAAATTAGAGTCTTAGCCATATACTAAAACTAATATAAAGAATCCCCATCCTAATGTGCTGGTGTTTTTTTTAATTAATTTTTAAAACGGGTCAAATAAATCATTATTGCTATACATGTAACCTCCAGCCCAACTGAAGCACATGAAGGTATCTTGTTTGCCTTCCTTATTTACATGGCACTTGACTTATTATTGTCTAGTCTAAGCCAAGAGACATTTTGATTCGCTACAAAATAGAGCAGTTACATGAATATGTAATAAAGAAATGGATCTGCTCCGCCATATCCAAGGCTTCTCCAAGGACCTGGATTGATGGTCAACAGCTGCAGTCAGCTTTCACACAAGTGCTGAAGTGACTGAATTACTCAACTGTGAAAGACAACAATGCAGCTCATTTATAATCAAATGCCCTGCGGTTCCATTCGTTCACAGCAGAATGCTCAAGGCCATTCCAAAATGTCCATCATAACTATCCAAGAGAAAGAATCAAATGTTACATTCCAAAAAACGAGTGTCATGCAATTTTTCTTGAGCTAGTTTACGAAAACATTCTGGAGCAGCACCCATTGAACTGGCCTTCGGATAAAATAATTGCCTTTGGAGCTTGCACTTTAGTAGTACTTATTTGCATGCATTGAGAGAGGCCCAATATGTAAGATGAGGGTGTTTTAAAGCAATAACATATGTTTTTAAAAGCCATTTAAGGGTAGATAGGCAAATGGCCAAAGGTTTAAAGATGTGGACGGACAAGGACAAGGACACAGACACGCGCGAGAGAGCTGAGAACGCGCTGCCAGGAGTGACGGAAGCAGATACAATAGTAATATTTTAGAGACTTTTGGAAGGGAACATGGATATGCAGGCAGAGATTATTTTAACCTGCCATCACATTCGACATGGCCAACATGGTCCAGGGAGCCTGTTCCTGTGCTGCACTGTTCAATGGTTGACTTGTGGAACTGAAATTGGGTTCTTTATCAAATTAAAGTAGAAATACCCAAATGCATGGGTGGATGGCACATTACACAACTGTTATAGGCAATGGGATTAAGCCAAAACTTTCAAAATGGCCCTGAAAGCAATTATTTTACCCAAAGTGGGAACTATTTTTGCTTTAAAACTAAATTTTAAACTGAATACTTTGTCCAAACTGCAACCCCAGCATAAACTGCAATATGGCAGTTTTGTGTCTCATCACTGTACATACATGACTTAAGATTTTAAAATCCATTCTCAATAGCATGTTGACACAAGAATTGAAGGATATTGTTAGCACTCCAGCAAAGGGAAGACACTTCATAACCAGGTTCATGAGGGTTGAAGTCAAACTCTGGCGAGAAGAGCAGCAAATTCCAGACCTGGATGCAATCGCCTGCTGACACTAATTTAATCGTCTCCTGCATAATCCTGTGTAAACATTGCAAATTTATTAAACCGATCTTTAAAAGCAATGCATTTTAAACATTTCTCGACGTTTTCAACATCCAGCTGCAGAACACAATGTAGTATCCAGAAAGTATACGACTTATCTTAATTTATTTATTGCAGAATACATGTTTTAATGCAAATTTTAGTGAACGCACACAATTAGACTGAATACCACTCAGTTCATTTTAAAGATTATAGCTGATCTGATCACAATCTCAATTCACCATTTTCATCTATCCATGGTAACTTTTCTCCTCGTGGTTGTCAAGCATTTATCCACATTTGCTTTAAATATTTTCAAAGACTCTGCTTTCATAATCCCTTAAGGGAAACACGTCCAAAGATTCTTAACTGTTTGAAAAAGTGCACCGTTTTAGTCAGAGATCTTAGTTTAGTTTAGTTTAGTTTAGACATACCGGACCTTCAGTCCACAAGTCCGCAGTGACCAGCAATCCCTGCACACTAACACTGTCCTACACACACTTGGAAATTTTTTACAAAAGCCAATTAACCAACAAACCTGTTCATCTTTGTAGTGTGGGAGGAAACCGGAGCACCCGGAGAAAACCCATGCAGGAGAACTATAAATTATATTTGTTAGTGAAGGCTATGGGAGCACATTAACTAACTGGGCTTAAGGCTGCAGATCAACAACCATAAACTGACAATCTGCCAGAGAGACCTATGGAGCCAACAGGCTGATTGCTCTTGCTACAATTGCTTGCTTCTTGTATATCTTAGAAGTGGTGATGTGGATGTTCAGGAAGGGAGGAGGAAGGTTAAGAGAGAAAAGGGGGAGAGAAAGAGAGAGGGGGAGAGAAGGGGTGGAGGGCAATGGTGAAAAATCACCAAGGCTTTCAATCCTCAACAGAACTGAAAGTGATGCAGAATCAAATTTGGCACCCTTTCATAATTTTTAAAAAAAACAAAGGGCATTTTCAAATTCAGGAAAAATGAACAGTGCACTATAGTATATCTGGATAAATGGAGGGAGAAGAATACAAGAGGTTTGGAGAAAAACACAATCACAAATCCATCAACTCTTACAGCTTTCTTGAATTTGCTTTCTCCCATCCAATTTCTGCGAGGTCTCCATTACATTCTTCCAGTTCTGGTTGCATCATATCCCAACAACACCAACCTCCACCCCAATGCCTTTTGTGTGCATTAATTTTTTCCTTAACCATGGTTAATGGGGCTTTCAACTGTGTCTGTTCCATTTCCTGAACTGCCAGTTGTTGCCTTCTCACACTCAAAAACATTGTTGGTCCTCACCTTCCACTGCTCTAACATTCACAATCATCCTCTTTGTTCTGTAAAACGTTGTCAAACTTTTCCAAATTCTGAAGAAAGATCACTAAATCACTCTCTCTTCGTAGATGTGGCCTTGTCCATTGAGTATTTTCATCATTTTCTGTTTTTAATTTTGTGATTACTGTTTGTTGAAAATCGTATGGTTTCCCAAAACTCTCTTCAGAGTCTGCGGTTGCCTGCTTAGTCTTCTGAGGACTTGTATCTCATCATCAAAAGTTATGGGGCGAAGGCAGGAGAACGGGGTTAGGAGGGAGAGGCACAATTCTACTCCTATCTCTTATGACCTTATGAAAAAACCTGCAAGTGAGGTTGGATCATTTCTTCCTTTTCATGTATGAGAAATTTATGCCAACGTGCATATTTAGTGATTTGCATATTACAATTATTTTCCTATTAATACATCATGTGGAAACACCAAAGCTATGACCTTAGTACCTTCTACCAACTTCCTTTCCCAGCCTCCAACTCAAATCCTTTCTCTGCCAATTATCTAAAATGGAACCACGGCTACTCCTGTCACTTATTACTTTAGATCACCTGGCATCTCATCTCCAAGTTTTCTCAGTTCGGATGAACATCCCACAGATGTGGCCCGTCCTAAATACTTAACAGCATTTCTAGTTTTTCAGGTTTCCAGCATCTGCAGCTATCTTTCAGAGTTTGCACTGTTCATTTTTCATCACTTGGCTTTCATTATGTCATTTGTTGGAGTCCAGGAATCTTCTTTAAAATAGTGTTGTCAAGTTACTTATATGTTGAAAGACTGGAGCGACTAGGCTTGTATACACTGGAATTTAGAAGGATGTGAGGAGATCTTAGAGGCAGGAAACATGTTCCCAATGTTGGGGGAGTCCAGAACAAGGGGCCACAGTTTAAGAATAAGGAGTAGGCCATTTAGAACTGAGATGAGGAAAAACTTTTTCAGTCAGAGAGTTGTGAATCTGTGGAATTCTCTGCCTTAGAAGGCAGTGGAGGCCAATTCTCTGAATGCATTCAAGAGAGAACTAGATAGAGCTCTTAAGGATAGCAGTCAGGGGGTATGGGGAGAAGGCAGGAACGTGGCACTGATTGAGAATGATCAGCCATGATCACATTGAATGGTGGTGCTGGCTCGAAGGGCCTAATGGCCTCCTCCTGCACCAAATGTCTATTGTCTATTTCTGTAACCCAGTTTTATACTTAAGCAAATATAGGGCCATTTTTTTTTTTAACAGTACTAACTCTATTTTAACATTATAAATTCAACATCAGTATGTAGGTTGGTTAATAATTTTGTGGTATGTGGTTTTGTATTTAGCAGCATCAACTATGCCATTAAGAATAGTTAAACTACGCCAGTAAGAATACTATGAATGCAGGATTGTAGTGGAGCCAGATACAAGAGTGTGTTTAAGGGACCCTTTGATAAAGCACATGGATCTGCAGTGAATGGGGGGATATGGGCCATGTGTCGGGTTGCCAACTGTCCCGTATTAGCCAGGATATAGGGCTAAATTGGTATGGGGCTAAATTATCCCATATATGGGGCTAAATTGGTTTGTCCCGTATTCGGCCTGGGCCGGACAGTATAGGCCCGGAGGCCCAGGCGCTGCCTGACGGAGGTTTTGTAGCAACCCGCCTCCCAGCCCGGGCGGCCATCATTGGTGGAGCGGGAGCACGTGGCCGATGGCTGGGTGACGTCACCCTTTGTCCCTTATTTGGGAGTGAAAAAGTTGGCAACCCTGGCCATGTGCAGACAGATGAGATGAATTAATCTTGGCATCATATATATATATATATATATATATATACACAGCCGGAAACCATCATGTTCGGCGCAGACATTGCAGTTCCTGTTTCTACTGTTCCATGTCCTATCTCCCAACACTCAAAAACTCTTAATTCCACAAAATATACAACAGGCAAAAGACACATTTCCCTCTGTTAGTTGCCATTGTAACAAAATCCTTCACCGCCATGTTGTTTGTTAAATGGGGTATTAAAACTCCCACCAGTTACTGTTTATTCCTTGTCGGTGTGCAGCAAATTGCAGTTCCATTAACTCCGGCCACCGCCGAAAACAACCGCACGCTCTCTATATTAACCCAAAACTGATTCAAATTAACCTTGCTCTTTATTCCCGCACAAAGTTGTTGATCAACATGGGTGTATTTTGAAAGCCTTAAGAAATGCCTCTCACCAAAGCAGTTCCAACAAAAGGAAAATAACAAAATACAAAAAATATATACATTGTACAAGTTATTAAGTCAGACGCAAAGTGCTGGAGTAACTCAGTGCACCGGGACCAACGACACCCATTCCTTCTCTCCAGAGATGCTGCCTGACCCGCTGAGTTACTCCAGCACTTTGTGTCGACCTTTGGTATAAACCTTTGTTTGTTTCTACATTATTAACACCAATAATATGCACATCAATAAGGAGAGGTTTACTTTTTTAGAATAATACTGGAAAAATTTGTAATACAAGGGGGGAAAAAAGGTTTCCCAAAAAGATGTGAGGGAACAACCTACTGTGGATTTGGAAGGGGTGGGGTCGTCGCCGCCGCTTCTTCTGAACCAAGCGCCGGTCGCCCAGCAGTGACACGTCCAAACAGTGGCTGGACTGACTGACCGCTCCCTGCGGGGTAGGACAACAAGACGCCAACGAAGCGCGCACTCGCCCCCCTCAATTACAATGGCAACTCACTGCCTCCCACCTCGCCTCAAGCCTTTTAGAATAAACGACGGGGTACGTTAATCAATGAAATGGAGCAGGGTTCACTTATCTAGTCATTGGGAGATGGAGACGCTTTCGTTTGGCCCAAGTGGGCCAGGAAGAGACATTGGGACTTGTTGGTGGGATTTCCAAAACACTCACGAGGAGACGGTGGAATCGTCAGGAAAGCCGAGGTTTTGTTTTTTTTACTGCCACAACTTATTTCAACAACAATAAATGTTTTGAGAAAAGGTCCTGGTTGATTAAGTGGATCGAGATCAGAGGACAATAGACTTTGGCATCACCTTTACCAGCCCTGGATCAGAGAGATATTTGACCGGTATTGACATGTGTTTATGGTAAACCAAGGACGCTATTTAGCGATCACGGGTTGTTGGTGTTTAAGTGGATCATGTTAAGGAAGAGGTTGGAAATATGGGGATATGTCCGCCCGGACATAGATTCCTAGATATATTTAGTAATAAAGAGCAGCAGATGCTGGTTAATACACAAAATGACACAAAGTGCTGGAGTGACTCAACAGGGCAGGCAGCATACCTGGAAAACATGGATAGATGACCTTTCGGGTCGAAAAACCAGTCAGAAGAAGGGTCTCGACCTGAAGCGTCACCTATCCATGTTCTCCAGAGTTGCTGCCTGACCTGTTGAGTTACTCCAGCACTCTGTGTCCTTCCTGGATACACATTTGCAATTGCTGGATCTTCTTTAAATGCATTCTCCCAGTGACCAATAAACCACTTCCTGAATCGCAGTGTGGATTCCGTCTATTTAGAGTTAGAGGAGTTGATCTTCACCCCATATATTTGGAATGGGTGGAGAGGAGGTTTACCAGCATGGTGCTTGGAATAGGGAGTAATAGCTACAGAGAGAGGTTGGACTGGCTTGGATTGTGTTTCTGGAATGCCGGAGGTTTTGGGGAGATCTGCTGGAAGTATATACAATTATGAGAAGCATAGTTAGCAAGCAGTAGACAGTCAGAACCTTTCTCACAGCATGGAAAAAAAAATCACATCTAGAGGGTTTGCTTTAAGGTGAAAGGGGCTAAGTTTACAGGCGATGTGTGGGGTAATTATTTGACACAGAAGGTGGTGAGTGCCTGGAACACACTGCCTGGGGCAGTGGTTGAGACGGATACGATAGTGGCATTTGGATAGGCATATGGATAAGCAGGTAATGGAGAGATACGGATTACGTGCAGGCAGATAAGATTTGTTCTTGGCATAGACATTGTGGGCCAAAGGGCCTGTTCTCATGCTGTACTGTTCGAAAGCGACTTCCAGAGAATTGCAAAGGGATATAAGAAAATAAGAGTCAAGCTATTTGACCCCACGCCAACCCTGCCAATAAATATGGTCATCGATGATCTATCTCAGGCCTCATCAATACTTCAAGGCCAATTCCCCGTAGCCCTCAGTCCCCCTATCTTTCTACCTTTTTTAATATCCCCAATCATTTAGCCCCCACAACACTCCAGGATGGAATTTTTCAAAGATTCATTACCATAAGCAAGTAGGAGTTCAGATGCATTCCCATCTGATGTGACTACCTTGTAACTATGATCCCTTAAAAAACAGTACCTTTTTTTTACTCTAACCAATGTTACATATGGTTTACTGTGCATGTTCTGCACACATTACTGTATATTTATTCACAGTAAGATCTGAATAATTAATGTCATAATTGCATTTAAACGGCTTAATTAGTCCCCATAATATGTAACTGCTCTTGTACGTCTCATGAACCTTTTATAGTCAGATAATCAACAAATCCAATATTACCACAAAGTATTATAATGAGTTAACAACAGGGATCTGTTAGCTGTTTCCAAAAGAAAGTCATAATTAATCAATGTTTACCGATGATGTATTTTCTACATACAAACCCATATATTAGGTGTAGGAGATGGCAACTCTCTCCCTCAATCTTGCTCGGTCTCCAATAAGAACATATTTCTTCCAGTTGTAACCATATTCAGGTTTAGGTTTATTATCATCCTATGTATCAAGGTACAATGAAAAGCTTTGTTTTGAATGCTATGCAAACTGATCTGATATTCAATACAATCAAATATAATCAAACCAAACTCAAGTACTATAAATAGAGCAAAAGGGAAGATACAGAGTGCAGAATATAGTTCTCAGCAATACAGTGCAATGTGATGCATTAATTCCAGAGGCAAAGTTTAATGGCCTTTGTGGGGTAAGCATGAATCCAACAGTATCCGAGCTCATGGGAGAACCGTTAAAAATCCTGAAAGCAGAGGGGAAGTAGCTGTTCCCAAGTCTGGTGGTGCACATTTCCGAGCTTCAGTATCTTCTGCTGGATGGGAGCAGGGAGAAGAAGAAATGCCCGGGTGGGACGAGTCTTTGATTTTGTTGGCTGCTTTTCTGAGGCAGCGTGAATGTAGATGGAGATGGAGGGACGTATGGTCTGTGTGATGGACTGGGCCACATCTACAACTCTCTGCAATTTCCAGAAACAAAGACGTTTTTGGTTGATGTTGGTTGGTTTACAACAAAAATCACAATCCAACACTTTGTTTCTTTTTTTGTACTCCAGCATTTTGTATCTTTCTCTGCATCTGCATCTCTGTATCTTAAATATCCTCAGTCTCCTCAGAACCATCCATTCTGCTGACTTTTCATATCTGTGCCCTGCAATGTATTCCTTCTCATGCATACTATGTCTCCTTGTTTCAATTTGTTTCCCCATTAGAGTCATAGAGTGATACAGTATGAAAACAGGCCCTTTGGCGCAACCTGCCCACACCGGCCAACATGTCTCAGCTACACGAGTCCCACCTGCCAGCCATTGGTCCACATCCCTCAATACCTGTCCTATCATGTACATTTACCTACATTGAGGAATAATTGGTAGTGCCCTATGAACCAACCATCACATTTTTGGGATGTGGAAAGAAACAGGAGCACCAGGGGGGAACAGATGCAGTCACTGGGAGAGTGTGCAAAGCCCACACAGATGGCCTCCAAAGACAGCATTAAACCCATGTCTCTGAAACGATGAGGCTACGTTCTTATCTCTGATGTCTGGATTTCTCCTTCATTCCATTTCATTTCATAATTACAACCTCGCCATGCTGCGCCACCGTGCCACTCCATGGTGTGGTCAACCATGCCTTCAGTCACCAAGATGCCCTTCAGCTTAACAGCGAGTCTTACACACTGCATCCCTTACTTCGATGTTGCTATTGGACCAAGGATGCTCTGGAGTCAGTGAGGATGTTGCATTATATCAAGGAGATTCTGAGGGTCTATTTGGCGAGCCTGCTGTCAGACATCTGAACAAAATGATCTGCCTAAGAAAACCAAATATGACACGATAAAACTTTATTTATCCCAGGAGGGAAATTGGTCTAATAATTAGGTCATAAGTGGTGGGGCAGATGGACTAAGTGAGGATGCTGATGTTGGTTTGCTTTTCCTGCCAGTGAATTTAGATTTTGTAGACACAACATTGGAGATAGCTCTGCGGTGCTTTGAGATGCCTGTGGTATGCAGTCCTAGTACAAGTCACAAAAGCATAAAGGTACATAGCGAATACTGCTGCCTGGTAGACTAAGGTCTGTGCTTAATTAGAAGTCATACAGCATGGAACCAGGTCCTTCGGCCCAACCTCCCACGCTTGACCCATACCACACTAAACATTTCTGATCCGTGTACCTGATATAGTGTAGAGTCATATTGTATTGAAACAGGTAGACACAAAATGCTGGAGTAACTCAGTGGGTCAGGCAGCATCTCAGGAGAGAAGGAATGGGTGGGTGACGTTCCAGGTCAAGACCCTTCTTCAGACAGAATGGTCTCGACCCAAAGCGTCGCCCATTCCTTCTCTCCTGAGATGCTGCCTGACCCGCTGAGTTACTCCAGCATTTTGTTTCTACCGTTAAACCAGCATCTAGTTATTTTCCTACACATATTGTATTGAAACAGGCCTGATCAAAAAACTTCCTTTTCAACAGATGGCTTAGTTCACGGTGTTGCACAGAAAGCAAGGGTGAATTTTACCATCAACGTCATAGAGATGAGTCCTGCGATTTTTGAAATGCTCTATTTTTTCCAGGCTGTTTTGACCACAAGTCTGAGCCAGCTCCCAGAACAATTTCATTCTCCACTTATTTCTCTTGAACCTATTCTCGCTCTCTTGTGTCCATGCACTCTCCTCGGGTTCTGTTACCACCTATCTAAATTAGTGGAAACAGTGGCCAATTAACCTGTAATTCAGCGTGTTTTGGGAATCTAAGCACCCAGGGATAATATACAAACTCCACACAGATAGCAGTGGGTTGCTGGAGTTGTGAAGTAGCCTCACTACCTGCAGGTAGACACAAAATGCTGGAGTAACTCAACGGGTCAGGCAGCATCTCTGGAGAGAAGGAATGGGTGACGTTTCGGGTCGAGACCCTTCTTCAGACTGCAGGATCACTCTGCCACCCACCGTGCCTTGGTTCTGAGGTGAAAACAATTGAACAATTACCCTTTAGTTCTGTAGGTTAAATCTATTCTCACGAGAAAGTTCCCAGCAGATAGTGTGTAGCATTGGGATAAGATTACTTTCTCACACTTAAGTGTTATAGCTTCCATACAACTTTGAGCTTACAAAATCATTTTGTACCCTCCCGCCTTGCTTATTCTGTTCCGAAGCAAATTGCATCTCTGCATTTTGCACCTTAAATTTAGCCAAATTCAACCTAGTTGCTTATGATTATGCACTGAACAAAATGTTGATTAATCAAGTGAGAAATCTCACAAAGTAAAGTCTGAATGATGCCTGAAAGGAAAAACATTGCCGCACAGGAGACTCATTCACTTGCTCTTTATTAAGGTGCATTTTTGGATACAGTTTCATTCCTCCAGCGTCTCCTGTATTGCGTCTGATCCAAACCTTCTTGGTGCTGGTGTACCCGAGTAACGTAGTGCAATAAATAAACTGTTGGAAAAACCCAGTGGGTCAAGCAGCATCCTTGGAGGATGATGGTTGGCATTTCAGGTCGAGACCCTGCATCAGGACCAAGAGTGTGGAGAGAAGATAGCCAGTATATAGAAGTGCAAGGGACAGGTGAAACAGAGACTGGTAGTGGACAGATGGAAACACAAGGAAAAAAAGGCCAATGAAGGCAGGTGGAGGAAGGGAGAGGAAAGCTAGAGCTAGAGGCTACCAAATAAGGGAGGGATGATGGGCAGGCAGAAGCAAACAGGTGAGGGAGGAGATAAAGAAAGGTGAACCAAGAGAAAATAACTCGGGTAGAGGTCTGTGCAGGTGATGGGCAGATTGATCCAGGTAGGATGATGAGTCCAGGTAATAAGGGGGCGATGGAAAAGGTGAACAAAGTGAGAGAGACCATGGACGGTCTAGTGGGAGTGGGAAAGAAACACAAGGGATGCAAGATGCTGAGCTACCACTGAGTTACTTCTGCATTTTGCATCTATCTTCGGTATAAACCAGCATCTGCAGTTCCTTCCTGCACATGCACGTTATTTATAAGTTTCAGCCTCTGCCTCAACACTCCTCCTTACCCCCTCTGGCTACTTTTCCTCCACACTCTCAGTCCTGCTGCGGGGCCAGGACCCAAAACATCAACCATCCATTTGCCTCCACAGATGCCGCTTGACTCATTGAGCCTCCTGCAGTTTATTTTTTTGCAAATTCCAGTATCTGCAGTCACTTGTGTCTGAGTGGCGTAGCCCTGCTTTGCCACTGGGTGGCAGCAGTGCACCATTTCTCTCCAAGAAAACTGCTCATTTAGATGAAAATGAACAGGTGAAACAATAACACTTGACTTTCAATAGTCCTTCATAATCTTCAAAAGACCTAAACCACCTTGTAGCCAATGAATTGTCATCAGTGCCATGTAATATAGGCAATGTGTCAGCAAATATGAAGAATGTACTCCCATAAAGAGTGAGGTATTGATGACGAGATAATCAATTTTTTTTAATGATATTGAGGAATAAATCTTAGCAATGACATGTGGGTTAGTTCCCATTTGTAACACTACCATGCATCTTCGTCTGGAAAACAGAGAGGAAGTCTTTCTAGTGGCCTGTTGGATTATCCTGCCTCCGTCACTGAAGTCTCCCCTCAATCCTACAGTAGAGTCAGAGGGGAAAGTAAGCTGATATGCGTTGATAGAAACATAGAAACATAGAAAATAGGTGCAGGAGTAGGCCATTCGGCCCTTCGAGCCTGCACCGCCATTCAATATGATCATGGCTGATCATTCAGCTCAGTAGCCTGTACCTGCCTTCTCTCCATACCCCCTGATCCCTTTAGCAAAAAGGGCCACATCTAACTCCCTCTTAAATATAGCCAATGAACTGGCCTCAACTACCTTCTGTGGCAGAGAATTCCACAGACTCACCACTCTGTGTGAAGAAATGTTTTCTCATCTCGGTCCTAAAAGACTTCCCCCTTATCCTTAAGCTGTGACCCCTGGTTCTGGACTCCCCCAACATTGGGAACAATCTTCCCGCATACAGGATTCTGATAGGAAAGTCGCCAATGCAATGTACAAATGGGTTAAAGAGCAATGCTTGCAATATGAACACACCGATAAGAAAATATACGATCAACCTGACTGTGGAGGCAACCTTGGTTCAACCCTGACAATGGAGAACCTCAGAATCCTTGCTCTTTGTGCTATCTAGTTAGCAGCAGTGGACATACCAAGATTTTAGTTCAGCATCTCAAGGAGAACAGAATCCATGCTTGCTGGTGACTATACAGTATACCTTGCCCATTAAAAAAATGTATGTGTATTCTTTTCATACATCAAAGTTAAAAGTAACAGGTGCTGACTACCATGTAATGCTAGAGCTACATTCTCTACGGCAATGTTATGGGACAGAAACACTAATTGCATGGTCCAATCTCATTTTATTTCTTCATGTGTCCACTTCCACTCCACTACAACTGTCTTTCCAAAAACATTGGTTGGGTCTGTAATGTCGTACTTTGTGCATTGCTTGGAGGTCTCTGTTCAAGACAGCAAATCAGTCTTGAAATGTATGCACTGTTCATAAATGTAGTATCCATTTGAGCACAGCAGAGTCCCATGATTAGCAGTGACCTGTAAATCAAAAGAGAGAAATGGAGTGACCAAAATAATTGGCCATGTTAAAGGCCATTTAAAGTTTGCAGTATAGGAATTGCATCAGAAATCACATTTATGAAGCAAATTACATCAGATGTAAAATATTTATCGAGGATTCTTTCTATTTCTCATGATATTTTTCAAGCATTAACATTCAGCTGCAATACATTGTCAATAAACATGTCTAGTTTTAACATCACTGTGTTTGAAATAATGGATCTGAAATTTTATTTTATTACAAGGAATCCAGAATATCTACATCCAGAAGCAGGATTGCCATAAAGCTCACGTTAGCTGAACCGTAACTCAAAACTCATCAAGTAAATGACAGACATTGATCTCCATCCATCATTCTGAGAACAGCTGGGCTATATCAGTCAAGATATTTTTGATGAGTACCATTGTTGTTTATCCTGGAATTGAAGTCTTGTGATGGTGGTTGGAGTTCTGACACCCAAAGATATGACTATTTAATTAGTTTTCCATGATTAAGTAATAATAAACACATTATTGAGGTGCGGTCGAGATGTTAGTTCTCATATCACAACTGTGGGCAGCACAGTGGCACAGCAGCAGATCTGCTTTCTCACAGTGCCAGAGACCTAGGTTCGATCCTGACTAAAGGCGCTGTCTGTGTGGAGTTTGTATGTTCTCCCGTGACTGCATGGGTCTTCTCAGGTACTCCGGTTTTCTCCCACATACCAAAGAACTACAGGTTTGTAGGTTAATTGGCTTCTGTAAATTGCCCCTAGTGTGTAGGATGCGAAAGTGGTTTAACATAGAACTAGAGTATGGGTTTCCACGCTGTACCTATAAACTAAACTAAAGTAAATTAAAACTAAACTGACAAAAAATGAACTGGGAGAGGAAGCAGGAACAAAGCAGGAGTAGGATGTAGACAGGCCCTATAAATGATACAGGACACTGGCTGAGCTAATGGATAGATTGTGATGCATTCATGCCAGCAAGATGAAAATGCAGAGGCAAAGCCGGGAGAGAAGGCGAGACACAATTCGGGTTCAGGGGTGGTAAGAGGAACAGGCAAGATCAGGAGATGGAAATTGGTATTGGGGCTAGGTGATAACGAATGAATGAATGAATGAATGAATGAATGAATGAATAAGTTTATTGGTCAAGTATGTACACATACAAGGAATGTGCCTTGGAGCTCCGCTCGCAAGTAACAACACGAACATACAGTAAACAATGAAGAATAAAGCATAAAACATTAATACATTAAGAATACAACATTACAGTTTAAACACGCGAGTGAAATAAACCAGAGCAAAAATAGACTACAGACTTTTGGTTATTGAGTAGAGCTGCTACTCGTGGAAAAAGGCTGTTTTATGTCAGGCTGTGGCGCCTTTGACAGTCCGGAGTCGCCTTCCAGAGGGAAGTGCTTCAAAGAGTTTGTGGCCAGGGTGAGAGGGGTCAGAGATGATCTTGCCCGCTCACTTCCTGGCCCTTGCAGTGTACAGTTCATCAATGGGGGGAAGGTTGTAGCCAACAACCTTCTCAACTGATCGAACGATTCGTTGCAGCCTCCGGATGTCGTGCTTGGTGGCTGAGCCAAACCAGACCATGATGGAGAAGGTGACGACAGACTCTACGATGGCAGTACAGAATTGGACCATCATTGCCTGCGGCAGATTGTGTTTTCTCAGCTGCCGCAGGAAGTACATCCTCTGTTGGGCCTTTTTGAGTGTGAAGTCGATGGTGGGCCCCCCATTTAAGGTCCTTGGAGATGATGGTTCCAAGGAACTTAAATGACTCCACAGATGTGACTGTGGTGTTGTTGATGGTGAGTGGGGGGAGGGGAGGGAGAGCTCTCCTAAAGTCTACAATCAGTTCCACTGTCTTAAGAGCATTGAGCTCCAGCTTGTTGCGATGGCACCAGGACGCCAGCTGTGTCACATCCTGTCTATAGGCAGATTCCTCCCCATCCTGGATCGGTCCAATCAGGGTTGTGTCGTCCGCAAACTTGAGAAGCTTGACAGAGGAGTGTGGAGGTGCAGTCGTTGGTGTAGAAAGAGAGTAAAGGAGAGGGGAGAGTACGCAGCCTTGCGGTGCTCCTATGCTGAGGGTCTGCGGGTCCGAGATGTGTTTTCCCAGCCTCACATGCTGCTTCCGGTCAGGAAGTTGATGATCCACTGACAGAGGGATTCAGGCACAATCAACTGAGAGAGTTTGTAGCTCCAGCACAATGGTGTTAAATGCAGAGCTAAAGTCCACAAACAAAATCCTTGCATAGGTCCCCTTTCGGTCTAGGTGCTGGAGGACGAAGTGCAGGCCTAGGTTGACTGCATCATCCACTGATCTATTGGCCCGGTATGCAAACTGCAGGGGGTCCAGCAGGGGGTTTGTGATGTTTTTCAGCTGGGCCAGCACGTCTTTCAAAGGTCTTCATGACTACTGAGGTCAGTACGTCAGGCCTGTAGTCATTAAGACCGTGTCTTTTTGGGTACAGGGACAATAGTGGAGACTTTGAAGCAGGCAGGGACAGTGCAGGTTTGCAGGGACTGGTTGAAAATGTCTGTTGTTCGGCACAGAGCTTGAGGGTAGAGGGGGAAACATTGTCTGGTCCTGGAGATTTCCGGCTTTTCTGTCTCCTGAATAGCCTCTCCACCTCCGCAATTTCTATTGTTGCGAAATTGAACAGAGTCAGAAATATAGCGTTACAATTTGCAGAGAAAATGCAGATTAAAAAAGTGCAACGTCTGCAATAAATTAGATTGCCCCTAGCTTGTGAAAGGTCTGTTCAACAGTTTGATAACAGCATGCAAGAAGCTGCTCCTGTGGTATGTGCTTTCAAGATTCTGCATCTTCTGCCCTCAGGAAATAGACAGGACTTGAAGATGGAGCAGAATCACGCAGAGCTAAGGCATGTAATAGGACACCAGCAGCATGAGGTGAGAGAGCACATCAAAGGCAATGTTATTCTAAAAACATTCTACTTAAAATGAAAAATACAACATAGGTCCATCAGAATATGAGAATTGAAAAAATCAGCTAACCTAGAGACAACAATATCGCATATATTTTCTTTAAGCTTCCGTACTTAATACGAAATTCCAGAATTCTATTCTCTGGGATTCTGCAGAGTTCTATTCTCAGAAAACTGAAACAATTGATCTTTTCCTAGTGTTCAGTAAGCTTCAATCTTGCACAAGCCAGTTTTTTTTTCATCTGCCACAATAAATTAAAAAAAGTCAGTAAAGCAAAAGGCAGAAAGGAAATGCAAGATTTTCTATTGTCCGCTGCTGACATACTGATTGAGTTTAATGGGCTCTCATTATCATTATTCGTGCGAATGATGTGTTAATTCCTGTAATCAGCCAGGCCTCTCTCATCAGCATGTTTAGGGCATGTGGCAAGGGTTGGCAGTGGCAATGGGGTGCACCTCATTTTTGCAGCACTGCTCCTATAGTTTTGCTTGAGTACATTCAAAAATAGGAACAGAGAGTAGAAGACACGTTCCAGATATTTGTCACCACAACGTGTGCTGTTGCAATGAAGTTTTAAAATAAGCAAGTAGACCTTTCTTTCTCTCTGTTTCTCTGGGCATCACCTGCTGGGATATTGACTCATGCATGTTAACACTGCTCTAAATCCTCACTTATGTTTGAAACAACATAATATTGGTTACTTTCATTAGCTATCATGACAAAGATGTAGCAAATGAGTGAAAGAAATGTGAATAACTTTGTTGAACTTTAGCAAATATGTATTATGTGCATTTGAGTATCTTGTTTTTATGTATACACTCACATAGAATATGCACTCTGTTTTGTCTGTTTTGTTGGGTGGGGGGGGGGGGCAGGGCCGTTTTTACAGCATTATGGGCCCCCGGGCAAAGCAGTGTACTGGGGCCCCTACCGTTACTCTCCCCCACCCCCCTTTCCCTACCAGCCCCTCCCCTGTCGTGCCGGCAAAAAGCACTTACCGAAAAGCACTTAGCGATGGACTTAGGGTGCTACATTGTTGCGAAAAGCACTTACAGATCGCTGTGAGAAGCACTTAGGGACTGAAAATGTTGCGAAAAAAGCACTTATTGAACCTACATTTTTAAAGTAGTATTTATTTATTGCAAGTCACTTAATATACACAGATCAGCATGGGGCCCCTATGCTCGTGGGGCCCCGAGCAAGTGCCCATCAGGCCCATGCGTTAAGACGGCCCTGGGGGGGGGAGGGTGAATTATGTGTAAAAACCGCAGTGTATTCTTTTAGTTTAGTTTATTGTGATGTGCACCAAGGTACAGTGAAAAGCTTGCTTTTTTGAGCAAATATTTGTGGATTTTGTAGTATGTTGTTTTGTAAATTTATTGTATGTGTGCATATGTATTTTATTGAAATATATTTCAATTATCCAGAAAGAGGGAGTGATATATATCAGGGAGAAAATGTAACAAAGTAGAGTGTCTATCTTATTTTAGGATATGGAGACAAAAGGTTTTCTGAATCTCTGATTGACAGTGAGGAACCCAGCTGAATATATTACACTAGTTTGGACCTGGAAATTATGAGCACTGCTCCATTTATTTGAATGGAGGGGAATGACTGCAAGGCTGGTTGACAGCCAATGTCATCAAAACATTAATTGAATCTGTTTAAATATATTTTTTTTAACTTTCTAAAACTTCAATTTTAATAGTTCCTCAAGATTTGGTGTTCAAAATATGCAGTTTGAAACCTTGGCAGATGGATTATGTTACAGTAAACTCAA
The DNA here is from genome assembly GCF_053455715.1 of Rhinoraja longicauda. Lineage (NCBI taxonomy): Eukaryota > Metazoa > Chordata > Chondrichthyes > Rajiformes > Arhynchobatidae > Rhinoraja > Rhinoraja longicauda. The sequence continues at coordinate 30,087,906 of NC_135969.1, read as the reverse complement.
AGTCATTGAAGAACTTACCATGATGTATTGAACAGTTCTGGACTGCAAGCTCCCAATGGGGTAACCATGTCAAGCAAATCAAAATATTTTACTGGCAACATCTGAGCTAGTTTGTTTTGGCTCAAGTTACCTTGACTATAATTAGGCCAACACAATGGCGCAGTGGGTCGAGCTGCTATCTCACAGCACCAGAGATCCAGGTTCAATCCTGACCGAGGGTGCTGTCTGTGTGGAGTTTGCTTGTTCTCCCTGTGACCGTGCAGGATTCCTCCAAGTGCTCCAGTTTCCTCCCACATCCCACCAAAGATGTGCAGGTATGTAGGTTAATTGGCCTCTGTGCATTGCCCTGAGTGTGTATCGAGTGGATGAGAAAGTGGGATAACAGAAATAGTGTGAATGGGTGATCAATGGTCAGTGTGGACTCAGTGGGTCGAAGGGTCTGCTTTAGAGCTCTATCTTTAAACTAAATTAATCATTGGTGTTCAATTCTTTTTGGACTTTTAGAGATAGAGCATGGAAACAGTCCCTTTGCCCCAACGAGAACAAGCCGACAATCGATCGCCCACAGTATTTCTATGTTACTAGTTCTATGTTATCCCACTTTCGCATCCAACACACTCGGGGCAATTTACAGAAGCCAATTGGCCTACAAACCTTTGCATGTCTTTGGAATGTGGGAGGGAGCACCCACAGAAAACCCACGCAGTCACAGGGAAAATGTACAGACTCCGCACAGATAGACCCGAAGCCAGGATCAAATGCAGATGAGGCAGCACCTCCTCCACTGCGCTATTGTGCCACTTTTTGGTACGTCACTTGCAGTTAATGCCACTTGCAGTTCTGTCTACATGTTGTAAACGGATGGATGTTTCAAACCCTCAATCTGGAAAGCACTATTAAATCCAGAAAAGTCCTTGTTTTCAGGATAACCTCTTCCTACAACTAATTATTATTAAAGGATTATTAAAGACTTCACTTGCACATTTGTAGAATAGTTGTAAAATATTCAGAGGGTTTACATTCATTTCCTGGATGATCTACAGTTTAATGACTTAAGGTGGAATTTACTTTTCTTTGTCAGTTTTTATTGCAAGTGCTGCATATGTGATTTATGACAATTGGGTTAATGTTTGATGAGATTATGAAATTAAATGACCAAGGCAGCCTTGAGATAAGTAATGAGATTGTTCTGCTTAGAATGTTTTGTTACATTCAAAATTATGAACAAGTTGGTATCTTTCTTTTGGAACAAAAATCACTAGTTTTGGGGTTAGGAGAGGAGAAGTGAGAGATCTTGATCACGATAAGTCATCATGGGTCAGCAGTGCCCATGAGAAGTCGTGCGTAGAGATCTTAAGTTTTATTTTATATTGGATAGAGTTCAGATCAATAGAGCCTACCTGATCTTCTTGCTTAATATTGTTTCTTTTCTCCGTGACTTTCGCCCAAATATATGTGTATCATGCTTTGGTCAAAACCCATGAAAAATATATGAAAATAATATCAGGTGCTGGATTGAAATTAGTTTGCAAACTAGTATGATATCACAATTCAGAGTACATGTTTATTACTAACCTCTGAACAAAGACTACTGACAGCTGTTGATCATTGAATGGACTCACTCTAATCTTGGTTCTGTGTCAGTCAGACCAAAACGGCCCGAACCAGTTGGACCAGGCCTATGGGCCAGAATGGCCAGGGCTAGGATGAAGTGAACCCAGCCTCTATTCTATGCCAGCCAAGGGCCGATTGTCACCAACAGGAATGACTCTTTGCATCCATCCTGCGCAATTGCTGAGACTCTGTTCCCCTAAGCCTGATCACTCCCAAAAGTCTGATTTCTTCTCAGAAGACAAAGCAGGAGCTGAGCATTCTTTTGTCAAAGCTGTAATTATTTTAAACTATTCTTAAATGCCTTGCCAGAAAGAGCAATGAGCTTGGAAATTGAAAGAAATCACATAATTCGGCAAAGAAGGACCAATAAGGCAATACTAACATATGAAAATTCTACATCCACTAATTTCCCTCTCATCCATTCTGTTAGATCTCAATGTAATCCTAACTTATTTGTCCAATGTGGCTTCCCATTCATAATTGCAGGGGGACACTGCCCAATCTTATTATTTTTTATGTGCCTTGCCATCACTTTGCCACTAATAGTTTCAATCAGTTACCTGAAAACAGATGTCTGTCTGTTCTTTGATTTCTGTCTTCCTCCTTTCACAAATGTGGGGTTACATTTATCATCTTCCAGTCTTTGGGAATCATTCCTGAATTGTGGGATTTTTGGAAGATGTCAATCAGTTCATCAATATCCCCTCTTTCAAAACCATGGGATGCAGCAAGCCGTGACCTGGAGCATTATTAAATTTCAGTCCAATGAATTAGCAGCTTATCAAGACTACAGTTAACCCTTGTTACTTTGACACATATCGTGGATTCATGGATTTGAGAAGATCATAAGGTCACAAGGAATAGGAATATAACTAGGCCATTCGACCCATCAAGTCTACTCTGCCATTCATTTATGGCTGATCTATCTCTCCTAACCCCATTCTCCTGCCTTCTCCCCATAACCTCTGACACCTGTACTAATCAAGAATCTATCTATCTCTGCTTTAAAAATATCCACTGACTAGGCCGCAACAGCCTTCCGTGCCAAGAATTCAACATACTCACCCTCTGACTAAAGAATTGGAAGGATTTGACTCAAATACAGACATTGGTACTTGCTTGGACGGACATGTTGGTTGGTATGGATGAGTTGGGCCACAGGGCCGTTTCTATATGACTCCATGTTGGCCCTCATGAATCCTGTGAATAAAATGGCAGTCGTGTCCTGCTGGTGTTTGTGAGTTTATATCTGGGGATCATAAAAGGAAAAAAATTACCTCTGTACTCCTAATAGCTATTGCTTAAACATAACTGAACTGAACTTACTCATTATCCATGGAGTTCATATCATTTCAAAAAATCAGACATTGGGATGGATGTGCAGATGAATCTGTTCATAGTCGTCGTGGAAGGGAACGGTATAATTAAGGAGAAAGATCTTGTGTCCTGCAGTCTGAAAGTTGCACTCCAAAGGTTGGGTTGCTCACTCAATTCCAATTAAAATCCCTTATTCATGGCTGATCAAGAGCATCCAGCTTGGCATAATTACCATCAGAAAGGGAATCATGATAGTTTGGAAATGTAGAAAGCACATGCATCATCAGAACACCTTCCTTGCAACTAAATTGTTTAAAATGCCTTGAGATATAATAGATGAAATATTTTTGAGTATGTAAGATTACGTAGAGTAGATGTGTCTTTTTGGCATAAGCATGCATAAGAAGCAAAGGATGCACTGCAAAATTCTGTGAGCCTTTTTGAATGCATGGGTAACAAATAGAACAGACAAAACTTGAAAGGAAAGAAATCTTTGTGCTCTGCATGAAATATGTAGCTCTGTTGGTTACGTTTTCTTTGACAGATCTTGAGGAATATAAGATCGTGAGGAACAAGGATAAAGTGAACACTCATAGTCTTTTTCCTAATGTAGAGGATTCTAAAACTAAAGGCATTAGCTTAAGATACGAGAGACATCAAAGGCACTCAAAGTAGTCGATATCTGGAAAGAGCTCCCAGAGATTGCGATAGAACTTGATACACTCAATTTTTGTTCAATTTAAATTTGGACAGATGAATGGATAGAAAGAGTATAGAGGGATATCAACCAAGTGCAGGCAAATGCGACAAGACTAAAATGCCAACTTGCTCAGCATGGACAAAGTGGGCCAAAGGACCTGTTTCTGTACTCCAGTTTTGACTCTGAGATCCTTTGGACATTAAGCAACTTCTTCCATGTCCTCGGGAAATATGCTTTGCACATTAATACTGGTTCCCACCTGCTAGTTCTTTCATTTACCAGCTCATGGAGATCCCAGCTGGTGTACACGTGATAATACATTTCAGCAATATTTTCTCAAGTATTTCCCAAAGGTTTGCTTGAAATATTTTGTGGCCTTTAGACGAGGGAAACAATAGAACTTGGCTCCAAGTAAAATCACATGAAAGGATTTAAAGAGACCCAGGTGCCATATTTTTAAGGCTAAGTAAGTAGAATTTGTTAGTTCCTGTCCACGGTCTATAACTTGCAGCATCTGCCATTGCTGTAGCATAAAATATGTACATGTTTTATGGTCCTCTATTATTTATGAGTGTCCAGGAAAGTAAGTTTTACTATGTACTGATGGTTTGACCTTAAACATGGCCTAAATGATTGATATGGCTTCTCATCATTAGGCAACATAGAGTACAAGTCTGAGAATACATCACAGGGAAACAGCAACGTAGCAAGTGATTTCCGAACATAAAATAGAGCAGTGACAATCAGGAAGTGAGTTATGTTATGTAATCTAATTTTAAGACTACAGTTGTTTTTATTTACAAATAACAACTGAAGCATCTGGAACATTTTAAAGAAATTTAGGCTGAACAGTTAGGTTAAATCCAAGGCTATAATCCAACAGATGGCTTCGTACAGTATGTTTTCTTGTAGATAGTAATAGTGAATCAACAGTAAAGTTACTAAACAGGATAAGAACATAGGCTACAGAATCGGTAAAAAAAATAGCTTATATATTTTCATCATTCACCCCATGAATATTGTTTTGTTTGAACTCAAGATTGCAGTTTATTCTAAATTTTCAAATATTAATAGTCAATGGTTTAGCATTCCATTTGGTGATTGACTCAAACACATGCATTGAGTGAATTTGAATTTCTTAGGCAAGGACCTGAATCAGCTTGGTAATGTCCATATTTTTCTGTTGTGACTTCACAAGGCCAATTGCTACAATCGTCTGCCTGGTATAAAGACCATTAAATATATAAAGCAAATTTAAAACAAATGTGAGAAAACATTGCTAAACCCTCAACATTGCAAAGTCTAATGAATTATCACCATGTCAAAGATGTCAGACTCATTAATGCACAGAGATTGGTGCTCATTGTGATCCTTTTAGCCACAGGCAACGGAGATTCTGGCCTTACTGTGCAGATGGAATTTTGTGTTTTGTCTCTGGCATCAGACTTTTTTTCCATCACCTCCATGGTGAATCTGCTGAGGTATTGTTGCAGATGAGAGAAATGGTCCCTAAACGAGAAGGGTCCTGACCTGAAACATTACCTATTCAAGTCTTCCGGAGATGCTATGTGACCCACTGAGTTACTCCAGCACTTTGTGGGTTTTTTTGTAAGCCCGCATCTGCAGTTTCTTACTGTCAACCTTGTATCTACATAAACATACTTTTTCTGGTGGGCCTTCTGTAGAAGATTACTGATATGCATCTACTTTCTTCACTCTTTCAATTATACACTATTAAATTCCACTCTAATTCCATTATTTCAATAATTATTCATCTATTATTTCAATAATTCCATTATTAAATTAAACTGCCAAGAGATACCCAAGTCTGGGAGCAACTGGATGCTTGACATCAACAGATACTCATTTCCTTCTGCAAACCCAGTCAATGTAAATCACCAGAATGCCTTAAACTTTGGAAGAAGACTAAGCCAAAACTTATTCCAACCACCCAATCTATAACCATAATCTCTTTAAACAATACAGGAAGTTGGGTGGGAAGAGGTGGAGGGTGCTAAATATTAGGCCTATATAATTTGAACATATGGAACAAAAAAGATTAGCCTTATGATTTGGGTAGAACACTCTGCTGACCCATATTTCTAAACAGCTTCCGCATCCACTCTATCCAAGCCTTTCACTATTCTGTACGTTTCAATTAGGTCCCCCCTCACTGCTCATCATATGTTAACCTACTCATTCCTGGGATCATTCTTGTAAACATCCTCTGGACCCTCTCCAGGGCTAGCACATCCTCAGATATGGTGCCCAAAATTCCTCACAATGTTCCAAATGTTCATACAATGCAATTCAGGAATGTTTAACTTTGTCTTGTGTTATTCAGATAAATTAATACATGCATAGTTATTGTAATACAATTAAATTTAATCACAACAAATACATGTTATGCAGATTTAACTAAACATTTCACATGGATTAATAAAGAATGACCGACCGGATTTGTGTTATCACACCCACAAGTGAAAACATACCACAAGGTATGACATCTCTAGCAGATCTTGTAGCATAATTTCCTCTCCTCCTAACCCCCAATCCCAAGTGCCAAATGGAGCCAGAGACAGTGTTCCTTCTGGGATCTCACTCAGCCATGTCTTATACTACACATTGGTACTGGTGTGCCATAAACGCCTCAGCAACACCTATTGGTAAAGATTGACCACTGATACAAAGGTTGCGATTCTAGCTGCCAGAGGTATGGCAAGGAACTCCCTCCATGAGCATGAGATTGGCAAGCAAGTGGTCAGAAGGTTGTTGGCTTGGTGACTGGTGAATGACTTAACCAATCCAGCCACCTTCCAACCCAGAACAATAAATTGGTTGATTGATTAGATGTTCTGGTCTGTGAGTTTATAATTATGCATTTCCGTGATGCAGTATTACTGGCAGAGCTAACATTTAATTTCCTTTGTTTGTTGTCTTTGACAATGCAGTAATGAGTCACCACCTTAATCTACAGCAGTCCTTGAAGCGGAGAGATTCCCACAGCGCGAGAGGTAAAGAGTTCAAAGAATTTGACTTGGCAGCAATAAAAGGATGGTGATATTTTTCTAAGTTAAACTCAATTGTGATTTGCGGGTGAACTTATAAACGGCAGCATTCCCATATACCTACTTCCCTTGTGCTTCTAAGTAATAGAGATATTGGTGTGGTAGTTGTTTTTTGAAGTTGCCTTTGCAAATTGCGACAGTGCATTTTGTTATTAATGACAGCCTGTTTTGGAGGAGGTGAATGTTCAGGACCATCGTTAACGTGGCAATAAAGCAAGCTGCTTTATTATGAATGGTATTACAATTCTTAACTATTGTTGGAGCTCCACTATTCCAGACAAGCAGAGACTGTTCCATTGCACTCCTGACTCATGCCTTTCGGATGCATAAAAGGCTTTGTATAGTCAGGAGATAAGACACTATAGCTTAAAAAAAACATTGTCTCTAATCTTTTCTTGGTGCTTTAGTTTAGTTTAGTTTAGAGATACAGTGTGGAAACAGGTCCTTCGGCACACCGAGTCCATGCCGACCAGCGATCCCCGTACACTAGTTCTATTGTACACACTAGGTACAATTTACAGAAGTCAATTAACCTAGAAACCTGTCCCTTCCTGCCACACTCTGCCCATAAATATCCAAATTATTCCACAGCTACATGATTACACTGAATAAAACAATTGAATATGCTTAAAATCAAAACCTCATATGTTCCAAAGTGTTCCAGACAACCCCATTTGTTTTAAATTGCTGACATTGTCATTACATAGGGTAGGAACCACCAAAAGGAATCACAGAATGAAATGGCCTGAGTTTCCATGCTGCAAAAATTCACACGATTTATCAGATATGACTTCCAATTTAGTTTAATAATCGCTGATTTATTTACAGCTATGACAATTATCTTTTCCTGTTTAATGAGGGCTAAATAATATCACATTTGTCTAAATGCAGCTTTCTTTTTAAGAAGAGGCTTTAAGGCTCTACCTTCCTGAGACTGCTAATTCAAATAAAATTAAGCAAAGATCATTTTTTTAAATTTGGCAATAATTTATTCAAATTTAGGAGGGCTATGGGAAGATGAGAATTATATGTGGAAAGTATAACTGAAATTATAAATGGTTTCTTTGGAAAGATGATTCCATAAAAATTAAATAATAACAGATTTATTTCCTCAATAAATTTGAGGCTTTATTACATTAAATGGTCTTAATTTCAAAAGGAGAATGCTCCATGAGAGATAGGAGAATAAGTGGCTAAAGTTTTACTATCTTTAGTTTAATTTCGAGATAGAGTGCGGAAACAGGTCCTTTGGCCCACCGAGTCCACACCGACCAGCCATTCCCTCACACAAACACTATCCTACACACACTAGGGACAATTTACATTTTACCAAGCCAATTAACCTACAAACCTATGGGAGGATACCGGAGATCCCAGAGTAAACCCACGTGGGGCACGGGGTGAACGTACAAACTCCGTACAGACAGCACCCGTAGTCAGGATGCTAACCCAGGTCCCTGTACCACTGTGCCTCATCTTTTGATGGTTTTTTTTGGTTTGCACCCTTGAAAACAAACAAGAATAAGATCTTGATCTTAGTCAGATTAAGATTGGTGGAGTGAAGGAAAGCAAGAGGCTGAGAGCAAGTACAGGAACAAGTTATAAATGGGTAACACAATTAAACTTTCTTAGTAATAATTATTTCAGAAATATTCCTCATAGCTTTTTACATTCCCATTTTCAGTTCTGAAATAATTGCTTAATTTCAATCATGTATAGGTACTTGGGTAAATATATAGAAAGATGTGCAAGTCTCTGGGTACATTAATTATGAATTCATGAAAACAAAAAAACGTCTGCCTCCTAATTCTTAATGGACGTGTATTATTTTTGGAAGAATCTATCTGGTATTGGATGCAACCAGTAGGAGTTGAGGTAATGATATTTACCACTGGCTTCATCCCCATCTCCATTCTTCCCCATCCTTCATCCCCATTCCCATCCCCACAGAGACCACCACAGGAAATCATCTTCCATACCCACTGGCGAAAATCCAATATTTTCTCTTCTCCATCCCAGTTACCTCAGCTCTTTGAAATTTCAACAAGAATGTTACAGTATGGTTGAGGTAATTGTAACATTTCTTTGTACACATGACCAGGGCCCAATATTATCCTTTAATAACCTTGCTCAGCATGTTTGCAGAGAAAAATAGTTGTTTTTGTGCAATCAGTTAATTCTGTGTTTGGATGGCAGTGGAGTCATTTCAGAAATGAGTCATAAAGTAAGGTAGAAACTTGGTCTTGAACAGTTGGGGTAAAAGTACACATATCAACATGGGTTACACATTGTTTTCCAGTTGCAATGTTCATCTCCAATTTGAGCCAAATTTCTGAAGTGGAGAACAATGCATAGCAATGCATCTTTGTGCATTTCACGCAACCAAAACAAGGATAGCCACATATCTGCTACAGCGAGTTAATTAAGCTACTTGTGAGGTATTCCATTAATTAATACTGATTGGACTTCAATGCAAGCTATGCAAAAATCATGGTTATGCACTATAATGAAATGGATTGAAGGTATTAAGCAAAGAAATCAAACCATGCACATAATCATGAAACGTAACCAACTCCTGCTTCACTTTTACTGTTGGTGGTGGCATCTTCATCTCCAAAGAGACAATTTCTGTGTACACATCATCAATATGTACCTTTGCTTCGTCCAACTTTCATATTGATCAATAACACTAGGGACTAGATGGAAAACCACAAGCATAGATTTCCATGACCCCGGCATATTCATCATCTGCAAATATTTTCTTTAATCTAACTAGACAAAATTCCCCAAGTAACTTCATGTAAGATATACCGATGAGCCAAAACATTACGACCACTGAGAGGTGAAGTGAATAACATTGATTATCTTGTTACAATGGCACCTGTCAAGGGATGGGATATATTAGGCAGCAAGTGAACAGTCAGTTCTTGAAGTTGATGTGTTGGATGCAGGAGAAATAGGCAGGACTAAAGACCTGAGCTACTTTGACAAGAGCCAAATTGTTATGGTCAGATGACTGGGTTAGAGCATTCTGAAAAGACAAGGCTTGTGGGGTGCTCCTGGTCAGCAGTGGTGAGTACCTACCGACAGTGGTCCGAGGAGGGACAAACCACAAACCGGCGACAGGGTGTTGGGTGCCCAAGGCTCATCAATGCGCGAGGACAACAAAGGCTATCCCGTCTGATCCAAACTGACAGGTCTACTGTGGCACGGTGGAGGGAGTGTGATGCTCTGGGCAATGTTCTGCTGGAAACCCTGGGTCCGGCCATTCATATGGACATCAATTTGACATGTGTCACCTACCTAAACATCGTTGCAGACCAGGTACACCCCTTCATGGAAATGGTATTCCCTGATGGCAGTGGCCTCTTTCAGCAGGATAATTTGCCCGGCCACACTGCACACATTGTTCGGGAATAGTTTAAGGAACATGATGTTCATGGTGTTGCCTTGGCCTCCAAATTCTCCAGATCTCAATCCGATTGAGCATCTGTGGGATGTACAGGATCGACAAGTCTGATCCACGGCGGCTCCACCTCGCAACTTACAGGACTTGAAGGATCTGCTGCTAATGTTTTGGTGCCAGATACCACAGGACACCTTCAGGAGTCTTGTAGAGTCCATACCTCGGCGGGTCGGCGCTGTTTTGGCGGCACATGGAGGACCAACAGCATATAGGCAGGTGGTCATAATGTTTTGACTCATCAGTGAATAGTTGCTAACCGGTTTTCATAAGTTGATTCACTGCCAGGTTAAGGAATAACCATTTTGTATTGGCACTTCACAGTAGCTCTTTCCATTCACTGCAAACAAACTTAAGGAACCTTTGGAGATTTTGTGGCCATGGTGCAGCTGTAGAAAAATATTTGTATAATCTCTAACCAATTTTTTTTGGGGTCAACTGATACCCACAATTGAGCATCAACATCATCTGAGAACAGAGCCATTTCTAGCACATAATAATTGATACGTTGAATGGCATTTTCTACAGTTCATATTTACATTATATGAGAAGCATACAAGAATGCAATAAACCCGAAGCTGGTGTTCTCAAAGTAGTTCCTTATAGCAAAATGAATGCCTTTTGCAGATTTCCGACAAATTCAGAAGCTTGTTTTGGACTCCAACCAATACACTTGCCGCTATTTTAATCTTAGTTTTGCAGCTTTATAGAACTTTGGCAAGGCCACATTAGTATTATGTGCAGTTTTGGTTGCCCCATTACAGGAAGGATGTGTGGGCCTTGGAGAGGGTGCAGAGAGATTTATCAGGATGCTGCCTGAATTAGCTATAAGGAGAGGTTGGACCATTTGGATTTTTTTTCCTCTCAAGTTACAAAGGCTGAGGGGAGATGTAACAGATATATATATATATATATATATATATATATATATATATATATATATATATATATATATATATATATATATATATAAATACACAAATACACGAGGTACAGATACGATAGACATAGAACAGTACAGTACAGAAACAGGCCCTTCAGCCTACGATGTTTATGTCGAACATGATGCCAGCTAATATCCCCAGCCTGCTCATAATAATAATAATAATATATGCCTTTATTCGTCCCACACCGGGGAAATTTACAGTGTTACAGCAGCAAAGTGGATAGCAAGAGAGCAAGAGATCATTCATTATTCACCCATCGGAACACAGCTACCAGACTTGGAGGGCATCTACAACACACGATGCCTCAGAAAAGCCACCAGCATCCACAAAGACTCTTCACACCCCTGCAACAGTCTGTTCGAACTCCTTCCATCGGGCAGACGATACAAGGCCTTCTACGCCCGCACCTCCAGACTCAGGAACAGCTTCATCCCCAGGGCCATAGCTGCTATGAACCGGTCCTGCTGAGCCGGATGGCCACAACGCATAGATCAACTTGCACTTTACCCTGTCTAAAAACTGTTACAATTGTTTCATTTCGTTGGGTTGCTGTTAATTACTTAAATTATTGCATCGTATGGGAGGCGCATTCCCAATCTCGTTGTACCCCTGGGTACAATGACAATAAAGATATATTGTATTGTATTGTATTGTATTATAAATAAAAGATATATGACCCATATTTCTGCATTCCTTGAATGTAGATGTGCCTATTCAAAAGCCACTTAAATGCACTTTTGTATTGACCTCCACCATCACCCCTTGCAGAGCCTTCCCAGTACTTGCCACACTCTGTGTAAAAAAAAAACTGTCCTGCACTTCTCGTTCAAACTTTGCCCCTCGCATCTTAAAGATATGCCCTCCCATCCTGGAAAAAAAGATTCAGTCCACCCGATCTATGCCTCTCATAATTTTATATACTTCTATCAGGTCCCCTCAGCCTCCATCTCTCCAGAAAACAATCCAAGTCCGTCCAACCTCTCCTTATAGGTCATACCCTCTAATCCAGGCAGCATTCTGGAAAACCTCTTCTGAAGCCTTCATATCTTGCCTGTAATGGTGCGACCAGAACTGCACACAGCACTCTAAATGTGGCCTAAGCAAATTCTTATAAAACTGTAACATGACTTCCTGACTCCTACACTCAATACCCTGATTGATGAAACCAAGCATTCCAATATGCCTTCTTTACCACTCCATCTACTTGCCAGTTTCAGGCCTCTACGATCCCTCTGTGCATCAGTCCTGCAGACAGTCAGATGTTTTTTCTTAGGATGGAAATGCCAAATACCAGAGGGCAGAGCTACAAGGACAAATTGAGAAAGTTTAAAGAAGATGCACAGTGCAAGTTTCTTTTTACACAGTGGAGTGGAAGGTGGCTGGAACGATCTGCCAATGGTGGTGGTGGTGGAAGCAGATACAATAGGGGTGTTTAAGAGATTTTGGATAATTACATGAACTTGCAGGGAATGAAGGATGTGGAGCATGTGCAGACAGAGTGCTTAGTTTAAGTAGGCATCAGATTTGACACAGAAATCATGAGCCAAAGGGCTTGTTCCTGTATTGTATGCTTCTATGTTCCATGAAAGCTCCAAGTGTGTCAGCTAGAGGGCATCATATGATGAGGATGCACAAAAGGAATTCAAGGCATGAAGAACATTTCAATGAGAAACAGAAAGGAAAAAGAGAGGAAACTCTGCAGCTTTAGGCATAGCCACAAAATCACTCAACGACCAAAACAATGGCACAATACATTCAGAGATAGACTGTTCCCACTTGTTTTCAGGAGAGGATCCTCATGCATTTTCTGCTGATCGTCACAACTGCAGCTATAAATGTGTCTCAGGGTTTTCGATGTGGAAAATGTAGCTGAAGGCTATTTATTTTCACTTCATAAGAAATTTTGCCTATCAACTCACTTTTGTTGTGATTGGAGAATGCAAATGTTTTATATTGATACGAAAATGTACAGGAGATAGTCATTCTTATCTTTCCTACAAGTGTTGTCCTTTCCCATTCTATTCCTTCACACCTGCTAAAATGAATACAGAGACAGTATTCTCTAAATACAGTATTGAGCTGGTTACTCAAATGCTCAGTTCCCAACATCTCAACTAAATTTCTCTCATCCAATGGGCAAAATCAGTTTAAAATTAAGGACTTTGCCACTCAACTGGTCAGCAAATCGATAACAGATTTTTTTGGGGGGGCTTTGTCAGATAATAATACAAACCAAACAGTATTGAGTAAAGGAAATAAATGTTTCATCCATTGAGCTAGATAAGTGTAATGGATTGAACGTATTATTTTTCTGGCTTTGTATCATCATTGTGTTAAAGCAGTAAGTTAATTCTGTTGCAACCCAGCTTTTAAGAGGCAGTAATCCCATCACATAAATTGCTTGTCTCACAAAAAAAAATTATTGATGCAATAAAGGAGGATGGAGTAGAGCATTGGATGGGATAGTCATAGAAAGATGCAGCTTGGAAACAGGCCCCTTAAATCTTCAAGTACACACCGACCATCATCCATCAATTTACACTGATCAATTTTTTATTCTCTCCACATTCTCAACTCACCACAGATTCCACCACTCACCAACACATTCATGGCAAGTTACAGTGGGCAATTAACCCAGCTATGTAAAATTGCTCCTGTTTGCCTCCTCCCCACCTGCAATATCCACATGTGTCTTCAGGCTACATGTCTTGGTCTACAACAATGTCTTCGTCTTGATTGATAAACCCCTGCACACTTCCATCAGGAGCACCAGATACAGAATTGTTTTGCTCAGTTGTTAAACCTAATTGAAGTGTGGTCACATTTGAGATATGTAGTGCATTGGGAAAATAAAGATGCATACTCAGTGCTGTATGATCTCCTCATTTAAGGGAAGGTGTTAATGGATTGGTTGCATTTCAGAAAGGGTGTCAATGAAATAAGTGAGTTGCCTTCTCGGGATAAGTTGGACAAGCAAGTTTTGTATATGTTGGACGTTGGAAGAGTGAGAGGGGACTTAAATGAATGTTATAAAATCCTGACTGTAGAGAGAAAATATTTCCTCTTGTGTAAGAATCTGGAACAAGGAACATTATTTAAAAATAAACGGTCACCAACAATAAGTCAGAAATATGATACATTTTCTCTTTAAATATGTTGTAAATATTTGTCACTCAAGGGACTATGTGGTCTACTCATGTTACTAAACTACAAATGTTTGCAAATGTCCAACAACCACAATTATTCAAGTAATCACACTTAAAATAGTTTTAAAGCTATAAAATCATTTTGCTAGATGCTTAACCAATCACTGGAAATTACAGAAATGTACCTCTCTTCCTTGCGATTGGTCCTTTCCTTTGAACTGGCCAGAATCAGTGAACCTGCATTTGACCCAGCCTGACCCAGACACATTGAGCAGATATGTGAAGCTCCAGCATTGCAACTGGGAATTGCCAATGAACACCCATCAAGAACCTCAGGACTTGTGCACACTCACATGGCTGCGGAGGACCCCTGAGCTTTCTGATCATTATGGGTGGAAGCGTTGTTTCAAAGGATAGTCCAATAAGTTATAGGTGGACACAAAATGCTGGAGTAACTCAACGGGTCAGGCAGCATCTCAGGAGAGAAGGAATGGGTGACGTTTCAGGTCGACAATAGACAATAGACAATAGGTGCAGGAGGCCATTCGGCCCTTCGAGCCAGCACCGCCATTCAATGTGATCATGGCTAATCATTCTCAATCAGTACCCCGTTCCTGCCTTCTCCCCATACCCCCTGACTCCGCTATCCTTAAGAGCTCAATCCAGCTCTCTCTTGAACTGAAGGGGCTCGACCCGAAACGTCACCCATTCTTTCTCTCCTGAGATGTTGCCTGACCCGCTGAGTTACTCCAGCATTTTGTGTCTACCTTCAATTTGAACCAGCATCTGCAGTTATTTTCCTACACATCCTGTCCAAAAAGTTATCCACTGCAGGCAGGTCCTGGTCTTGGTCATATCATGGGTGTAGTATTGACTAAAATGCAGGAGGTAGAGAGCAGTGGTGACTGAAGAGAGAGACGTTATGTACAAATGACCCAGACTTGACCAAAGGAAGAACAATTTCAAAGTCAGTAAATAATATACAAGCTGCTAAAGTGATAAATAGTGAGCATGACAGTGGCAGGGTGCAGGCTGGTGCAATGCACAGGCATGTGGCAAATGCTAAGGTTGAAAAATCTAAATGGTGCTATTTAGAAGGAAGTCAAAAGGTTATCCTGTGCTGAAGATTTAAATTAACAAAATGGCCAGAGGGAACAATTTAATCAGGAAAACAGTTTTAACATCATTCACAAAGGAATTAAAAAGAGTATTATTTTTTCTCCCCAGCATGCCATTACCAAGATTTAAAATGCTTTGCCTGGAAGGATGTTGGAATCAGATTGTACAGGAAGCTTCAAAATATAATTGAATATATTCTAGTGGCCTAACTTGCAGTGGTTGTGAGAAAAAGTCAGAGTATAGAGCCAACTTGAACTGTTCTCCATAAACTTTATAACAGTGAGATGGATGGTTTTCTTGCAACAGTGCCATAAATCTGCGCTCAATAATTGGAGAAAGAAGATCGCAAACCACGCAGATATTTTGCAATTCCAAAGCCATGCTATCGACTCATGCTGCTGTATTTTCATTATTGATCCCATTTGTTCTTTCTGGAGCTGATTTAACGAACACCTGCAATCATAAAATAATTATTGGAGAACATTTCTTAAAAAACACATAAATCTGACACATAGTAAATTACATACATTCTTTGAAAGCCTTCCAGCATAATTTCTTTCAATTCCTGCATGTGTGCTCTCACCCAGTATGAATCACTGGCAGTTCTTCCACTCCAGTCTACTGCATATGGTGTTGACAAAGTGGCCTCCCCAGCAATGTCTCGGTTCACATCAGGATCATCCTATTCTAAAAGGTGGATTTGATTCCTATCAGGTTTATTGTGGATGAATTCCACAATTAAAACTACTTACAAATAATTAAAACATCGGAAGGATTTGATCAATTCCCAATCGCTTCAAACAGAAATAAAAGAGCACACGAGGTGAAGTTTCTTGAATTAAATGTGTTAATTGGAAAGTAAGTGGAAATTTGGAGAAGAACTTTGGAGAAGATTCTCACAGTTTGTCTCCATTGTGTGGCCTGGTGAAAATGCTCCATTTACATCTTCTCCTGCATCGTATCTTGGTGTTCTCCGTTGCAATCACTCGGCAGATGCTATTCAGTCATTCCTAGGACACAGCATTACTCACTGTTCCTCTCTCCACTTTCTGGTAAGACACTAATCTAATTAGGGGTCACACTCTAACGGTCAATGATTGGAGTTGAATACACAGCCCATGTCTTTAATTACATGAATATCTTAGAGTTAATTGCTCAAGAATGAAATCAACAAGCAGCTTATATTTGGAAAATGAGCACTGTCATTTTCTGGCAGAAGAGCAGACCATTAGCAGATTTTCAAGGGATACTATGAAACAGTTGGTAGTCTAGGCAAAATATGAAACAGTTGGTAGTCCAGGCAAAATAATGTCAACAGGCATGCAGTGACTGATGGCTTGTTCTTTGGGGAAAACTGGCAACATTGATGAACCTGTGAATGGTGATATGTGCATTATGGAAGAGAAGATTCTAATAATTCTAATTTGGCGTGACAGGATAGACGCAGATATGATTACCTGCGAGATGTCTAGAACCTCACAGTCACAATCTTGCAAAGTTGAGTCATTCATCCCGACTTGAGATGGCTACAAAAAATTATTTACTTAGAGCCTGGTGCAACTTTGGAATTTCCCACCAAGAAGGCTCTGGATCCTTGGAGGTTTGAGTATATTCAAGTTGGAAAGAGGTATATTTATGGATATTAAATAAATAGACATAGGGTTAATTCAGGAAAATAGTACTGAGAAACAGGGGTCAACCATGATCTAATTGAATAATAGTGCTGATGTGAGCTGAAACAGCACCAATGCAGGGCTCTAAGTACAGGTCAATGAAATTGACTACACAAGCAGATAGAGCAGCAAAGAAGGCATATAGTTTGCTTGCTTTCATTGGCCGGAACATTAGAATAAGAGTCAGGAAGACATGTAGCAGTTTTATAGGCCCTATTACAGGAAGAATGTGGAGGCTTTGGAGAGGGTGCAGACACGGTTTACTAGAATGATGGCTGGAATGTGAGGTTATTAGCTATAAGGAGAGGTTGGACAGACTTAGATTGTTTTCTCTGGAACTTCGGAGGTTGAGGGCAGATCCAATAGAACTATATAAAATTATGAGGTGTAGATAGGGTAGACAGTCAAAACCTTTTTCCCAGGGCGAAAATGTCAACGAACAGAGAGTATATCTTTAAGGTGAAAGGGGCAAAATTTAAAGGAGATGTGCGGGGCATGTTTTTTTACAGATAAAGTGGTGGGTGCCAAGAAAGCACCAGCAGAGATGGTGGAGCAGGCAGATACGACAGTGGTGTTTAAGAGGCTTTTAGATAGGCACCTGAATATGTAGGGTAGGAGGAATATGGACCATGTGGAGGTAAATGAGGTTATTTTATCATTGTATCAGACAATGTAGGCCAAAGGGCCTGTCCCTGTGCTGTACTTGTCTATGTTCTAAGAAAGGGTTATTCCTGCTTTTATTTGCTGTGTTCTTACTTTGGCAACTGCTTGCATAACATGGGGGAAGTGACTCTTGCATGGTTAATGACAGGTGCCTGGAAGATTGCTGTGAGCGCTGTAGCCATGGCAATGTAATGCCTTCGATAACAGTGCCTAAGATTGTCTAGAACTAAGCCCCACCCACTCTCTTCTTACTGACACAAAACCAGCACACTACATAGCATCTGTGATACCCTATTTGTAACCCATTCCATTTCATGTCCGCTACAGCAGCCCACCATCTAATTGAAATGTGAAAATGAATAGACTTTAATTTCTATGTTTTAAAACCTTTCAGCTCTGAAAACAATGTGTTAACAATCCAAATTTTGCTTTCCTTTAAAACAAATCCCATAGTTCAGGACTCACTTTTAGTTCACGCCTGTTTTCACATTCTTTTTAAAACAGTTTTATAGATGCTTTTTTCTTTCTGCTTAACTTACTTAAACCCATTATTGGTGTGAGTCGGATTCAGGTGACGATGTTTATTAATACATCCCAGCTGCTCACTCCGATCTAATTAACACCAGGAGCAAAATAAATCCCACTGTCTCAGCAAGCAATCCGAGCTTTCACAGGGAGGAAATGAAATAACATTGGTGAAATAAAGGCAGAAAAAGCGGAGGAATATTACCTCAAGCTCTGTGAGATGTTGCGTGAGCAGCACCCACAAAGACACAGACTAAGATCATTTACCACCAACACTGGGCAAGAAGAGAGATTTTGTCTATCGGTGTTACATCGCTGGGAACCTGATAATATATATTTTTCCCCAATGTGTCTTCATTAATATTCATGAAAGTTTCTTGGCTCAAAACCATCGTCCATATGGTGCTCCACATGGCAGGTGTTGAGATGGGAAAGGAGAGGCAGAAGAATCCAGAGTGCAGCAGTAGAAACAATCAGCAGTAACCATGTATATTTTGCCCAGAATCACGTGTTTCACTGCTGTACTAAGATAAATGCCATTTCCGATCACCGAGCACACAAATGTTAAAGATAATTTCATTGAGATTAGTTAAGCAAAGCGAGACCCAGTTTTGTAATATCCTCACTAATGTGAATATATTGAATATTTTTTCTGTTGAATTAAACTGCTTCAGGAATTCAGTTACTGAGAACACAATGATGGATCAGAAAAATTCAGGATACATCTTCAGCGATTTGTATGGAAAACCCACCACCCTAGCCAGACTGTAATTACTTAGCGAAGAGCTTGCATCAGCAACTTCCCCGAGAAATAATTTGTAATGGAAAAATGGACAAAAGATATGACAAGAGGAAGCTATTTTAAAAGTACATTCAGATGTAATATACCTTGATGGTGTGCTACACTGCAGATTTTAATAATAATTCACCCTCAGTCATTTGCTAAGAAATAATATTCAGATTTTACTTGCCTAGTATTCTCTAACCCTCATGAGTAAGCCGACGATATGTTCTAAACTTGTGAAAACTTACAAAAATGTAATAGTGCAGAACGGTTGAGAGAGAACAATCATAAATATATATCTTTTACGATGATTTTTTCAAAACCAATAATCTGCTACTTATTGGACAAATTATGATAATGGTTTTTGAAAACGCATAAGGCAGTCAGACCTTGTGAGGGGAAAAGAACTAATATGTTTCTTTACTATTTGTCAGAAATAAATTATCAAAGGGTATGTTTCCATACATTGTTCTCTCTGGTTTATATAGGAATGAACATTAAAAGACTACTTTGATCATTATGCGAGACACACCAGACAATTAGTTTGTGATGAATCATTTTTATATTAATTTTGTAAAATTTTAACCACTGTACCCCACCAGTTCTCCCAATTCTGTTGGTACTCTCATTTTGGAAGAACTGAACAGAAATGATCCAAAATCACTTTTTTTATTAATGCTCAACTCTATTCTAAACAAATTGTGTAAAGGTGTAAATAAACATATACGTATATATTCACAAATTAAAACACTTTAAAACAGATTCTCTTTTCATACAATATTGACACAACTGATAGAATTGAAATTGTCATAAACCCAATGGCTGCAATGCATTCCTATATTTCATACAGTATCATCGTGTTAAATATTACAATTTCAGTTAGTATCTATTGCCTAAGGTACCACATCCTCTAATACTAACAATCATTGACAAAGCTGAATCTTTAACTAGTCCAACACTTTTTTTTGTACAGAAACACACCACAAACAGTCCTTATATGAATCTCTTATTTGCATTAAATAATCAGAGGTATAAGGAAACACATCTGCCTGTTGGGACAAAAGCATTTTGAAAAGATAAAACAGTAAGTAATGGCTACACCTGTACAATTCAACAGTTGGTTTCACTGTGGTAAAAGTGGGTTAAGGCACAGGCCTGCAGGCTGGAAATTTCTACTGACACAACCATCAGGTTTTGCAAAAAGGTGCACATTTCTGAAATTTGGAAACAGAAACCGATCCCAGCTAACAAGCCAGGGAGGAGAGAAGGTATCAGAGCATGAGGCTCGATTGTTTTCATCACATGGCAAATTGTGCAAGGAGTCAGATGGCAAAGTGATGACATTTCTCCACATGATTGCTATTATCGTGTTCTATGCAGAGAAACTGTAGAAGAGAGGCTAGCAGGCAGCTTCTGGTGGTCACAAAGCCCTTTAAATGCACCCACTTTAATTAAATGGTGAGAATGTTGGAAGTAACTTGCCGAGTCCATGATAACAATGTGCATTGGGAGCATGATTACAGATCCAAAGGATAAAACACGGTTAGTGGGAAAGCCTAGAGTCCACCATAACTATTCTGAAAGCATTTAACCAAGAAATAATTGAAAACAATGAACGATAGCTGCAAGAACAGAGATGAGGAAAAACTTTTTTAGTCAGAGAGTTGTGAATCTGTGGAATTCTCTGCCTCAGAGGGCAGTGGAGGCCAATTCTCTGAATACATTCAAGAGAGAGCTAGATAGAGCTCTTAAGGATAGCGGAGTCAGGGGGTATGGGGAGAAAGCAGGAACGGGGTACTGATTGAGAATGATCAGCCATGATCACATTGAATGGCGGTGCTGGCTCGAAGGGCCGAATGGCCTACTCCTGCACCTATTGTCTATTGTCTATTGTAAGAAGGTATTTATTCACAAAATGCTGGAGTAACTCAGCAGGTCAGGCAGCATCTCAGGAGAGAAGGAATGGGTGACGTTTCGGGTCGAGACCCTTCTTCAGACTGAAGAAGGGTCTCGACCCGAAACGTCACCCATTCCTTCTCTCCTGAGATGCTGCCTGATCTGCTGAGTTACTCCAGCATTTTGTGAATAAATATCTTCGATTTGTACCAGCATCTGCAGTTATTTTCTTATATAGCTGCAAGAAGAGATGCCGTGATATTTGAATGATGATATGTGCCGGTACCGTATAATTTTACTCCGCTTAGTATACTAAAGTAAACAACAGATAAATATCTTTCCACTTCATAAGGACCATGGTAGAGATCTGATTTGCTCTGAGGTTTGAGCCACATGGATACATTGTCGTATTTTGCCAATTAGTTCAGGATTGCTACTGTGATAATCTGTGCGTTTATTTCAGTAAATGATACAAGGCCATTGCACAAAGGTGGGTTCTTAAATTATAATTGATGGTTGAAAGTTTTTTTTTTTAAACGCAAAGGAATAAAGACATTTTAAATCAAAACAGGGGTAAAGCAACGTTTTCTGCAAAACCGGAAGCAATGTTGGGTAGTTGCTGCAAAATTATTCACGTTATTTGTTACAATTAATTTATGTATTAAAAACGAAATAGCTCTGATCAGCAAAACACATGATTCACATTCAATGTGGGGCTGACCTAAGAGCCTCCCAGTAATATACCTGATGATCACCTTTCATTTTAATTATCTTTAACTCTAACAAAACATGAGTGGACGGAAGGTTTTCTTGGATACTCAAAGGGTAAGGGTGACAGTCTGGTCCCAGGATATTCCAAAGCTGCACTTCTGCAGGGGAACATGTCAACCAAAAATGAAGGGGTGTCATTATTCCAGGAATTAATTTAAATCATCCCTCATTAGTTTCTTCTAAAATATAATAACCATATTTTTAAGTGTCTTAGGTAAAATAACAAAAACTCAGTTACAAGGAAGCTCTAATGTCATGATCCCAACCTGTAAAGACTGAAGCCACCAATATTGATCCCTCAGAAAGACTTCAAGCTGGAGTCCAGAAACCAGGGGTTTTCTGGCATAATTTCTAGATGGTCATTAAGACAGGAGAACCATCAGGCTTATTTATTGAAAGTATGTGCACTGTGACTAATCTTATCGTCATTTGGTACATGGGTAATGAACATCGACTCACAGACCCTCACACCAAACCAAGGCCTAACACCTTAAAGAAGAGTACATAAAGATAATCACTTGGTTTTTCTTCAGTTCCCTGTTGTTCTCTCAGTGGAGGCCAATGCTGAGCTATAGATTCACAATTATTAGTAGCCCTTTGTTGTGTGATTAAATTGGCTATTCTTCATGTCTTTACCTATGGAACACAGAATGGCCAGGCCTGAATAAGAACTTATTCACATAATCATAATTAAGATTCTGAACCTAAATATTCCGTAACCTCATTTTAACGTAATCTTACTTGTAACTTGAAGTCCATAAAGTAGAAGAACAGGATACTATACCTAATAATGACGTTCATTTTGAGATTTTCTACAAAAATATTGTTTGTATTCATGAGAATTGTTAATGAACATAACATTATTATCGGGAACTGGATTCACCTAGTCTGCTTAATCATTGATACTGATTATTTTGTTGATTATATTTCATCTCCTATTCTGTAGTCTGTGCTTTCAAAGAGGCAATGGAAGAGGGTGAATTCAAATCTAAAGTGCTTTCTCCAGCCCTGTATAATTATATTTTTCCTTTCATTCTTTGTCAATGGTTTCCAACACCTCTGTCATGGAAGAGCTCTTATATTGCAATACTCTTTGGATCAGGTAAATTAAAGAGATATGATCTGGATAAAATTACTGTCATATTTCAAATATTTTGAAAATTTATGATTTAAAAAAGTTGCTGACAAATGAAAACCTTGGAGATCAACCTTTCATTTCTGTAGCCCTAAAATATGGTTTGGTGCATTACTGGGTGGTTGAGGCATTTCTCATTCAGATCTAAAATAAAGTTGTTAATGTCAGCATTAAAATGGAGAGGTGAACCTACACTGCCAGCTGATTGTATAATCACTGGATCCATATGTTTACAGTTCTGTAATGGCAAATATTCCCCTTGCAAACTATAGCGGCCGACAAATTAGCTGTTCTATCCAACAAATGTACACCATTCATTGTGACTACATTATACTTGTTATCTTGCATTGTCATACCAATTGGCATGGATCTGTGGATTCATGGGTTGTTTGAGATTCAGTGGCTGGTCGGAGATCAGTACCTGATGGGAAGCTGGGACCTGAAGTGGAACAAAAGGGGGACACAGGGGAGTTTGGGAGATAGGAGAGTGATCTGGCTTTGCGGAGTGGATGGTCTTGATGATGATCAGAATCTATCAGAGAGTCAGCCATTTAAGCAAACACAGCACGCTGTGGAAAAGGGTGAGCAGTTCAGACTGTGGAATCAGATCAGTGAGCACAATACTTGGAGAAGCAGGGTGATGCCTGAAGTAAGAACACAAGGGATCTATCTGAGTGGGTTACAGCTCGGGGTTATGGCTCCAAGGATTACATGGTCTAATTTCCCCACCATTTTTTAAAGGAGCACATTAGATGCAGAAATTGCATCATACACACACGTGTGATTCTCAGAAGTGCCCAGTTGAATTTCCAGTGTGGTGCAAGTCAACTCAGAAATGATCTTAATTGTGTTCAACTCAAGAAAAAGATAACAACTTTTCATGTTTGATGCTGAAAAAAAGTCTCTTGGAGCAGACCCCAGTTTATTTGTTGATCAATACAATTGAATGGGTCATTTGTTGAGATGTCAGTTTATTTACTTAATTTCAGAATATTTAGCTCAGTAGCATTTATAAAATACTGAAATGATTTATGATGATGAGTGCAAGGTAAATGTTTCCCTTGGTTGTGGAGACTGAAATCACAGGTGACAGTTTCAGTGGGGATTAATAATCTCAGCATATTTAACTTTAATGTTAAATTGAGGTTAGTGTAAATGATAACATTTAAACAGCACTATAGGAGAATAGTGCTCAAAAGAATTAAATGATCAAAGTCAGCAATAAATGAGAAGAAACATATTCCATTCATTGATTTCTTGTTGTCTGTATGCCCATGAATTTCCTGGAAACAGTGCAAGGCAGGCTTTTCGAATGGAGTTGAAAAAGTTTTTCCATTAGTAAGATGTACACATCTACACTGAGAATAGAAAGTAGACATGTGTAAGTTGATTAATATTGAGCTAGAATTCATGGTCGGCTGAGCTGCCTACATTTGCAATAAATTGTGGAACTCGTCTAGAACGATTGAGGCAATGTTAACTTATGGCAGGAGTTGTCTGAAACCCTCCTAATAAGACCCTGAAAGGGAAGGCATCTTTCCTCCAGGGTATTAAGTGGTTATGGGTTGGCGACAGTGGTAAAATCACATGAACATTGGCTGCCAGTTTAGCCGCACTCACTAACATAGCTGTCACATCACTGAAGGACCCTGATGGTTTTGCACGTTCAAAAACATTCAGAGGTATAAAAATGTTACAGGTACAATTTCCAAATATTCAAAAATTTATGAACAAAACCATTTAAGAAAGCCAATAACATTTAAAGACACTCAATTTGAAAACTATAAGTTAACTAATACCTAACAAAGTCCTTTGCACTTATTCACCTGCATTAAAATTAATGGAAATGTCTCTCTGTGCCAAGTGCAGAATGTTAATGTCGGTTCCCAATAGGTTTTGGGCATCAGCACAGTTTCATGTTCTCAAGCTAGACTCCAAGAAACCAATGAGACAAACATTGGGGAACTGCCAACCATAACTTCATCGCTGCTGCATTGTAATCTGCACAAGTAGAAAGACCAAAGTTATTGTCATTGTGCAAGAGCTTCCTCTGTTCCATTAACATTTGCCAGCAAAATCTTCCAATCGTCCAAAACAGCAGGCCAAATCATGCCACCGCTTCCAAGGAGAGTAAGACAGTGCTGGCATTTACCCAGCTCCACTGCAGGTCCAGGGGAAACCAAATGACATAAATTAATGTACCTGCCGTTCCACTCTGTCACTGGAATCTGCGTGGAATCCAGTTGCAGGGCCAAATGTAAATGGGGTTTCCTCACCTGGTATTTGCTAGGTTACGTATTGTACTGTAGTTCAATATTTCAAATGATTTGTGTCTTTAATCTTTAGGGCAGCACAGTGCCATATCTGGTAGACCTGCTGTCTCACACCGCCTGAGACCCAGGTTTGATCCACACCTCGGGTGCTATCTGCCTGTGATCGCGGGTGTTTCCTCTGGGTGCTCCAGTTTCCTCCCACATCCCAAGGATGGTGTGGGTTTGTAGTTTAATGGGTCTCTGTAAATTGCCATTGGTGTGCGGGGAGCGGATGAGAAAGTGGGATAACATAGAACAAGCGTGAATGGATGATTGACGGTCGGCCTGGACTCGGTGACCCGAAGGGCCTGTTTTCATGCCGTACCTTTAAAATACACTAAACTAAGCTTCATTTTAAAAAGATTTTAGAGGGTGGCTGAGTGGAGTACTGGACTGCGTTCACACGAGTGCTTCAACAGACAGTGAGACTCCACCATTGCTGGCTGTCCAATTTGTCTGTGTTACTGTCTACTTGGGAATGTCTTTGATGTTAAAAATCAGTATCTTAAAAAAAAATCTATATTTATTCCATATTCTTGCACAAGTATTTCTTTAAAATATTGAAATTGACATCAGTAAGTAATAAGAGAAAGTAAGCACTTACCCTTTTCCCGGCAGCTGAGTTCACCCACTCATTTGAATGGGAATTGCTGTGCTTGACAAGTCCACCCACGTAGCCACAACTGGCAGCCACAGAGTGATGGATGCCGCCTGCCACTGACTTAGGGCATTGTCTGTGCATGAAACTGCAACTCTTGTAAGGATACCAACTTATGTCACCTCCAGGTTCCGAAACAGCTTCCTCCCAACAACTACTAGGTTCTTGAACTGCCTTGAACAACCCTAACCATAACCCTACCACCTCAACCTACCAAACTAATGCAAACTCGTCACTACTACGGTTGCTCCATGTACCTATTTTGCAGAAGCATGATCTGATTTACCTGGAATAACTAAACAATTATTATTAATTTATTGTTGTTGTGTCTAAGAGGCTTGTTAAGCTACAGCAAGTAAGAATTTCATTGTTGGGGTGCATATGACTGTTGACTTCTTGACTTGATGAGCCAGCATCAGTGCTGCTAGGGAGGCAAAAGACATGCTTCAGTTTTATTTTAATTATTCACAATAATTTTAAGAGTTAAATCTCGCAGAAAATTGAAAACTCATTAAACATTGCATGTGGCTTTAACAGGAATTGCCACCTGACCTCAGCCTGTAAGGAATCTCCACAGTGTAAACACAGAGTCCTGGTCAGTGTTGTGACATGGTTACATCTGACTCCCAAGGATGGAGAATTACATCAGGTTTAGCCGGATGGGGACCAGAGACAATGGACCAAATCTGTCTGAATTCAGCTCACGCCATTATAATCTTGTGAGTGCGACACTGAAAGGGTACAACACTGATCTTATACAAGAAGATAGGAGGAGGGGGAGTAAACGACTTGGCCCTCAAGCTTGCCCTGCCGATCGATGTTTATCATGACCTGCCTGCTCCAGGCCTTAACACCTCTTTTGTGCCATTTCCACAGAGCCTTCAAAATGACTAATTCTGCTTCCACCACCCAACCAGGCAGTGCATTTTAAATTATAGCAACTCAACAAATTAAAAATATATATCATTCTCCGTCTTCCCCTGGAAATGTTAGAGTCTATATTAAAACTGTGGCCTTTGGTTACTAATTCATCGACCTGATAGGTTCCTCCAATTGACAAATATTTTTTACTTGTTGCCCTAAACCACTTGGTTGGCTCTCTTAACCTTTACTCCTGGCTTCTATATATTGGAAACTGAAAACATCTCATGTCAGTCAACAAATTAGGTATTTTTGACAAAATGACAAGGAAG
The DNA here is from genome assembly GCF_053455715.1 of Rhinoraja longicauda. NCBI lineage: Eukaryota > Metazoa > Chordata > Chondrichthyes > Rajiformes > Arhynchobatidae > Rhinoraja > Rhinoraja longicauda. Next base: position 30,060,922 of record NC_135969.1, on the reverse strand, counting down.
CTGTTAAAATGTTAAAATGCTGTAATGCAAAGGCAATAACAACTGAACATTAGTGGTGGAGGGAGAGGGTAATGACCTAAAATTTAATTAAAGAGATGAATTCTAACGAAAGATAAAGATGGAGGGATTTAGGGAAAGAGTTGCTAATTGCTCAATACATGTATTTAAAGCTTCTTTGCCTATTACTCCATTTGGAGCAGAGCAAAAGAGAACTAAAAGGAAATTAAAGTTAGAAGTATGCCCAATCCAGGGCCGTCTTAACGCATGGGCCTGATGGGCACTTGCCCGGGGCCCCACGAGCATAGCGGCCCCATTTTATCGACCATTTACATTTTTATTCCTGTGAGTAGTTGTCGTAGGGGCCCCAGTACACTGCTTTGCCCGGGGTCCATAATGCTGTGAAGACGGCCCTGGCCCAATCATAAAGATAATGGAAGCTATGGTGCGAAGAAAGGGGTTTAATTAGGAGGGACATAACTTTGGGTAAAGACTGAAACAGTCATGGGGCGAATGAAGATAGACAAGCATTAATACAAACAGTGAAACTCAGCAGGACAACAGTGAAACAATGATTAGGGTGGGGGAGGGGACGGAGAGAGGGGGGATGCGAGGGGTACTTGAAGATAGAGAAATCAATATTCATACCGCTGGATTGTAAGCTTTCCAAGCAAAATATGAGGTGCTGTTCATCCAATTTGCATTTGACCTCACTCTGACAGTGGAGGAGACCCAGGACAGAAAGGTCAGCATGGGAATGGGAAGGGGAATTAAAGTGTTTGGCAATTGGGTGATCACATAGGCAATAGAGGCGTATCCTGTGTGCAGGACCTCTCTCTGAGGGGCTGCCCATATATCACACACATGCAACAAAAGGTGGGTCAGGATCAGTCTGCTGCTGTTTCTGAGAAACTTGTGATTGCAACCCTCATGACATCTCATTCGCACGGGACATTTGCACAAATAACACGCACACAGAAGTCCAATTCTCGTGGAGAATTGCTCACTGCAGTCAGCAAGTGCCCAAGGTTCAAAGGTGGAGAACCGAACAACTATGTTGACAAAATGAGCACTGTATCCTCGCAGAACTTTCTCGACACCAACACAATGTCTTGAGAGACACCACTTACAGTGACTCAATATAGTAATTGTGACGTTGAGTACGTACTGCCAGATGTGCTTCACTTTTGCATTGCATTAAGTTCTGACAAACCAAGCTACGATAGATTTAAGTTACATAATAGTTAAGTAAAATTAAGTGAAATACAGCAATCAGACTGGCTGTTAAGGAGCAATTAACATATTTAACTTAGTGACTTGCCTCTCTTTGAATGCTCAAATTATATCAGGAAAATTGCAGGTTTATATCCGGTTACTGATCCACCGACTATTCTGTGGATTTAAAGCTTTTTGCCGCAGAGGAAACACACCCACTCTCGGGGGACAAATTTCCATCCCCAACTGCACCCCGCCACCAGGAGACGAAAATATAAAATAATAGACAAACAAATAAACAGATTTATCTTTTCTCTATCTGAGCGGTACCAATGAGAGTTCCTTTCTGTCATCTTCTTTAATAGATCATAATATCTTCATAAAACAGAAATTGAAGCAGTAAAACAACCTGGACACAAACGCAAAATATAAATGGCAAAATATCTCTCCTCCAAGGCCAAAATTTAAGGTGATCTACCCACAGGTTTTGACGTTAGCAGCTTTTTTGTTATTAAGAAAAATGGCCCACGTTCTGGGAAGTGTTGCGGTTCATTTGAAAACCCCCTCTAGGCAGTGGCATTCCCTGCATGTAAATTAACACAGCACCTTGAACAAAGCAATTGAATCAGCGGCTCTTGCCTCTCTTAGATAGTAAATTGGGCAGTATGGGGGCAACACCATCACTCCCTTGTGTGCCTGGCCACTTTATCACTCTCGCAGTGTATAAGAAATGTTCACCTGGACTGCCAGCCAACCAACCTATGGTCAGTTTACAATGGGGTATTGGTGGTGACAACTGCAAGAACGTGAGAATTAACAAAAATGGAGTATGGTTATTTTGTTTTCAATAAAAAGTGAATGGATTAAAGCTACTTTTATGCACAGCAGTTTCTTCAGTGAATGCAAGGACACTTTTGGCCTTCAAATAGATGGGGACCAAAGGATTAAAACACAGCTATTTCTGTGTAGGGTTTTACTGATGTGAAATAAATAATAATCCAATCAAAGAACACCTTTTTCATTTGTGCATCCAGCCCAACTGCTTTACTGTGAACGTCAATGGGTAGTTTCCGTCATTGTACAGTGTAAACCAATGCGTACAGTGTGGCTTGATGGGAGCTGCCTAGTAGTCCTAGAGCAAACTCAGTGCAGACTTGCAGCCTAGTAATAATCAAAAGACCTGTTGTTTCAAGTCACATTGGAATGTAGAAAGGAAGAATTTGTGTTCCCTGTATACTGCATGCCACAAAAATTCATATTGTGAGTGTCAATAATTATTTGATTCTTTTGTTTTGTTTCAAGTATCCAATCAGCTGACCAGCTTTGGAAGTACAGTCCTCTGAGTCACATTGGGATTGGGATCGTTATTTTGATTGGATCGCAGTTTGTTGGCAATGTTGGCAGAAGTAGGAGGTAGTTTAGCCACTGCGTCCATGAGGGCAGTAGGACTTGCTGACATGCGATTCACAAATGTTGCTTTGTCATTTGTTGGAGGCTTTGGCAGCCGTCTTCGCAGCCAAGGGTGCCTTAAGGCCTGTGCTGGTGTCAAGCGTAAGGTGGGATCCCACTCCAGGCAGTGTTTCAGGAAGTCAATGAAGGATTGGTCATCACACCCTTTGAGAGCATTGGTCCAGTCCCGTTGACCGGGGGGACCGCGATTCTTTCCTCTCCGTGATCGTCCACCACTCAAATGTACAGTCCCGTCAGGAAGCGTGACAACTGAGGAATATCTAGGGTAACCCTTGGAGCTGATGAACATTTTGGCCCTTTTCGAACATTCTAGCAGCATTTTCGACGGCATTCCTAGTAATTCTATCATACAAGCCAGCTGATCTCCCTCGTCTTCCCCTGGTAAGAGTGGATGTCCAGTCAACAGTTCAGCAAGAATGCAGCCCAAACTCCACATGTCAATACTCATCCCGTACCGCGATCCTAGAATCACCTCAGGAGCTCGGTAAAAACGTGACTGAATGTACGTGTAAATCTTTTGATGGTCATAGCAACTGGATCCAAAGTCGATCACCTTAACTCCACTCCGGCCCTGTTGCTTCAGCAAGATGTTCTCAGGCTTCAAGTCACAATGGATGATATGGCTCTTATGCAAGGCATCAAGGCACTGCAGGATGGAGTGTGCAAATTTACGGACCAGGGGCAGGCTGAATCCTTGGAACTTGTTCTTTTTGATGAGTTCGTAGAGGTTCATGCTTAGTAGCTCAAAGGTCATACAAATGTGGTTGCGGAAGGAAAAACTCTCATAGATGTGGATGACATTCATGGTGTTGTCTTTGTCTTGCTTCCTCAGATGTTCGAGTATCTTGATCTCCTCAGCTGCTTGCCTATGGAATCGTTTTTCGTTCCGTACCATCTTCAAGGCAATGTATTGGTGGAGTTTGTGATCGTATGCCTTCACCACCTGGCCAAAGCTGCCCTTCCCGATTACCTTGATGACTTCATATCGATAAGCGATGTGATCATGTGGCACATAAAGATAAGAACCCTGCTCGTCATCATAGCTATTATTATTTGGTGCTCCAATAATGCCTGGTCTTTTTTTAGAATTTGGTCCAACAAAATAGATTTCTGAATAGCTAGCTATCTCCTGTTCTTCGTACGGTGTGAGTTTGTGTAAATAATGTTTCTTGGCCTCCGCTGCTGTCATTGGTTCCCCTTTCGGTCTGGTCGAGACATCGTAAGATTTAATGGAACTGGGGTTGCTTTTTAGTTGGAGAGAGCTCTCCAGCTTGATGGTAGGCAGGAAACCCTTTTCGTTGGCACTGAGACTACTGTTTGGTGTTGCGCATGCTGTCTTTGTTGGCTCATTTTCTTCATATAACTCTTGACCTTGGAAGTGTTGATCACCTCCCATACAAAACTGATCATTCATGATATCTGAATTGTCACTCTCCTGAAACAGAAGAAAAAAAAAACGGATTCCTATGTGAGTGCTTCTCAACAATGGCAAATGTGTAATAAAAGAATGTATAAATAATAGTGTATTCCAAGCTCGGAGAGACTGTGCTCAATTCACCTGAACTCCGAACAATTGCTCCGAACATTGAGGGACGCATGTTTTTTCTAATGCTGAAGAGATTTTAAAAGTATATCGCCTGACCAGCAGTTATTTTCCCTCTAAACTTGAAAGACTCCGCAACAAAACAGGTCTCACAATTCACTCCCAAGCCTACAAAGACCACATACAGCACTATAAAGATGCCCTCTCCCGTGCCCACTCCACCTACTACTCTCAAATAATTCACTCTGGCTCCAGAAACCCAAAAACACTCTTCTCTACAATAAACAAACTCCTCAGCCCCCTGGACACCATCTCCCAATCATTCACAGTTGACAAATGCACCACTTTCCTTTCATTCTTCCAAAGCAAAATAGACAACATCTACAGCACCTTAACCACCAACGCACCTGCTCCCCCTCAAACCACCTGCCCCCCCTTATCCTGTCAGCCCCTGCCTCAGTTCTCCCCAATCTCCACCACCGACCTCTCTGACCTCTTCACAGGAATAAAAACTGCCACCTGCTCTCTGGACCCCATCCCCTCCAGCTTTGTCAAGGCCTGCCTTCCTGCTCTCTCTCCACTTATCACTGCAACAATAAACTCCTCCCTGTCCACTGGCATCGTCCCGCCATCCCTCAAAATCGCTGCTGTCACCCCCATTCTGAAAAAACCTGGTCTAAACCCTGACACCCCAAACAACTTCAGACCAATCTCCAACCTACCCTTTCTGTCCACAGTTTTGGAACGTGCTGTAGCTTCCCAACTCAAATACCACCTCTCTACCAATAACCTGTATGAAACTTTCCAATCCGGATTCCGCTCAAACCACTGTACTGAAACTGCGCTCCTCAAAATCACAAATGACATTCTCCTCTCCTCCGACGCTGGCAACCTCAACATCCTCATCCTACTTGACCTCAGCGCCGCCTTTGACACCATAAATCACTCCATTCTCCTCACCCGACTTGAAACCTCCCTTAACATCACCGGCACAGCCCTATCCTGGTTCAAATCTTACCTCTCTGACAGACACCAGTTCATCTCCATTAACAACTGTAAATCCCCCACCGCTCCCCTCCCCCAAGGTGTCCCCCAAGGCTCAGTCCTTGGCCCCCTCCACTTCATCCTCTACCTGTTCCCCCTTGGTCAATTAATCCGCCGTCATGGTCTCAACTTCCACTGCTTCGCCGATGATATCCAGCTCCTCATCTCCACCAAGTCAATTTCCCCCACCACACACTCTACACTGACAAACTGCATTACTGAAATAAAATCTTGGCTTCAATCAAACTTCCTCAAACTCAATTGCAACAAATCTGAAATCATCATCATTGGTCCAAAAACGCTCACCAAATCCACCCAAAACTTCATCCTCAACATTGATGGTCTCCCAGTATCCACCTCACCTCACATCCGGAATCTTGGAATCATCCTTGATCAAACCCTCTCCTTCGACAAACACATCAAACACATCACAAAGACAGCCTTCTTCCACCTCAAAAACATTGCCCGTCTCCGTCCATCCCTCTCCTCCACAGCTGCAGAAACCCTCATCCACGCCTTCATCACCTCCCGTCTGGACTACTGCAACAGCCTCCTCTATGGCGCACCCTCAAAAATCATCAATAAACTTCAATACATTCAAAACTCCGCTGTCCGTCTACTCACACACACCTCGATCCGTGACCATATCACCCCCGTCCTTTATAAACTCCACTGGCTCCCCATCCCCCAGAGAATCCAGTACAAAATCCTCCTCATAACCTACAAAGCCCTCCATAACCTGGCCCCATCCTACCTGACCGACCTCCTCCACAGGCACACTCCCACCTGCACCCTCCGCTCTGCCGCTGCCAATCTCCTATCCCCCCACATTCGGACTGAACTCAGATCCTGGGGGGACAGGGCTTTCTCCATCGCTGCTCCCACCCTATGGAACTCACTACCCCAAACCGTTAGAGACTCCCCCACACTCACCACATTCAAAACATCGCTGAAGTCTCACCTGTTCAGTACTGCCTTCAACCACTGAAGATCACCTCACCTTCTGTCTCCTTTCTCTGTTCATTTATTTATTTACTTATTTATCTATTTATTCATTTACCTATGTTCTCAAAATCTCTGTAAAGTGTCTTTGAGTATATGAAAAGCGCTATATAAATAAAATGCATTATTATTATTATAAACCCTTTTAAAACACCTTCCTATCTCTAAATCTAAAAAAAAATCTATGCTTTAAAAACTATGCATTATAATTTTTGATATCCGTACCATGGGGTAAAAGATCTACCTTACCTACGCCCTTATAATTTTATTTACCTCAATCAGGACAACTCTCAGCCTCTTTTGCTCCAAGGAAAACAAGCCCAGCATATCCAATCGCTCTATAACTCCAGTACTCCAGTCCAGGCAACATCCTGGTCAAACTTCCTAACTGACCTAAACACACTCACTGACATATTATAAGCAATGCATTGAGGGATATTCCAAATATGTAAGGAGTGTGTAATCTATGTGACACTATGTGGATGGTCCCAAGTGTGTAAGGAGAAAATCTTATGGAAGTAAAGGAAGGATGTATTTTATAACATGCATGCGTTCTGTTACATTTTAACATTGTTCAAAATCTGAATATTCACTGCATAAATTTAAAACACTATTAATTATGATGTAAAAGTATACATAAAATGAACCCGAATGTATACACTTTAAAGGTCAACATTCAAAAATGTTCGAAAGAAACACCTCTCTTTGCACAAATCTTCACTCTTCAATTCCAAATGACCATTTAGCCACCACATGCCGCAATGTCAGCACATCCAACTGCAACCTTACCTGTACGATTAAACACCATGATCAATGGAGCAACAGCCTATCGCAATTTATTCAGAATAACAACAATGGAAACAGAAGTCATTCAATGGAGAAAATAATACCCTGAGAAAATTTGACCCCTTTTATATGGTATCAGTAAATTGGTGATAACCATTTTCCTTCCTTCATTATTTAATCAATTCCAAACTTGCTGGCTTTACCTTGCACTAAACATTATTCCTTTATCATGTATCTATACACTGTTAATGGATTGATTGTAATCATGTATTGTCTTTCTGCTGACTGGTTAGCACGCAACAAAAGCTTTTCACTGTACCTCGGTACACGTGACAATAAACTAAACTGAAATGAACAGAACTCAAATGAACCTTCCTCTGAAGTATTAAAAAATTAGTATCAATTGTTAATATTTCTGGAGATTTTTCATGTCTGTATAAACACAGTGCTTGTTATCAACTGAGAATAAAGCCAAAAATCATTCCTGTTTAGTTCTTTCTTTCCCTGTGAATTATATTTATTAAAATTGAAGTATCTTGTGGGGATAAAATATATCATGTCTGGTAAAACAGTTGAAAATTCAGGGGCATTTCATCAGAGTGACATCCTTCCATCTTTCACAACTTATTCTGCCTCATATCACCATCAAACCATCAGCATTCCCAGACTGTTGATGAAAAGGGAAATTGAGTCTTTGGACCTTCCCCGAAACTTGTTCTTTAGTGGACAGAAATGATCTCTGTCCTCTTTATCTTTCTTAGACATGCACTACATAACAATTATCACAAAAGGTCAAATCAGAGCAGGACCTTCACAATGAATAGCAGGGCAATGTAGAGTAGCAGGATCGGAGTGCAGGTACATAAATCCTTGTAAGTGGCACCACCGGTAGATAAGGGTAAGAAGGTACATTGGCCTTCATCAGTAAGCATTTTGCGGATAGATGTTAGGATGTTATGTTACTGTTGTACAAGGCATTGGTGAAGCTGCATTAGGAGTATTGTGTTCAGTTTTAGTCACCTTGCTCCAGGAAGGATGTTGTCAAGCTGGAAAAGTGCAGAGAAGATTTACGAGGATGTTGCCAGAACTTGAGGACCTAAGCTACAGGGAGAGGTTGGGCAGGCTAGGACTTTATTCCTTGGAGCGCTGGAGAATGAGGGGTGATCTTGTCGAGATGTTTCAGATCAAGAGGGGAATAGATCGGGTAGATGCACAGAGAGTTATTCCCCAGAGTAGGAGAATCAAGAACTAGAGGTCATGGGTTTAAGGTGAGAGGGGAAAGATTTAATAGGAACCTGAGGGGCAACCTTTTCACACGGAGGGTGATGGGTATATAGAATTAACTTCCAGAAGAGGCAGTTACTAAAGCAGGTACATGGATAGGAAAGGTTTAGGGAGATATGTGCAGGTGGGACCTGCATAAATAGGGCATCTTGATCAGCATGGGCAGGTTGAGCTGAAGGACCTATTTCTGTGCTGTATGACTCTATCAATCATAAATGTCTGATCTTGTTGTATAAATAAAAGCATAACATCCATAAAATGAACAAATTAATACAGTTTCTTAATATTGTACCCTTTTAGATAAAGCCAGGAAAATATAAAATTGCCAAATATGGTGAAGAGAAATAGGATATTTAAAATGAGTGACATTTGGGATCAGATAATTAAGGTGTTTCATATGTTTTTATAGAAATGAATAATAGTATTTAGGAGACCAGTATTCGTCTTTTGCATCTATGTAATCCAATTACTGGAATGTCTAGCAAAGTTTCAAACACTGTCAAAGTGGAACAAATTGGTAAAATCAGTTATCCTTTACTAATAAAATGTTCCTACTCAAGGGAGATGCACTAGCATATTTTCAACAAAAGAACCGCAGCAAGGTATACCTCAAAGCGAAGGCGCTAAGTTATGTGATCCATGTAGAATATTAGCTTATCACCACCGACTCAAGGGCAGTCGGGAATGGGCAATAAATGATGGCTTTGCCAGCACCACCCAAACCTCCAACAAACAAATACACCAAAGATTAATACATTTCAAGGTGACGGCACATAGCTCCTCCTGAAAATAGGCAAGAATTAACTGATTTACAGATTAATTCCAGGTCAGCTTACTGGGGTGAGGTATTTATATTCCAGATGATTGATTTTCCTATCCTTTTACATTAATTATACATCAAAACATCCTGTATTATTTCTCAGTAATGCCTTGTAGAGTAGGCTTTTACACTGGACTCTACATCCTAGAGGTCTGCAAATGGAGTCAGCACGTCTGAGCTCAGAAGATTTATGCATGTCATCGGTTCTTCTGTCATTTCCGTAATGATATTTCTGGGGCAACTTGCCCCAGAACATAGGTTTAGGGTTATTATTCTCACGTGTACCAACGTATAGTGAAAAGCTTTATTTTGCATGCTGTACAATCAGATCAGCTAATACTATAATGAAATGTTGTCTGCAATAATACCACTCTTGAGTAGCCTGTATTGTCTTGGGCAAAAGTTGGATAAGCAATTCTTTTGAGGTCATCAATATCCCATGGACTGAAAAATTTGAAAACCAATGTGTTATCGGCAACTTGGATGAAAATTCATTGATGAAAGATAATTAAGTTGAAACATTAACTTAGTTTCTCTCTTCAAAGATGTGGCATGATCTTCTGAGTGTTTCTGTCATTCCTCTGTGGTTCTTTGATTATAAAGTGGTTCAACTAATAGACCTGCTGCCTCACAGCTTCAGCAGCTCAGGTTCAGTCCTGACCTCCCAGTCTATGTTCACCCTGTGACCAGGCGGGTTTCCATCGGGAGTCCGGCTTCCTCCCTCATTCCAAAAACAGGTAACTTGGTAAGATTATCTGGCTGATGTAAAAGTTGCCTCTCATGCAGATGGGCATGGAATTAATGGGAATATGGGGAGAAGAGGTAAAATTATTAGGATAATGGGATTCCAAGATGCAGGACAGAATGGTGATCCTTCGTTCCTGTGCCTATCAAACTGTACAACTCCTCCCCCTTCTGTCGTGGGGTAGACTGAGACTGAGACTGACCTCTTCAATCTTTGCACATCCCCAAAGCCTTACAACTTGTCACTTTAATTTCATGTTTCATGTATTTGTATGTTTTTTATGACAGTTGGCAAATTACTTCCCATCCTGGGGTAAAAAAAGTTCCATTGTATCGTATTGCTCTGTGAACTAGCATAGACTTGATGGCCTCGTTCAATGTTGTAAGGATATATGGAATAATTAATATGAATAATGCAGTGCAGAGTTCTACTGAATACCAAGTCACCTTCCTTTATACTCTGCACTTTTAGATGTTCCTGCCTACGAGTTGGGTTTAAAGAGCAGAATTTAAGATGACCAATTCCATTCATTTAATATCCATCTTTTTTTTTAAAAAACACTTTTGACACAAGACACAAAAGATACAATAGTATTTTAAAACTGTTAATTTCTGGGGATTTAGACATTGGTGACAATTGCAAGTTGACACAGCAGTGATCCGCCAATATTCTACATGGGTCATGCGGCCCGACACAAAGGCTCACCTTGCTTCAGTTTCTTCATGGAGAGGTTACCCATGTATCTCTCAATTTTAAAGTAGTACCCGATTAAGTAATCCTTGGTGCAAAGTGGCACTGCAATTATTTGAAGGAAATTATACTATTTCTACTCTGTGTCCAAGTTAAAAGATCAGCGTCAATGAATGGATTCAGTTATTAGCAAATGTGTTTTGTGATCATATCACTGGGAAAGTGACCTGAAGAAGAGGCATGATGTTTAGGTTTAGGTCCACTGGAAGATCAATTATTGCAACAGCCAGAAAAGTACATGCAAAGGGCCTAATTATTTTGCAGTAGGTTTTTCATTGCACATGGTGCCCTGCTCATGGATATGAGATTTAGAAATTTTACCCCACTGATCCAAGCTGTGCACCGCTGTTGAGTTAACTTGCACGGGCTTGGTGCAAGATCACTGAAGCACCCTCGAGTCGGAGAATGCACCTTCGGACTTCCGCTTCATCATTCCTTTGGCTGCAGGAACTCCTTTGAGCCAGGTGCCACTCAGTCAACGATGTCATCACTCATTGGTACTGAACATTTATGCGATATTCAAAAACCTAAAGAAAGACAGAGAGAAGTTGATAAGAGGGTATGGATTTGAATTATTTTGTCACATCCTTTTGTACAAGGGAATCGTTAAAAAAATCTTCTTTTCACACAAAAATGAAACTGGAATCTGGTCAATTAATATATTATAAGATAATGCTCGACATTAATAGGCTTCAAGTATCAAATTGTTGAATGAAAACTGTTGTTATTATACGAACATGTACTCGTGGTAAAAGTTAATTTGCTCAATACAATGCTGCAAGCAAAATGACTAACGAGGATTGCCTGAAGGAAATTTTCATGTAATAGCAAAAGCATCAATACAAATACATGAGCAGATAATCCCTTACAATAGAAAGAAAAACTTCAATTATGTTATTCTGCCACAACTGTATAATTAAAGTTTTTGAATCCAAGTCATGGTAAATAGAAACAATTTTAGGCATAAATTAACGATTTATAAGCTCAAAGAGTGCATCATTTTTTTCACACCATGTAATGAATGCCATTGCGTTACCATTGCTGATTTGTTTAAATTCATAAGTTCATAAGTCATGAGAGCAGAATTAAGCCATTCTGCCCATCGAGCTACTCCGCCATTCAATCATGGCTGATCTATCTTTCCCTCTCAACCCCATTCTCCGACCTTTACAGTTTAGATCCGTTTAGTTTATTGCCACATGTATAAAAGGTACAGTGAAAAGTTTTTATTGCGTGCTATCCAGTCAACAAAAAGGCAATACAAAATTACAATCGAGTCATTTACAGTGTATAGGTACCTATAGCTCTGCCTTCAACACGGTCATCCCCACCAAGCTCATCACCAAACTCCACCAGCTAGGCCTCAGCTCGTCGTTATGCAACTGGATCCTGGATTTCTTGATGGAGCGACTACAGGCAGTGAGAATGGGCCCACACCTGTCCTCCACTATCACCCTGAGTACCGGCACACCACAGGGCTGTGTTTTGAGCCCCATGCTCTACTCCCTATTCACACACGACTGTGTTCCTGCATTCGACACCAACACCATTGTCAAGTTTGCAGACGACACAACGGTGATCGGGCTGATCACCAAAAGTGATGAAACAAAATACAGAGCGGAGGTGCAGAACCTGGCGGACTGGTGCTCAGATAACAACCTGTCCCTAAAAACCTCCAAGATCAACTTCCGTAGGTCACATAATGGGGAATACGCTCCGATATTTATCAACGGGGACAGTGTGGAGAGAGTGTCCAGCTTCAAGTTTCTGGGCACTCACATTTCGGAGGACCTCACATGGTCCACTAACACCACTGCGCTGGTCAAGAAGGCACAGCAACGACTGTTCTACCTGAGAACACTGAAAAAGTCTGGTCTGCCCCAACAGCTGCTGACGACTTTCTACCGCTCCAGGGCCATAGCTGCTCTGAACCGGTCCTGCTGAGTCAGATGGTCACATCGCACAGCGAACCGGCACAGACCTATTTGCACTTTATTCTGTTTTAAAACTGTTTCTAATTTTGTTTCACTGGGTTGTCTAAATTTATGCTGATTAGCTAATTAATTTATTGCATCGTATGGAAGTCGCATTCCCAATCTCGTTGTACCCCTGTACAATGACAATAAAGATATATTGTATTGTATTGTATTGTATTGTATTGATAAGGTAATAACGTTTAGTGCATGGTAAAGCCAGCAAAGTCCGATCAAGGAGAGTCCAAGGGTCACCAAAGAGGTAGATAGTAGTTCAGCACTGCTCTCTGGTTGTGGTCGGATGAATCAATTGCTTGACAACAGCTGGAATGAAACTGTCCCTGAAACTGGAGGTGTGCATCTTCTGGAGGATGCCTTCTCCCCATAACCTTTGACAGCCTTACTAATAAAGAACCTGTCAATCTCTGCTTTAAAAATATTCAATGATGGCCTCCACGGCCTTCTGTGACAATTAATTCCACAGATTCACCACCCTCTGATTAAATAAATTCCTCCTAATCACCTTTCTAAAGGTACGTCCTTTTACTCTGAGGCAATATATTCTGGCCCTAGACTCTCACACTAGTGGAAACATCCTCTCCACATCCACTCTATCCAAGCCTTTCACCATTCGGTTAGTTTCATTGAGGCTCCCCTCATCCTTCTAAACCCCTGCAAGTACAGGCCCGGAGCCATCAAACGCTCATCATACGTCAACCCAATCATCCCCAGGGCCATTCTCATAAACCTCCTCTGGACCCTCTCCATCACCAGCACATCCCTCCTCAGATATGGGGCTCAAAACTGCTCGCAATACTCCAAATGTGGTCTGACCAGTGCCTGAGAAAGCCTCAGCATTACATCCCTGTTTTGATATTCTAGTCCTCATGAAATAACTGCTAACATTGTATTTGCCTTCCTTACAACTGATTCAAACTGCAAATTAACCTTTTGGGAATCCTGCACCAACACCCCCAAGTCCCTTTGTACTTTATTCCTACTGCCAATGTGCATGACTGCACACTTTGCTTCTCTGTATTACAAATTCTGAACTAAGTAACTAACTATGAACTAAGTAGGAAAAGTAATTAAATACTAAGCACCCCAGCCAAAAAAAAGCCAAATTGTTCGAGAATTTTTTAAAGCTATTTCCTGATTTCTGATTCATGACACAAAATGTATAAATCTAATCATTTATTTTCTTCAGGTGATCATATGTGAGTGAGTTGGCCATAATGAACAATTTAGTCACGTGCCATATGGAGAGAGGCCACTATATTTGCTTGCTCACTGAACTGTATTGGTTCCAGGTCCAGCAATGCATCTGCTGAAAATTCACTTCTTTCAAATTTGTCCTCAGACTTGCATCACTGTAACCTTCTCCAAACCTACAATCCTTCATGATTGCTGCCCTACTCCAATGACCTCTTGCCTGCCCTGGTATGAATAGTTCTACATTGGAAACTGCTTTCTACTGCCAAATATTGGTGTTTGCTCCCTGGACATTGCTTCCCTTCTATCTCTATCTCTTTCAAACTGCTCCTTAAAAGACATCCATGGTCTTTTAAGGAGCTTTCCTAACATTTGTGGTTTGGCGTCATATTTGCTCCTGCAAACTATCTTCAGGGATGTTTGGTTTAATATTAAGCGATCTATAAAATTACTGTATTCTTTTGGTTTGAGGGTTGATTCTTTAAATTGAGTCATTTTACATAAGCAGCTTGTTAATGAAGCAAGCTGAACTCAATGCAATGTTGCAAATTTCATTAGGTGCAGCCTGAAACAATATCATTTGAAAATAAGCAACACTGTGTTCACCAATGAGGCAGGGCTCAAGGCAGATGGGACATGGTTGCCGGTGTGAGCAAGTTGGGCCGAAGGGCCTGTTTCCATGCTATAAGACTCTATGACTATAACTATATGGAATAAGGTGAGCTGTTACAAAGTGGTGTATGGTGTTAATCTCACAACATTTTAAAGACACTTTTTTGAGGACCAGCACTACAGAATGAGTTATTCCAGAATGATCTGCATTTTTGGGGGGGGGGGGGGAGTAATCCAGAACAGTTATAGATCATTTTAAACGGCTCCCAACCAAAAATATATTAGATCATGTTTCGCTGTAAAAATAAAGATGAAGCTAACGATGTTTGCCAATATTTATGCGTAAATCAGTCAGCAACTTCCGGCAAGCTTATTTTGTTGTCTGAGATGCATCACCCTTCTTCTTTCAGCTATTTAAAGCCAGCATCTCACTGCTTGGCTCCCTATTTAATGCTTATACCAGCATCAAATACACTTTCTGATAAATGTCTACATTAAATCAGCTGCATATTCCAACCGAAGAAGCCTTCTGCATGGTAAACTTTAATCCCATTGAAGTAAGCTTCGAGATGCTGAAAATTAGATTTTATAATTGTGGGATTTCATTTCTTTGGCCTTCAGTTTTTCTTGGAGTATTTTATTAATATTTATTTTTGTTCTTTCTTCTCACATCTTCGTATTTTCCCTTCCCTTATTTTTAAATTTTGTTCATTATTCTAATTGACATTTCTTGGTTGAATTCGAGCAGCTCATTAACAGTATTTTAATCTTATCAGGAAAGGATAAGCTCTGTAACTTGGCCTGTTTATATGGGTCCAGGTGGTTTGCAGATGGCAATGCACCATTTTGATGAGTAGCTTACACCAATTTGCTGTGGAAAATACCACTGAATGTCTATGGCAAGTGCTTAGAACACCAGATGCTATTCATTTGCTATGCAGAGCAAAATTTGGCACATGAATTTAATCCTTCAAGATTGGCTTTCAGACTTCACTGATTTGAGTTCAGTAAAATATATTTTTTGTGGATGAGCTCTCCTTGTTAGGACCAATTCAATCCTATTCCTTGCAAAATGGAGCAAGGAGTTGCAAAATGAACAAATGAGCACTTAGAGACATGGGAGCTGTGCAGTTGCACTCCAAAAGCTATGCAACACAGGTGTGTGGGAGAAGAAATATCCTCTCTCAAACTAAAGCCTAGGCTCCTCATTCAAATGATTCCCCTTATGCTGCATTATGTTGCAAACCATCAACGGTCCACGCAGAAATACGTGATGCTCAGGAGGCAAGCCTACAAGTAGAAGTGCTAAATTGAGCTTCCAAACTCCTTCAGCTGAAAACTTCCTGATCTTTCATCTACCAACTTAATTTTCTCTAATTACAACCTTTTTGCCATTTTGGTCAGAATATGTGGATTACCTCATGAACCTACTTCGAGTTTATTCTTTAAGTAAGCACCACTCAGCATCCCACCCACCAGCAATCACCAGCCCCGGTCACCTCCACCAACCAAAGATCGATTTGCCTGGTTCTTGTCAGGATGGGATCGCTGGTCCTTAACGTTGATCTATTGGCAGTGCCAGGACTGGAGAGGCTTGGTTGTTCTTCTTGAAAATACTGTAGTCAGTTTCTGAACTGTAAAGCTCATCCTGCAGGATTATCCTGAAGGTTTTATGATCTGTTCTGACACCAAGCAATGCAGTTCATGGGAAGAAGACAAGGAAGAGAAGAATTCTATGATCACTGCAGCTCTTGCCTTTCTTTTATCTACCTGTCTCCCTTCAGCCCGTTGCTTCTTCCTTGTATGTCTGATAACGTGTAACAAATGAGGCTATTTTTGTTCTGCTGTTTGACGCCAGGCAGCACAGTTGATTCAGGTGTCTTTGTGTAGATTACTATAAGCAGCATGGTGGTTGAAGTTTTGAAAAATGTAATATTTTAATTGGTTACGTTTTTGCTACTTTTCACCCATCTCCTTTTTTTCCCCCTCTCTCTTGATCCAATCTATGTTTCCCCACTTTTTATTTTACTTTGTGTATCCAATTTGTCACAGAATTCATCTACACCGATTTATTCCTTCTTCTTCTGCTGGCTGCTGCTTATTTCCTTGATCCTTATTTCCATATCCGTGAATCTCACTGCTTAAAAAGATTGCCTGTGGTTCCCTAATTCAAACGGGTCCTTGGTGCCTTGGTTCACTGCATCACATTTAGCATGCACAAACAGCAATATAGTTTGAGAGGAGCATGAAGAGGCAGCAGCAGGCACAGTTGAACATTCTCCCACTGTAACATTTTCTTTGTCTGTTCATATTCTGGTAGCAACAAGCATCTCACGAACAATTGATGTCAATATTCAGTTGTTCAGCCCCATGTATAATGGTGCCAGCCACTCTTATTACTGAATATAATTATCCTTTGCAAAGGATAACACCGTATGAAACTGTTTGAGTAATACCTGGAAAACATCTCACACTGCATCTTCATTTCCTCTTTGTGGGAAGTCATCTGTGCTCCTGCCCACCCACAGTGGCGAGGTTGATAGCAGGTAATCAATTAATGGAAAATTATGATTGTGAATTCATACTCCATTATTTGTCGCCAAATGCGTTGGAGGCCTGCAATTAGCTTTTTTCATTCTATATCTCTGCCAGTGTAGTAACATGCAAATCAAGCTTGATGAAGCACTCCATAAATAGATTGAATGAATGAAAATTATTTATTGAATGAACTTTCGAACCATGAACACAACTCACAAAGTTATGTCTCTGCTTTATGATGTCATGACTCTTTCTATTAGGGAAATAGGAGCGCTTTCTGTATGGCTAGAATACAGAAGTGATGTCATTGGATTATGTTGTAACTGCAGATTTACATAAAGTTTATGCATTGCACTTGACTCAATGGCTCTCACTGGGTAGCAACATTGGTCATAATAGCACACAAAGGTTATTAGCTTAATGGATGGTAAAATGCTGTGTGATTAAGTTAGTGTGCAATGAATTTTTTCTTTCCCTCTTAAATTTTGGATACAGTTTTATGATTATTTAAGTTCACAGGGTGAGGCATGTGCTAGTTGATCGAATATTTCTTCTAAGTACAGCTGCCAGGGTTGGTACCAAGTGCTCATACTGGTTTTCATCTGATGTTATAGTATGTAAGGGATATATCATATTGAGGGTGATGACTTTGAATTCAAATGCCCTTATCCCATTTTATTCTCCCCACTTTCTCATCAACTTCCCCAGATTCTGTCACTCATGTCGGGCAGCACAGTGGCCAGATAATAGAACTGCTGCCTCATGGCGCCAGAGACCCAGGTTCAATACTGTCCTCGGGTGCTGCCTGTGTGGAGTTTGCAGTTCTCCATGAAACTGCATGGCTTTCTTCTGGGTGCTCTGGTTTCAAAGGTTTCAAAGGTCTTTTATTGTCACTTGTACCAATTAAGGTACAGTGATATGCGAATTACCATGCAGCTACACAAAATAAAAAGCAACAAGACACACCACTGCATCAAAGTTAACATAAACATCCACCACAGCAGATTCCCCACATTCCTCACTGTGATGGAAGGCAAAAAAGTCCAATCTGCTTCCTCTTTATCCTCCCATGGACGGGGCAGTCGAACCATTCGTCGGGGTGATCAAAGCTCCCGCAGCCAGTGATCGAACACCCCACTTCGGGGCGATCGAAACTCCCATGTTGGGACGATCAAAATTCCCGCGTCGGGAATGTTGTTGAAACTCCAGCGGCTTGTACTTCCCGAAGTCGGTCTCTGATGTTAAGTCCGCAAGCACCCATGGTTGGAGCTCCGAGGTCGACCCCTAGCCAAGGGATTGTGAGCTCCGTGATGTTAAGTCCGCAGGCGACCGTGGTGGAGCTCACAAAAATCGGTCTCCAGCAAAGGCCGCCAACTCTTCGATGTTAGGCCGCAGTGCGGACGGAGATACGATACAGTTTCCTCCCATATCCCAAAAGATGTGTGAGTTTAAAGGTTAATTGGCCTCTGTAAATTGCCCACTGTGGGAAGTGGATGCAAAAATGGAAATAACAGAACCAGTGTGAATAGGTGATGGATGGACAGCATGGTAGGCTGAAGGGCCTGTTTCAATACTGTGTCTTTCAATCAATCTTTCAGTCAATCAAAAGCCGATGCACTGAGGACAATTCACAATGGCCAATTAACCTAACAACCCACTCGTCTTTGGGATGTGTGAGAAAACCAGATCAGCTGGGGATTTGTATAATAATAGAGAACATGCAAACTAAAGGATGGTGAAGGATGGGATAGAGGTGGGACCAAGGGGCAGATACAAATAGAGGAACTCATTTCAGTTTGTTACAACATTTATGAGTTGTTTTGATCAAAAAAAGAAAGCAGTGCATCCAGTTAATGTCGGCAAGATGCAGCAGAAAGCTAAGCATTTCAATGAGAGCCTCGAGAGGTGAATCTATGATGGTGTTATATTTTGTGCGATGTTTTAGTAAGGCGACTGTTTCCCAAAGAGATAGTCAAGGGGCACAGTCATCTTACCAAAACATCTCACAAGATACTTCAATGAGGTTAATGTTTCTAAGTATTCAACATAATAGTTCCCAGTAACAAACATATCCATTAAGGTGCATTAATAAAAGGTGCAATTGCTCTTACCTCTTCGGGTATTTCAGCATTATTCACGTGGTATATCCACATGCTAAATAATACAATCAGTATTTACTTCAATTCCTTACACAGTTCTGACAAATTACTTGGGTGCAGCAAGAAAATTATTTGATGACAGGTAGCTCTTTGCAAACTGAAAGTAACAGGCTGACCTAAAGATGTGCTGTTGCTGCACTTGTTTCGCAGGTGCGAAGCAAACATCTAAATATTTGTTAAAGTAAGCAGGAAGCATCTGGGGCTTATATTTGAAACAAGTGGGAGATCTTTGGCCATTTGGGAATAAAGCTCTCTGGAAGAGTGTGTTAGCTTGAATGTGCAAGGCTGACTACTTCAAAGAAAATGTTGTCACACCAAGTGACCACTGGAAAATGCCACTACAAATGGCATTATTTTAAAAGAGTTCTCCCTTGCACACCACAATGATGCCAAACACTCCTCCATCTCCCCAGCACAACCCATTTACAACCATCTATCTACCATCCTCCACCACAACCATCTTCCTCTTAATTACTTCTACACCTCTTCCGTACCTATCTATCAGAACAGGAGAACCTGCAATCCACTTCTCCGGCCAGCTGCTGGCTGTCGGACATCGCAGATATATGTGCAGCCCTTCTGGCCTCATCTACAAATAGCTCAGTATCAAATGTCTTGGATACCCCTATTCCTATGCAAAAAGCAAACCTTATCCCTAAGTCATCTTTTCGCATTCTAGCCATTAATGCACAATCAAAGCAGCACCATCATCCTCAATATTGCAACTTGGATGGCCCAAAATTGTGTGGTGGTCTGTGCTCATGAAGTCTGGATCAAAGAACAAGAGACAGCTGATGTTGTCTGGAATCTGGAGGAACAAACAATTTGCTGGAGGAACTCAGCAGATCAAGCAGCATCTGTGGAGGAAAATTTTGAATCCTTCATTGTTCCCTATCACATAGTTAGAGTCCACAGTACCAGAAAAAATGCAGGTGATGTTATTATGAAGATTCGGATATAGGTATCAATCATAGCTATAGCATCAGGCATTAATGGCTGTTGGCCATGTTTTAACCATGACTACTTTTTTTAGATTTTAGTGCTGGATTTTCTTTACACTGCAAAGTCAAGGATGTCATAATTTTTCGCTCAATAATAGGCACTGATTGCAATTAGAATTAATATATGCATGCATTAAAAAGTCAATCTCCTCAGAAAAAAAGAGTGTATATTTGAATCGCAGTACTAATTATAGTACTTGTGTAGAACAGCCAAAAAAAAAAATCATAATTTCAACAAATATTAGACATTTTGGTATTAAAGAAAATGTTTGAAGCACCGCCTAACACATTGCTAAAAGTCATTGAATCTTTCACTGCTATGTCATAAGCATTGCTAGGGAATAGGACAATGATGTCATTGGATGTATAAAAACAGCTACTGGCCAGAGACAGGGGCACATTAATGTATAAGGTGAGAAGTAGTGGGAAATGCCATTTAAAGTACTTCCTTTTGGCCTAATTAATTCAGCCCAAAAATACTTGACTGGAGAGGTCTTCAACTACAAAGTGAATGCAACAGGTTCCTCACTGAACAGAAATCAAATATGGACCATCGAGTTCACCAGGGAGGACTCCCCCTTCGTTCATATCAAAAGTTCCTTTAATAGGTACATTGCTGCAGACAAGGATGGCAAGGTCACCTGTGATCAGGAGGTTCCCACTCCAAATTGTGTCCTCATCATGATGCTTCACCCAGATGGAAGAATTTCCTTTCAGTCAGAGCCTTCCAAACGGTATTTAGGAGGAAACCAGGACAACATCACCTGCTTTGCCCAGGCAATCTCGGACAGCGAGAAGTGGGTGCCTCACCTAGTCATTCATCCTAGTGTCAACATGTTCAACCCCAGCAGCGATAGTTATCTCCGGCTGAATGAAAAAAACGAACAAGTGTGTTGTGATAAGTGCTTACCCTGGGGCTCTGATTGTGTAATGACGCTTTACTTTGACATCAAAGAGAAAAAATATGCCATTAGGACAGGAAATGGAAGTTTCATTGCATTTAATGGGAAGACTGAGCCTGAAATATCACACAAGACATTATATCATCTGCAGATAAAGAATGGGATGATCTGTCTGAAAGACGTGCATGGAAAGTTCCTTTCTGTGAAGGACTGCAATGTTAAAGCAATCAGAACTTTGAATCCAGGTGCAGATGAACTTTTCATCTTTGATCCTTCTCCTGGGCAGTTCAGTATCATGTCCTTGGCCAATAAGAAGTATGTGTCCTGCAAAGCTGGTCCAGATGTCTACTCTAATGTCGTTGATGCAAAGGATGCCGAAACCTTCCAAATTATGGTGCACTCGACAAAAGACAAAGTGTGCTTCCAACACATTTCCAGCTATTACCTTGCAGTTGGTGACAATGGCTTCATTGAAATCTGTACCGAGCTGGAATTTAACTGCTGGTTTCAAATAGTGTACAACGGGGAAAAGGCAGCTCTGAGAACAATAAATGGGAGGTTTGTGACCGTCAACAACGCAGGTCAGCTCTTGGTGGGGCCAAGTTCAATTGGAAAAGAGGAGGAATTTATCTTCAAACTTGCCAACCGATCACAGCTGATACTTCATAGCGATTTTGGTTTTGTTGGCATTTTGCCTGAGAAGCAGATTTTGGTGTGCAACAGGCCAATTTTTGAGGCAAGCCAAATAACTATAACTGACAATGGATTTTATCAGTTCAAAATAGTATCTCTGGACAAATACTGGGAAGTAGATGAAGATGGCTGGATCAATGCCACAGGAGAAACTCCTGTCAACTTCACTATTGAATTGATCACTTCAGATCAAATAATCCTAAAAGGACCCAATGGAAAATACATTGTAGCAAAACCTGGTGGTAGCTTCAAAGCCGTGGGGGAAGATGCCATATCTGCCACTTTGTTCCGATATTAAATATCTTACGCAGATAAAATCTTGCTGCTCAAGTTTGAAAGTAACTCAGTTCCAACCCAAGTTAAACCACGTTGAATCAAAGGAACGAGTAACATTCAGATCAAAAGTATTAAACTATATTCCTGCTATCATCTGTGAGTTTCACAACATTTAATACATAGGAAATATTTTACTGCCAATAGAGGTGATGTGTAGCTAGTCTCTGTGGTAAGATGCAGTGCTCTGCAGTGTGCTAGACATAGTAGTGAACTGTAAAAGAAAACATCTGTTCTCCCAGTGAATTAATTGTTAATTTAACTAGGGGCATTGTAGGGCAGGGATAGACAAAGGCCCGATGACGAAGAGGAAGGAAGAGGAGTATTGTTCTTGCTCAGTTCCAAGAGGATAATTCCAGTGGTCCTGATAAAGATCCACAACAGAATGCATGCACCCCTTCCTCATCAATGACTTAGAAAGACTAAAGTATCTTGTTGCCACCCGATTCTTATATAAGCATCTACCTAAGGCATAACTGTTTAAAGCTGCACAATATTAATTTTGTGGGCCAGCAATAGCTGTAATTCAGTGAGAAACTTAGCCCTGAGCGATTCTTTGCCCTTCTTGTATTATTGTATACATTTCTGCAATGATACCAGTAGTTTTTTTGTGATTCAGGCAGCTCCAACAAAAGTATTAAAACCTTTTTTGTGTAAGTTAAGAGTTGTATGGTTGAAGAATTGAAGATTACTAGAGTTTCCTATGTGACCAATTAAGCAAAATCCTTCAGTGTATTTAAATATAATAAGTCTTTAGTGATTGTTTAAATCCTTTACTGATACAATAATTGCGATGCACAGTATAAAAATGTGCAAATGACAAGCCTTGTCAGTGTGGTTTGAGACTTGAAACCTCGTAATTCCAAAAGACAGTGCAAAAGAAAAGATTGCTAATTGGTGGGGATTGCAAATTTTATCCACAGACCATATTTATAAAAGACAAATTGCTACTTTTGAGATATTGGCCCAAATGTTGCAGTTATAATGATGGGAAAAAAGGTGTAGCATTGCCATCATCAGCATTAAGCTGTAAATGTATAAACTTTGGGATTTCTGCTCATGCTTAATTTAGCTATTCCAGTGTGAATAGTTCTTCAGCATCGCAATCTTAAATGCTTTGAGGGGTTTTTTTCTGAGTAACTAACTCATTTCATCTGAGATAAATAAATTGTAATTACGATGATCATCAATTCTGGCAAATAGTGTTTGCTGTGTGATCAAAACCAACAAGCAGAATATCAGGATTGTGAATAACAAATTATAATCCTGATTCCTATCACGAACCAGAGCTTTTGTGCATAATTCCAAGGCTTTGGGTTGGTGGACCTTGTGACTTCCTAAGGATATTAACTTTTGTCCTCATGTATGAAACAATTTCATTCGCATCAGTTTCTGATGTTCAACATTCAACCTCCTACAGTTTCAATGATAATGTTTAAATAGCGGAGAAAGAATTTTTAATGAGATAATTTTCTCTGATGGGCTTTTAGATAACAAGTTGTTTGCATTTGCTCAAATCACCCCATCAACCGACTGCCTCATCCTAGGTGTCGAAGACTAGAGGGCATTGCTTTAAGGTGAAAGGAGCAAAGTTTAAAGGAGATGTGCCGGACAGGGTGTTTACACAGAGCCAGCAATGCATTGCCAAGGCTGGTGTGGAGGCAGTTATGATAGTGGTGTTTGAGATGTTTTTACAAAGGCACATAGATTAGCAGAGAATGAAGGGATATGGATTATGTGCAGGTAGATAACATTGTTTTGGAATCATGTTTGGCACAAACATTTTGGGCCAAAGGGCCTGTTCCTGTGCGGTGGTTTTCCATGTGCTATGTTCAGGCCATAAATTATTTCTGTTTCCAGAAACATATTAACCTAGATTTTTGCGGATTTTTTTTTCCACAAGGATTTGCTGGCATTTACACATGAAAATGCTTGCTAGTTGTGGGACTCCCACGTTAATGCAAAAGTCCCCGTTATGCTGGATGAGGTCTGCTCCAGAGGGTAAGATGAGGAATCTGCTCCACGATAATGCACCAGTTGAGACCACTTGCAGGATCATTGAGTCAGGATAGTTAAGAAGAGAATCAGTCACATTGTTTTTAATTCTTTGTTTTAATGCTTTTAATTACTTTAAAGTGGCTTAAGCTATTTTAATTTTGTTATTTAAAAAATGTGTTCAAGAAGGTGGATCAGCAACACATGATGTTGCAATTGGGAATAAGTAGTTACTTATCACTATTAGCGATGGCCATCTGAACATTCGGATAGACATGGCACAAGTGGACTAGCAGTGAGGAGATCACAGTGTACTATTCCTGTAGGCGAATGGATTTTGCCTTTTTACACAAAGCTCTGGGCAAAATTGGTGCACTTTTGTCCCCTGAAGCATTCTACATGTTTTCTGACAGATGTACCAATGTACAAAGCCTTTCATCAAGCTTATTTTGTTGATGCTACTTTGAAATCTGCCTGAGTACCCCAGCAGAAATTGTGTACCATCATACTATCTGGAGTTCAACAAGATGGGCTGCCCATTCACCCAACCTGGTCACAGGCCAACTGATACCTAATGATCCACCGTGTGTAAATCCCAACTCTAACCTATGCTCCACAACACACAAAGTACTAATACAAAAGCTGGTACACTTAAAGGTCATGTTGAGTGATGTGTGTCTTTTCACCACTCCCTTGCTGCTTAGACATGACAGACTAGCCAGTTAGGGGTTGTTGGCTAAAGAGAAAGCCACAAAAGTGGTTGGTGGTCAGTGGAGGAATTGGGAGTAGGGTGGTTGGAGAATGGTTGCCACAATTAAATGTGCATGCTTATACCAGCTGCATCTGCATTATACCACGCTAGCATGCAAGACGAACAAATAACAGCTCATTTGTCTCATTTCCTCTAGAACGTTAAACTTGTCAGCTCTGGCTGAATGCTCAGATTGGGCACTGCCAATGCCAAGTGCTTGCACTTCTCATAAAAGAGAAGTCAAATTGTATCAAGAGTTCTGCAGTTTGTTTGGGTGATACCTGCCATGGTATATGCCCGGC
This sequence comes from Rhinoraja longicauda, assembly GCF_053455715.1. Taxonomy (NCBI): domain Eukaryota; kingdom Metazoa; phylum Chordata; class Chondrichthyes; order Rajiformes; family Arhynchobatidae; genus Rhinoraja; species Rhinoraja longicauda. Next base: position 30,035,795 of record NC_135969.1, on the reverse strand, counting down.
CGTGTCTGCAAGTTACAAGTTGGGGATGCAAGAAGCATCACTTCTTTTAATGTCAGGTCTTGAAATGAGGGTTGGTAGGGAATAGATGTGGGTTAATGCAAGGAGAACCACATGTTTGTCATGCAATTGTAGGATGCATTCACTGAGCTTGACACAAGATCACTACATTTCTTGTAGCAGCTTGGCTCCTGATCCCACTCATACCACCTTAATTCCTGCCAGTTGACTTTATGTCTGGTGGATACCTACCATCCACAAAGGCCTCTGGAACAGCTTCTGAAAGTCGGGGTGTTACTAATGCTTATGTTTTTCATCACGCTGCCAAGTCCTCTAAAATGATATCCATGTGTAGGAAGGAACTGCAAATTCTGGTTTACACCTAAGATAGACACAACATTTCTGGAGTAACTCAGAGGGACAGGCAGCATCTCTGGAGAGAAAGAATAAGTGACGTTTTGGGTCGAGACTCTTCAGACTGTCTGAAGAAGAGTTTTCTCCAGAGATGCCGCCTGAACCGCTGAGTTACTCCAGCATTTTGTGTCTATTTCTTTTAAGAAATGCAGGCAAAGATTTTATAGGCAGTAACCATTCTGAACTGGTGAACTCCTGAAATAATGTGCCATGGTTATGTACTAAAGAGTGAGTTTATCACCATCATCATATGACTGAGGATGCAGCATTAATTTTGAGTATGTTCTGTAGCAGGTCAAATGGCAAGAGTTAATATGCCGGTGATACGTGTCTGTTTTGCACCACAATCCAATTTTGCATCCTATGAAATATCCTTTGAATATCTCAACAAAACAAGATTTTCATGTCCTCCATACAATTTAATGGGGCAATCAAAATGTAATGCTGTTGACATGAATTAAAGAGAAACATAACCACTGCCATGGTGCAACCAAAAAGTAGATTAATGTAATTTAATATTGCAAGCAAAAATGTATAGAGTTCAATTTATAAATGATACATTCAATAAAATTGAGTAAATTAAACTCAGAACTGCAGTATTCTCCAAATTCTTCATCCAGCTAGCTGTGACCACATCAATGCTTACGCAACAAGATTAATTATAATTTGTTGCAAATTCATCTTGGAATGATTTCAGCTATTAATCACAGTGAAGTCTATTTGAAACCAATCGAAATAAAATATGAATTTAAATAAACATGCCAATGGAGGGATATGAACCTATTAACCCATGATGAACCCATTTTTAATCAAAGTAATCTGCTTCTCCACCCCATTCTGGGAAGTTGTAGTACAGTGGAACACAGAAACGGGGCCTTCGGCTCACCACAGGGCCGCTGTAGAGAGGCACAGTGGAACAGCTAGTTGAACTGCTGCATCATAGCGCCAGAGACCCAGGTTCATTCCTGACCTCAGGTGCTTCTGTGTGGAGTTTGCGTGTTCTCCCTGTGACTGATGAGAAAGTGGGATAACATAGAACTAGTATGAATGGGGCATCAATGGTCAGTGGGCCGATGGGCATGATATATCTTTAAACACATCTATGCTGACCATTTTTCTTCTCCACACTAAAACCATGTTCCCACATTAGGAACGTGTCCTTCAGTGCCATCTCTGGCAAAACATTCGAGATATCAATCATTCGCTATGTATTAAAACTTACCCTCAAATCTCCATAAAAACACAATTATCATTACTAGTGATAAATCAAAGCAAACTACTTGAAATGCTCTATTCCTTGTTTATACAATGTTTTGAATCTTTCATTTGTGCATATTTCAGTTTCAATATTTTTTTAAAACAGCAGAGAAAGTGTTAATAGTTCAAAGAGCATGTATGGTTAAGGTTCCATCTGAGAATGTTTAGGCCATGACCTATGGATCGGCATCTAGGCTGACTCCACTATTGATCCCTCCACAACATGTGACACCACTGTGAGACAATGTTAGAGAGAAAACCAGTTGTAATTTGCATCAAAAAGGAGGGATGAGAAAACAAACAAACGGGAAGGCCTGTATTTGGGCAGAAGGCATGAGAGACTAACTGAGAAAGAGGTGGGTCAGTTAAGTAAAGGCATCAGGCATATGTGTCGTTATGAGCAGGATTCAGCATTGTGTCACATTCCACCAGTTACTCCTGTAGAAGTCTGTTTTCAATTCACTTCTTAGCAGACTACTGTATGACTTAAGGGAACTCTGAATATGTCTCAGCACAACACTGCAAACCAGCCTCAGGTCGACCCCATTTAATTACCTAAATTACATGTCAGTACTCTGTTTAAGGAACCCAACCGACACATCTTCAAACACTCAGCAGTCAACTCCAGACTCATTGACCTGCAATATCCCCTGCCCTTGCAATTGGCTTGCAATATCCCCTGTTAAATGCAATTTGAACAATCCAACCTTATCTCCAATCACCAACACTGCCCTCTCCCCAATCACCAATGCCAACTTAAAAAATGATTACCACACCTGAAAACTCGCGAATCCACCTCCAACATCTATTCACGGCGTCAACAACCTTGAGGCACATCACCCACCAGGTGATCACAAACCCTAAATGCACTTCACCAGCCCAGCACCTGATAATAACCAGTGACAGTACTCAACCCAACCTCAACAACCAACCATAGTCCCAGACTATGATCATACCAGCCCTAACACTTGACCATAAATCTGTATATACTATCCCCAAAACAATAACTGATTACACACAGTCCCACCAACCCCTAGTTCAACCCCTGACTATACTATGCCAACATAATTGGGCAGCACAATGGTGCAGCGGTCGTGTTGCTGCCTTACAGCGTCAGAGACCCAGGTCGATCCTGACTTTTGGTGCTGTCTGTACGGAGTTTGTATGTTCTCCCCGTGACCTGCAAAGGGTTTCTCTGGGAGCTCTGGTTTCCTCCCACACTCCAAAGACGTACAGGTTTGTAGGTTAATTGGCTTGGTAATGTTGTAAATTATCCCTAGTGTGTGTAGGATAGTGTTCGTGTGTGGGGGTTGCTAGTCGGCGCGGACTTGGTGAACCAAAGGATCTGTTTCCGCGCTGTATCTCTGAACTAAACTAAAATTATCAATCACAACCCTTACTAATATTATCCCTGCACAACTGAAGTTCACAACCCTAAATTCTACTAATCCTAGAGCAGCATATATCTCAGCCTGTCTATACTGTCTAAATTCCAACACCTAACCTCAGCCCCCAACTAACCTTCTTTCATCCCTAAATTATAGACTTTAGACTTTAGTGTAAAACCTTTAGACTTTAGAGATACAGCGTGGAAACAGGGCCTTCAACTCACCAAATGCACACCGACCAGCGATCATCCTGTACACTAGCACTATTCTTCAGATCATTGACTTTAAAAGAATCATTTTGATTTTTTCCTATCTGACTTCATTATAATTGGCAGTTATTAGTTCAATGTTTTTGGTCTATTTTCATAATCTTTACTCTTAGGCTAAGTTTTTATGAATTCATTTTCTTGAATGTCACTTTGGCCTTTATTTCACCATTATAGAGCACTGATTATGTAACATTAATCAAATGCAACTTGTGATCCATCCATTTTGTCGTCCCCTTTATGAACAAGTAAATATTGCTGGGGATTGATGGCATAACATTTATTTATTTCTGAGCTTCACATCGCACATTCCACTTCTATTTCAATCCATACTAACACATTGTAGTACTAAAGCAATATTGCATCTTTAAGATAACATCTTGAACCAAAGCCATGATTGAATATTTGAAAATAAAGAATCTGTGTTGGTCATCAGGTTTTACTACATACAAGTAACCCCGGCTGCTTTTCAATATTAATTGAGCACAAAACATTTTACACCGAAAGGATGTGATAAACTCTGCAAAGGTTTACGTAAAACCACTGGCCCCAAAAGAAGGTTGCCCATCTCTCACTGATAAAAGTTGACTTCAAGATGGTGGCAGCGGAGGACAGAGGAAAACAACGATGCTGGTGAGCGGGCTGTGGGATCTGACCTCCTGCACTCTCAGACGCACTCTGGGTATTTTGAGGTTGGCTGCGGGAGACACCCAGGGGGCATGGAGGCGGAGCAGTGGGCGCTTGAGGTGAAGGACAGTGTATTCACGGGCCAATGTGCAATGTGTCCGGATCAAGGCATCAGTGGAGTGGGCCCCTGGAGGCCCTGCAGCAGCCTGGGGCTCAATTAGATCATGTGCCGCTCAATGTGGCTGAGTGCGCAGAATGGATGCGGCCTACTGTGGCATGGAGCGGCAGAGAAGTGATGGAGGACATTGACACATTGGCGAGGCCGACCCCTGCAACTTCAACCCAGTGCCACTGCCAGGATGTTGGGCCTTTATGGCCAAGTTAAGACTCTGACATTTTCAATAACTTTGAACCTGAAGGGTACAAGATGACACTGGAAACATGGCAACTCTAGTGTACTGCCTCAGTGTAATCTACTAAATTGCACCCTTGTATATAAGTATGATTGTGCCTAATGTATAGTAAGATTGTTACTGCACTGTATACAAAAGACAAATTTCACTATACCTAGGTACATGTGACATGATATTGATATTTACTGGATATAGTCAAAGTTGGTTACAATATTTGCTTACTTGACTAAAGTGACTCTACTCCACAAATAAGTATTATTTGTAAACTGTAGGAAGGAACTGCAGATGCTGGTTTACACCAAAGATAGACACAAAATGTTGGAGTAACTCAGCGGGACAGACAGCGACCCTTCTTCACACTGATTGTTTGTAAACTCTTTGGTACATTCTAAAAGCTATATATATCCAAACACTTCTTTTTTCATTGATGCATCAATCAGTTGAGTATTAAAATGGAATCAGGATTCTTCTCACATTGCAGACTTCATTTAAGGAAAGCTTTTAGCCACACGCCCTGCACTCAGATATTCCAAGTGCTCTGAGTGAAAGTCAGTAGTGAAAGTAGGCACTTTCTTCACATATGCAACCAGCGTAATTTCACCAAAATCCTCCCCGTAATGCATATTTATTTTGCATTTCAACCACATAAATTCACATTCATGCCGACACTCTCTTCTCTATATTCAACCACACATATATATATATATTGGATAAATTCCAGTCTTAATTGAAAAAATAACTTAGAAATTATGTTGTCCTTCTTTATGGGGTCAGAATGGCACTTGTTCAGATTACATTTTATAAGCTTGACACATGACAAGTGAGCATCACCAATCTTTCTACTGCTCTCTGCTGGAGTTTTTACCTGACTCATCAGTGCATTTAGCAGGAAAATGTGATCCAGTGCCAAGTTATTGAAAATACAGTGACTAATGGAAAGACACAGAGCCATGCCAAGACAGATACAAATCATGGCTCACCCACAATCATTGTGCACAACTTGGCGTGGATTGTTCTCAGCTAGAAGATGAACCGACAGCTGTGAATTCAGGGAATTCTGCAAGCTACTGTGCTACACTGGTATAAATCAAGGGGAAATAATACATTGCATCTAAAAATCACAGTTAAGGTTGAGGTGCAGTGAACCAAATTGAGCTTTCAGAAAATAATATGCTTAATTTCAGAATAAGTTTGGATGTTTAGAGTCACAGAGAGATACAGTATGGAAGCAAGCCCTTTGGCTACGAGTCCACACTGACCATCCACAAGCCACTTATTCATCCTATCTTTAATTTCATCCACATACCCATGAACTCCCCTCAATTCTATCATTCACCTGCACAGAAGGTGGCCAGGCAATATGTCGATGTCCCCAATCGCTGGTCTGCCCCTCCATGCCAATGTAGGCCGCATCCCTTCTGCGTGCTCAGCCTCTTGGAGCGGTGCATGATCTAATTGAGCTCCAGGCTGCTGCTGGGCCTCCAGCGGCCCACTCCATGGAAGTCTTGATCCGGACACATCGCACATCAGCTCATGAACTCACATTGGTCAATTTTCCTTCCAAGCCCTTTGCCTTGGGATGAGAGAAGAAAGCGGACCTCCCTGGGGAAACCCACGCAATCCAGACAGAGCAGACAATCAGCATGCAGACCGCACCCAAAGTCAGGACTAAACTCGGATCTTTGGCAACACAAAGCAATAACTCTACCAGTTGTGGCATGAGCTGAAATATGTTTCAATAGTAATATTTACCTGTATCTTTTCTTTCAACTTGCATTATAGACCACTGTAGCTAACCCTACGATTGTTGGCTTGAATTTAAGACTCGCAGCTTCCAAGTGTCATTGATATATGGAACAATGTTGTATGGTAAGCCCAAATCATTGGTCTCTCACTTTCACTTTTTGAAGGCACTGATTCTGCAATGTCAAAGAGAATGGCTGTACTTATACCTCACTCCAGTGGCACATGGATGTACAGGGAATAGAGGGATATAGATCATATGCAAGCAAATGAGATTTATTTATCTTGGCATCATGTTTGGCACAGACATTGTGGGTCGAAGGGTCCATTCTTGTGCTCTATACTGTTCTATGTTCTAAGATTCTATCAAGCAAGAATTGTATCCATTGACAGGAACTTATGTTAACATAGAAACATAGAAAATAGGTGCAGGAGGAGGCCATTCGGCCCTTCGAGCCAGCACCATCATTCATTGTGATCATGGCTGATTGTCCCCAATCAATGCCCCGTGCCTGCTTTCTCCCCATATCCCTTGATTCCACTAGTCCCTAGAGCTCTATCTAACAATATTGTTTCCTTGACTGTGCTGGAATGGTTGCTGGTGTTCTAGCGTAAGCTACCCACTCTTTCACTGCTCTGTTTCTGTGCCTTTTTAATGTTTTATTGATTTAATTCACCCTTAACTACCATGATTGACCAGACGGATAAAGCCATTGATAACAATGCATTCTGCATCCTAATAATACTTGGCATGTTTCTTTGATCTTCATTTATGTTTCCCAGATGGTTTCTAAATTTACTTACTTAATTACCACCCACTGAAAATGTTTTGCTGTGGAGAGAGTGAAACAAAAGATAATGTTCCAGATCCATGATTTTTTAACAGAATTGGAAAAAGTTAAGAAATGAAACATCCTAGAAATTGGAGGACACCTACAAAGATCCATTAGCCAGTTGGTTTGTGAAAGGCCAGTAAACATTTCTTGTTCGTTATTCTCCACTGGAAAACTCAGTGAGAACCAAGGTGTTGGCTGTACCCGAGTGAGTGGCTTAAGTGGCTGTAGGTCTTTCCACTTTGTGCTCTGCCTTTGGCCATGTAAGGTTGGGCCGAGCTTGTCTCCAGGTTGAGGGGGTGGAGTTGGCAAGGCAGCTAGTGGATAATTGGGGATTATTATAAGAGTAGAGATTGGTGCTTGTGTGGGTCAGTGTGACAGCTGGTGTGGGAGAGGGGGTCGTGGTTAGAGTGAAGATCAGTTGGTTGAGATTGGTTGGGAGTAGGGGATCTGGGAGGGGAGGGGAGTGGAGGGGGCATAGTAAGTAGAGAGGAGATAGGAAAGGACGCAAATGTCAGGGAGGGACAGTCTGGATAATGAAGTCAGCAGGTCATTTATCAGGAGGGAGACCGGAAGCAAGAAGAGGGAAATTTATGTCAGGCTTGTCAGGAGTCAAGTTAGGGAAATTGGTTGGCGTGGAAATTGATTGGGTGGGTGATATGGGGAAGGCAACAGTTGAAAGATGTTAGCTAGATGCTGGTCATCACTGCGGGAGATACTGGCCATCACTGCGGGAGATACTGGCCATCATTGCGGGAGATACTGGCCATCATTGCGGGAGATGATGGGGAAGAGTAAGAGCCAGGGAAAGAGCTCAATAAACAAATAACAGTACAAGCATAGAGTGGCTTCCCAGCAATGGGGTTTCGTTACTGGAGCAGCTCTATAAGACTTCGGTTAGACTGCAATTGGAGTATTGCATGCAGTTCTAGTTACTCCATTGCAGGATGGATGTGAAGGCTTTGGAAAGGATGATAGGAGCTTCACCTGAATGCTGCCTCGATTAGAAAGTTTCAGCTTGAGGGAGAGGTTGGATAAACATGGATTATTTTCTCTGGAACATCTGAGGTTGAGAGGAGACCTGATGGTAGTATATAAAATTATGAGAGGCAGCGGTAGGGTAGACAGTCAGAACCTTTTTCCAGGGTACAATACTAGAGGGCATAGCCATAAAGTGAGAAGGGAAAAAATTAATGGAGATGTACGGGAATTTCTTTTACACAGATAGTGGTGGGGGCCAGGAATGCATTGCCAAGTGTGGTGGTGGAGGCAAATACAAAAGGGGCATTTCAAAGACTTTTAGATAGGCACATAGAAGTGCAGAGAATAGAGGGAAACGGATCACGTACAGAAGATGAGATCGGGTTAGCTCAGCATTATGTTCGCACAAACATTGTGGGCCGAATGGCCTGTTGCCCCGCTTTACTGTTCTATGATCTATTTTAAGTCACACTGAAACAAGGTTCAGAGGCACTTTCAAAGCAAAATGTTGTAGATGCTACACGTCTGAAATTAAAAATTTGCTACACATCTGATATGCTGAAAATACTCAGCAGATCAGACAATTATATTGACCTGAAACCTTAACTCTGTTTCTGTGTCAGAGAAGGTTTCAGGTCAATATAAGATGTCATAGTTATGACCAGATTGAAGAGTGTTTCCAGAATTTGTCAGGGAAGTGTTGCAAACACCTGCTTCTGCATGAGCAGCCTGCAGGGGGCACTGGCTTGGTCGGTGTCAATGAAAATAATCAAGGTTCTGACCAGGCACACTGGGCATTTCATTCAACACTTGTCCAAATATTAGCAAAGTGCAAGGGAATGCTGATATGATCAGTACAGAAACAAAATGTGAATCTGTCACAAGTATAAATGTGAACAAGAGAAAGATTATCTGCAACTGTTGAACTCGTGTTGAGTCTGAGCATGGGAGTTGAAAGAATAATGCCGCTCTTTGAGGCTTTTATTGGGGCTTCAGCAGGAAAATATAGGAAGCTGAGGACTGAGTTTAGAATGGGAGCAGAACAAAGAAAATGGAGAAAATCTATGCTCCCTCTACAGCTGCCACCAGACCTGCTAAGTTATTTTTGCTTCTTTTTGATTTCCAGAATCCATAGCACTTTGGTTTTGTAAGAAATGTTCACTATTCATCCTTTCAAATGTTTCATGATATTTATGGTTGTGTTTCTCCATCTGCAACAGTCAGTGAAACGGGCAGAAGTTGTGCTGAAATACGCTGGTTTCGATAACGTTAGCGCTCAAATTTATCTGTACATCACCAAATGCAAAGTCTGCAGTGAGCAATCTGCTTGTTGATGGTTTATAACATAGTTTTTTTTAAACGTGCTTTGGAAATATTCCTTAATAAATTTAGGAATTATATTAGTTTAGTTAGTTTAGAGGTAGAGCGTGGAAACAAACTCTTCGGCCCACCAAGTCCTCACCGACCAACGATCCCTGTACACTAGCACTTCCTACACTCTAGGGACAATTTACAATTTTATTTATTTATATTTTATAATATTTTTTTTAAAATTATTATTTTTGTTTTATTGGAAGCATTTGTGTGAAAAAAACATGACAATTTTGTAGCTTTATGAACAGCTTCAATTTTAACACTTTTCAAAAAGGGCATTTAATTAAAAAGAGAGAGAAAGAAGGAAAAGAGAAATAAAAAAGAAAAAAGGGGAGATATACCTGACAACCCACCCATGTGCCCGCTCACCCAGCCCTACGAGCGATTTTGAATTGTGTTCAAATATTGTATTGTTCGAGAAAATCAATAAAAGGTGACCATATTTTTAAAAATTGCTTCAGTTTGTCATTGGAGATAAACCTAATCCTCTCTAAATGTAATGTGTCCGTCATTTCTGTAATCCACATCTTCACTGGAGGAACTTCAGCACTTTTCCAGAATTTAAGTATGAGTTTTTTTGCTAATATTAGTCCATAGCCGACAAAGCATCGCTGAAAAACAGTCAATGTACTGCATGCTTCTGATATTCCCAGTATTATCAGTTTTGAGTCTGGCTCTAATGGGATTTTCAGTATATTGGAGAAAACGTTGAATATTTCCGTCCAAAAACTTTCTATTTCTGTACATAGTATGAAACTATGGATTAAAGTGGCTGCTTGGAATTGACACTTATCGCAAAGAGGGGAAGCACTGGGAAAAATTTGGACCGTATATGTTCACCAAAGTCAATGAGGTTGACTACACTTCTCCGGTCACTATGATATACCTGCCCTCCTTATCAACTATTGTAGATTTATGTTTGAACGGGGTGCCTTTGCGGATTAAGATTGCGGTACCACTGGCTTTGGAGGGAAAGGTGGAGTGGTACAGCTGTCCAATCCACCTGCACCTCAGCCTATTGTGTGAGTCATTCTTGAGGTGAGTCTCCTGGAGGAATATTGTGTCAGTGTTAAGGGATTTTAAGTGAGCTAGTATTTTACCCCTTTTTATTGGTTCATTCACCCCCTTGACATTCCAACTACAAAAGGTAAGTCCTTTCCCCCAGTTTTGCTTGCTACATCATCTTGCATAGTTAGTGTATGTATCTTCTGCTGAAATAAATGCTCTAACACAGTAATTAAAGTATTTTTTGAAATACTCAGTGCTCAGCCACTGTGAGATCAGGTTGGTTGAGGCTGACTGAGCGAAGGTGTTGAGCGAAATGATTGTCGAGCCTGCGTTTGGTTTTGCCGGTGTAAATAAGTTGACATCTAGAGCAGCAGATACAATAGATGAGGCTTCTCATCTAATGTGAGTGTGTCTTTAAGTAGTTGTGCTGTAAAGTCACGGGCATTTTGACCGTATTCTTTACCTTCTTTCACTCCGACTATTCTCAAGTTTTGACGCTTGGAATGCCCCACCAGATTTAGGCATTTTTCTGATAGTTTTGATATCAAGCCGGAAATGCGCTCCACTTCAACTTTCAACTCGTCCGTAACATCAGAGCTATCTGTAGCCGTTATTTCCAGTGCATGGATAGTCTTACTGTGGGCGAGTAAAGTAGCCTGAGTAGTTTCCAGCTTACAGTTGATGTCGGTTTCTAGACGTAAAATTTCCCCTCTCAAGTTCGCGATTACCTTTAATGCAAGAGTCTATTTTGGCACATATTTCTTGCTTCACTGCAGAGAGTTCTCGGCGAAGGATTTCAATGGCTTGTAAGACCGGGGTTTGGTTTGTTGTCTCTTCACAGGACTGTTTCTCAGGCGAGCTCGGGGCTTCTGTGCGGCCTTCCTCTCCGTCTGTTTTCAGCCTTTGTTTTGGTGGCATTGTGGTCTGTTTACCGCTCCTCTGTAAAATTGTGTATCAGTAATGAGCTGTTTAACCAGTGGATACGTCGCTAAATGAACTGTTTTGTTCTTTTATTCTTTTGTTGACGTGATTTGTTCGGCAAGGTGCAGAGCTACTTAGACATACATCCTATCTCTCCATAACGCCACCGGAAGTCCCACAGTTTACAATTTTTACTGAAGCCAATTAAACTGCAAACCTGTACATCTTTGGAGTGTGGGAGGAAACCCAGAGCACCCATCACCCACGCAGGTCACGGGGAGAACATACAAACTCTGTACAGACAGCAGCCGTGGTCAGGATCGAACCCAGGTCTCTGGCACTGTAAGGCAGCAACTCTACTGCTGCACCACCATGCTGCCCACTTATTTAAAGCGACATGGTGTTTATCTTTATAAACTTTGATGAATATAATCCAAAAGTAAAGTGGTCACAAAATTATGCATTTAAATTTGTCAATCAATTGTCTTTGTGTGATCAAATTTTTAATAACACTGACATTTGAAAATCCAAAATTATTTAATGGCAGGATGGGGGATATAATGTAATAGTTGAACATATCTAAAATCACATTTGAAATGTTCCTGTTGATGTTTTTGTTCCCGAGATAGGCAGCTTGATATTATCCTTCACATCAGTGCGGTTATGATGAAAGATCACCAACTTGAAACACATGTCCCCTTCTCTTTATAGAAATGAGAAACTGCAGATGCCGGTTACTCCAGCAAGGAAAGACACAAAATACCGGAGTAAGTTATGAGGTCAGACAGCATCCCTGGAGAACATTGATAGATGATGTTTCGGATCAGGATCCTTCTTCAGACTGAGCGGAGGTGTGGGAGGAATGAAAGCTCAATGAGTGGACGGGCATGAAAAAGCATGGCAGGCCATCATGGCTGGTGAACACCGGCGAGTAGTCGGACAAAGACCAGAGATGAACACACACAAAGTGTGAGTCGAAAGGATTAGAGAGTTGCACAAACAATTCTCAACTCATCAATCCTCTAGCTACACAATTTGTAACTCTGTTCCTTTGGCCTCCGTCCAACCATCTGCCTATCAAAAGCCCCCCTTGCCTGTGATCCCCAATGAATTGTCATTATTTGTCCTGCCCTCCACTCTCCAAGCTTTCATCCCTCCCACCCCTCCAATCAGTCTGAGGGAGGATTTCGACCCAAAATATCGCCGATCCATGTTCCCCAGGGATGCGGCCTGACCCATTGAGTTACGCCAGCATTTTGTGCCTTTCCACTTATCTCTCCCTAGATGCAGTCTGACCCACTTTTTATTTAGTATTTTCTGCTTTTGTTATTTTTAACACAAAGTTTTAGTTTTACGTTTTAGAGATACAATGTGGAAACAGGCCTTTCGGACCACTGAGTCTGCACAGACCAATGATCGCCTGTACACTAGTTCTGTCCTACACACGAGATGCAATTTACAGAAGCCAATTAACCTACAAACCTATTCGTCTTTGGAATGTGGGAGGGAAACGGAGCACCCGGAGAAAACCCATGTTGTCATTGGGAGAATGTTTAAACTCAGTACCCGTAGTCAAACCCTTGGAGCTTGGCACTGTGAGGCAGAAAATCTGCCACGGCATCACCATGCCACCCTATATAGTATTGTGTAAATTTTGAACACGGTTCCAGTCAGTTTCAAACCTGAGACTGATGGTACTTTGCAATACAAGAATGTCAAGAGAATCACAGATAAAAGGGTACAGATCTAATTGAATAATGGAGCAGGGCTGAGAAGCTGAGAGGTCTACTATGGTCCAAAAAGGCCTAAATTGTAGCTGAAAGGCAAGTTCTGGCTGTATTGTAATCGTGAAGCCTGTAAGCAGGTATATCTAGACCCTCCTGCTGTTCTTGGCATGCCATAATGTCTTTGAACATTATCTCTGCTATTTCTCTGCCCACAGGCAGACCAGTTAACGAGTGGGAGATCTACCAGCCGAGAAGGATGCAGATCAACACCACCACTGAGGAGTGACGCCAGAGGAGGGGGGGTCGTTATAATGCATTGAAATTATGAATGGTTAAGTATTAATGTTGAACTGCCAGCACAGAACAGTATACTCTACAGCAGCTTGTTGGCTTAGCAGGGCACAAAATTGCACCCGATTGACCAACATGTTAGGATTTCCAGCAATCCCATATGATTGGAATGGCCCTCAAATTCTGTGGAAAACTAGCTGCCCCTTATAAGATCAGTGTGGTGCTCACTTTTACTTTTTATTTTCCTTACTACAGGGGTCGAGACTCAAGGCTGGAAGGACACAAATGATCGGGATCCTCCATTCAGTGGCAGACACTGCCTGCTCAAGTAGAGAGGAGATAGGATATGACTCGAGTGTGGGGCAGGGACGGTCTGGATTATTAAGTCAGCAGAAGGTCATTTATCAGGATGTAAGAAGAGGGAAATTTATGTCAGGCTTGTCAGGAGTACAATTGGGAAAATTGGTGGTTGGGAGCAGATCAGTGGGATGGGTGATATGGGGAAGGGAACAAGTGAAAGATGTTAGCTAGATGTTAACTGCATGCCTGTTCCAAAAGAAATGTACACATACCTCAAAGTCAGAACAGTCCCTGAAACTTCCTTGGAGGGAGGCAAGGGAAAGAAGGGGAAATGTGCGGGAGGAGGAGAGAGAGGAAGAAGGGTGAGGAAGGGAGCCAGCAGTAACAAGATCTCCCTCTGGACCACCTGTGCAATATTTTGGAATGGATGATTCTTTAACAAGATGTTGTTACCCCTGGTTAAATTCAGCACTGAGTACATTTTTCCCAACTATAGATGTATTAGCCTGGCTTTAGAAGTATCACATAAAGCCTGACTTTATTTAAAAATACATATCGCCTTCCCAAAGCCATTGGGCCTCGCAGGGAGTGCGGGGATACCTTCATGCACAGTGCATGTTCCACGTCATTTAACATTTTGTCATGTTTCACATTTCCAAAGAGCCACGGTTTGAGCCTGATCTCATTGTGTCACCGTATATTTTCACCCAGTGCTCTGATTACCTCTGGTTTCCTCCTTAAAGAAGTGCTGGTGGATTCGTTCATTAGTCGCTATAAATTTTACCCCATAGGTGGCAAAACCAGAAAAAGGGAGATAATGGGGATATAAGCCATTGAACTACAAGAATATTGGGAGGGAGGGGTGGTGATGACACTGATGGGATTGCTCCACTAAGAGCTGACATGGATCCAAAGAGCTGTATGGTCTCCTGTGTCATGGTAAGTAAGTAAACAGTGTTCTGCGAAACTGATTTCCCTGGATGTGAATTACTGGGCTTTCATGGTATAGTATCTGCCCTTGAGTGGTATTAATAACGGTGAGTCAAAAGGAACCTCTCAGTTCTTTAAGGTGCCTATTTAAAAGCCCACTTTATAATTAAGTCAGAAAGGCAAATTAACTTCTTAGAGATACAGCGTGGAAACAGGCCCTTTGGCCCACCAAGTCCGTGCTAACCAACGATTACCCACATACTAGTTCTATCCTACAGACTAGGGACAATTTACAATTTACAGAAGCCAATTAACCTACACACGCACATGTCTTTGGAGTGTGGGAGGAAACCAGAGCTCCTGGAGAAAAACCAGCAGTCGCGGGAAGAACGTGCAATCTCCGTACAGACAGCAGCCACAATCAAGATCGATTCTGGGTCTCTGGTGCTGTCAGGCTGCAACTCTATCGCTGCGCCACTGCGCCGCCCTGGCCTTGACCTTTATCTATCAGTCAACATCAGTCACAGCTTTTCAAAGTTAAATTGTGATGGGGAAAAGTAAACCAACATCCATTCCAAACGCAGTTCTATCCAGGTTGTACAGTTCATGCTGAGAATTGAATGGGAAATTGTAAAGCAAATCACATCTTCTCTGTGGCCTGTATGCTAAATCGAAATTGTCAGAGCTCTGCTGTTACCTTGAACATGCAATTGCTCTGGATGGTTTCTTGGCTGCTCTGTGGCTGCTGGCACCTGCTTTGTGGAGTGCATCATGTCCTTGGCTGTAAATGGGTACTTTCTCACACAGCATTCAAAATTAAATCCACCACCGCACATCATTAACCATCATGGAATTGACAAAACATAAAATCCACAGAGTAAAGTTTTATTTTTTTGTAATTTCTGTCAGCTGTGGCTTAGTTCTTGTTTATTACCCAGTGCAGCCACTTCAAGTCATCATTTATTTCTGCATGATAAGATTTCTCAGATCATCACTGATTTCCCATTCCAAGCTGTTCATTAACAAATTGAGCCTGATATGTGTGTAAGTATTACTGTGTAACTTAACCCCAAATGGATATCTAAATGATAATTGATTTTCACTGGCTGTGAATTATTGGGCTTTCATAGTATATTAACTGGTCTTGAGTGGTATTAATAATGGTGAGTCAAAAAGAAACAGTACTCACTGTTCACCAAGGGATTGAACACTATCACAATGTATACACTACATCAGCACTTGGTTTTACAGATGGCATGAGTGATAGAAAGAGGCCCATGCCTCAAGTTGGTTAAGAACGAACTGCAGGCTGGGACATAGCAAGATTTGGATGAAAGTATGACTTTGATAGCTCAGAAAGACAGGAATTCCTTGGGTCCTGGCTGATTTGCAGATAGAGGCTTGGGTTCTTCTCGGTCTATTTTCTGCCATTTTCATACTTTACACCATGGGAAGATGGAAAATGAAGTTTTACTCACTTGCCTCTGTTGTTCCTGTGTTATGACTGTTTTGAATTATAGAGCTATGTACAGCACAGAGACAGGCCCTTTGGACCTCCTTGGCCATGATGACTATGTTAGCATACTGGGCTTGATCTATTTGGCTGCATTTGGCCCATAGCCCACTAAATCCTTCCTATCAATATATCCATCCAAATATATTTTAAAAGTCGGAATTGTATCCGCTTCAAAAGCTTTCTATAGCATCTAATTCCACATATGGACGACTCTCTGAATATGCGTTGCCCATGTGGTTACTCTTAAATCTCTCCCCTCTCACCTTAAGCCCAATCCCTCTGTTTTTAAATTTTGAGTAGAATTTGAGCATTCAATGAGTAAATAAGAATTGGTGCTTTTCAGAACAGTAAGGTTAAAGAACTCATCAATGACCATTTTTTGTCTAGGGGTGTTTTACCCAAGAAAAAGTGCACTAATGAAATTACTGTTGAAAGCTCAGGGTTTGACTTTAATGCTGGGAACTAAGATTGGGAATTGATGCAATCTAGCTTCCTTCTGGTTAAATTGTAAAAATAATTAAAACTTTTTTTCTTGTATGTAAAACCATATAAATTCTCTTGCATAGAGAATGAAAGAGGTTTTGAATAATTGAGAATGGCAGCGGGAAAACTTGATTATGCACACTGTTGAATTAAAATTTATTTTACTTGTTGGCTTGGGATGTAAAGGACATTGTGGGTGGGAGTGAATTACATGGCAAAGCAAAAAGATATGGATGAGTTTGTAATTTTACAAGGCAGTTTTATTCGCTGTGATTTACTGGCATTTATATGGGATTCTGTCTAGGCTGCACTTTGATTTTGATAAAGTAAATATATTGGAGAACAAATGGGAAAAAAACATATTGAAGAATAAAGTACAAATCATGTCTCAATGTGTACAGCATAAAAAGGAGACAAAATATGGCACTACTATTTAAAAAGACTGAATGTGCGCCTTGTGGACACACTAAAGAGCAACAACAAAAATATTTGCAGGTAACTTTGAGATGCAGCTCACTGCTTTTATAACTCTAGGAAATCAATTCTCACATGCTTAAAATCATACATTAGAAAAATATTCTTCACTTTGGGGAAAATGTAAGAAATGGGACCAAATGTATTGTTGGCAATTTTCCAGTAGCACAAAAATGTTATGACTCTTTCTTCAAATCAGATGCCCCTTGGTTGTAACCCCCAGCTTCAGACATTGATGGTAATCATATTGTGTTTCCCACTGCCAAGAACAGGAGATACGTTATGCAAGAGATAGGAAGATACTTTGAGAGGTAGGGAACTTGTAAAGATTGAAGGCCAATTTCTAAAAGCAATGCCTTCAGCAGATGTATTGGAGTCGAGTTCAGAAGAAACTTTGACCACTATGAGATCTTCTGCTTCCATGAGCACAGGGTGAGTATGCCACGGGTGGGAGTGAAGAATCTCAGGACAATTAGTTTTGTTTCCAGGGCCTGCTGGCATCTTCCACACAACAGGCCTGGAAAAACAGCAATGTGAATCAGCAGGCAAGCAAGTGGTACAAGGCACCAGGTCCATCTACCTGGCAGACAGGGTAGAAGATAACCAGTTTCATAACAGGATCACAGCGGAGAACTCTGGTCATTGTGCCAACCATTTTATTCAATAATGATCTTATCGTCTTTCAACCGAAAACCGTGAAATCATAGCACTGACCAAAACCATTCGGCCTATGGCTCTGCTGGTCCTTGCTCATGCTTTCTTCCAATAAACCACATTTCTCTAAGCTTTCCCAAAGCCCCTGGCGATTTCCCAAATTCTCTTTTTAAAGTATTTCACTCTCCGTCAGGCAAAGCACTCAGGGAAAGCACTCAAGATCAACGCTCATTGCACAGAAAGAATTGTTTTCTCAGATCAGCTTAAATTTATACGGTCATTTGCTGAACATTTGCTGCTGAGAGGTTAATGCTTATTTACTCTCATCAAAGCTATTCATGGCTTTTTCAAATCAACACTCAACTATCTCTGTGTTAATGCATTTTTATAAAGAGCCTTCCCTACATGTCTTGCCACAAATATATGTTTCATAAGCTATGACCTAAACTTGTATCTGCAGCTCCAGACCTTATTTACCACACTCCACATATTTAATTGTGCTCTCTGACCACATCTTATACAGTTTCTGTTCCCTCTCTGATCCCATCTGCTCCGAGTTCTTCCCACTCTGGCACTCATTTGCTTCTCTCTGTCCATCCTTCATATTGTTTCTCTACTCTAATGCACAGAGTACAGCCAACTAATTTAAAGTCAATCCCATGCTATGAATTTTTCTTCCTCTGAAGACATTGATTAAAGCTCTATTCAGGTGCTCACCAGGAATTAATCCCACAGTACCAAGAATTCCTCTGCCACGTCTCCAGCTGAACCGTAAACTGTTTTATTTTCCTCTTCCTATACCCAGCATCGCGAGACGCTGGAAGTAATGCAGAGATAACCACCTTCAAGGTCCTGCTTTTAAATTTTGTCAACCATATCCCAACACCCTGAGTGCAGGATCTCACCCCTTTAACTTATCTCATTTCTTCCCATGTGGATAACAATTCCAACTGCAAATGATTGTTTACAAAAAAAAAGACACAAAGCGCTCGAGTGACTCAGTGAGTCAGGTCGCCCAAAAAACGTCACCAATCCATGTTCTCCAATTTCAGGTTCTTCCCTCCACTCCCCTTTCAAAGTATTCTGCACCATCTCAGGGAATCCAGGGAAGGAACCATGTGGGATTCACAGAAGAAGGTGTCAGGAGTTATGGGGAGAAGGTAGGAAAATGTGGTTGAGAGGGAAAAATAGATCATCCAGGATTGAATGGTGGAGTAGACGTGATGGGCAGAATGGCCTGATTCTGCTTCTACCACTTATGAATGGCAGAGTAGACTTGATGGGCCAAATGGCCTAATTCTGCTCCTAGAACTTATGAGCTTATGAGTTACTTAAACAACTAACTGTTCCGATGTCAGTCAAACCCACTCAGAAGAGAGCACTGTAGCTCAATCTCTATTATCTGCCCCCCTCTTTCGTGGATGTTCTCCAGACTGAACCTCTAAGATGTGCTCTCCATCACTGGTAATCAGCCTCTAATGCAGCCACACCAGGACTGGTGTTACATGAGAAAATAAAGCATCCTGATAATTGATGAATAAACAAAACATTAGGTTGACAATGAGTCAGCAGCGGAGAGTCTAATAAGTGGGGTTAATGTTCGCACTGAAATTTTACTTGTCATGTTTGAAATCACTCACAATCACAGATATCTTTGTAGATGCTCAGCTTCCCTCATACTGTTTCATTGTATCCTGTGGTCCACTCAGTGCCAAACAGTAGTACATGCAAGTAGTTCAGTGGCACCAACTCACTCTGACTCAAAGGTGTCCTGATCTGTTGTATTTCATCCTTTATCTCACCTCTTGTTTTGACAGAAATATTTTTATTCCTGTCACATCAAGGATTACAAACATCAGTCTTCAAACTCATAATTCAAAAGACTGCTCAGACACTTTTACCTCCTTCCTCAGGTAATCAGCTAGGACTACCCAAGGAAACCAGATCTCTCCCACCTCAGAGAACATATTTCTGCTCTTTTGTTTTTCCCTTTCTTTATCCATTGTTTTCCTAGCCATACCCAATGAACCGTCTGATGCTTCATGCCAGCTGTGACTGTTTCACCTTCACTGGAGGCAACACCTCTATAGTTCTCTACTCCATCCAGGATTTTTATGGACACTAGATTTTCCTTCACAAGAGGCCCAACCAGTCTACCTTTTGGACACAATGTGCTGAAGTAATTCAACAGGTCAAGCAGCATCTCTGGAGAAAATGGATAGGCAACGTTTCAGGTTGAGACCCTTCTTCAGACGTCTTGACCAACATATTGCCTATCCGTGTTCTCCAGAGATGCTGCCTGACCTGCGGAGTTACTCCTACATTTTGTGTCTATCTTTGGATTAAACCAGCATCTGCAGTTCCTTCCTGCACATTATAACGCTGTACCCTTTCTGAAAGAGACTGCTCGAACGGCTGTTACCAACATTTAATGCTTTTCTTCCAAATGTCCAGTATCTGCAGAATTTTATATTTAATGGACATTAGACTTTTGGCTCAAGACTTCCTCCATTGCAGGCTTGGTTCTTCATTGCATCACTATACATTTCTTCAATTATACATCTCCAAATGTTTTCACATGCAAATTCCAAGAACATCTTTGTGGAACTGCATAATGCAGTGCTGGGTTTGACACAAGTGCCACCTCAGCAAACCTTTCTGGTACAAAATTATAACGTCAGAAATGTAAAAATGCCAGACTCAGTGTCATATCCTCAGACTGTCAGTGCTTGACGACCAGCTTCACAAAATTAAGCTTCAAGTGTAATCTGCAAACATGCAATCTTCACCCAGAAAACGATAGAAAAATGCCTCACAAATTATTTTGAATTACCTTAGCTATCATTAGAATGATAAATCCACACTCTTTTTCTGACTGAAGGAGGTTTCATGAGGGCCTTAAAGGTTAGGATAGAATAACAAGGGCAGGGGATAATGTGATATATTATCTACAGTTGCTATAGTTTATTTAAAAAACAGCCTATTTGAGCTGGATTTCATTCCACGTGTTTACAGAAGTAAAATAGTAGAACACAGCACAATAAATGTGAAAACGTAAGCAGAAACAACCATCATGAACATTAAAGAAAATGTTTTGAAATTTCAATGCAAGTAATAAATTGCTATTTAGTCATTTTGATGCATTGACTAGCTTACTATAACAAATAAATGTTCTGAAGCTATTTAGAATGCTATTAAGTGGTTGAAGAGTATTATTTAATATACAGCCCCACACCACCCACATATCTGTAATTATTTATTGCCTTCAGAACTGTTCAGCTTAAGATTTACTGTAAGAACTCAGTGAGATGAAAGTAGTTTGTTATATTGATCATTTCCTCTGTTGTAACATTTCTTATTTTTTAGAATGGGTGTAAAAAAGGAGGTGCAAAAATGAAATGCAAAATTTCTCACCTCGTTTGAAGAGCTTATACTACAATGTTGGAAAGAGACCCAAAATGGATCAGATTCAAAGATTGGAATGTATAGCAGTATTGAGAAATGTGAGGCTATGTTTAGTTTTAGAGATACAGAGAGGAAATGGGCCCTTCGACCCACCGAGTCTACACTGACCAGCAATCCCCAGACATTAACACTATCCTACACACAATAGGGACAATTTACGTTTATACCAAGCCGATTAACCTACAAGCCTGTATGTCTTTGCAGGGTGGGAGAAAACCGAAGATCTCAAAGATAACCCACAGAGGTCACAGTGAGAACGTACAAACTCTATACAGACAGCACCCGTAGTCAGGATCAAACCCAGGTCTCTGCCACTGTAAGGCAGCAACTCTACCGCTGCGCCACCATGCCACCCCTCTAAGGCCTTCAAAGAGATTCAGTTTATCATAAAGAATTGGGAACGGAAGTTGATCTTCTGACCCTTTGGACAAGTCTACCACAGCTCCATTTTTCTGCACTTTCCTCATATCGTCTTGATTCCTTCAACACTCAGGAATCTATCAATCTCGTTTGAATAAACTTAATGAGTGAGCTTCGGGGAAAGAATTCAATGCAGACACCAATATCTGAGGGAAGATCCTCCTGTTAGATCACAGAGAGATACAGCATGGAAACAGGCCCAACAGCCCACCAACTCCTTGTTGACTATCAAGTGCCTATTTTCACTAATCCAACACTAATCTCATTAACTCCACCCATATTCTACCACTCAGCTACACAAAAGGGACAATTTTACAGCAACGAATAACCCACCCGCCCATATGTCTTTGGATGTGGGAAGAAACCAGAGCACCTGGAGGAAACACATGTGGACACAGAAAGACCTTGCAAACTCCACACAGACAGGACCCAAGGTCAGGATTGAACCTGGTCCTCAGGTGCTGTGAAGCCGCAGTTCTATTACCTCAACCACAGGACTACCTTGAGGTTTTCATGCCATCCTCAAGGGCTGACAACCTTGCTGAGACCATGACTACTGGTTCAATTTGTGGCTGAAGGAAAAGGAAGCTAAAGATATTTTGTGTTTATTTTTCTAGCCATAAATTTTACATGAATGAAAAATGATATTAAAATAATAAACAGAGAGAAAGAAATTAAGTGAGGCAGTGCTTTGGGAAAAATTGTAAGTTGGAAATAGTGCAAGTATATTGCTGAAATTACATGCTCAATATAGACACGTTTTTGACATATTCAATGGTAGAGAAATAAATCTGTTCTCAAATAAGCCGATTACTTTTATGGTTTGTTTCATGCTCATTGTAATTAAACCTTAAGCAAATGGTTACCCGAGGGAACCTAAAATTCTGTAGTGTTTAAATTTTAAATGTATTTAGAGAAGATTTGTAATCATTCTCCTCACTCTTGATCAATTCTCCAAAGATAATTTGAGGTCAACTTGACTATCATATATATACAACTTCAATGAAAATATCCTCATAATGATAGCTCAATACCTAAATCAACAAGAGTACAAACAATCCTCAGAGCAATTCATTCATAATATTTGAGAACTGACCTGAAATTTTTGAACAGACCAGTGGCGTCATGAGTATTAAGATGTAACAGCAAAAGACACAAACGAATCCACTTTGACTCCCCACGGTGATGTTTTGGAGTGATTATACACCTTTCATTTCATCAATCCTCAAACAATTTCTCTCAGGAGGCAGCAGGCTGTACAAAGCAAGTAAGATTTGACAATTGATTCTTCATACAGTGAACAAAGATTGAATGGAACATTATGACATTCTGTCACAGTCAAGGTGGAGTTTGGATATTCTAATGATGTCATAAACCCCACAGCACATCTCCCTAATATGTAGTCGCTAGAATCTGTGTCCTTTGAGTTGATTTACATCAGCATGGATCCACATAGAGTTTAATTTAGGAAGGAACTGCAGATGCTGGTTTAAACCGAAGATAGACACAAAAAGCTGGAGTAATTCAGCGGGTCAAACAACATCTCTGGAGAAAAGGAATAGGTGGCGTTTCAGGTCAAGACCCTTCTTCAGACTGAGAGTCAGGGGGCCTGAAGAAGGGTCTCGATCCGAAACGCCACCTATTCCTTTTCTCCAGAGATGCTGTCTGACCCGCTGAGTTATTCTAGCTTTTTGTATCTGTCTATAGTTTAGTTTAGTTTATTGTCACGTGTACCGGGGAAGTGTGAAAACCTTTATTGCGTGCTAACCAGTCAACGGAAAGACAATACATGATTACAAATGAGCAATCCACAGTGTACAGATAGAGAGGGGGAAACCAAATCATGGAACTGATTAGCACACAGCCTTTAACCCTTTCGACATTTTCTTGCAAGCCCTTGGTTCAAAAGAACCAAGCAATATTGAAGAAATAAAATTTGTAGCAGAGGCGCAAAAATATGTGATTGGAACTGACCATTACGCAGTGAGTATTTCAACATAATGTTGTGCAGTAACACTGAAAAATGTGCACTCAATTTAAAGGGAGATATTGATCTTGGTGCAACAGAACAGCAAAGTAGTCTTAGTATAAAATTTTATGGAGTAGAAATTCATTCTTTGTCACTAACATTAAGCAAAGAAATTATAGTCTCCACTCATATTCACCTCTGCACATTTGGTCCTATTGAAGTTAATGGAAATTACTATCTAAATGTCATTGGCTTAATGTACCATTAAACCAAAGCCTTCTATTAACCTTTACATTGTTTTCTACATAATTGCCACCACTATTCCCCTATATTCTCAGAATGTTTCTTCAAAAGTAGTGCATCAGTGCAAACAGAGTGTGTCTTCGTGCCATAAAGCACAGTATTACAGCGTGGGGTTTTTTCCAACAAAATTACATTGCCTTCCATGCAACTTTAAGCTTTATTGCCCATGAATTGCAATTTGCAGCTGATAAATTAGATAAATTGTTCCCTATTTTTCACATACTGGACCATGAGAAATTGTAAATAATCACTTAAAGGTAAATTAGTTTGATTTCCATAACGGATTGCTAACCCTTAACATACACACTAACAGAATTTTACCCTTCTCGACTCGAAACGTCACTTATCCATATTCTCCAGAGATGCTGCCTGACCCACTAAGGAACTCCAGCACATTGAGTCCTTTTGTGGAATTCATGTTCATAAGTCAGAGGAGCAGATTTAGGCTCTTCGGCCCATCGAGTCTACTCCACCATTCAATCATGGTTGATCTAACTTTCCTACTCAACCCATTCTCCTGCTGTAAACTTTGGCACCCTTACTAATTAAGAACCTGTCAATCTCTGCCTTAAAAATGCCCAATGACTGGGCCTCCACAGCCATCTGTGACAATGAATTCCATAGATTCGCAACCCTCTGACTAAAGAAATTTCTCCTTATCTCCTTTCTAAAGGTACAGCACATCCTTTTACCCTGAGGCTATGCCCTTCGGTTCCAGGCTCTCCTACTAGTGGAAACATCCTCTCCACATCCACTTTATCCATTATTTGGTCAATTTAATTGAGGTCCCCCCTCATCTTTCTAAACAGCAGTAAGTAGAGACCGTGAACCGTCAAACACTCACCAATAATGGAACGTTCTTCTGGTCAAAATAGATATTCTCAATATCTCAACAGAACTTACGTAGCAGAGGTAATAGGTAAGGCAGTGGTTGAAGAGGTGTCCATAATCAGGTCACCTGGTCCATATGAGAAGTAATGTAGATTCCTTTCCAAGGTAGGGCAGAGGTTCTCTACTGGAGGAGCTCAAAGCATTTCATGGCATGTTGAACAGGCAAACTTTGAAATACTATCAAGGCATGTAACCCATCCTCCGTTGGCTCTGTCCCATATTTCTCAGTGGCATAAGTCAGAACTGCTTTCACGGGTATAAACTCTTGGAGAGCAGCCAGCACCATTAGAGCCCCTACTCCCTGTACACACATTGGTTCTGAAATCATCTGGCCACTGTATTCGTAATATCTTCAACCTCTTACTTCAACATATCCCCATCTGCATCAAGGAAATGGTCATCATTCCAGTTGCCAAGTAAACTAAAGTGGCCTGTCTTCTAAGACTGCTGTCCAGGGGCACTAACTTTGACTATAATGAAGTGCTTTGAAAGTTTAGTTATGGCCCACATCTGTTCCAGTCTTCCAGACAATCTAGACCCTTTGCGATTTGCACAGAAGAAAGACACTATCTCCCAGGCATTACATTCAACTCAGGATCACCTTGACAATAAGAACACAGATGTTAGAATGATATTCATTGACTAAGCTGAACCTAACACCAGAATACTCAATAAGCTCTTCTCTCTAAACTTCTGACTAGGGCCTCGGGCACCCCTTCAGCAACTGGCATCTGGACATCCTGATCGGCAGACCTCAGTCGGTTAGAATTGGTCATTGCATTTTCTCGCTCAACCCTGGTGCTCCTAGGTGTTGTGTGCTAACTCTCTTGTTCCACTCCCTATACACCCATGACGATGTGGCCAAGTGCAATGGGCAGATTGATCTTTAGGTTCGCCAATGATACCAATGTTGTCCAACGGTGTAGCGACAGTGATGAGTACAGGAAATAGACTGGGTAATTTGTGTCACGGTACCAGAACAACCTAGCCCTTAACATCCGCAAGGTAAAAGAGTTTGGTGTTGACCTAGAGAAGCGGGTGGTGAAAACAATCATCAATGGAGCTAATGTAGAGGTGGTCGACAGCTGCAAGTTCCTTGGTCTCCACAATCACCAGTCCCTTCACGATGATGTGTTGATTAAGAAATGTATCAGCATGTTTACTTTCTGCCCAATTCCGCTTAGTATGGTGCACAGCTTCCACGCCAGATGATTTGTGCTTTCGTCGGGGATTTTTGCGGCCAAGAAAGCTATGAAATGACCCACTGTGGGTTGGAGTCCGTAGGCCAAAAACTTTCAAACTTACAAGTGCCAAAAAGCTGAGCAATGTGGTAATCTATGAGGAAGACGATGATCAACTGCAAGGTACAGATAGACTGAATGGCCAGACTAATGGTGGATGGAATGAGTAAGATGTTATGAAGTGGCATATTGTTGGAAAAAATAACAAGACAGAATATAGATTAAATGAAAAGTTTCATGGGGCGTGCAGGAGCATGGAACCAGAGCATGCATGTGCATAAATCCTTAAAAATCGAATGCAATGTTGAAAAGGTGGTTAGTAAAGCACATGGGATCATTGGAGTTATAAATAAAGGCACAGAGCACAAAAGCAGGAAGATTATGTTCAATCTATGCAAATTCCCCATTATATCACAGCAGGAGCATTACATCCAATTTATCATGCTTTAGGAAAGATGTAAAAGTGCCAGAGTAGGCGCATAAAAGATTTGCTAGATTATTTCAGGGATGACAAATTTGACTACACACTAAGGTTGGACTGAAGAATATGAAATTGTTGTCCTTGGAAGTAAGAAGATTGAAAGGCGATGAAAGTAGGGAATTTTAGAAACATTCAGCAGGTTGGGCAGCATCTGATTGGAAGGAGGTTTTCTAAAGGTGCACAAGATCATGATTGGTTTATTTAGGGAAAAAAAGAACAGAGACCGAATGGCCAGACAAGTGGTGTATAAAATTTAGCAAGAATACCTTTCTCTAAAATCACTCTTACTGTTTAGATTTTGAATGTAAACTCTGTAGTGATATTTTAGTTCACATTTTTAATGTTTTGTTTGTTTTAATTATATACTTTAGATGTAATAATTTTAACTGTCTCGGAATGTAAAATATCAAAACATTATGAATATCAATAACAATGGTGACAGAAACAAAGCCCCACCTCTAGTTTTGCCAATTTTAAATGGCTGTCAGAGGCATGTCCAAGGCACGCCGTCCCCTTTCTGCTGCTCGAAGTCCTGTGAGTGAGAGTATGCCATTTGACTTCAGGATATGGGGGCCATTGAGATAGGTTATCTGTATTCTGCACAGAATACTACTGATGTTGGGGGGGCACTACAGATGACAGTTCAGGAAGGGGCACTACGCCAGCAAGACCTGGCCTCCTATCACTCTTGCAACAGTGGTGCAGCATACACATGGCCATCCAACCACCAAAACAAGCTATGGTTTCAATTAAGTATAAAGCAATGTCTCTTCAGCAACTGATCAGAAATCCACTTTAGCTACTCATCCTGATGTGATCATTTGAAAGATGTTAATTCAATTAACCTTTGATCGGCGAACATTTTGCATTGACATTTCTTCCAGTTTTGCCACTGACATCACATTAGTTTTTTTATCGAATATGGACTCACTTTCTAGAGTAACAATATTGTAATTTAATAATTTATACGAGCTTAATACATTCTTATGTACTTTCATAACATTACAATCAATTGTGAAATTTTCAAATTCTGTTTAAAGAGTAGTCATTCAATAAATTGTTAGGAACACCATATGGACATAAGCAACTGGAATGGGTAACGTGACCCCGTGAGACACTCTCCTGTTTAATGATTATCGCTCATCTGGTGCCGCAACAAGTTACCCACCTCAGCTCCATTCAGGTTGAAAGAATTCTTTGAAACTCTTCTTTGAATATACCCTATACTAGAAGGGTCTCGACCCGAAACGTCACCCATTCCTTCTCTCCCGAGATGCTGCCTGACCTGCTGAGTTACTCCAGCATTTTGTGAATATACCCTATACCCTTATGAGTTGTAGAATCCAATGACTTACAATAATCTGCAAAAAGAAATTTCTCCTCACATCATTTTAGGTGACCAATATTTCATGCTGAAACAATGCATCTCGGTTGTAGATTGTCGACTTCTGTGACAAATAGACCCTCTACTCCAGCACTCTCTCAGAATCTTGCATCCCAATAAGGTCAACTCTCATTCTTTGTACCTCCAGAGAGTACTCAATTTCTCCTCATAGGTCAGTCCCTCAATAAGCCCAGTGAATTGAAGCTACACTGGCATTCTCAAGTTCAGAGATGCAAATTGCACAAAACATATTCTATATTCGATGTAGTACAAATTAGATCATGTCAAAGCCCAGAATAAACTCCAAACTGTTTGCAATAAAGGCTAATAGACCACATGCAAGTTCTTGTACATGTACCATGAACAAACAGTTGAAGGATTTATTGTTTTTATTTCTGATAACTAGTAAATGTAGCAGAAACATTGAGAAATAAAAATTATATTTTGTGGAAAACTTTAAGGTGAAAGGGGTGAAAGGTATAGCTTTAAGGTGAAAGGGGTAAAGTTTAAAGGAGATGTGCAACCAAGTTTTTTTACAGAGAATGGATAACTGGAATGCACTGCCAGGTGTGGTGGTGGTGGTGAAGATGGATACAATAGTGACCTTTAAGAGGCTTTTAGATAGGCACATCAACATGCAGAGAATGGAGGGATATGGATCATAAGCAGGCAGATGAGATTAGTTTAACTTGGTATCATGTTTGGCGCACACATTGTGGATGAAGGCCCTGTTCCTGTGCTGTACAGTTCTATGTCGATGCTCAATAAACTCACCACAGGAGGCTAGAATCACATGCTGGATGGCTCCAATATGGAACATGATTATTGGAGATAGGTCAATTATATTGAAGGATTTCTGAAATGTTAGTTGCTAGAATGTTCCAGACAGTAAAATGGCAAATAAAAAGGCCTTTATTGTATTACTTTGTAAAATTGTACTGTTATTAAATAATATTCATATGCAAGGCAGCTACCTGCAGACATAAAGCGTAAGAAAATAACTGCAGATGCTGGTACAAATCAAAGGTATTTATTCACAAAATGCTGGAGTAACTCAGCAGGTCTCTGAAGAAGAGTCTCGACCCGAAACGTCACCCATTCCTTCTCTCCTGAGATGCTGCCTGACCTGCTGAGTTACTCCAGCATTTTGTGAATAAATGCAGACATAAAGCAATCAATTAAATAATAAAAAACATCAACTGCTATGGTGGAAAGGGCTTCTCTCCACCACAATAAATCGTAAATAATTGCAACTATTAAATAATAGTATTCTATCAACCTTTACTCCAACTCGTTTCATCTGACCAACCAAAAGTATGAGGCCAAGTGAGTTTCTGAGTAAATCAGAAAATCCATTTTGAAATACTAAATGTGGAGTGCCGAAGAACATCCAAGGACAAACAACCTGGATCCATGAAAGCCAGTTACCAACCTGTGATGACATGAGAATACACTTGCGAGGGAACAGCTGAGAGTAGGAGCGGTGCGGGAGATTTAATAAGCAGCAGTTAGTGTTCAGGAGTGACTGCTCCTAGTGCTTATAAAAGGAAGGAAGGCAGTGGCAGCACTGTGGCGCAGCAGTAAAGCTGCTGCCTTACCCGGGTTTGATCCTGACAATGGGTGCTGTCTGTACAGAGTTTGTAAAGTCTCCCTGTAACCGCATGGGTTTTCTCCAGGTGTGACCAACCCAACCCGACTCAACCAAACCAAATCTTTCAGTAGACCTGAGCCAAAATTACAGCAAACAGGACTGAGCTGGTGTAAAATTACAAGGAGTGACATGCTATCCCACATCCAGAGTACTACATGATTTAAACTTGGAGCTGAATGGGCTGGGATAATATATATATATAAAGCATGTGACTCAAACATGCAACCGAGCAGTTGAAATAAATAACTGAAACCATAACTGACTCATTAAAGAAGTCTGGTTCATTAAAATTTGTGAATGTAACTGATGTCGAGGGTGGAAAATAAGAGTTTTAAATAAGAATTGTAATTGCATGGTGTGAGTCATTGTTTGTACATACTGTAGAATGGAAAACCAGAAAGCTTTATGAGAAAACGTGTAAATAATTCCTGTTATGGTGTCAGATCACAGGTTCAACAGTTCATTCTAAATACTGGGATGAGCCATAATTTTAAGGTTATTACATGTTACTAATTTCCCTCAACATTGAGATAACGGGGATAAGAGAACAAAAGTAGGTGAAGTTTTCTAAACCAAAGGGATGCCAATATTCTGGATAAAGATCCTCACCCATTTTCCCCCATTCCAAATAGCCTGACAATAGTTATACTTCAAAACATTGTATTTGTATTCTCACTGATGATATTTCCATGGCCACAGCCACATAAAATACAGTCTCATAGAGTTTACTGTTGTAAACTGTCTATTCATAATTTTGACAGATGCTAATATCCACTATTACAGGGGAAAATAAATCTCATGAAGCTCAAGGTTTACTTGTGCCTGCAGAACTTTTTTTTCTCTCTACAGTTCTTCAAATAGTAGAAACTGCTAACAATGACCATGCTACAGCCAGCCTGAGTGGAGATGATTTGATTATTGCACAGTCAGGGAAATCAGAAAATCCAGTTTGAAATATAATTTTACTAAATGTGGAGTGCCGAAGAACATCCAACAACCTGGATCCATGAAAGCCAGTTAGCAACCTGTGATAACATGAGAATATATGAGAAGTAGCTTGCTACAGGCAAAATGTGAAGGAAGGAACTGCAGATGCTAGTTTACATCAAAGATATACACAAAACGCTGAAGTAACACAGCAGGTCAGACGGCATCTCTGGAGAAAATAGGTGACGTTTCGGGTTGAGACTCTTCAATACGTCTTGACCCATAGACCTATTGAAAGGTCTCGACCTGAAACGTCACTTATTCCTTTACTCCAGAGATGCTGACTGATCTACTGAGTTACCTTAACATTTTGTGTCTATCTATGCTATAAGCAAGGCATTGTGATCCCACAGTCAATGGATGAAGATTTTCCAGGCTAGGGGATCAGGCTATCAGCATCTACCCTGTCAATGCCTTTCAGAATCTTATATCTGTTAAGTCTTGTTCTTACAAACTCCAAAGTGTATTAGCCAATTATAAAACAATTAATAGGATAATCAGCTCAGGAATGAGTACAGTTAATCTATGGTATAGTTACAAGGGGCATATATATACATCATTTTCTTACATACAGGAAAAAGTGCAAACAGTATTTCAGGTATAATTTCATCAATGTTCTAAAAAAATATTGCAAGATTACTTCTTGTCCTCCAGGCCACATGCAAAAAGTCAAAATACCACACTAACCTTCTATGTAACATGCAGCTAGCCACAAAAACCTTAGTGTGAATTGGCTTCTATTCATTTTTCAATATTTAAAATTATTTGTTCTATTCTTCCTCCAAGATTTATTTTATCTATCTTCATGATCCTTTGTCACCTTTTTGTCCATATCCTTTTTCATTTGTGCTCGTTACAGCTCACATTCCCATTTTGTTCGTATTATCAGAAAACTGTGATATGTTGTGCCCTGTTACTTCATCCTAGTCATTAATATGAGAGCAGTTGGATGCCCAATGCTGACTGAGGCAGCTCATCATTAACAGAATGTCAAGCTGAAAAATACACATTTATTCTTACTCTGTTTGCTTTCCTTGACTAATTTTCTTTACTCTAGTTTAGAGATACTGCGTGGAAACAGGCCCTTTGGCCCACCAAGTCCATGCTGACCAGCTATCCTGTACACTAACACTATTCTACACAATAGGGACAATTTACAATTATTACCGAAGCCAATTAACCTACAAACCTGTATGTCTTTGGAGCATGGGCCGAAACCGGAGCACCTGGAGAAAGCCCATGCGATCATGGGGAGAACATACAAACTCCATACAGACAGAACCTGTAGTTAGGATCGACCTCTGGCACTGTAAGGCAGCAACTCTACCGCTGCGCCACCGTGCCGCCCTTTTTGCCCTATAATCAGTCTTCCATCCACCGCAAAAGTAGTAGTCAACTTAATGTGGGACCAAACAACTCGAGCAAAACAATGCAGAATGAAAAGGGGGGGATAACTCTCCAAAGGTTAGAGTCATAACTGAAGCAATGAAAGGTAGGTGCGATTGCTGAAACACATAACATCAGTCCCAGGATAGCACCACTGGAGCTCCTCAGGGCATTGCCTTCAATTCAATTGCCTCCCTGCTTATTTTGCCCTCCACCATAAGGTGAACATTCCCCATATGATACAGAGCATGACCACAAGATCCAGACATTTCCAAGCGTTTGCCAAACATTAATCTACACAACATTAGGCGATGAACAACTCCAAGGTAACTGCCCTAACCAGATAGTCAATAGCATTACTATCACAGAGGTCCCAGCAATGGAATTCAGAAAAGTGAATGTCACTATTGATCAGAAAATTAGCCCAGCAAATGAAGTCCTTGTAAAATTTAGTTTAGTTATATCGTACAACCAAGCCCTTCGACCCACCAATCCACGACGAACAACCCAGTAACGGACTGTTCCAGATGCTACGGTCAGGCAAACGCCTCCGCTGTCACGCTGTGAAAACGGAGAGGATGAGACGGAGCTTCTTCCCACAGGCCATCAGGACTGTCAACTTTGATAACCCCAGAGACTAAATTTTTGTTGACACTTTTTGTGCTATGTTTAGTAACTTATTAACTTTATTTATATGCTGTAACTGTAATTATTTTTGTGCACAACCCGCAGGCATTGCCACTTTCATTTCACTGCACATCGAGTATGTGTATGTGACAAATAAATTTGACTTGACTTGACTTGAGCTGCAGCCGATTCATAACGCTGCTGCTCGAGTCCTCACTAAGACCAAGAAAGTGGATCACATCACTCCGGTTCTGAGGTCTTTACACTGACTTCCAGCTTGTCAAAGAATTTATTTCAAAATACTACTGTTGGTTTATAAAGCACTGAATGGTTTAGGGCCAAAATACATTTCCGATCTTCTGCTACATTATGAACCATCCAGACCTCTCAGGTCATCTGGGACAGGTTTGCTTTCTGTCCCCAGAGTCAGAACTAAACATGGAGAAGCAGTGTTTAGTTTTTATGCACCACATATATGGAACAAACTCCCAGAAAACTGCAGGTCTGCTGCAACTCTCAGTTCTTTTAAATCGAGGCTGAAGACTTTTCTGTTTGACGCTGCCTTTTATTAAATCAAATAATTATTCATTTCTTACACTGCACTGTAACTTTTATTCTTGTATTTTCTACCTGTCTTATTTTAACTTGTTTTTATTTGCTATTCTCTTTAATGACTGTTTTTAATTGCTTTTACTGCTCTCTAATGTTTTATGCAAAGCACTTTGAATTGCCTTGTTGCTGATATGTGCTATATAAATACACTTGCCTTGTCATACAATCGTTCTAGTCTGACACACTAGGGACAATTTACAGAAGCCAATTAACCTACAAACCTGCAGTTATCTGGAGCACCCAAAAAAAAACCATGCGGTCACAGAGGGAATGTACAATGTCCGTACTGACGGTACCCAAGGTCAGGATCAAACCCAGGTCTCTGGTGCTATAAGGCAGCAACTCTACTCCACTGCGCCACTGTGCCATTCTGTGCTTGGTAGAATTATTTTACCATTCTCAAGGATGAGATTACATCAGCTCTTATTTTCTAAAATATGAAACCATTTCTAACATTTTTTGACAACCCTTCCTTTACATTCCAATTCATAAAAGTCTATGTGTTCTACATGCAGCGAAAAATAATTACAATTATGATGGCAACACGATGAACAAACTTTGAATCGCATGTGCCTGTTTTGCCTAATGAAGACCGAAATAACTTATGCCGTTACAAGAAAGCCTTCCAACTCTTTCCCACCTTGTATGGTCTCAAAGCATCACAAAGAGCTTCAGAGCCAGGGAGGTATTTACTGTTTTGAAGTTTACTGACTGGTATAATGGAGGAAATGTAGCAGTCAATCTGGAGAAACAAGAAACAAGATCATAAACAGCTGTGGTATTGACTGATGGATAAATATTAGCCATAATGTCGAGATAACACACTTAACCTTCTTCAAAGTAATCTATTGGAATCCTTTATGTCCTCCTGAATGGGCAATGGGGCTTTACTAAATGAATTCCTTCCTTAATGAATCATTAATTTGAACTTGTAAAAAAAACTGGATATATTTGGTTGCCTGTTTACATTTTAATATAGTGTCGGAAGGAACTGCATATGCTGGTTTGTACTGAAGATAGACACAAAATGCTGGAGTAACTCAGCAGATCATGCAGCATCTCTGGAGATAAGGAACGGGCAACATTTCAGCTCAGAACCCTTCCTCAGACTTCAGTCTCTATGTTTTAATATTCCTCTTTTCAATGATTACTGTCAACCATAGATTTTTAAGCATTTCCTTTTGACATCCAATTGAGCTCTCATCCAGAGGTTAGCATTGCCCAGAAATTTAACACAATTATGCACATAATTACTGTGACTACAAATGAAAATCAAAGGCTGGTTATTTTTTGTGAGTTATTCATCTCCTGCCTCTTCAAAGTCATTCCACCCAAAAGGCATCAGCCGGGAATGTAATAAAATACTCATTACTTGCATGGATTGAGTGCAGTTCCATCAACATTTAAAAATTACACATCATTTGAAGAATGGTGCTTTTGACTGTTCCTTTCCCCACCCTCTCTCCATCCACCATCTGAAACATTCACACCTTCTACCAAAGACAAATCATGGCTGCAATATTTGCATTTACAACATATTCAGCAGCACCTCCTAAATCCAAGCCTTCTAAGACCTGGCAGAACAATGGCAGCAGCCACAGGGGAGGGAATCACAACCACAATTTGTGTCTCAAGTCGCACACCATCCTTGCTTGGAAATATGTCACTGTCCCTTCACTGTCATGAGCCGACATGCAGGATCTCCCAGCAACATTAGTTTAGGTTAGTTTAGAGATACAGCATAGAAACAGGCCTTTCGGCCCACCAGGTCCGTGCTGACCAATGATTACCTGTACACTGGTTAATGTACACTAGTTAATGTACACTGATTACCTGTACATTGGTTACACTGGTACAATGATTACCTCACTGGTGCTATCCTAGACACCAGGGACAATCTACAGAAGCCGATTAACTGATAAACCTGTGCGTCTTTGGAATATGGGAAGAAACCAGAGCAATCGAGAAAAAACCCCACGGCCACAGGGAGAATGTACAAACTCCACACAGCCTGCACCCGCAGTCAGGATTGAACCTGGGTCTCTGGCACTGTAAGGCAGCAAGTCTATTGCTGCGCCACCCTACTGCTGTGGGAACTACTTCATTGCACAGACTGGTACAGTGCAAAAGGTCAGCTTCTCAGGGGCATTTAGAGACTGTCAATATTTGCTCACCACCAGAAATGTACAAATCCCTCAAAAAGAATAAAAGTACAAATAGTTAGATAGATATCAACCTTTCACTTTTGTTGTAGTACATTGAACCATGAAAATATTTTACCTAACTTTGGGGCATGTTTGTTAATTATGGGTTTCGCAAACTCACTTTGATATTGTACAAAAATAAGAAACTGTAGATACTGGTTTACCAAAAAAAGAAACAAAATGCTGGAGTAACTCAGTGGGTCCTGCAGCATTCTGGAGAACATGGATAGGTGATGTAATGGGTCGGAACCCTTTTTCTTAGATTTGGCAGAGAATAAAGTAAAGTTGCGGTCCATTGCAGGTCTGGGTGAATGAGGCCCGGAGCTGTGGGACAAATTGAGCGAGAGCCTGCTGGTGCCGACGCATGGTGGAGAGTGTGGAACGAAGTTCATGGAAGGAGAAATGTTACGAGAAGCGGTTGATTGAGTGAACATACCTGGAATTCTGGATGGGTCCAAATTGGGAGGCCTGGAAATGGAGCTGGAGGCCACATGGCACAAGATGGCGACACAGGAATGTGTTGAGGAAACGCATGTGGCTATGGTTGTGAGTCCGAGTCAGAACATGGTCAGAGCGCAGGAGAGCAGCAGGAATCACAGAGGGGCAGCAGTGAGGAAGGGTCTCACAGAACTCCCAATGGAGAGAGGAGGAGAACTTCTTCATACTTTGAGGAGATTTTGCAGTGGAGCAGTAAAATGTAGAACCAAAGAACTGCAGATGCTGGTTTACAAAAAAAGGCACAAATGCTGGAGTAACTCAGCAGGTCAGACAGCATCTCTGGAGAACATGGATAGGTGACGGTTTGGGTCGGGACCCAAGAAGGGTCTAGCTTTGATATTGGTTTAAAATTTGTACTGCTGCTTATTTTAATGAAGACATCAACAGCATTAATTTGTTTCTTAAAAATATTGCATGATAATTTAATAACTTTCAACTGGAAGATAGTTACATGAGCGGAAATACGAATGTCTGCTCACTGGAATAGATTTTGTACAACAGTGTAAAACAGGGGATGGAGCTGGCTGCTCATTTCATGTCTTTTACAATTTCAAATTCTATTCATTTTGCTATTCACGACAATACAAAATAGACTCCTGTTTTTGCTATTGTATAAAGTTTAGATTTATCTCATTGAATTTACGATGCCACTACAATTTTGACTAGACTCTTTGATTATTGTCTGCAAATGTTGCTCAGCGTGGAATGCAAGCAGTAAACAAAATTTCAACACGTTTGCTGGGGAAATATACAGCATCTGCTTTATAGATGGTGCCAAATTAATGATTAGGAATAATGATTTGGAATTAGTGATTGGGAATAATCAGGGTTCAGATGCTGTGCAATACCTCAATTGCGGTATGTGTTACTCTCTCACTGATTTTATGCAATGATGTGTATTATTTCAATTTGTTATTGGCAACCACTTTCACTTGAGCTGCCTACGCAGACTCCTTCACATCAGGTGGCAGGACAAAATTCCCGTCTTGGAACGGGCCGGAATCCCCAGCGTCCACACCCTCCTACGGAAAGCCAAGCCAGATGGGCAGGCCATGTCGTCAGAATGCCCGAGCGTCGACTGTCAAAACAGCTTCTGTATGGAGAACTATGTCAGGGCAAGCGCTCAGTAGGAGGACAGAAGAAATGGTTTAAGGACTGCCTCAAAGTGTCCCTCAAAGACTTGGACATCAACCTCAGCACTTGGGAGTCTTGCTCTGGACCGTCCAACCTGGCGTAGCAAGCTCACCACAGGAGCCCGTGCAGCAGAGAACAGACGCACTGCAGAGGCCCAGAGGAAATGCACAGCGCACAAGGCCCGAACTACCTCCACTTCCACTGTAGCACCCATCCACTTGTGTGCTACGTGTGGGCATGCCTTCCGGGCTCGGATTGGCCTCACCAGTTACTTCCGGACCCACAGTCACCAACCCTCCAACTGAAAGTGAAGTCATGGTCATCTTCGAACCCGAAGGACGAACAACAACATATTGGCAGTAAATAAGTCAGTACATGTTCAATTAATTGATTATGTCTGTGCTGTTTTTAACAACACTTGCAGGGGAGTTACAATGACTGTGCAAAGTCACTGCACAGGCACAATACAAAGCTCAACAATGACTTTACAGCCTTCAGAAGAAGGGCAGACAAAGGATTAATTAAAAAAGTGCTACAGATGTAAAAATTAATCTTGTCAATTTGAACAATTCTATTCCCACTTTATTTTAAAGAAACTTTAATGGAAAGAAGATTCTGCCTAAAATCTGGAGTCAATTTTTAAAGTAGTGGGTTTTTAAAAAGTAGTTACAATCAGTATGAAGAAGGTCCCAACTAGAAAAAATGCAAATCTATGTTCTCCAGGGATGCTGCCTGGCCCACTGAATTACTCCAGCACTTTGTGTCCTTTTTTTGTAAACTAGCACCTACAGTTCCATGTTTCTACTCTAAAAGGTAGTTGGATCATGTGTGTACTCCCAGTTCATGAGTTAAGTTGGGTGTTAGTTACGAGCTTTTAGGTGTTATTTAAAGATGACTATTATCATTACATAAATTGTCAATGGAGCAAACCTGTGCCTCATAAACGTAGTGTTCGTGAACTAAATGGTAGAAGAAACGTTCACTTGATTGTTCAATCATTGGGATTGATCTTTCACAAAAACAGTGAAAGCATTGGCCAAGCTTGTGTTATATTTGGTTGATAAGTAACAAACCTTAATAAAATCATGGAATCATTGTGGCACAGAAAAAGACTGTTCAGCCCATTAGCAGCCTGCTTTTCAATAACTTTCTCTGTCATTAAACAAGGAAAACATATTTCATATTAATATTGCTGATAATTCTACAGCTGGTTTGAATGATTTCCTCATGTATTAAACAGGGAGCTACCAGATTTTGAGCCAGGTGATGTCACAAGATTGTTACTGTTCTCTTCAGCCATATTTAAAAGGAAAGATACAGATGAAATAAATAGCACTTCAGTGTGTCTGGAAAATAACCAACTTTAGGTCTAATTTAAACTTTGGTTTATTTGCCTCTGTAAAAAGCAGCTTGAAGTTACACAACACTAAAGGCATCAATCTTCCATTATTATAATGCGGTGTTCTTTTGAGCATGAGCATTGACAATGATGTGAAAGATAATGACAATGTTGTGTGTAATATCTGACATTTGTATATATTTTCTCCAAATGTGTCTTTCCTTGAATCTTTGTAGCGCAGCTAGATAGTCATTCAATTCATTACCACAGAGCAACAGAATGGAAATTCAATCTGGTGATTTCTCAGATGGAAAGTTAACAGAGTCAGCAACTCTAGCTTAGAAATCCAACTGCCTCAAACCAACAGGTACTGTTTCATAAAGACAGTCAGCCATACACTGTGATTGAGGTCTGTACTACATTTCTTTGTTGACTTACCCAAGCTTGAATGATTTAGAAAGGGAAGGCTCTGAGTGAAGTTGCCTGCAAACTGTGCAGTTGGAGCTGGGATCAGGCTTAACTGGACTTTGACAAAAAAGGATGTTGAAAAAGCTTTAAAAGTAAAGAGAAAAGTCAAGGCAGAGGAATTTTGGGAACGAGTTCAGAATACAAGTGCCATCCAAAAATGAAGTTGATAAATGCATAGGTTCTAGGAGCAGAATAAGGCCATTCGGCCCATCCAGTCTACTTTGCCATTCCATCATAGCTGATCTATTTTTCTCTCTCAACCCCATTCTTCTGCCTTCTCCCCATAACCCCTGACACCCTTACTAATCAAAACTCTGTCAATCTCCACCTTATAAAATATCCATTGACTTGGCCTCCACAGCCACAAGTGAAGTGAGAGGGTTGGACACAAAAGGTCAGAGTAAGAGGATAAATGATAATGGAAGACAGTAAGGCTTGAGGAATCTGAATAGATTGATGCTGGAAGATTTGTCAACTACACCGACCAATAGATACAATGGATTGAAATCAGTTGCACAATGTAAAGTCTGCTCAAAAAATTGAAAACTTTGGTCTCAATCTTCGCAATGTGGAAGAGGTTGTGGCCATCTATGGCCAGATCCATGGTTGTACATTGGTCTCACATTGCAGAGTGGTTTGCATTAAACTCGAAGATCTTGTCACGAAAATATGCAGCTAAGCTGATTCTTCAGAATGTTGTCTCTGATAAGTGGCAAGTAGACAAGGAGACCAAGTATAGAAAGAACTGCAGATGCTGGTTTAAATCGAAGGGAGACACAAAATGCTGGAGCAACTCAGCGGGACAGGAAGCATCTCTGGAGAGAAGGAATTCCAGCAGAGATGCTGCCTGTCTCGCTGAGTTACACCAGCATTTTGTGTCTACCTGTCCTTTTCTGTTTTCTTCATTTACTTCTTTAAGTGCGGTCTTTGTTAGACCGTCAGAATTGTGGCAGTATGTTCGCCCGGGGCGGGGGCGGGGGTTGAGGATAACCAGAGATTGTGTTTTTTGTGATATTGGTTGAGAAATAAATATTGGACAGGTCACCTCCGGGTAATTGCTCTTCCTTGACGGAGTGCCTTGGGATCTTTCGCATCTACCTAAGAAAGTGGCTCGACTTAACGTATTGCCGGGAAAAGACGGCACCTCAGATAGTATGAGGTGTATGAGGGGGCTACAGACACAGAATACGGCTGCATGAATTATCGCGGTCACAGATAACCTTTTGAACCCGTAAAATAATTATTAAACACAGTGTATTCCTTCAGAAATGTCACGTACAATATCCGCTTCAATCAGCAATATGTCATTCCTATAACTGTCTCTTAGGCTGCAGTCTTGAAACCAGATGGGTCCCGACCCGAAGCGACATCTATCCATTTTCTCCAGAGATGCTGCCTGATCCGTCCAGTTCCTCCAGCATTTTGTCTCTATCTTTGGTATAAACCACCATCTGCAGTTCATTTTTTTTATTACATCTTGCTATGTTTTAGTGAATGTGTCCATCTAGCTCGGTCCCTGAACCGTACTGCCGCCTGACACTTTACACACTTGAAACGGATCCTCAACTGTTTGTTATTCGAGCACCATTGTCAATTTCACTCGGGACCAGCAATGCAAATACATTGTTTTCTAAGGCTGGAGACCAGGCGAAGATAGCCCTCCATCCCGCTTTTATTCATCGGTGACAGTATGCGGTGGATGGTATTTGTCATGGCTTTGCTTTCCAGCCAAGAACCAATCGAATTGAATAGATTGCATCCGGCCCCAATACACATGCCCTCAACATGAGTCAGCGCCTTCAGACGAAGTGGAGGGAAGACCATTGATTTTCAAATCGGAAATCCGCGGGTTCAGTTCTTGTGAGGACTTTCAAGATATCAAACACCCTTTAATTAATATATATATATTAATATATATTTAATTAATATATAACTTGCAACCTGGATGAATGCAATTGTTAAAGAAACAAATCTGGGGGTTAAATGAGCTTGAGATGTTGAGGGGGGGGGGGGAGGGAGGGGGGTCTCTATAGGCTTCAACAGCTGGGAGACACCACGATATGAAAATGAAATAAAGAAAATTTGTCCATGGCTCGCCTCCAGCTGCAGTTGATTTTCCTGAAATGCTCCACGCAATTATATCAGAGTCTGGAGCGGCTGCGAGTTATGTATATTTGTGATAGGGGAGAGGTCGGGTCCTTGCAGAAACTTGACATTACCAACCTCTGCAAACTTGTTTCCATGGCAATACACGTCGCCCTTTGTCTTTGTTACTCGTCTCTGGACAGCTGGGTAACACCACCATTTCTTCCCAAAATAGTAACAGACAACAATACAAGAACAACCCCCCTCCCTCCCTTCCCACCTAACATAACATTCACAAACGGCATTTAAAATTATTCATTGGGAGA
This sequence comes from Rhinoraja longicauda, assembly GCF_053455715.1. Lineage (NCBI taxonomy): Eukaryota > Metazoa > Chordata > Chondrichthyes > Rajiformes > Arhynchobatidae > Rhinoraja > Rhinoraja longicauda. The sequence goes on along the minus strand of NC_135969.1, from coordinate 29,994,727 downwards.
AAAAAAATAGCTCATCTAATTGCACAATTGCACGTCTTTTTTTTTTGAGTATTCACACTTCTGAAAGCACAGCGCAAACCTTATCGTGATTGTTCAATACAATGGTTCTGCAGAAAAAAATAATCTATTCCACATCAAAATGCAATCAGCTGCAGGGAAAGCCGTGTTGCAATTCGAGCGGAAAATGTTACACACCAGACTCAACTGACTTCCCTCTCGCGTCCCGTGCCAATTTACGAAAAGATGGACTATCGCTCATATAATTCTCTGTCATGTTGCCGTATCGTTTCCCTTTAGTTTTCAGCCCTCAGCTCACCTGCCGACTGCCGAGTCCCGGGTGGAATGGGTGGCCGCAGCAACAGCGAGGGGAGCCCGGCGTCAGGGTTCACTGGAATCGCCAGCCACACCGAGCAGGCAGCTCACATAGTGAGGGATAAAACGGAGTGGGCATCTCAGCGAGCGGAACACAGAGAGAAAACACACATATACACACACATATAGCCGGGGGTGCAGGCGGGAAGACAGGCAGCCATGCAGGTGAGCCGATGTGATTCTGCTACATTACAGCGTGCGGATCAGGCAGAAAGTATGAGAGCAACGGGAGGCGAGATGGAAATGGACCGTGTGGGGCGCACAGAGAAAAAAAAAAGCAAGGGGAAACTGAGCGCGAATGAAACATCCCGCACACAGTGATTAGTGGGTGGTTCGTGGTTTCGAGCACCTCACCACGTACACAAGTCAAGTACCAACGCGAACTGGATCTGGCATTAAACTTCGGCACAGACAGGATTCCGCTATCAAATTCCAAAACAGGGTCTCTAAGATGTAAAAAAGGTGGAATAACTCAGCGGGTCAGGCAGCATCTCTGGAGAAATGGAAGAGGTGAAGTTTTGGGTCGAGACCCTTCTTCAGACTGAGTCAGGGGAGAGGGAATCTCGAGATATAGAAGGGCAAGGTGTGAAAACGACAGATCACAACGGATGGTGATAAGGAAATGTAGAATGGTTCATTGTTGGCATTGAAGGGTCGGAGACCCTTCTTTAGACCTGCCTGACCCACTGAGTTACTCCAGCTTGTTGTGTCTGTCAACGGTTTAAACCAGCATCTGCAGTTCCTTCCTACACATTTTCTCTAAACTCTGATATAGACAAGATTCAATGTAAGGCACCAAACAAAAAGAATCTGCATACTAATTTCCCGCACAGACAAATCCCCATACCAAACCACGGAAAAGTATTTCAATATCATGCACCAAAATTAATAGCATTTCAATACCAAACTTTGGGATAGAAAGTATTCCGATATTAAATTCCAGAACAAAATGGATTCCAATATCGTCTGAAGAAGGGTCTCCACTGGGAAGACACCTACCTATCCATGTTCTCCAGAGATGCTGCCTGAATTGCTGAATTACTTCAGCAGTTTGTGTCCTTTTGTGTATCAACTGGCATCTGCAGTACTTTATTTCTACTCTTCTAATAGAAAGATCTGGCATAAACCAGGTCCCAGTGTGAATAAATGAGATCCACAGAAAGCCAAACACCAGACAATGCAAGATCTCAATATGCTACCTTTGGGAAATACCAATCTCTGGCCGTATCAATTACACAACACAGGTCGAGTAGCAATAAGTGGATGAGGGACTGACAAGGACTGCCAATATCAATTATCCAAGGGAGCCCCAATATTAAACACTTGGAATTTGCAGGATACCAATATCAAATATCCAGGCATATCTGATCTCAATATAACAAAAAAAACACAAGCATATCTCCTATATCAATCATAGTTAGGTGACTCAGCGATCTTTAAGCTGAACACCTCCGCTCAGTCCGCCTAGGCCTACATGATCTCCCGGTTGCTAACACTTTAACTCCCCCTCCCATTCTAATACTGATCTTTCTGTCCTGGATCTCCTCAACTGTCATGGTGAGGCCCAACGCAAATTGGAGGAATAGCCCCTCACATTTCACTTGGGCAGCTTACAACCCAGCAGTATGAATATTGTTTTATCTAACTTCAAGTAAGCCTTAATTTACCTCTCTCTCCATCCCTCCCCCCCCCCCCCCATCCTAGTTCTCCAACTAGTTCTACTGTCCTCCTGAATAAGTATTACTGATTGTATGCTTGAACCATGAACCATTCTACATTTCCTTATCATCATCTGCTGTGATCTGTTGTTTTCACACCTTACCCTTCTATATCTCTAGACTCCCTCTCCCCTGACTCAGTCTGAAGGGTCTTGTCCCCAAACGTCACCCATTCCTTCTCTCCAGAGATGCTGCCTGTCCCTCTGAGTTACTCCAGCATTTTGTGTCTAAAATCAAATACTCAGCAAGCAGTGTATCTCAGTATCAAATAACCTCCAGGAGGGAAGACATTGGAGCAGAATGGTTACATTTTTGGTTTAGGATCTACAGACGTGCTTTATTGATCCAGAGATATGAGATGAATCTCACCATTTGTAACTGGAAAATGAATCTTTAAGTGGAAAAACATAACATTGATCTGGTTCATTTTGTCTTTGTTAGTCAATGCTGAGTTCTGCACCTGCTCTGTAGCCTTGCAGGACACGGCTTTTTATATACATTTCCATGCACTTTTGATCTGTGTCTAATGTGTCCCCTCCCCCTCCCCTCCCCCCAGACCCCTGCCACCCTTTGGAGTAAAATCCTTGTCTCCCCCTCTGATACTTCTTGGAATTACTTTAAATTCATTCCCTCTGGTTTTTAATCTCCCAACTAAGGGGAAAAAATGGTATTTCCAATTTACTCTGTATAAACCTTTATATCGTGAGGTCAGACATCTCAATTGTCTCCCCACAATCTTCTGAAGCTCTCTTGATTCAAAAACTGTTCCTTTAGATTGGAACATTACACCTCTCATTTTTTATTTATGAAAGGTGAGAAAGAGAAACCAGGGATTACAGACCAGTAAGCATAACATCTGTTGTTGGGAAATTACTAGTCAGTAATTAAGGTCAGAGTAACTGAACATCTTGAAGATTTTTATCCGATCAGAGGGAGCCGGCATTGTTTTGTAAGAGGTAGGTCATGCCCAGCAAATTTGATTGGACTTTTTGAACAGGTGATTGAAGTGGTAGATAGGGATTTTACATTTGGGTATTATTTACATGTATTCCAGTAGGTGACTGGTAAAGTTCCTCAAGATGGCTTGCTGGCTCAATTGCAGGCAAATTATTGTTCTGATTGGTAAATTGGCTGAGTGGAAAGAGCCAAAGAGTCAAATGGGCAGGGATATGAATCCTAAACTTATGCAGAGATCTGTTTTCGGCCATCTCAGTTCTCTGTTTCTGTCAACAAACAGTGAAGGAAAGAGAAACCAGATAACTGTATAACCAATAGCTGTTTTCATAAAAAAGATAGATTGCACTGACAGTGCTGTATGGAAAAAAGCATAAAAATACGAAGAGATTAAGAAAATGAGCATAACCAGGGAAAGTGGAGACAAATGAGAGATTATCCATTTTGACCCTAAGATGGACAAAGCTGAATATTTTTTAAATAGTGAAAACCCAAAAACAATGGATGTTTAAAGAGGATGGGGTAGAAAGAGGCCACTCTGCCAATCAAGCCCGTCCTGGCATATTTATACAATTACCCAAACAAACTCACTCTTTGTCTCTTTCCCTATTGCCCTGTAATTTTATCTTTCACGTATTTAATCAATTACTTTTGTGAGCTGAGTAGACACCTCGATGGTAATCTCATTTTCAGCTGTCTTCATGATCATATAATTTGAAATTATATTACTTTATGTCTACTCCATTATGGACCCACTATTTTCAGAATTTTATGTTTCTCATCCAGATTTTCTTTAAAATGAATGTAATTGATAGCACACTTTGTATGGGAAATAACAAATTGGCATGAGGTTGGCGTTCAGCCAGGACACAAATTGGTGCTGCAACAGTTGATGTGAGCTTATTGCAAATCTAAACATTTAAAATGTGTTTTATTAAATATCCTTTCATGGTTATTGGACAAATTCAAGTCCATTTGAAATTGTAGGTGCTGTGGAAACTGAAGTAGCTGTGGGACAGAAAGTTAGAAACAGGGTTGAAAGTTTTTCAAACTGAAAGGAAGAGTTTGATACTTCTTGTTCTGTTTAGTGCAGATGTTTAATATAAGGTGCTGGATGTGCTCAGTGCTTGATATTTAGTTGTCTGAGGTATTTAGAAATATAGAAACATAGAAAATAGGTGCATGAGTAGGCCATTTAGCCCTTCAAGCCAGCATCGCCATTCAATATGATCATGGTTGATCATCAGAAATCATTACCTTGTTCCTGCTTTACCCCATATCCCTTGGTTCTGTTAGCCCTATGAGCTATATCTAACTCTCTCTTGAAAACATTTGACATTGAGCTCTTTTGTGTACAAAATCTTTGATATTGAGACTAGTTTTGTTTCAGCTGCATGAAATTGAACGCATTGAAATTGGTTCCCATTTTTGTGTGAAGCTCTTATTGTCCCTGATTATATTATATATTTGATATTGGGGTCCTAATGTACCCCAGGTGATTTTTGGATCAATTCAATTTGAGACTTGTTATTGGAATCTTGTTTGCTGCTGATATTTAAAATTTGAGCCAATCTGTCCTGAATGGGCAACATCACTTTTTATTATTTCTGTGGGTTATTTTATTTGCTGGGCCGATGTTTGTGCTTTGTGTGCTTTGTTTAAGCCCCCTGCTTATCATGGATATTGAATCCTGATTTAACAAGGAGTTTGAGGTTGGGATTTTGTTATCACTGGTTTTTGACTGTGCTTGGTGCTTGAAATTGGTTTGCATTTGGAACAGATTCTAAACATTGTGAATCTATTATGTATGTTTAATTTTGGAATTGTTTATTTATATTAGGATCTTGTCGATCTCTTGGTTGATGATGGGATTCTAATTGAACCAGATCTTGAACACTTATTGGAATTCTTTCCACAGTTATGCCAATTTTTCAATCCTGTCTAACTTGGATGTTCGATGCTTTTATTTGGTGTGTCTTGCCTATAATATGAGGATGCTGTGTGTCCTGGGCATTTACCATTAGGATACATTTGACTTCCAGATCTTATCTATGGTATGTTTTTGATAATTGATGATAAGAATCAAATGTTTCTCCAATGCTAATAAATGGTCATTTAAAAGAAATGCGTAGGACTAGTTTTATTTGCCCGCATTTGGTCCAAATCCCTCTAAACCTTTCCTATCCATGTGTCTGTCCAAATTCTTTTAAACATTAGACACAACATGTGGATGACGTAGGGTCTCGACCCGAAACAGCATCCATTCCTTCTCTCCAGAGATGCTGCCTGTCCTGCTGAGTTATTCCAGCATTTTGTGTCTATCTTTGGTGTAAACCAGCATCTGCTGTTCCTTCCTATGCATTTCTTTTAAATGTTGTTGTTGCACCTGCCTCAAATATCTCCACTAGCAGCACATTCCAACTATACCTACAATCCTCTGAGTGAAAAAGCTGTCCCTCCGCTTCCTATTAAATCTTTCCCCTCTCGTCCTCTGGTTCTCCTTTCCCCTAGCCTGGGCCAAAAAAACGCTTGTGTCCTGCATGTTCTATGCATTTAATATTGAAATCCTGTGTATCGTAGGATTTTTATACTGCGATACCAGTTAAACCCAGATGTACGATTCTTTTATTTTGAATATTCTGAATGTTTGTTGCTGGAATTCTGTGGCCAGTTATGGAAACTGTAATTAGAAACTCCGATACCAAGTGTCATATGTTTTGATACATTGTAGGTTTTTGCCAGTATATTGTGCTTTGGTTATTGATATGAGGATCTATATATTATTCCTTTATTTGTCCCACACCGGGGAAATTTACAGTGTTACAGCAGCAAAGTGGATAGCAAGCGAGCAAGAGATCATTCATTATAAATAAAAGATACATAAATTGTCATCAGTTTTCTGTGTGTTCTTAGCTGTTATTGTTGACTCGGCTGCTAGGAGCAGTGCTGGTTGTGCAGTCTCACAGCAGCGGGAAGGAAGGACTTCCTATATCTCTCCTTCACGCACTTGGGGTGAAGAAGTCTGTCACTGAAGGAGCTACTCAGTGCAGTGACAGTGTCCTGCATGGGGTGGGAGTCGTTGTCCAGCAGCGATGTTAGCTTTGCCATCATCCTCCTCTCTCCCACCACCTGCACTGAGTCGAGGGGGCAACCCAGGACAGAACTGGCCTTCCTGACCAGTTTGTCGAGTCTCTTCCCTTCCGCCGCTGAGATGCTGCTGCTCCAGCAGACCACTCCATAGAAAATGGCCGATGCAACCACCGTGTTGTAGAAGGTCCTTAGGAGTGCCCCCTGCACTCCAAAGGACCTGAGTCTCCTTAGCAGATAAAGTCTGCTCTGGCCCTTTCTGTATAGCGCATCGGTGTTTTCAGTCCAGTCCAGTTTATTGTTGAGGTAAGCACCCAGGTACTTATAAGAATCCACCCTCTCGAAGTCCATTCCCTGGATGTTCACCGGTGTCGGGGGACCTGGCTGTGCCTGCGGAAATCTACTGCCATCTCCCTGATTTTCCCCGCATTGATCCCTAGACAGTTCCGCTGGCACCAGTCCACAAACTCCTTGATCAGTTCTCTGTACGCCCTGTCCTCGTCGCCCGTGATGAGACCGACGATGGCAAAGTCGCCAGAGAACTTCTGTAGATAGGAGTCTGCAGAGCTGTGCCTGAAGTCCACAGTGTACAGGGTGAACAAGAATGGAGCTAGCACTGTTCCCTGTGGAACCCCAGTGCTGCAGACCACCCTGTCCGAGACCGGGTCCCTTGTCCTCACATACTGTGGTTGGTTGGTGAGGTAGTCCAGACTCCAGGATGTGAGGTGGTGATCCACTCCTGTGCGCTCCAGCTTGCCCCCCAGAAGCCCCGGCTGGATGGTGTTGAATGCACTGAAGAAATCAAAGAACTTGATTCTCACAGTGCTATCCGGCTTCTCCAGGTGTGAAAGAGCTCTGTTCCGTAGGTAGATGATGGCAATAGACAATAGGCAATAGACAATAGACAATAGGTGCAGGAGTAGGCCATTCAGCCCTTCGAGCCAGCACCACCATTCAATGCGATCATGGCTGATCACTCTCAATCAGTACCCCATTCCTGCCTTCTCCCCATACCCCCTCACTCCGCTATCCTTAAGAGCTCTATCCAGCTCTCTCTTGAAAGCATCCAACGAACTGGCCTCCACTGCCTTCTGAGGCAGAGAATTCCACACCTTCACCACTCTCTGACTGAAAAAGTTCTTCCTCATCTCCGTTCTAAATGGCCTACCCCTTATTCTTAAACTGTGGCCACTTGTTCTGGACTCCCCCAACATTGGGAACATGTTTCCTGCCTCTAATGTGTCCAATCCCCTAATTATCTTATATGTTTCAATAAGATCCCCCCTCATCCTTCTAAATTCCAGTGTATACAAGCCTAATTGCTCCAGCCTTTCAACATACGATAGTCCCGCCATTCCGGGAATTAACCTAGTGAATCTACGCTGCACGCCCTCAATAGCAAGAATATCCTTCCTCAAATTTGGAGACCAAAACTGCACACAGTACTCCAGGTGCGGTCTCACCAGGGCCTGGTACAACTGTAGAATGACCTCTTTGCTCCTATACTCAACTCCTCTTGTTATGAAGGCCAACATTCCATTGGCTTTCTTCACTGCCTGCTGTACCTGCATGCTTCCTTTCAGTGACTGATGCACTAGGACACCCAGATCTCGTAGAACATCCCCTCTTCCTAACTTGACACCATTCAGTTAATAATCTGCCTTTCTATTCTTACTTCCAAAGTGAATAACCTCACACTTATCTACATTAAACTGCATCTGCCATGTATCCGCCCACTCACACAACCTGTCCAAGTCACCCTGCAGCCTTATTGCATCTTCCTCACAATTCACACTACCCCCCAGCTTAGTATCATCTGCAAATTTGCTAATGGTACTTTTAATCCCTTCATCTAAGTCATTAATGTATATCGTAAATAGCTGGGGTCCCAGCACCGAACCTTGCGGTACCCCACTGGTCACTGCCTGCCATTCCGAAAGGGACCCATTTATCCCCACTCTTTGCTTTCTGTCTGTCAAACAATTTTCTATCCATGTCAGTACCCTACCCCCAATACCATGTGCTCTAATTTTGCCCACTAATCTCCTATGTGGGACCTTGTCGAAGGCTTTCTGAAAGTCGAGGTACACCACATCCACTGACTCTCCCCTGTCAATTTTCCTAGTTACATCCTCAAAAAATTCCAGTAGATTTGTCAAGCATGATTTCCCCTTCGTAAATCCATGCTGACTCGGAATGATCCTGTTACTGCTATCCAAATGCTCAGCAATTTCGTCTTTTATAATTGACTCCAGCATCTTCCCCACCACTGATGTCAGACTAACTGGTCTATAATTACCCGTTTTCTCTCTCCCTCCTTTCTTAAAAAGTGGGATAACATTTGCTATCCTCCAATCCACAGGAACTGATCCTGAATCTATAGAACATTGAAAAATGATCTCCAATGCTTCCACTATTTCTAGAGCCACCTCCTTAAGTACCCTGGGATGCAGACCATCAGGCCCTGGGGATTTATCAGCCTTCAGTCCCATCAGTCTACCCAAAACCATTTCCTGCCTAATGTGGATTTCCTTCAATTCCTCCATCACCCTAGGTTCTCCGGCCCCTAGAACATTTGGGAGATTGTGTGTATCTTCCTCAGTGAAGACAGATCCAAAGTAACGGTTTAACTCGTCTGCCATTTCTTTGTTCCCCATAATAAATTCCCCTGCTTCTGTCTTCAAGGGACCCACATTTGCCTTGACTATTTTTTTCCTCTTCACGTACCTAAAAATTTTTTGCTATCCTCCTTTATATTATTGGCTAGTTTACCCTCGTACCTCATCTTTTCTCCCCGTATTGCCTTTTTAGTTAACTTTTGTTGCTCTTTAAAAGAGTCCCAATCCTCTGTCTTCCCACTCTTCTTTGCTATGTTATACTTCCTCTCCTTAATTTTTATGCTGTCCTTGACTTCCCTTGTCAGCCACAGGTGTCTCTTACTCCCCTTAGAGTCTTTCCGCCTCTTTGGGATAAATTGATCCTGCAACCTCTGCATTATTCCCAGGAATACCTGCCATTGTTGTTCTACCGTCTTCCCTGCTAGGGCCTCCTTCCAGTCAATTTTGGCCAGCTCCTGCCTCATGCCTCTGTAATCCCCTTTGCTATACTGTAATACTGACACTTCCGATTTTCCCTTCTGCCTTTCCATTTGCAGAGTAAAACTTATCATGTTGTGATCACTGCCTCCTAATGGCTCTTTTACCTCTAGTCCCCTTATCAGATCTGGATCATTACACAACACTAAATCCAGAATTGCCTTCTCCCTGGTAGGCTCCAGTACAAGCTGTTCTAAGAATCCATCTCGAAGGCACTCTACAAACTCTCTTTCATGGGGTCCATTTCCAACCTGATTTTCCCAGTCTACCTGCATGTTGAAATCTCCCATAACCACCGTAGCATTACATTTGTGACACGCCAATTTTATCTCCTGATTCAACTTGCACCCTATGTCGAGGCTACTGTTTGGGGGCCTATAGATAACTCCCATTAGGGTCTTTTTACCCTTACAATTCCTCATTTCTATCGATACTGATTCAACATCTCCTGATTCTATGTCACCCCTTGCAAGGGAATGAATATCATTCCTTACCAGCAGAGCAACCCCACCCCCTCTGCCCACCTGTCTGTCTTTTCTATACGTCCTCCACCCCGATGTGAGTCTGGTAGGCGAACTGCAGCGGATCCATTGATGGTCTCACCAGGGGGCGGAGATGGGCGAGGACCAGATGCTCCAGTATCTTCATCAGGTGTGATGTCAGTGCCACCGGCCTGTAGCTGTTGAGTTCCTTGGGGTGCAGCGTCTTTGGTACCGGTACCACGCAGGATGTTTTCCACAGCTGTGGAACTCTCCCCAGTTTCAAGCTCAGATTGAAGACATGCTCCACTATTCCGCACAGCTGGTCTGCACAGGACTTGAGGAACCTCGTACTTTCTCCCAATGTCGAACATTGGGATCTTTGTCAATCTGCAAATTTGTATTCAAGGTTTTGTCTATCCTGAAGAAAGACATAAAAGGCTGGAGTCACTCAGCGGGTCAGGCAGCAACACTGGAGTAGAGGAATAGGTGACGATTCGGGTCGAGATCCTCTTCAGATTAATTTTGTCTGCCCTAGTTGTGTCATGTGATGATGCTCCTGGATGTTTGTTTAAGTTTAGGTGTATTATTGTCAAGGTATAGTGAAAAGCTTTATTTTGCATGTTATCCAATCAAATCAGACAAAACTATACATAAATACAATCAAGCCAAACTCAAACACAATAGGTCGAGCAATGGGAAAGAGACAGAGTGCAGAATATAGTTCTCAACATAATAGCACAATTTCCCAAATGCTTTTGATGTGTGAATGTGACAAAGTCAGCATTTATTGTCCATTTTATCAGAATTGGTCATCAGCCTAACACCCTATTTCTCTCTTTAAACACTCTGCTTGACAAGCTGAATGTCTCCAATGTTTTAAATTTTTATTTCAGTTCCAGCATCTGCAGTATTTTGCTTTTACAACATTTAGTTGCCATCCATACTCAACCTATCTCCTCATGTATTCTTCCTGTTGGTTTGCAATGGGCTCCTGAGCATTCTTCTTTCTCTATTCAATTATAATTTATTTGTTCATTTAGTGTTTGTTATCCCTGACATTTTCATTCCTACCCCATTTTGGAAATGCTACTTTCAGTTATGTCACCATTTTGTTGTTGTGTGCATCTCTTCCAGTCATCATCTGTGCTAGTCAGTGCATTTTAGTTTGCCATTTTTTAACTTTATGTTCTTCTTTATTTCTCATGGCACAGATGGCATGTCGAACCTTTGCCCTTTGGGAGTTTAGATTGGTTTGTAGCATATTACATTTCTTTCTGAGCATATTTCTTTAATCTTCTGCTATTTTATCTATGAATAGAATTGCATAATTTATCATGGACATTCACAACCTGATCGCACTGAAGTCATCCATGCTAGAATCTCAGCAGCTGTTTAGCATTTCTCACTTCTAAGTACGATGTTGAACTCAAAAACATTGTGCTTACTATTAAATAAATATGTAGACTTAACTTGCGTATTACTCATTACTAAATCTAACATAACCTGGCTACTTACTGGTTCCGCAATATACCATTGCAAAAAGGCTATCTTGAATTTACCCAAGGATATCATGACACTGTTCAGAAATGATCATAATTATAAACTACAGGTAAAAGCACAACGCCAATGTCAAACAGCTGGATCAAAAAAGAATACAGATTTTTAAAAATCTAGTGCAAACAAAATGGCAAAGTCAAACACAGAAGCAAGATCCATACTATAAACACTGGGCATAGTTGACATATAATTGTCAAATAATATTGGGAGAGACAGTTCGAACATCAACCAAAAGGATACATAAGATCTAATTTTGATCACCTTGCATGACCAGGATCTCATATCACACTTGCTATGTATACAAATTATTAATATTTAATGCATGGGCCAAATAAGATTTGAATATTAAACAATTGCAATTAGCATGATCAGAATATCTAACAATAACCTGGACAAAAGGATTTTTCCAAGATTAAACTAATCATAATACCTCCAGTTTAATTTGAGGAGTAAGTGTAGCTCACAATTTCAGCTGCAAAGTTTGAAGATTATAGACATGTCCCATACAAGAGATTTAAAAGTTCATAATTTAGTTTGCCAGTCTTGAAGAAGTGCTGCACTGTTAAAGATGCTGATTTTCAGCTAAGATATGAAATTGTTCCATGAGATCTTCTCCATCCACTCAAGAGAGCAGTTTGCATCTTGGGTTAATGCTTTAGCTGAAAGATAGTACGTACATACAGACAGTATTTTCTCAGTACAAGTACAAAGGGCCAGTCAACATTATGCATTCATGTCACTCGATTTAAACCTGAATACAACTCCACCACATATTGAACACAATGCAAATACATTGCCACCATAATGCTACGTTAATTGTGCCCAAAATTTGATGCACCTGGAAAGATAAACAGGAGAAAATTTGCATGATTGCCTTTAATTATTACTTCACAAAGGCTTATTAAGTAACAAAATATATGCTGGTGCCACAGTTTACACTCATTTCCATTAATCCTGCTAAATTAGAGTCACAGAAAGTCATAGTCATACAACGTGGAAACAGGCCCTTTGGCCCAACTTGTCCATGCTGACCAACATGTCCCAGCTACACCAGTCCCACCTGTCTGTATTTGGCCCACATCCCTACAGACCTGTCTTATCCATGCACCTGTCTAACTGTTTCTTAAACGTTGGGATAGTCAACTACCTCCTCTGGCAGCTCGTTCCATACCATCACCCTTTGTGTGAAAAAGTTACCCTTCAGATTCCTATTAAATCTATTCCCATTCACCTTAAACCCATGTCCTCTGGTCTTCTTCCCCTACTCTGGGCAAGAGACTCTGTACATCTATCTGATCTATTCCTCTCATGATTTCATACACCTCCATAAGATCACCCCTCACCCTCCTGTGCTCCAAGGAATAGAGTCCCAGCCTACTCAACCTCTCCCTATAACAGACACTCTAGGCCTGACAACATCCTCGTAAATCTTCTCTGTACCCTTTCCAGCTTGACAACATCTTTCCTATAACACGGTGCCCAAAACTGGACACAGTATTAAATGCAGCCTCACTAATGTCTTATATAAATGCAACATGACCTCCCAACATCTCTACTCAATGCTCTAACTGATGAAGGCCAATGTAAGCCATAAGCCTTTTTGACCTGTGACTCCACCTTCAAGGAACCATGCACCTGCACTCCTAGATCCCTCTCCTCTACCACAGCCCCCCGAGTCCTACCATTCACTATGTGGGTCCTGCCCGTGTTAGACTTCCCAAAATGCAACACCTCACATTTCTCTGCATTAAATTCCATCAACCATTCCTCAGCCCACATGGCCAACTGATCAAGATCCTGCTGCGATTTTTCATAACCATCTTCACTATCTGCAATACCACCCACTTTTGTATCATCTGCAAACTTGCTAATCTTGCCATGTACGTTCTCATCCAAATTATTGAAATAGATAACAAACAGTAACAGGCCCAGCACTGAACTTAGAGGCACACCACTAGTCACAGGCCTCCAGTCTGAGAAGCAATCTTCTATCATCATCCGCTGCTTCCTTCCACGAAGCCAAATTTCTATCCATTCAGCTATCTCTCCTTGGATCCCATCCGATCTAACCTTCCAGTGCAGCCTACCATGCAGAACCTTGTCAAATGCTTTGCTGAAGTAATCCTGCAAAGGGTAACTCAAAACTCACAATCAAATTACGGTAAATTCATTCATTAATCAACCCTTATGCACAGATTTTTAGATCTATTTTAAAAAATTGCGCAATGAATAGTGGTGAAAGTCATTTTATTCCAAACTATCATTGCCATTTTGGTGCCTCCATGGAGACAAGCAGTGGTCTGAAAGTTGTTGCCATTGATTTTTTTTAAATTGACCAAACCCCTTTTTATGAAGCATTCTTACTGCCAGTAGACATGCTGGACTGAACCCAAACCAGGTTCCAGAAGTATACCACCAATAACTATCCCACAATAACTGTGTGCAACACAGGTCACCTTGCAGAAAATACTGCAAAAAGGAAGGTAGCTCGAGAATCATTCAAAAGCACTAATCTAATCCTTTATGGAAATGACAGGGTTGAATTAATCGCACTTCACTTCTGTATCTTCCAACATTGTTTCAATCTCTCAATAAGATTGCCACCCTCTCAACACTTCTGCATTTCCATTATTCACTATTTCATTATACATGCATTTCCTGAGCCACACATGGTGTGTGAATATTGACTCATCATTTTTAAGAATATCGAACACAATGGTGTTGAAATTCAACTGCATAACGTATGTTGCACATGCACAAAGTGAATGCATTTTGGCATAAAATCAAATGTGCAATGCAAGTGGTAGCTTTCACAATGCATAGCGACACTGTCAGTCACGTACTTCCCTGTACATCCTGCGGGTTAGGCCAAAACACACATAGCTTGCAGGGTGACCTCAGTTCCCATGCAAGCCATGGTTGACACCTTTCCAGTAATACAGTCAAAGAGTTAAAGATATTTTCAGCACAGGCACAGGCCCTTTTGTCCATTGTGACCACAATCACTCATTTACACCAAACCTCTGTTAATCCATTTTTTTTAATACTCCTCGTAGTCTCATCAACTCCACTCTGATTCTATCATGCAGCTACACATTGGGAAAATTTCCAGTGGCCTATTTATTTATCTACTTGCGCTTCTTTGAGAATTGAGGGAAAAGAAAGCAGCCCGAGAAACTCATGAGATGACATGCAAACACCATGCAACAGCATAGAGTCATAGAGCTATACAGCATGGAAATGGCCGCTCTGTCTCACCTTGTCCATGCCGACCAATTGGTATAAAAAGGCCTACCTCATTTACCTACATTTTGCCCATTGCCTTCTAAATTCTTCCAATCCAAATATCTCTCAAAATGTATTTTGAAATTAATAATTATACCTGCTTCTATAGCTTCCTCTGGTGACTGATTCGAGGTATGGACTACCCTCTGAGTGAAAAAGTTGTCTCTAAGGTCCATCTTAAATCTTCCCCCAAAAGCCAATAGCCTCGATTTTGGATCCTCTACCCTGGGAGAAAGACTCGCAGAGAGAATTGCTTGATCCCGACTACCTAAACCTGATGACTGCCTCTTTCATTTTCCAGACAAGAGCTTCAACATCTCTCATCAACCAGGGTTCCTTTCACCCAAAGAGGAACATATTGCTTTTCTATCACACAGGTAGGTACTCTTTTGAAAGCCTCCCACTTGCCAACTATCACCTTACCCACAAATAGACTTTCCCAATCAACGCCTGCCTTCAAAATCGCCCTTTCCCCACTTTATGACCTTAACTTGTGGGCCAGTCCTATCCTTTTCCATGAGTAAAACTAATGGAAATATGGTCACTGTTCACAGTGCTCCCCCACTGTAACTTTAGACACTTGCCTTACCTTGTTCCCTCAGAGGAGGTCTAGTGTTGGGCCCTCTCTAGTAGGGTCCTCTATATTAAGGAAGCTTTTTAAGACACATTTAACACATTCCGCTACATCAAGCCCTCCCTTTAGACTATGGGAGACATAGGGATGTTGATATGTCCAATTTATACGACCCTCTTTATTTTACAGTTATCTGCAATCTCCCTACAAATCGGCCCGCCTGATTTACCTGACTATTGGGAGGCCTGTAATACTGTCCCATCAAAGTGAACATTTACTTTCTGAATCTAAGTTCTACCCATGTAGCCTCACTGGATGATCCCAATGGATATCCTCTCTGACCACTGTAGTCATGTCCTCTCTGATCAAAAGTGCAACTCTACCCCCTCTTTGATCTGTATATCCATCGTGCCTGTAACCCGCAGCATTGAGCTACCAGTACTGCCCTTCTCTCAGCTACGTTTCTGCCATGGCTATAACAGTCCCCTGAGCCAATCCAGATCTTAAAATCGGCTCCCTTACCTGTTACGTGTCTTTGGAATAAATAGTATTGGAATAAATATCAGTCTTTCCTCTCTCGTCGCTGTGCACCTGCCTGTTCTGTCTGCCAATCTAGCTCTCTTTGACTGTAGTATTATCCCCCAACGTCTTATCGACCTCCTTTATGCTCCTGGACACCCCCCCCCCCCCCCCCCCTCCCCACCGGCCAAACTACTTAAAATCCTTCTGATTGGTTCGGGCGAATCTCTCTCCCAGGATATTGGTTCTGTTTCAGTTCAGATGCAATCCGTCCCTCTTTTGTACAGGTCATGTCCTCCCTAGAATAGATCCCAATGATCCAAAAACATGGACCACTGCCCCCTGCACCAGCTCCTTGGCCACATTTTCAACTGGCCTATCCTTCTATTCCTGACTTTCCACATCCTGCACCGAAGGTCAGCCTTGATCATGCATCTCCAGCACTGTGATGCAGCAGCAGTACTAGCTTTGTCTCTGTGCAATCCACAATGTACATAAAAATCATCAAATGACATGGCACAGGAAATCAGAACTGAACTGCGGAGAGAAGCCCTGCACCTACCCTGTGACAGGGCAGTTTCATATTTGTTGGGGGATTAATTCTGACAGAGTTTACTGGAGTCAACCACATTGACCTATGGAGCTCTAACACTCCTGGGCCTTTGTGAGAATTATGGAAGAAATATCTCTTAAAAGAAAAAAGCTGCTTTACATTTGGATCTAACATGAGGGGAGTTTAGATTTAGTTTGTATTTTGTTTAGAGATACAGCACGGAAACAGGCCATTCGATCCCCATACACTAGCACTATCCTACACACTAGGGACAATTTACAATTTTTACCAAAGCCAAATCAACCTACAAAGCTGTACATCTTTGGAGTGTGGGAGGAAACTGGAGCACCTGGGGAAAACCCACATGGTCACAGGGAGAACGCACAAACTCCGTACAGACAGCATCCATAGTCAAGATCAAACGCAGGTCTCTGGTGCTGTAAGGCAGCAACTCTACTGCTGTGCCACCGTGCTGCCCCAGATAATAGAAATGTAAGGCCTCTCTGCCTCTCTCAAAGAGAGAGAGAGAGAGAGAGAGAGGATAAAGGCAATGGAGTCTGCTAGGAGCCAGGCTCCTACCTCAAGCAGTCCAATAGCAAAATAACTTGAAGGTCAGGTTCTTTCAGAAACAGTGAAAGATGTCTGTGCCTTCTGCAGACGCAGCCTCAGCCGTGCAAACCTTCCCACACTGCCTTGCCCGTGCTGATAAAGCTCACTGAACTTCATCATTTCCAAATCATTCCATGTGGTAGCAGCTGTGCCTGTATCTTGCTCTGCTGTTTGTAGCTCATGCGGGACACGACAGATGCTCCTGATTCAGGAAAAAGAGAATTCAACATCTGCAGACATAGACCATCGAGCAGCGTGGACACATGTGTAAGAAGGAACTGCAGCTTCTGGTTTACACCGAAGATAGGCTCAAAATGCTAGACTAATTTAGCGGGTCAGGCAGCATCTCCGGATAAAAGGAATAAGTGATGTTTCGGGTCGAGACGCTTCATCAGACTCATGGACACAAATGTTTGTTTGAATTTTCACCTGAAGATTCAGATCATGACAACCAACACATTCAGATCCAGCCCTCTGTTAACTGGGAAGGTGATCACTCTCTCGATTGCTAGATTGCAAGATACAGCAAGTTAGATTTAGCTCTTAGGGCTAAAGGAATCAAGGGATATGGGGACAAAGCAGGAAAGGGGTACTGATTAGGATGATCAGCCATGATCATATTGAATGGCGGTGCTGGCTCAAAGGGCCAAATGGCCTACTCATGCACCTATTTTCTGTTTCTATGAAACAGGCCTTTCGGCCCACTTGAGTCCTCGCTGACCGTCGATCACCCCGATCATTAATTCTACGTTATGAAACTCTATCATCCACTCCCTACACACTCGGGGCAATTTACAGAGGACAATTAACCTGCAAACCCGCATGTCTTTGGGATGTGGGAGAAAACAGGAACACCCAGTGGAAACCTACATGGTTCACAGAGAGATTGTGGAAACTCCACACAGACAGCACCCAAGGTCGGGATTGAACACGGGCCTCTGGCGCTGTGAGGCAATAGGTCTACCAACTTGCAGACTGTGTGACTACCAGCATGAGACCCTTGCGTTCAATGCCATGCACCTGATGAGCTCCAATGACGTGTTCACCCAGGGGCATGCAGAGATTCCTCATATATTTCAGCTGGCACGCTGGATGGAGGACAAAAGCTAACCCCTGGACCCATGTCTTCTCAATCTAATCTGGGCCTCATGTTGGATAGCACAATCGCAACTGCCTTTGGGACATGAAGAGTTCAGTGGAGTATGTAACTGGGTCCAGAAAATGGGATTGCACTACTTCCAATGCCCTACAATACATTCCAGTGTGGTGTTCATATCTCATCATCATCTGCTGTTGACATTAGAACATTGGTCTTTCTCTCTGCATAGCAATAGCAGGAAGGGGGTCTAAGGAGTTGTCGGGTGGCAATTACAGGAAACCTCCTCTGGATGTACTGTCTTGGACTCAATATTGAATTTTATGACTTCAGGTAACCTGATTTCTTTGTCTGTATCAGTCACCCATCTGTGATTTGGGCTCACTTTTATTTTCTTCCTCGTTTTTGTCTTTGTTTTCCTCTTGTGCAAATGGAGGACATGCCCAAAGATAAGGCCATATATTGGTAGATCAAGTAAGGAATTTAGAAATGAATTCCTTACTCAGGAGAATGGAATGCAACTGCCTGTAGATTTCCCTGGGGTGGAGATAAACACTTTTGCAACTTATCATCAAGGGATATACACATTTATAGCCAATAGTTTCACTGGCTGCAATGTCATTTTCTGTTTTGCACATTGGTCTGCCATGTTTCCTATTCTATAGCAATGTTTACATTTTTAAATCAGTAAATTCTAATGTGCTGCAGTGGTGAAAACTGCAACATTATTGCAAGTCTTTGGAAGTTCTTCGAGCTGAGGCTGTCATCCTTAAGAAACATTCTTGATTAGTACAGATGTTTCTTGATTAGTACGGGTGTTTCTCGATTTGTACGGGTGCCAGGGGTTATAGGAAGAAAGCAGGAGAATGGAGTTGAGAGCGAAAGGTAGATCAGCCATGATGGGATGGCAGAGTAGACTCGATGGGCCAAATGGTCTAATTCTGCTCTTATAACGTATGAACTTATGAACCTTGTCTAATTCAGCAACTATCAACCTGTGGGTGGACTGCTGGACTTGCTCGGTTCATGCATAAACTTGGGTTTCCTTTCAGTTCATGATAGTTTTACCTGTTTCATCTTCCAATATCCCAATCTCAACTTCAGCACACCTAAATGTTTTCCAAGCTTTCACAATGTTTGCAGAAAATTTTATCCCTCTTTTGACCATCCCCTTTAATTATCTGCCACCTCATAAATTTAATCCGCATTGCAATTTTACACACCTACTGTTAATGTACTCCCTGCACAGGTCAACAAGCTGAAGGCAGTTATCAACAGAGCAAATGAACTAACCGTGAGAGGCTGAGTGAATATGGCAGACTTCATTTCATGTCGTTGTGCCTGCAAACTGCCGTCCTGGAAAATCTGCACATTGTACTTCAATCAGCACAGTATTCTGCATGCAATATATGTGCTCTCTCTAGTATCTGTACATTTATGCTATCGACAGATTCCAGCGGATTGTGTTTTCCTTGTGTAACTCATTCGAACTGAATGATTATTCTACAAAGGAATTGTGGTTGGCTAAACAATTAAATGTTTCACAGTATATACATCTCCATTGTCATGGCATGCATGTTAAAAACAAAGAAAAATGGCTATTGTTTATTTTTGCTTCCCCAAGACTTTTATAAAATTTAATATAACGTGGAAAGTGTCTTGAAGCCCATTTATCGAGTGTTAGCAATGCCTTTACCCAGCACCTTAAAATACAGCAGCCTAGTTACCTAGCAACCTATTTCTTATTTGCATTCAGGGCAAATCCTTCTTCAAACACTATGATTTCAAATTTGTCGCAAGTTTAAGTGTCTTTCTCACGCCAATCCTTCTTTGTGCAGAATCATTTATAAATAGAAAAGTTGATTTTTTTAAAATCCCATTAGTAGGTGCATATTGACGAGGGACATTTTATCTTTGCTCTTTAAGAAGCTCAGGATATTTGTACAATTAAATACAGCTTCACTCTGGCTTCAAAAAACATTTACGCGAGAAGATATCATTTGTGGTAATGTGAGGAAAGAATCAATAGGGTATGCTTTATGGTAAATTATGTAGCACTTGCATATATATTACATGTGGTTAATAAAGCTTGTAATTTGTGGGGACAATTGTGTTATGATATCCTGTAAATTGTGTAAGTATCAACAGTAATAATCCAAAAACATCTTCCTATAACATGATAACTGGAGCATAACAAAAAAAAATAGAGTGGTTCAGTGATGAGAAGATAGCCTCTCAACCCCTGGAGTTCAAATCCAGCCCAGACAAATATGATGAAAATCTGCTCTGTTTGGTGTGAAGATTTAATGCAAAACCAGTTAAAGCAACTGGGCTTGACCCAGCACAAAACTGCCTGCAATCTATATACTAAAACTCTCGTTTGTTTGTTCCTGAACTGGAGCCAAAACGGTACACGATAGCGCGACAATTCTAGGCCCGCCTTACTCACCGTCGTCCCTTTGGTGCTAATCGAAGAAGTTTAATTGAAATTGGTGTTATATTTTTACAGTTATTCACATTTTAAAGTTTAAATCTATCTCCTAGGGAGGGAGGGGGAGGGGAGGGGAGGAGGGGAGAGGAGGGTGGGGGAGCGGAAGGAGGGGAGGGAGGGGGGAGAGGGGGTAGGGGGGAGTGGGGGCAGTGAGGGAGGAGAGGGTGCTGCACCAATGCAGGAGGCTTGGGCCCAACAGGTCCACTTGGTCCAGTTTAACAATGATTGGCAACTTCAGAGGCCACTGGCTCGCTGGTGTGCAAGACATCACACCAATGCAGTAGAGATCTTCATACTGACATTCTCTAAAAATAAGGAGCAGTCTGTTCCCAATCATTGTAATATAGCACCCTCGTGAACATAACACAGATTGGAAGGAAAGCTTGAGTTGTTATAGCTGAATGGGAAAACAAATGGCTTGTTAATTAAAATTTGAAAACCAGTGCATTTCAATATCCACAGAGCCTAATGTTATATATCCAGCTCAGACTCTGTGAAATTGTTATATTGCTGTTCTCTTTAGAAAAATGAAAATGTATGATTTTTTTCCACTTACTGTCAGTGGCGATAGAAAAAAAAATCCATAAATTTCCCCACTGTATCACCTGTCTCATTTCTTTCTCTTCTCAAATATCACCTACATTAACGGTGATACCTCCTATCAGTTCATTAGCTCCTCCCTTCTATCATGCCACATTTCGCTGCGGATGATAGACAGTCTTGCAATGCTTTCTCCCCTGTTACAATAGCTACCAGTGTTCAAATCCCTGGGTTTCAATAAACTTCACATGTGCTGCCCTGTACTGAATCTGATTTCATCACCTCAAATAGTTCCTTCCTAATTAAAATTTCTTCAGTCCAAAATAATCTTTGAGGTAAAGCATAACTCAGAGCTTCTCAGAGCTTAAGGTTAAATGGTGTTTTGCCACACCTTTTACTTCTCTTATCCAGCTTTTTTCCTCATTACTCCATCGGTCTGAAGAAGGATCACAACCTGAAATGTAGTCTGTCCATTTCCCTTCACAGAGGCTAATGAGCTTCACCAGTAATTCGGTTTTTGCTCAAGATTCCAGCAGTTGCAGTCTCTTGTATCTTGAGAAATTCCCAGTTAATGTTTAAATTATTTTTGATTCAACATGCAAGACATTCAGAGCAACATTCTCACTTCTTTTGGATGAACTTCATTCCACCTTCAAAGTAACCTTGTCCATCTTTTGGTTTGTCTCTTTCTTTTTCCAAACAAATTTCTGACAATTCAGCTTTGGCTCTGTTTTTTGAGTTCACATGGACAAATTTTGGTCCTTTCTATTTGAAGACAGTTGAACACTTTATGGCAATACAGCTATGTGCTTGGTGATTAGAAAAAAACATTACATTCATATTTATTAGGTAGCACAAGGTGCAGCTGGAAGACCTGAGCACAAGGTAACATGGGCAACTTAGGCTAACCAACATTTACATACATAAGTGTTTTGTACATGGGTTTGCACTGATCAGAGAAAAGACATCAGTGGATATTTAAGCTACATGGGATATGACCATCATATAAAGAGGGATTCTTTCAAGGTGTAATTTTGGTTTCAAAAGACAATTCCAGGTCAGGCACAAAAGCTGGAGTAATTCAGCGGGTCAGGCAGCATCTCTGGCGAAATGGGATAGGTGACGTTTCAAGTCGAGACCCTTCTTCAGACTGAAACACCACCTATTCCTTTTTTCCAGAGATGCTGCCTGACCCGCTGAGTTACTCCAGCCTTTTGTTGTGTCTGTCTTCAGTTTAAACCAGCATCTGTAGCCTCCCTAGACAATTCCGGGTCATGTTTTCTGCTTTGAGGTCTTCTTTCAGTTTTGAAAGCTTCGTACAATTTCATGCCTTGGAGAAACTCAGAAATTTGTGGATTTTTCTCAGAACGATGTGGATTAAATGATTTACGAAGCAAGATCTGAAAAAAGGGCTGGGGAATATTCTGAAAGATGTGGTCTTAGCTCATTAAATGGCCTAAGATTGAAAAAAATCAAATAGTGTATTGTAAGTACAGAGAAAATGACTGAAAAGCAAAACACAGTGAACATCTCCCACTTCTTCTTATCGTGTCCACTAAATTAAAAAAAACACTACTCATCTCTACTGTTAGGACTTTGATGTTGTCATCTTCTGAAACGGAGTGAAACAGTGAACCTCTCCCACTGATCTGGTTAAAGATCATCCCAAACATGCAGTTGTGCTTCACAAAGGTCACCCAATGACAACTCTCACAGCTTGCTGTCCTTCTTCAGTCTTCTTTGATTGTGTTGTGCACTCCATTTAAATGGTTCGCTTCCAAAGCTCTCTAATCTCAGAGTTTCACTGTTACCTGTTTTACGAGAAAATATCATGGAAAGGGGGGGGGGGGAGGGGTTGACAAATTGGGAATATGAAGATGGAGTTAAAGGGGAAGCTTATACAGGAGAAATTGCAAAGGACTCTAGAATAAATGGGAAGGAAAGTTCTAGATGGGATTAGAGAGTAAGGTCGAGTAAATGCTGACCGGTGTGAGAGGGGAGGTGAATACCGAAGTTAAAGTGTTGTATTTAAACGCGCGAAGTATAAAAAATAAAGTGGATGAGCTTGAGGCTCAGTTAGACATTGGCAAGTATGACGTTGTGGGAATTACAGAAACATGGCTCCAAGAGGACCAGGGCTGGGAACTGAATATTCAGGGGTATACGACCTACTGTCCCTCCCTTCCCCTCCTCCTTCCCAGATCTCCCTCTATCTTCCTGTCTCCACCTATATCCTTCCTATGTCCCGCCCCCCTGACATCAGTCTGAAGAAGGGTCTCGACCCGAAACGTCACCCATTCCTTCTCTCCCGAGATGCTGCCTGACCTGCTGAGTTACTCCAGCATTTTGTGAATATATCGAAATGACAGACAGGTAGGCAGGGGGGGTGGGGTTGCTCTGATGGTAAGGAATGATATTCACTCCCTTGCAAGGGGTGACATAGAATCGGGAGATGTAGAATCAGTACGGATGGAAATGAGAAATTGTAAGGGTGAAAAGACCCTAATGGGAGTTATCTACAAGCCCCCAAACAGTAGCTTCGACAAAGGGTGCAAGTTGAATCAAGAGCTAAAATTGGCATGTCGAAAATGTAATGCTACAGTGGTTATGGGAGATTTCAACATGCAGGTAGACTGGGAAAATCAGGTTGGTACTGGACTCCAGGAAAGGGAGTTTGTGGAATGCCTCCGAGATGGATTCTTAGAATAGCTTGTACTGGAGCCCACCAGGGAGAAGGCAATTCTGGATTTAGTGTTGTGTAATGAACCTGATTTGATAAGGGAACTCAAGCTAAAAGAGCCATTAAGAGGCAGTGATCATAATATGATGTTTTAATCTACAAATTGTGAGGGAGATGGGAAAATCGGATGTAACTAGGAAAATTGACAGGGGAGAGCCGGTGGATGTAGTGTACCTTGACTTTCAGAAAGCCTTCGACAAGGTCCCACATAGGAGATTAGTGGGCAAAATTAGAGCACATGGTATTAGAAATATAGATATAGAAACATAGAAAATAGGTGCAGGAGTAGGCCATTCGGCCCTTCGAACCTGCACCGCCATTCAATATGATCATGGCTGATCATCCAGCTCAGTAACCTGTACCTGCCTTCTCTCCATACCCCCTGATCCCTTTAGCCACAAGGGCCACATCTAACTCCCTCTTAAATATAGCCAATGAACTGGCCTCAACTACCTTCTGTAGCAGAGAATTCCACAGATTCACCACTCTCTGTGTGAAGAAATGTTTTCTCATCTCGGTCCTAAAAGACTTCCCCCTTATCCTTAAGCTGTGACCCCAGGTTCTGGACTTCCCCAACATCGGGAACAATCTTCCCGCATCTAGCCTCTCCAACCCCTTAAGAATTTTATATGTTTCAATAAGATCCCCCCTCAGTCTTCTAAATTCCAGCGAGTATAAGCCTAGTCTATCCAGTCTTTCTTCATATGAAAGGGTATATTGAGGGTAGGGAACTGACATGGATAGAAAATTGGTTGGCAGACAGAAAGCAAAGAGTGGGGATAAATGGGTCCCTTTCAGAATGGCAGGCAGTGACTAGTGGGGTACCGCAAGACTCGGTGCTGGGACCGCAGCTATTAACAATATACATTAATGACTTGGATGAAGGGATTAAAAGTACCATTAGCAAATTTGCAGATGATACAAAGCTGGGTGGCAGTGTGAACTGTGAGGAAGATGCTATGAGGTTGCAGGGTGACTTGGACAGGTTGTGTGAGTGGGCCGATGCATGGCAGATGCAGTTTAATGTGGATAAGTGTGAGGTTATCCACTTTGGTGGTAAGAATAGAAAGGCATATTATTATCTGAATGGTGTCAAGTTAGGAAAAGGGGACGTACAACGAGATCTGGGTGTCCTAGTGCATCAGTCACTGAAAGGAAGCATGCAGGTACAGCAGGCAGTGAAGAAAGCCAATGGAATGTTGGCCTTCATAACAAGAGGAGTTGAGTATAGGAGCCTTCTACAGTTGTACAGGGCCCTAGTGAGACCGCACCTGGAGTACTGTGTGCAGTTTTGGTCTCCAAATTTGAGGAAGGATATTCTTGCTATTGAGGGCGTGCAGCGTAGGTTTACCAGGTTAATTCCAGGAATGGCGGGACTGTCATATCTTGAAAGACTGGAGCGACTAGGCTTGTATACACTGGAATTTAGAAGGATGAGAGGGGATCTTATTGAAACATATAAGATTATTAAGGGGTTGGACACGTTAGAGGCAGGAAACATGTTCCCAATGTTGGGGGAGTCCAGAACCAGGGGCCACAGTTTAAGAATAAGGGGTAGGTCATTTAGAACAGAGATGAGGAAAAACGTTTTCAGTCAGAGAGTTGTAAATCTGTGGAATTCTCTGCCTCAGAAGGCAGTGGAGGCCAGTTCTCTGAATGCTTTCAAGAGAGAGATAGATAGAGCTCTTAAGGATAGCAGAGTCAGGGGGTATGGGGAGAAGGCAGGAACGGGGTACTGATTGAGAATGATCAGCCATGTTCACATTGAATGGTGGTGCTGGCTCGAAGGGCCGAATGGCCTACTCCTGCGCCCATTGTCTATTAAATTGACATCACTTTCAAATTTCTGGATTAATTAATTTCATCATCTCACGTGGGTCCTTTGATACACATAAGAATAGTGGATTATTCTCATTTTTACATCCTAATGAAAAGGTTCTCCCTCTCAGTAACCCCGTTGAAATGAGACATATTCTTGAGAATTATCTATTGGCCATTACTGTTTATAAATGAGTTTTAGAATTGTTATGCTTGCAGCTATTTACTTCAATGGGTGGTTGTTGGTTGGCACAAATTCAGTTGCCCAAAGGATTTGTTTCCATGATCTATGACACCATTACTGTGATTCCAAAACAGTTATAGGACAAGTTCTCCAAAGTCCAGGTACCAACTAAAACGAGAATATTCTAAGAATCTGCACACTAAAACTTGCCTCCCCCCCTCCCCACTTGCCCCCATCCTCCACCCTTGTAAACAGTGGAATTACCAATTCCACTGTTCTCCACATTGTTTCCCTCTTTAGATCACCCTAGCCAGCAAGGGGACTACCAGGCACCACCCTACCCGAGGTCATTTGTGGGCAGTCTTGAGTGGTCCTGGTCTTTCCTTGCCTCCAGCTCATCACCCTACTCCCCTCCCCCTAGTTTCAGTGTGAAGAAGGATCCTAACATAAAACGTCTAACCATTCCTTTTCTACAGAGATGCTGCCCAACCCTCTGGGTTATTCCAGCACTTTGCGTCCAAGTTTCAAATAAGAAAGAACTTGCACTGTGCTTTGTGAAGGCGCTTTGGAGCTATAAAAGTGCTTAAGAAGTCGAGTGAACATATTGAAACACAGCGGCTAGTTTGCACACAACTAAAATCGCAACATGTTTAAGGAGCAGTAAACTATTTATACAATGTATGAATAAATATTGTTAAGATACAAGAGAACTGTCCTGCTCTTTGTTCAAATAATACCAAAGGGAGTCTAATGCCTTTGATTAAGACGTATTGGTGATATATACAACAGTTTAAAAACAGTGCTCCAGACTGTCAGAGCTCCAGGAGTGAAGCTTAAATCCTCTCCCAGACTATCCCAAGGCCACGTGGTGTCAAGAAAAAATGCATTGCTCTGGTTATTGTCTCTCTTGCAGCCTAATGAGTTCTTGGTCAATCCGCAGCCTATCAGATATCCCCTGGTAACAAGCTGAACTGCACATTGATCCAGTTGCGATCTTTATGTTGTGCTTATCAGCAATTATGTTTCTCTATCATTGTGAATGTGCAGCTAAAGTACCTTCACAGTCTACAAAGCACCTTTGGACACCTTGATGCCAATGATCTCCCTCTCCATCTACTCCTCCTCTTCTTCACTGCTTGCAACTGCGAGAGAGCTTCAGAGCTGAATGCTCATAATGGCCGGATTGTGAAGCATGCAACAGTTATGACTGTCTCTGGAGAGGGTCACATATTGGACCATGTGCTGGAATTGCATGGACCCCTATGGTATTCTCCAATGGTCTTCTGGTGTTTCCATGACTCAAGGTCCATCTGCGCACAGGTGCACAAGCGGAAAATGGAGAGTGGGTGGAATGGATAGTTCTTTTTGGATAGTGCTCTCACAGATGCTGTACTTGTGGCGTGACAACTGAAATATTGCAGGAACTGCATACTGGCTGAGAAGAGAGGAATCTCACAAGCTCTCTGGAAGCAAGGCATGAATCATATCAAATTTCACCTCATTGTCAAGGATCAATTGGTACTTCACGCACTGATAATCTGTGCTCACGTGAATGCACTCTCACTACTTGACCTTTGGGATGCTTGAAATTCTCACAAAATCACATTCTCACAAAACTTGCTAGATTTCTACTCAAGGGGATAAAAATGCATTTTCTTGTTAAATCAAGATTGTTAGTGACATTTCCAGTGTTGTAGTTAGCTACAAACTGATATTTGACACATGTCAACCTGGAAAATTCTGGAGGCTAGTGCAATTGGCATTATCTACATGGACTTTAAAAAGGCATTTGATAGGTTACTGCATAGTAAGTTGGTCTACATAGAACATAGAACTGTACACCACAGGATCGGGCTTTTCAGCCCACAACGTTTCCTCTGAACACAATGCCAAGTTAAATTGATCTCATCTGCCTGATCCATACCCCTCTATTCAATGCACATTCATATGCCTATCTAAAAGTCTCTTAAACACAACTATTGTATCTGCCTCCACAGATACCCCTGGCAATGCGTTCCAGGCTCCCACCACTCTCTGTGTAAAAAAAACTTGCCACGCACATCTTCATTAAACTTTTCCGCTCTCATTTTATACCTTTGGCCTTTAGTGTTTGACATTTTCACCCTGGGAACCTGGTTGACTGTCAACCCTATCGATGCCTCTTGTAATTTTATATACTTCTCTCAAGTCTCCCCACCATCGCTAACGTTCCAGAGAAAACAATCCAAGTTTATCCAACCTCTCCTTGTAGCTGAAATCTAATCCGGGCCGCTTCTGGTAAACCTCTTCTGCACCCTCTCCAAAGCCTCCACATCCTTCCTGTAATGGTGCGACCAGAACTGCACATAATACTCCATATGTTGCCTGCTCTGGTTGGTTAGATCACATGGAATCCAGGGCGAGCTGGCCATTTGGATACAAAATTGGCTAGATGGTAGGAAACAGAGGATGGTGATAGAGAGCTGTTTTTCGGAATGGAGGCCTGTAGCGAGTGGTGTGCCAGAGGGATTGGTTTACATTACAGTGTGGTTCTGAATGTAGGTGGCATGGTTAGTAAGTTTGTGTATGCCACTAAGATTGTGGGGAGATGGGACAGTTAAGGAAGTTATTTAAGATTCTAGCGGGATTTTGATGAACTGGGCGAATGGGCTGAGGAATGGCAGATGGAGCTTATTTCTGATAAATGTAATGTGTTGCTTTTTGATAAGGCAAACCAGGGCAGGATATGCATATTAAATGGTGAGTGCGGTATAACAGGGAGATCGAGGCTACAAGTACATAGTTCCATGAAAGTGGCAAACCAGGTGGACAAATTGGTCAAGAAGGTATTTGGCATACTTGCTTTGATTGATCAGGTGACTGAGTACAGGAGTGATACAGCCATACAATACATTGACAAAGCCACATTTGGATTACTGTGTACAGGTCTGATATAGGATGGATGTTATTGAGCTAGAAGAGATACAGCAAGAATTTAAGAAGATGGTACTGGATCTAGAGAGTTTGAGTTGTAAGCATCGATTGGGTCATTTTTCGCTGGAATGTAAGAGGCTAAGGGGTGAGCCTATTGAGGAAGGGGTGAGTCATCGGAAAGACAATCCATGATTACAATCGAGCCGTCCACAGTGCACAGATACATGATAATGGGAATATCGTGCAAGATAAAGCCAGTAAAGTCCGATCAAAGATAGTCTGAGGGTCTCCAGTGAGGTAGATAGTAGTTCAGTACTGCTCTCTAGTTGGTGGTAGGATGGTTCAGCTGTCTGATAACAGCTGGGAAGAAACTACCCCTGAATTTGGAGGTGTGCGTTTCCTCACATCTATACCTTTTGCCCGATGAGAGAGGGGAGAAGAGGGAGTAGCCGGAGTGCGACTCGTCCTTGATTATGTTGGTGGCCTTGCCGGGCAGCATGAGTTTGAGGTTACAATCAGTCAGCCATGATCTTATTGGGTAGTAGGACAGGCTTCAGAGGCTCAGTGGCTACCACTGTTTCTAATTCATATGCCAAAAATAATAATAATTAGTTCACCCTTTTTAAAAAAAACAGCGGTGCAATGTTAGCTGTCCCCAAAACCGCTGGTATCATCCCTGTAGCCAGAGAGGATGTAAAAATTCTAATCCAGGCCTCTGCAATTTCCTTCCTTGCTGCCTTTAACATGGGGCTGGAATGTTTCACCAGATCTGATGCTTTATTAAAGATGACAAACCTCTTAATACACCCTCTAATATTATGTGTAACCTCTAATATTTCACACTCTTCACCTCGCCTCCCAACATTGCATCATCTCCCTGTATGAAGTCTGTCCCAAAGGTTTATTAAGAACCTTACAAACACCTTCTACCTACATGCGCATTGACTTTATAAGCCATGAGATATGCCTTTGCTCCATATACTTGTAAAACGTCCTGGATTTTCTTCTGATTATACTTTTTATTTCTCAAATCCTACTTTTACTTCCCAAATTATTTTCAGTTTCTTGTTTTGCTTCTACACTTTTTGGACATTTACACACTATTTCTGTATTATGTCCTCAGGATAGGTCATAAAGTGATAAAGGCAGACAGCATGGAAACAGGACATATGGCCCATTAAGATCACACCGACCATCAACTACCCATTGACACAAATCATACATCATTTGCATTTAAAAAAAATTCTCCCTACGATCTCAACTCTTCAGCAACAGATATTGCATTGCTATGGTTGCGGTGGTGTACCTAGAATAATTCATCATTTATCATCAGCCAACATAATAAAAAACGACATACAGCCAATCTTTCCGGCTTTTTCAATAGTGGCCCCACTGCTTACAATGTGAGCAGGATCTACAAGAGAATGGTTATAGATGCAAAGCAAATGAAGGTGGATTTATAGCTCCACAAGAGTATTCAAATTCTCGTCTCCAGATATCCAAGGAGCTCAGTTGGTGAGCACTGAAGTAGGTTTTCTGCTGGAGGCAGAATTCCAGCCTTACTTCACAGCCAGGATTCCCCTGCCACAGAATCATAGAACTGTACAGCATGTTAAAAGGTCCTTTGCCCAAATCGTCCATGCTGACTAATTTACCTAACTGGACATGGCCCACATCCCTCCAAATCATTCCTATCCATGTACCTGTCCAAGTGTCTTTTGAATGTTGTAATTGTACCTGGCTCTACCACTTCCGCTGGGAGCTCGTTCCATTACACACTGCCCTCGTGCAAGAAGGTTGCTCCTCGGAGAATATAAAGGGAAAAATAACTATGAAGCTGCAAGCTGATTCTGTCTCAAGCGATGCTGCAGCAAGTAAGAATTTCATTGTTCCGATTCGTATATGTGGTGATATGACATACAAAACCTCCTGACTGTTGATTACTTTCTGCCTGCCTCAGCTGCATTGTTGATTCCCATTCTCAAAGTAAGCTCACAGAGTGTCGCTTTGCTGCATCAATTAACAGCTTGACTTTCTCACCAGACTCCTACAGGCTTCATTGCAGATTTTTTTTTTCTTTTCTAACAACAATACCAACACCATCCGTTATTACAATGACTTCATGATTCTATATATATATATTTATACACACACAAACAAGTCCAGGCATAATAAACTGAACTGTTATCTGAACAAATTCATTAAATAAGGAAAATGGAAGTGTGATACATTAACCTAGAGCTTTGGAGCTTTGGATTGGGTCAATTTTACTCCAAATTCACCAAACCAATCTACTTTAGAGATACAGTGGGGAAACAGGTTCTTTGGCCCACCGAGTCCGCTGATCAGTGATCACCCCATACACTAGCACTGTCCTACACAATTTCCAGGACAATTTTCAATTTCCAAACTTAATCTACAAACCTGCTCATCGTTGGAGTGTGGGTGGAAACTGGAGCAACCAGACAAAACCCACGCAGTCACTGGAAGAACTTACAAACTCTGTATAGACAAGACCCGGTCAGACTCAAACTTGGGTCTCTTGCGCTGTGTCACTGTGCCCCCTTAAAAACCGATCCTACCTGAAAGTTAAATCTGTGTGCTCTATTTCCTAAATATTGAGAAAAATATTCAAAACATTACGTTTTTCAGAGGCTCCTTGTCATGTGTTTTGTGTATATTTCAATGGGTGAAGCATTAGTAATCTTGTGTGAACTCTTCATCCTTTGGCAACACTATGTTAATAAAAATTGTTTTCTTTACTTTGCATCTATGTTGTTTTTCTCCATACCTATCTCCCAAGATTATTTTATTCTGCCCTCATCATTACCTCATTCAACTGACCAACCCTTAGAACCCATTAAATACAATCCTGTCCAAACGTATTGTCTCACTGCCAGTGCTCACTTCACACACTCAATCATAATCTAACGCTTGCCTGTTTTATAGCAGCACGAGTTCTGTCTTTGCAATTCATCGCCTGCTGTTATGAAACTTAATAAATATAAACCTTCATTGTTCCTAACACAAAATTGCTCCTCTGCTTAAGGAATGCAGTAAATCAGGCAAGATAGCAGGAAGACTGTTTGAAGAGTTCCTTAAGAATGATGAACCATAGAAAATCAATCTAGTCATGACAGGAATATGTGTCGGTATTTCTGCTGTCAAAATACATTACAAGTGTCAATAACAAATCAAAAAGCCACCAAACTGAAGAAAGTTTAGGTTGAGGGAAAGGAAAGGCTGAATTGTCTTTCAGCAATTTTCTGCGTCCTCTGATAGATTTATTGGGTACCTGTGCCATTTAGTCAGGAATGGAACCACCTTTGTGTGATCCTAGCTTCGGAGTCCTCCATTTCCTAAATTACATTAGGTTTACCGTTTTCAACTCTTTAAAATGATATCTTGCGAGAAACTGAAGTTTGACACATGGCAGAATATTCAACTATGGAATTTGCCATCCTGCCACTCACCATCTACATAAACTTTCCAGCAGGAATTGTTGAGTAACAATCCTGATCAAGAACGTTGACAACCCTCTCCATTCAGCTGAATGCAACTGCACTCACATGGCTCTATGCTTATCTATCCAATCCACAAGCAGAGAATCATCAGTAATGCTTCTCGTTCGCGTGTCCACAGTATTTCCACTGGTATTGAACATATGCTATCTCCTTTTACTTTGCTTCAGTGTGCTGGCTCTGGGGTCCCATCATCCAGTTCAATTAAACAACTGAAGCACTGAAGTAGGGTCCTGAAAAATCAATGGTTCAATGGCACTTTATTGTCACGTGCACCGAAGTACAGTGAAATTATTTTCTTGCATACAGTACAGTGACAATCCTATTTCACATTAGGCACAATCATACTAAGTACAAGAGTGCAAGATAGTAGAGCACACTGAGTAGGTACACAAGATTTGCCATGTTTTAGGTGCCATCTTGTACAAAAATGTTAGTGTTTTAACCTGGCGGCAGCACAGGGTCAGGGTTGCAGGGGTCATCCTGGCCAAGCGATGTGCTGATGTCCATCACCGCTGCTCCGCCATTACATGTCACTGCAGGTCAAGTGCGATCCGCACTCAGCTACTTGGAGTGACAATGATCTAATGGAGCCCTCGGCTGCTTCAGAGCCTCTGCTGACTCAACCACTCCGTGCCTCCTCATCATCGGCCCATGAGCGTGACGTCTTCACCTCCGATAACTTCGCTCAGTGTCCGTGCCCTGGGGCGTTCCCTCCAAATATGCTTCCTGACCCACTGAATTACTCCAGCACTTAGCTGATGGGCTGCCATGTATCAGAGAACACAAAAGAGACGATCTGTGATAGGAAGCAATCACAATATGTTGAATTATACAAGTGTGGGGTAGGAACCGGCAGAAAACCTCCATTCAGTCTGCGACGATGACCCTGAGCTTCCAGTTGTCTGCCAGGATAATCCCATCCTCACATTGATCTGTCCAAGTTACAAAGGTCAATGTAAACTTGAGAGAAAGCATCTCAGCTTCCAATATGGCAAATGCAAGTACTTCAGATAATCAATCATTCTACTCTTGTTGTCTCACGTTTCTATCATTTGTTTTAATATTCCCTCTCGGGATTTCAGATTTCATTAGCATCGTTATATTGAAGACTCAGACAATTTTTTTTCGTGTTTATTAGCCTTTACTTGACCTTTCTCAGCCTGCACCACCACCACTGTGTCAATCTCTCCTGGTCCCCACCCAATTATTAATACTATATTTCCGGTGTTCTCTCCTCCTTCCAGGTGAATTTATAATGGGGAACAAGGCAATGGCAGATGAGTTGAACAGGTACTTTTGGTTCACTAAGGAAGACACAATCTCCCAGAAGTACGAGGGAACAGAGGGTCTAGGGTGATGGAGGAACTGAAGGAAATTCACATTAGGTAGGAAATGGTGTTGGGTAGATTGATGGGACAGAAGGCTGATAAATTCCCATGGCCTGATGGTCTGCATCCCAGGATACTCAAGCAGGTGGCTCTAGAAATCGTGGACGCATTGGTGATATTTTCTAATGTTCTATAGATTCTGGATCCGTCCCTGTGGATTGAAGGATAGCTAATGTTATCCCACTTTTTAAGAAAGGAGGGAGAGAGAAAATAGGGAATTATAGACCAGTTAGCCTGCCATTGGTGGTGGGGAAGATGCTGGAGTCAATTATTAAAGATGTAATAGCGGCACATTTGGATAGCAGTAACAGGATCGGTCCAAGTCAGCATGGATTTATGAAGGGGAAATCTTGCTTGACTAATCTTCTGGATTTTTTTGAGGATGTAACAAGTAAAAAAGGATAAAGGAGAGCCAGTGGATGTAGCATGTAGGATGCTGTGTATCTGGACTTTCAGTAAGCCTTTGATAAGGTCCCACACAGAAGATTAGTGGGCAAAATTAGAGCACATGGTATTGGGGGTAGGGAATTAACAGGTCCCTTTCAGAATGGCAGGCAGTGACTAGTGGGGTGCCACAAGGCTCGGTGCTGGGACCACAGCTATTTACAATATATATTAATGATTTAGATGAAGGAATTAAAAATAACATTAGCAAATTTACAGATGACACAAAGCTGGGTAGCAGTGTGAACTGTGAAGAGGATGCTATGAGGATGCAGGGTGACTTGGATAGGTTGGGTGAGTGGGCAGATGCAGTATAATGTGGATAAATGTGAGATTATCCACTTTGGTGGCAAGAACAAGAAGGCAGATTATTATCTAAATTATGCCACATTAGGAAAGGGGGAAGTGCAACGAGACCTGGGTATCCTTGTACATCAGTCACTGAAAGTAAGCATGCAGATACAGCAGGCAATGAAGAAAGCTAATGGCATGTTAGCCTTCATATTGAGAGGATTTGAGTTTTGGAGCAGAGAGGTCCTTCTGCAGTTGTACAGGGCCCTGGTGAGATCACACCTGGAGTACTGTGTGCAGTTTGGGTCTCCTAATTTGAGGAAGGACATTCTTGCTATTGAGGGAGTGCAGCATAGGTTCACAAGGTTAATTCATGGGATGGCAGGACTGTCATATGATGAAAGAATGGAACAACTGGACTTGTATTCACTGGAATTTAGAAGGATGAGAGGGAATCTTATAGAAACATATAAAATTATTAAGAGATTGGACAAGCTGGATGCAGGAAACATGTTCCCGATGTTGGGGGAGTCCAGAACCAGGGGCCACAGTTTAAGAATAAGGGATAGGCCATTTAGAACGGAGATGAGGAAAAACTTTTTCATCCAGAGTTGTGAATTTGTAGAATTCTCTGCCTCAAAAGGCAGTGGAGGCCAATTCACTGAATGCATTCAAAAGAGTTAGATAGAACTCTTAGGGCTAGCGGAATCAAGGGATATGGGGAGAAGGCAGGAACAGGGTACTGATTGTGGATGATCAGCCATGATCACATTGAATGGCGGTGCTGGCTCGAAGGGCCGAATGGCCTACTCCTGCGCTTATTTTCTATGTTTCTATGTTTCCTGCTTCATTTGTCTCACTTCTTCTCCCTGTGTTGATGAAAGAGCATCGACCTAACATAATAATGCTGATTTTCACATCACTGATGTTGCCTGACATGTTGAATATTTCATATTTTTGTTTCAGAATTCAATAATCTGCAGTATGCCTTTGGGTGCTGGAAACCATTTATTTTTTGCACTGTGCAACTATAGCACCATGCAACTGCACTGTAACAACAATGAAAAGATGAGCCAGATACTTTTACGATGTTTTCTCTTTAGGTTGAAATTGATTTTTAAATTTTACAAAACTAGTAGAGGTTTGGAAGCATTGCTAGGGATGCGGGTGAAGGCAGATACGACAGTGGTGTTTAAGAGGCTTTTGGATAGGCACCTGGAAATGCAGGGAACAGAGGGATTTGGATCATGTGCAGGCAGATGAGATCAGTTCATCAAGTCCGGCACAAACACTGTGGGCCGAAGAGCCTGTTCCTTTGCAAGGTTTTATGTAGTACCTTTGATGTGTAGAGAACAACAGATACCTATTTGTGATCCAAGTTACTCAGAATGTCCTTCTTTCATCCTGTTGAGCCTGAAAATGGTGTTTTGGTTGGAAGTTAAAGGGTGAATTTGAATTGATGTCATAAAAATTCTATCATACTTTCATGTTTCATTAAAAATATGTCAGACCTTTGCTCTAAACTCATCAGATCATTGTTAATCAATGTTACCCATGTTTATTGGAGATAGATCGATGCATCTTCTGGGATTCATTTGCCACTGCATGGATTTATCACTCCTGCACACTCCCCACTTTTGACTCCCCACTCAACACTATTTCACATCAGAAACTAATGCTGTTCCTGTATTCTCCTTGCAACAGCAATATTAATCTAATAACTTTAATTAAGAATATTGACAGGTTTCCAGTCTCCACCACTATTTGCAGATGTTTCTGACAGATTTTTGCCATTTTCTGTTTCATTTCGATATGAGGATCTGAATTTTATAAGAATTTGTGTGTGGCATGCATTCAACAGCATCCCCAGCTGGTGAACAGTAAGACTTCATCAATTTACTCTCCTGTATTAGCTATTATATTCCAATTTCTACACATCAATGGTGCTCTCTGCTGGTTTACAAGAAGAATTACTAAATGGATGCCATGCTCCATAATTTCCTTTTCTCTCTTGAGTATAGTTTAGCGATACAGCGTGGAAACAGACCCTTCGACCCACGAGTCCATGCCGGCCATCAATCGCCCGTACATTAGTTCTATGTTATCTCATTTTCGCATCCTACACAGTGGGGCAATTTTATGAAACCTACAAACCTGCGTATCTTTGGAAGGTTTTCACTGTACCTCGGTATACGTGGCAATAAACAATAAACTAATCTGAATAAACTAAACTGAAACTGAAGGTGGAAGGAAGCTGGAGCAACCAGACAAAACCAATGCAGTCACAGGGAGAACGTGCATACTCCGCACAGACAGCACCCGAGGTCAGGATTGAACCCGGGCCTCTGGCACTGAGAGGCAACAGCTCTACCGCTGCACCACTGTGCTGCGCCCTTTTAAAATTGTTATTTTATTTTCAAATACTGCAATAGGCGTCGTTTCTTGTCCATTCAGTGCCGATTGGTATGGCCCTGGAGAGGATGTGAATGAATAGAGATTAAAAAGTCTCTGGTAGAATATTTGATTTCACGTGCCAGCATTTCATCTGGTGCCATGGTGTGGAAGTGGTCAACAGTTTCCATTCCTCCTCTAGCCCTGTAGGAAATTGAACATTTGTTACCAATTTCATGCAGGAGCCGAGGTCTCCAAATCAAGCCCGTAATCGTTCTTCATGCGACAATCAATGGTGTGAAATTAAGTACCTGGTAGCAGGAAGAAACTCTTGCATGAATTCAAGCATTTGGCCACTGTAGTGTGGCTGCAATTGGTATCTGCTGTCACCTACCATTTTCTGTTTGATTAGCCAAAAGTCAATGCTATTCCAGCAAGGATATGGAAAGCTGCTAATTGGGTTGATTTCAAACTGTCTGTGATAGTTTGGCAGCTGTGTACAGCACCAAAATAAACTTCTTTCGGATGGAGTATACCCACAGCATTCTATGGTAAACTGTACCAAAGTAATATGGACAATTATGAAGGCCTTGATTGTGATTGAGTTCAATTTCCATTTTAAATGTTCAAACTTCTGGATAACCTTTTCATCTACCCTCTATGGGTCTTCAAAGAGTGTGGTCTCACTCCAAAGTAAAAGCGGTGTCACACATAATGCATCCGGCGGCATTTCAGTTGTGAATGGCTGACCTGTCCGCAAAATGGTCCCGACCCGAAACGTCACCCATCCTTTTTTCCAGAAATGCAGCCTGATCCGCTGAGTTACTCCAGCATTTTATGTCTATCTTCGGTGTACACCAGTGTCAGCAGTTCCTTTCGCAACATTCCAGTCGATATTTTATTCTCCCCACACATCACTGATTTATGTTGTGGGGTTGGATTTGCTCAAGGTTGTTTGGCAATCTAATGTTATTTCAGTCTGGTGTATGCACCAACAGAGTGTTCTATTCAAGTGGAGGATTTGCTTGTGCTGTAATTACTAGGTTGTCAGTAGTTGATGGGTTGGTTAGTCATTCTCATAGATTTTAAAGGATGCTAATATACTTCCTTGTGGGATGCCCGTTGCTTTGTAAATTTTAACGGCTAAGGCTCACTGAGTTTTACCTGGAAGCAGCACATTTTTAATCTGCTTGGAACATGCAGACTATTTGGTGGCCCTCCATTATATCACAGCTGTGTTCAATAACAGACAGTGCTGAATGGTAATAAAATTATCTCTTCAAACCATTTTCAATTTATTGAGTGAGATTCAGCATCTGGTCAATGCATGATTTGGCAGGGATTCAGTTTACTGGGGGAATAATTATTCTTCCAAAATTAGAGAAAGCCAATTCTGAATAAAATGCCCAAAGTATGTGGGGATTCCAAAGCAAATGGGTTGGTCAAACCTGTATGTCTTTGGAGTGTGTGAGGAAAATGGTTGTGGTTATATCAATAATATGGATGAGTGTGCGAGGAAACCGGAGCACCCGGGGAAAACCCACGCAGTCACAGGTGAAATAGAAAACATAGAAAATAAGTGCAGGATGAGGCCATTCGGCCCTTCGAGTCAGCACCGCCATTCATTGTGATCATGGATGATTGTCCCCAATCAATAACCCGTGCCTGCCTTCTCCCCATATCCCTTGATTCCACTAGCCCCTAGAGCTCTATCTAACGCTCTCTTAAATCCATCCAGTGATTTGGCTTCACTGCCCTCTGTGGCAGAGAATTCCACAAATTTACAACTCTCTGGGTGATTTTTTTTTTCTCACCTCAGTTTTAAATGGCCTCCCATTTATTCTAAGACTGTGGCCCCTGGTTCTGGACTCGCCCAATGTTGGGAACATTTTTCCTGCATCTAGCTTGTCCAGTCCTCTTATAGTTTTATATGTTTCTATAAGATCTCCATAATTTTATGTTTCTATAAGAGCCGCTGTACAAATGTACAAACTCTGGATCGAACGCAGGTCTCTGGCACTGTAAGGCAGCAACTCTACCGCTGTGCCACTGTTGGTCCAGTCTTTATTTAGTATAGATGTCTGGCGAGCTCAAAAATGACCCATTTTCATGTGTTTGATATTTTTAAACCATTATATTTTTGTGCTGGTCATTGCAATTTGCTTTTGTACCATATTGGGTGGTTTATTCTTTTGAAGCAATTGATGCACCACTTCGTTAGCTGTTACATTATGGTGCAGACTCTATTTTAGTTTAGTTTAGTTAGTTTCACATGTACCGAGGTATCTATGTATTTGAAAACTAGTCAAATATTCAAGGTCAAATATCCAAAAGACTAGAAGTCCAAGGCTCCAGGGAACCCAGAACATCTATTTCAACTAAATGGTAACTGAAAATAGAGGTACTCAGCAAGTCAAGCAACCTCTGTGCCGAGATAAATAGAATTAACATTTCAGGTTGATTACCTCAGAAATCTGAAGCTGCTTGATCTATTGATTATCTTTCTTTTTCTATTTTAATTTCAGATTTGACAGCACCCAGTTTCTTGCTCATCCATTTCCACTAGCGCTTTCATTTACATTAAACATTACAGGTTAAATCCATTAATTCCTAGTAAAGAATGAGATCGATTGTTTGATGCTGATGCTCCATCTTCTACCCTTATCATTGCATTTTCTGTACAATTAGTTTTTACGGCATAACTTTGACACAGCTGCTGTCTCACAGCAGCGAGGTTTGATACCGACCTTGGTCGGACACTGCCAGTGTGGAGTTTGCATTCTCCGTAACCATGCGTGTTTCCGCTGGGTGCCCCAATTGTGTAAAGGGATGGATGAAAAAGTGGGATAACAGAACTAGCATGAATGGGTGATCGATGGTCAGCGCGGACTCTGGTCAAAGGGCGTTTCCATGCTGTATCTCTAAACATCAATGGCCATGAAAAGTTTTTTTTTCTGCAGCATATGGGACAAATACTATACTGCTAGCATCTCTAAACCAGACCAAGAGTTCTTGGCATCATTGCTCCCATGCATTAACTTAGATTTATTTCACTAACCTACAATGAGTTATAATTTTTTAAAAAACAAAATACCGATTTTATTTTCTTTAGTGAAAACATTTAGAAGTTTCTCCCTCAAAGAGTGGGGGGCAGGGAAGGGAAGAGTGTGTTAATGTTCTTAATGAATTGGTAGCTAGATTCTCAATAGGTGGGCCACAGGTTAACAGGGGAAAGGCAGGGATGCAGCATTATGGCTAAAATTAGATACGCCTTGGATTTATTGAATGATGCGCCAGCTTTGAGGGGCCAAGTAGCCATATCTGCTCCAAATCAGTATGTTTGTTCGTACACAAACTTAAATGCATGGGTGGTCATAAAGAAAGTAATTTTTATCATTATTATATTATAAAACCCTTTAAAAATATCAGATTTGTGTAGGATTCTCTGTTACCTTATCTGCCAGAGATCACACGTCCTCCTTTTCCTCACAAGTGTCCTCTTACATCTCTCATATAAAAGGGTGATCCCAACTGCCTGTACCTGACATGCGTCTCCTTTTTCCTGAACAGTGCCCCAATATCCCTCGACTAGCAGGATTTCCTAATATTGCTACTCACTCTAATGAAAACATGCTATCCCTGAAATCTCACTTGTACGAGTCGCTGACATGGCAGACGCTCCTCCACCTGACAACGGCCTGAGCAGTCATATCTTTTTCTGTAACTATTTAAAAATTAATAGAATTATGGTCACTGGTCCCAAAGTGTTTCTCAACTGACACCTGCCAGCCTCCCAAAAGGAGGTTGAGCATTTGCCTCTCTCTAAGGCTGACTGTAAGAGCTTTCCCAGAAACATTTAATAAATTCCACCCCCTCCAGGTCCTTTACAATATGTCCAAGTCAATGCGAGGGAAGTTGAAATCACCTTTAGTCCCAATCTATGGTGCTAATAGGGTTTAAATGCATGCAGATTTTAATGCAACACTCAGACAAAAACAAAAATGGATGTAAATTAAAATGGTTCATAAAAATGATTACAAGCATCGAGAAGTTAAACCAGGGCAGGGCATGCATACTGAATGGCATAGTTACTGAACAGACCTTGTGGTGCAGATATATAGATCCTGAAAAGGGTAAGGCAGATAGACCAGGCATTAAGTGAGTATTATGACACACTTACCTTCATCGATTAAGGCATTGACTTAGAGTTAGGATATTGTTAGTTATATAAAATATTGCTTCGAATGCACTGTGTGTGCAGTTCTGGGCACCACACTAGATGGTTAAGTTAAAAAGGGTGTAGAAAAGATTAACAAGAATAGCACCTGGATTAAAATGCCTTGAGTCATCAGGAGAGATTGGGTAGCTTGGATCTATTTTCCCTGAAGCAAAGGGGACCAAGTGGTGACATGATTTAATTATGAGGCATAGATAGCCAGTGCCTGTTTTCCTTGATTTGGGGGGGGGGGGGGCGGGGGAGAGAGATAACAGTACAAGGCAAAGGTTTAAGATGATTTGGAGGAGGTGTTAAAGAAATCTGAAGGTCAACATTGTCACAGACAGTTTGTATCTGGAATCAGCTGCCAGAGGTGGTGGAGGAGGGAACAGTAACATTTAACGAGGCATCTTGACAGGGAAGTTGAATGAGCAAGGCATAGCAAGATGGAGAATGAATGCAAGCAAGTGTGATTAGCATAGATACATGTGATGGTGGGCACAGATGTGGTGACTGAAGGGCATGCTCCTATGGTTTGGAAATCGATGATTAGCCCAAAGTAAAATACATTTAAATACTTTACAGACCATCAAAACAGATGGAGTGAGAAAAGTATAAGGTAAAAAGAAACAATTCTGCATCAAAGATAAAAACCAGCTGGCATGATTTCCATTATGAAAAGGTTAACCAAATAAATCTTTAAAATACATAGTTATTATTCTGGATGCTAGGTTGGTTTGGGATACAAGACTGCTCATACTAAATAATTTTCAATTTATTTAAATTAATTTGATCTACGGTAAGAATGCCAGCTGATTAAAATGCAGTGAATGTTCTGTTTCGCTATGGTTTGGATTCAAATTTGAGATACTAATTAACTTTATTCCCAAGGGAAAGACTTCCTTGACAAAGCAACCGAAACACTGGTGCTGTCTGCCAAGGTCTGCTGGAGCTCCTTGTTCTTGTTGTTAACCATTTTAACTCTCCTTCCCCTACCGACCTTACTGCCCTTGACCTCCTCCATTGCCAGAGTGAGGCCACATGCAAACCAAAAGAGCACCTCATATTTTGCTAGGGTAGCTTACAACCCAACAGTGTGAATATTTTCCAATTTCAAGTAGTACTCCTCCCCTCACACACACATTTCCCCCCCACTAACTCCTTTGACCCTGCACCTTTCCCCTCCCCATGCACGCATCCTGTTCCACATTTCCTTTTTATCATCTCTATTTCTCCTCCCCATCCTCTTCCACACATCTCTCTGCTTCGATTTACATTCTTCTCATAACCCTCTTTTCTCAGCGGAAATCTTTTTTCCCCTCCCTTTTCACGTCCAGCCTTGTCACTTACTCCCCAACTGCCAATCACCCCTCATCTATTTTCATCAATCACTGTCCCAATCTCATCTCTCTTTTCCAACATTCACTCCTCTACGCCAATCAGCGCAAAGGGCCTCCCCAGAACATTGTCTGTCTGTTCTCTCCACAGATGCTGCCTGATTCACCGAGTTCCTCGCCTAAGTTCCTTCCTCTGCAGTCTAGTGTCTGTAAAGGCTCATAACCAAGCTCACTTAAATATGCTGGGTGATCTAGTATGGGGTTTTCTCCATTAATTTGTCTCAAAGCAAAAAACTACATATAGTAAGAGATACTGGAGGTACTCTGTGGGTCAGGTCGAATGTGCTGTCCAGATGGTCTTGAACTGAAACGTCGATTTGTACATTTCCCTCCACCAAAGCTGCCTGACCAGAGTTCCTCCAAGAGTTTTCTTTTTGGCACTTTTAATACAAAGAACCCCTTTCCAATCAGAGTGTGTTGTAGGAGTTTCACGTGAAAAATTCTGTGGCAATCTTAAACAAAAAGCATATTAAAAAGCTAACATACATTTGTTTACACACCAGGTGAAGGATGCCTGGTTTAAAGTCAGTACACAGTACAGGACAAAATAGCAGAACACCAATGACATGTTTTGGTTAATTTTATTCAAATCATAATCTTCATCTTTGAAGATTGTGTTTCGGCAAAAATTATCTTTCACTGATTGTTTTCTGGAACCATCTTAAAAGAAGCAAATTTATAAATGTTCGATAAAACTCTAAAATTGGTTTTGCTTCACCTGAATGCAGAGCAAATACAGACCGTCACAGGATTGTGCATCCATTCCAGGCAAATCCACTTGACTGACAACATCAGCCCGTGTCCAAAAGAAAATTAACACAAGATCCTACATAAAAACTCCCAACAGATGTGTGCAGCCAATGCAGTGTTAATAACACAAGCAGTTCCAGGCATGATTGCCTTCCTGTTTTCCTTCCCTTCAGATGATTAAACAGCTCCAGGTTCCAACTACAGATTATATTGGCATGATCCACTTTCCATCTTTTATATTTAGAGTAATTCTGTCTGAAGGGTCCTGACCTCAAAACATTGTCTGTGCATTTCCCTCCACAGATGCTGCCTGACCCACAAAGTTTCTCCAACACTTCATTTTTTTGCTCAAAATTCCAGCATCTGTAATCTTGTGTCTCTCCATTCCCTCACTTTTTTTCCCTGCACTGTCTTCAACCTGTCTAACAGCTCTCACCCCTCTGATTCTTCTACCATATGCCTGTGTCTGGGTGTTTTCCAGCGGGTAATTAATCTATCAACCAGCACATCTTTCGGATGAGGAAGGAAACCCGAGCACCCCTGGAAATATCCCAAAGATGATTTAAAGCAAATAATTTTTATCTGGGCCTAATGCAGTTGCAAATTCGGTAAATGATCTGGTTGTGATTGAAGGAAAAGACTCAGTTCCTCTTTGAAGTGTCACTTCATCTTTTACCCACCCTAGGGAAGTAATGTCTGAGTTTGCCATCTCACTAAAGGGTTGCATTTCTGTCTTTGCAATATGTCCTCAGTTTGGCACTGAAGTCATTCTAAAGTACATGCTTTAGTACATTAACTTCTCCAACTTTAGATAGTTCCTCTCTTCCCCTCCCCCTTCCCAGTTCTCCCTCTATCTTCCTGTCTCCACCTATATCCTTCCTTTGTCCCGCCCCCGACATCAGTCTGAAAAGGGCCTCGACCCGAAACGTCACCAATTCCTTCTCTCCTGAGATGCTGCCTGACCTGCTGAGTTACTCCAGCATTTTGTGAAATAAATACCTTTGATTTGTACTAGCATCTGCAGTTATTTTCTTACACTAAAGTACATGCTGTTAGTTTGAGGCAGGGTTTGAATGTACTATCTTATGACTCAGGAAACATGCTATCACTGAACTATGACGACATTTTTATGATGTATAGCACCATCCTTATTTTACACTTGAGACCTTTTCACAGATTTTGTGATTAGCAATGAATTTAACAGTAGCTAAATTAATTATCAGATACAAAAAAGCTACAAGGTTACTAGAACCCCATATGTACCCAAACTCGTTTGACAAATAAGGTATCAAGGTTTTACAAACAAATCCAAGATGGAGTTACTGCCTTATTTCAGTTACTTATAAAGGCAGTTACAAAACAAATATGAATCATGTCAAGTTAAATCAAACATGATTTATCAT
Organism: Rhinoraja longicauda; assembly: GCF_053455715.1. Classification (NCBI taxonomy): domain Eukaryota; kingdom Metazoa; phylum Chordata; class Chondrichthyes; order Rajiformes; family Arhynchobatidae; genus Rhinoraja; species Rhinoraja longicauda. The sequence goes on along the minus strand of NC_135969.1, from coordinate 29,950,336 downwards.
AGTTGTGCACTGATTAACATATTCAAATGGCTTTTGGAAATGTTACTGTAACTTCAGTAATGCAGACTATTTCAAGGCAGTAATATGGCAAAGCTGAAATAGTTTCATACAAGTACGTCCTTGTCAATAGTTCTCAGTTATTACATACTCCTGTCGCTTTCCCTACAAATTTGTTGCAAGTGCATTTTATGATAAATATCCCAATTTCTCCACCAAAAATTGTGCTTCTCATTCAGTAGACAGGCAAATTTACAATGCTAAACATTTGCAGTTAATTAAGGGCTGTTCTCTAAAACATGCTCTCCCCATCTAAAAACGTGATTAGGCCAATCCATATTTGTCCATAAAGGTCTTCAATTTGAAGATTGAATGAGAGGTACTGAATTACTGCCTACATGCAAATCTCCTCAAGGACTCGCGAACAATCTTTTTAAGCTAAATGCATGGTTTTGTTTAGCAGCTTGATAATCTGTCTTTGAAGGATATTTAGACATTACCAGAGCCTCTTTGTGGGATTTCAAATGCCACACTCTTCAAAGCAGTTTCTGTCTTCTTACTTTCGACACTGGATTGTTCTGCTGGTGCGGCAGTTCATGACATTGTCCAAACCAGCTTAAGTATTTTAGGAAGTTCAACTATTAAACTATATTAGCAAATATCTTTACTTGCAGAGCGTTTCAAACATTTCCAGAGTTCTTTTGACATCACGAATCTGTTTAGATAGCACAAGAATGGGCTGCATTGATCTGTCCAGCTCTTCACAGCGGGCCATTAGTGTATACATGCCCTGCAAACACAATCACATCAGCATTAATCTAAAGGTGGTGAAATAAGGCACCATAGCCTTCAACAAAATGGACTGCCACTAAAAGGATTATAAAAGGATCTTTTTACTCTAAGAGCTACAATTGTTAAACAAGGATATTGGAGAAATGAATGTGTCTTTTTAGATGGAATCAATTGGAGTGGAAATCCGTCACATTATTTTCCAATTTATCATTCCATCAGCAAATAACTCAGTCCCACCTATTAATACAGATAGGTGATGTGCATACTAAGAGATTCATTGGACAAGAACATTCTTTTTATTGGTGTAGAAAAAACCCATCAACAGGACTTAAAATATTTAGCTGGATTACATTTGCTCTATAATGCAATGCCAGCAGCAGTTGGTGTTTGCTCATTGGCTTAATTGATCTAATTCTGTGGATTCTTTAATAATTGTATCCAGAAATCAGTGCTGCATAAAACCCTTAATAATTCCCAGGCATAGAAAAAATAAACAACTCCATCTCTTTTTAATAACATTGATAGATAAAAAGGATGTTAAAGTAAAAAAAGCAAAATACTTTCACTTGGAGGTCACAATTATCTTGGTAAAAAAATTGAACAATTTGGTGGCGAGATGCAAGCTACAATTACTTCTATACTTATTTGTTCTTGGGATTTAATGATGACTTTTATCTGATTGAGGGTCAGAGCACACATCCTCACCACCACAAATGCTGTTTACTTCCACAGTTGCACCACTAATCTCTACCCTCAGTTTCAAATTAATAGATGCAAAATCAACTTGTTGAAATTCTCAATCAGTTCTCACTAGATTCATTCCTCCCAATCTCTCATCTTCACTCCTCAGATATCATTAGTGCCCCTTCAGTTCTGGTTTTAAATACTGGTTTGAAGCCCTAGAGGGCACAGCATTAATGCCAGAGGGGTAAGATTAAAAGTAGATGTACGGGCCAGTTTTTTTTTCAACACAGACAGCGGTGGGTGCCCAAAACGTACTGCCTGGGGTGGTGGTGGAAGCTGATGCGATAGTGGGGTTTAAGGGGCTTTTAGATAGGCACATGGATATGCATGGAACAGAGGGATATGCATCATGTACAGGCAAAAGAGATTACGTTAAATTGGCATCATATTCAGCACAGACACTGTGGGTAAAGGGTCTGATTCTGTGCTGGGCTATTCCATGTTCTAACCGAGGCAATAATTATGATTTTAAATGATAATATATTTAAAAATGATGATCACACCATGTTGTATTTTTGTTCCTTAACTTCACAATGTTCTCCTTGTAAAAGGACAAGCTGGATATAAACATAATCATGGACTGAATGAGTAGGTAGCTGTTAAATGTTTAAAGTGTCGTGTTGTTAGGAGCAAGGTTTCCTTCCCCATTTCAGACCGGGAACCTCATGTTAAGTTATTTTGCCAAAAATCAGACAAAAGTTAATGAGTAAATAATTTAACATAATTCAATGAAAGATGAAACGAAATTCAACATTAAAAATATACACTATATAACTAGTTAAACAATAAGTATTTCTGGTGTTTACTTAGAAATTGAAAGTGGATTAGAAAAATGAGCATGTATCTAAACAGATAGTTTATTTTGGCTCCTCGCCCTCACCTTTATACTCATATCTACTGACTCTCCAAGACTGTCAACTGAATCCCGATAAGTCTGAATGTAGCCCACACTTAGTGCCGTCATCTGGATTTTCAAAACAAATCGTAAGTCAGTATGGAAAATAGTTTTTTGTATCTTCAAATAAATTATAAATTGTACAATTAAGCTGATACAGAAAGGTTCCAAATGGCAAATGAAAGAATAAGATCATTACTATAGAGTGCGATCTAATTTCATGTGCACCAAGGCCTTTTATTTAATAGGTCACATAACAACCAATAAATAATTCAATGTGTGAACATGAACATCGGGCGATATGAACTCTGGTCTTGATTAGGCAACCTTTAAATAAATGTATTTAAAAACAAAGGAACAAATAAAACACAAGAATAATTTCAAAAGTCTTGCACAATCTAGATTTCTCAAAATGTAAGAGTCAAATTTCACAATAAATAAAATTTCCACACCATCCCTCCACTACTTTTTTTTTAAATTACTAACATTCAAACTGAAGATGGGACAGACCAAATGCAGATGGTACATTGGAATCATATCTGGTTAGAGTACAAAGCTTTGAGCACTTTGCTTTTAACTATCATGGTTAAAAAAAATGTTTCCAAGGATAGGGATGCTTTAATTATATTAAAAAAGAAACCAGGGAACTCTTCAATGAGAATCAGGAGCTAACCTCAGCCCCAACTTTCAGTCTGAAAAAGGATTTCGACCCAAAACGTCACCTATTCCTTCTCTCCAGAGATGCTGCCTGACCTGTTGAGTTACTCCAGCTTTTGTCTCCAAAATTATTTTTTGTGATGGAAATCTATTTCCATTGATCAACATTGGTCACGGATTACAGAGATCTATCATCTACAAAAGAATAAAGTAAAAGCTGGTAGCACTCAGCTGGTTGGACAACAGCTATGGAGGGAAACAGTTATCATACTGGTGACATTGCATCAAGAAAAGTTTGAATTTAAATATTTGTATTTGCAGAGAATGTGATGGGTGGAGAGCACAGAGAGGAAAGTAAGTATCTGTGAAAGGGCAGAGACTGAATGACACAAGTGAACGGTGCAATTTGGGAGAAAGGTAGTGAAAGCATATTAATGGCTGATCTGGTGGAATTGTGAAGAGCAGGTGAATGAGGAGTTGAAGAGGGGAAATAAATCAATGCTAGGCATTGGAGATACACAATACTGAAATAGGAAAATTGGAAAAAGCCAGCAACTGAGGTACCATCCATGAATAACAAAAATAGGAACACTTAATTTGGAAATTAACATGCAAAGAAAATGCTATCCCAGTAAAAAAAAATAGATTAGGTGAAAAAGTACTGTGTGCATGTAACCTTTCCACAGTAATCAGATACCTTTGTCTCTTAAGAACCGAGGCTGCTGGTTTTATGGGCGGTCATAGAAATTGACAAGCAATCCTTTTTATTTGCATTTGTGAAGACACAGAATAATGGAGTAAATTAGCAGGTCAGGCAGCGTAGGGGAATATGGAAAGGCAATGTTTCGGGTCAGGATGCTACTGCACAAAAAGTACTGATTGTAACGTTACTTTTCTATGTTCTCCTGGAATGCTGTCTAACCCGCTGAGCTACTCTAGCATTCTGTCTTCACAAAAATCAATAGAATGGATTGTCAATTTCAGTGGCCACCCATAATAGCATCTTCTTCTGCAAAGGAGTATGTGCATTTCCTAGTTCCTACTACTGACATGTGTTTTTGTTTGACACTCTATTAGACAATGTAACCCTCAGCCGTTGGTATTTTTAGCTTGCAGTAACAGACATAAACTTGCAGCTATTACAAATCCTCTGGGGAAAAAATAACTGTTCTTTGGCACCAGATCCTAAACCTCCTTTTCCACATTGACACAATTGTTTTTATAACAGATTTCTCAAAAAAATTACTTGTGTTATAGCAGAACTACTTGCACGTTACAATAAATTATTTACACTAATTCCAGACTTTCAAAAAAGCAACTAATTAGAAACAAAGTACAAAATCAGTGATCCGATACAAGATGAATATATTTCTATTTTTGGAGGCGAAGTGATGTGTTAAAACAGAAGGTGTATAGATCTAGGGAAAGGACCTTGGTAAAATTCTCAAAGACGCAATGCATTTGAGAGCTGGCCAGATTACCGTGCTCGATATTTCTTTCACTGCTGAAAATTGTAAGCATCCGATTGACGATTCCAGCATGTGTCTTCACAAATCAGAATTTTTTTTAATTAGTTAGAATACAATCCCAAGTATCAATGTATACCTACATTCTGGATAGTGGCATTTAAGCTTCTCATCATTTGATCAACTTTTTGTGCCACCTCTTTTGCATCTCGCTCCAAATCTTGTAGTACCCCAGGGTCTATTGGAGGAATGTCTGATTTCAACCTCTGCATACTTTTGATTTTCACACTGCTTCCAGCTGGTAAAGACAAAAGAAAGCGTTAAATCCTCTCTTCTGCATTTATACATTTAAATAGAGCTTAAAACACGAATCAAAATTAAAAGTATGCACATCCAAGTTTTGCACGCGGACTGTATACAATTGCTCCAAAAGATGCCTAGGTAGATACCAATATCTTGCCATTCACAACCACACATAAAATAGTTTCAAAACCTACAAAACTAACATATTCAGGGTTTCAAGGTCAATCAAGGTACAGTGAAATTTGAATTACCATACATACAAAAAAAGCAACAAGACACACAACTACATAAAAGTTAACAAACATCCACCACAACGGATTCCCTACATCCTCACTGATGGAAGGCAATAAAGTCCAAAACTTCTTCCTCTTTTATTCTCCCGCGGTCGGGGCAGTCGAACCATCCGCAGTTGGGGCGATCAAAACTCCCGCATTCGGCGATCGAAGCCCCCACGTCGGGGCAATCATAGCTCCTGTACTTGGGAGTTCCCGAAGTCGGTGTCTGACCAGCTCCGTGATGTTAAATTCCAGCAGACTCCCGCGGTAAAGCTCAGAGGTCGATCCCTGGTAAAGGGACCACGAGTTCCATGATGTTAAAGTTCCGTAGGCACCCATGGTGGAGCTCTCGAAATCGGTCTCCGGCAAAGGCCACCAACTCCTCGATGTTAGGAAGCAGTGCAGACAAGAGATACAATACGGGGAAAAAACGCACCTCCGTCGAGGTAAGGGATTAGAAAATGTTCCCCCAACTCCCAACATAAAACAAGCTAAAGAACAGCAAAAACATACATTTAACACAAACAACAAAAGGAAGGGACAGACAGACTGTTGGCGAGGCAGACATTGCTGGCGCCACCACCGGGCGGTGCGTCTACGTGAATATACAAGTCTGCAGAAGACCAGTTAGGGGTAAGACTGAGTAAAGTTCTCCAAAGTTGTTGCATACTCAACAGCAAGTTATGTGCCACATTCAAAGGTGCTTTCTTATTAGTTAAAGAAATAGGAACAGCTGCAAGTGTCTCCGGTAAGAGTGGCATTTATTTAGAAAGTATTACACACACTTTTAAAAAGTAAAAATGTACGTCTAAATTAAGGTAATTCAACCCCCCCCCCCAACCAAAAAAACTTCCGTTATTCAACAGGATCATTGCTGGTTTATGACCATATTCACTCAGTATATACTTACTGACTGTGCCACCATTTCATTTCTTGTATAAAGACTCCAAAGAATCAAGAGTCCAGGTCAAACAAGTTTCTTTGCATTGTCCTGAATAACTGACACGTTATTTTGGGACTGTGTCGCATAGTTCTACGCGCACCATGCTAGGGGCAACATCATCTCTTCATGCACCCCATAGGATTCTTTAAGAATTTAAATGTTTCTATTGAAAACAACTCATTTATTTAAACTGGTGAGCCTTTGCTGCACACCCTCTTGGTGTGGCCTCAATAGAGTATTTTTACTATATAAAAGTATTTTTACTCTTGCACTCAAATCCATCATCTACCTTGTAGGCACTTCTTAACTCTTCAAATATAATTCACAGTATGTCCTACAGCATACCTGGCATTTCACATCAACCATTTACTTCTCTATCAATTTTATTATCATTCCATAAGATTTCCCACAGCAACTTATCAAGTGCTCACAGTTCCCAAGCACACAATATCGTCGGACATTCATTCTGACAAGGAAAAGCATGTGCTTCACACTAATATGCCATGCCACATTTCGATATCTTTCTGCTTTGTTTAGTTAGCAATCTTGATATCTTTGATACTCATCCCCAAATGAGCGAGTTCACTAATCATTAACTTTCCGAAGAAAGTTATTCTTTCCTTTTGAGATACCAAATTTGCATGTCACAGCAGGGAAACAGGACCCTAGTCCACTGAATCCATATCTATTACAAAGCACAAATTTACTCTCCCATTTTATTCTACCCAAGCTTTCATCCTCTGTAGACTCATAAATTAGGTTTTTGTCCCATGAACAAGTACGGAAAGATACGTACAATGAAAATCTTGCTTGCAGTAGCACCACAGGCAGAAACACTTAAACAAACACATAAAAAATGATTTGTGCATAAATTACACTTAACATTTCTAAAAGACTGCAACACCAAAAAATTGATGCAAAACACAATTAGAAAAATAAATAAGTCCATGGTAGTGAGAACTGATCTGAAGTGTTCCATTGTTGAGGTAGGATTAGGTTGTGGGGTTTTTCAAGATTCTGATTGTAGGAAAGTATGTATTCCTAAATAAAACTGTAGATGTTAAATCTAGAGCAAAACACAAAGTGCTGGAGGAACTCAGCTGGTCAGGCAGCATCTGGAGAATTACTGGATAAGTGATGTTTTTGGTCGGGACCCTTCTTCAGACTGATACGAGAGAGAAAGGTGAAAAAGAGGCAGTGGTGAAACAAAGCCTGGTGAGTGATGGGAGATATAGGGGAGTGCTTGTAACTTTTCCTGAGCCTGGTGGTGTCAGGCTTCAGACTTGTTGACCTCTTGTCTGAGCAGCAGAAATGAGAAGAGGCATGCCTCTTCTCACCTCCATACAGTGACCGATAAACCTGCCCAGCTTGTCTGCTGCCAGCTATGCCACTGTACCATCCAAATTTACTGGTATGCCTCAGTTAACCTCACAGCAACCTTGTTGTCATTGTTTGAATGCCAAGTGAGTGAATAATGTACTAACAACTCAATGTACAAAAATAAAACACGCTTGGTCACTTACTACAGAAGTGCAATTCATGGTGCTAGTTGTTTTCCAAGGTCACTTAGTATCAAAAGTGTTCTTTTGGCTCATTGATGATGCAAGCTTTTATCATATCTGTCACTAGAAAAAGTGTCCCTTTCAGCCAAAAAAGGTCTTTTGCACAAACTACCAGGAAAATGCAGAGAAATCAATAAATTTCGGCATCAAACAATATGGGGATTATGCAAGAAAATGGTCTTGGGTAGGTTTGTCCTAGTTTCAAGAAATGGCAGAGCAGGCTTGAAGGAATATGACCTACATCCATTGCTTTTTCAGGGAATTCCAATTCCAAATGTCAGACACCAAGAGACAAAACAGCACGACAAACACAAACAGTAAATCCCAGAGTACCCAATACTAAAAAAGCAAAAAGGGATCACATTAACCAGATGGTTCAAAATACTTTAAATCTAAAGGAGGTATTTTTGGGAAGTAACAGCTCAAAATTTACAGTCGGCAGTGAAGCAATGTACAAAGCTATTAAAAAATCTCATGTTTGGTGGTGACCATTTGCAAACTGTAGATGAAATTGATGCATCAAACTGCCCAGCCATTAAAAGATTCTTATAAATTTTGATCAGGACAGTATTTTTCAATTAACATTTAAAACAGCAATTGGCAAATACACATTTGATTGAAGCAGAAAATGAAATATCACTAATAAATATTAGTATAAAATACATTGATGTCCTTTATGGTTTGAAAATTTCATAGAAGGAAATTAAAATTCATTAGTTTCTCAGAGGTAGATTGCTTTATTTACTAAATGGTACACCCTGAAGAACTCAGTAAATATTAGGAATTTGAGATCCAAGTTACTTAACAGAGGAACAAGTTCATAAAGCTAAATTCAAATCAAGCAGTCTTAATTGTTGTGTGCCAGAGAAGACCACAACAGCAGAGACATTAATTTTATGCTAGATTACTGACTACAACATTACGCATACCAAAAATGAATAGTAGAGCACATTATTCAGTTACAAAGATTATTTTCTGGCCCCAAGAACTGCAACTCGCAGGGCATAAACATTACTGCACCATGCTCGTTAAGCCTCTAAAAAGTGATGCGTTATTGGTTTAACATTGTTACCTCAAAAACCAAACTTCCATTCTGACATTGGGTGTTGTCAGTGAGGAGTTTGGAGTGTGCAAGTCCTCTTGGTTACCGTGTGGATTTTCTCCCATAATCCAATTACATGCTATTTTACAGTTCCGAGTACAAATTGCCCCTAGTTTGGGCAAGTAGCAGGAGAGCCTGAGGGGCAAGGAAGGGTGAAATTGACGAAGGGATAAAAATGAATTAGTGTTGAGTGCTTTATGGTCGGCATGGATAGGCGACGTTTCTTGTCGAGACCCTTCTTCAGACTGAAAAGGGTCCCGACGCGAACCGTCATCTATGCCCTCCACAGATGTTGTCAGACCCAGCGAGTTACTCCAGCACTTTGTGTTTTGCTTAAGAATCAGCATCTGTAGTTCCTTGTGACCCCAGGTAATTTATTGTAGTTATCTTGAAGGGAAAATACGTGCGGACTTTCGATAAATCTTCTTGGAAATAGATGCCAGATATATAACACTTCATCCGAGAGACGATACGTCTGAAATACAATACCCCTTCGGCTTGGCCCGTCCTCAGAGATTACTTACAATTGCCACGGGAGCTGGCTGACAGGTGAGCGGGTTAACTTGTTGCACATTGCAGCTCTCTCCTGCAAGTGTCGGGCGTGCAAACACAAATCAAAACAAAACAAATCTGGAGCCATGCACGGCTGCGAGCTTTGGGCGGGTCGGATGCAAAAGTGGTGTGCGTTTGAGGAAGCCGCCGGGTTACTCACTCTCCAGGTCCAAGTTCTGCCGCGAACTCATCTTGATCTTGTGCTGCAGGTTGTTGGCCACATAGTGTGTGAGGTCGCCGTCGTGGCTGACCGTGCCCTCCAGCTCCAGCGCGCTCGAAATGGTCGCCCTCCGCCCTTCCACCTTGCTGTCTCGGCCTCGGAGACCGCCTAACACCTGGCTGATGCCGTCAAGGCTCTTGCTGTCCTGCAGGCGGCCGCACACCCAGTCCCGGGTGGCCGGGTTCACTGAGACCGGCTTACTCTGGCCCACTGACGGGGGCAGCCCAGCTGCTGCTGCTGCTGCTGTTACGACTAATACTCCCTCGGCGCATTCCGACGATTCGCCGCCGCTCTCCCAAGACTCTTCCTCGCAGCTCTCCGAGGTATCGGAGGGCGGACTGAACACCGTGGCTTCCACCTCGGTCTCTGCCATCGCCGTTCGTTGTCGGGATGCGATCGGTTCGGGGCAGGGGCCTGGCCTGAGCCGGCCTCACCTGCAGAGCCGAGCCGAGCCAGCACGCGCACGCGCACTCAGCGCCCCGCCGAGCCGCCCACGTGACCCGGGCCTGAAGCCGCAGGCGCCATTTTGTTTAAGGGCCGAGAAAGAGACGAACAAAAAAAGAGCCGGGCTAATTTTAATCTCTAACAAACGTTCCTCTCCTTTCTTTGTCGAGAAAGGGAAGTGAAAGGAAAGTAAAACTTCGGTCGATTGCTTGCGACGCCGGAGAGAGGTTGGGGGAAATAAGCCGCAACGGAGGGGGCGGAGAGTGATGCCCGCCAGTGGAGGAAGGCTGGCCGTGAGGAGACCGAGCTGGCCCTACCTACCTACCTACCGTTTGCCATCAGGAACACAAGCCGAGCACGAACGCCTGGCCAGCGAATCAAACCACCGGCCTCACACGAGTTCCTTCCTCCACAGGGCGGGACGGGAGGGAGGAGCTGGGGGTTGTTCCACCCAGAGTCGAAACGTACGCCAGACCTGCTGTGTATTTTCACCACTTTCCCCTCCCTCCCTCCTGAATGATGTTCAGAATTGATCATAATTTAGTTTAGTTTAGAGATGCAGCGCGGAAACAAGTCCTTCGGCCCACCCTCCACACACGAGGAACAATTTACCATTTACAATTCTGCAATTACCACACATTATAATTTTATCAAACCAATTAACTACAACACCTGTATTTTTTGGGATGTGGGAGGAAACCACAGGACCCGGAGAAAACCCACGCGGTCACAGGGAGAACGTACAAACTCCGTACAGCCAGCACCAGCAGCCAGAAACTCTACCCCTGCCCTGCCCCACCGTGCAACCCTTTGTAGTTCATGATTGGCCATTTGTAATTTCACTGTATCTTTTATTTAGGCCCTTCAATCTACGTGGTATTTAGCATTTGCTGTTATGAGGTTAGGTTGAGTTTATTCCCATAAGCACTTTACGGTGAGGTGTAAATGCAATGGAAATCTTACTAACAGCTGCATCACAGGCACGTAGAGCCATACACAGGCACAAAAACATATATTACACATAAATTGCAGATACAAATTATACATAAATCATATATAATTTACACAAAATTTCCTACGGTAATAAAAAGGAAAACATACTGCAAAAAAACATGTCGTTAGTGCAATACATAAATAGGTTTAAAACATTAGGTTGTCTGTGGTGGTCTATTGTCGAGGATTACAGTTATGTGGGTCGATTGAAGAAGTGAGTAAAGGTGGCATATGGCTTGCCTTCATTGGTCGAAGCATTGAGTATAAGAGTCAGGTGTTCATGATGCAATTTTACAGGACATTGGTTGGGTTGCATTTGGAGTATCGCATACAGTTCTGATTGCTCCATTACAGGACAAATGTGTAGGTTTTGAAAAGGGGGCAGAGGAGATTTATCAGAATTGGTTGTAGCAGATACGATAGTGGCATTCAAGAAACTCTTGGATGGACATGGATATGCAAGGATATGGATTATATATAGGTAGATAAGCATTGGTCTGGACATCATGTTCGGGCGTAGGCATTGTGGGCCGAAGGGCCTGATCCTGTGCTGTACTGTTAGATATTCTATGTTGCAGCACCATTCAACCAAATATTCTATCTCTCTTGAACGCTGATTCTTCATCACCCATGATTTGGCCAACCACAGTGGTGTCGCGAATTTTTAAATGGCATTGGAGTTGTGCTTAGCCACACAGTCATGGATGTAAAGAGAGTAATGCGGGATGCTAAGTATGCAGTCATGAGGTGCACCTGTGTTGATGGTCAGTGAGGAGGTGATGTTATTGATCAGCACTGTTCAAGCTCTGCTGATGAAGGATCCAGTTACGAAGGGAGGTACAGAGGCCCAAGTCATGGAGCTTCATCATGAGTATGGAGGGGATGATAGTCTCAACATGTCTTCCTGTATTCCGATGGCCTAGAGCATTGTGACCCAGTAAGATGGCATTTGCTGTTGTGGTGATAGACCAATGGAGTGGATCCAGTTCATTTCTGAGGCAGGAGCTGATTTGCACCATACCCAATCTCTCAAAAGTACTTCAATATGGTAGATCTGACTGTGTAGCAGATTTGTTTGGTTTTGTTTAGTTCAACAGCGCTGAAACAGGCCCTTCGGCCCACCGCGTCCGTGCTGACCAGCGATCCCTGCACATTAACACTAGGGACAATTTGTACATTTACCAAGCCAATTAACCTACATACCTGTACGTCTTTGGAGTGTGGGAGGAAACCGAAGATTTCGGAGAAAACCTACGCAGGTCACAGGGAGAAGGTACAAACTCCGTACAGACAGCACCCGTAGTCAGGATCTAACCCGGGTCTCCGGTGCTGCATTCGCTGTAAGGCAGCGACTCTACCGCTGCGCCACCGTGCCACCCTGCAGTGCAGATTATTCTGCTCTTTCCAGGCACCGGTACCAGAAATAAATTTTGAACCAGGTGGGACCTCACACTTCAAAGTGAATTTGAACATGTTTTTGGATATTCCAGCCAGTTGGTCCCCATAGGTCTTTAGTATGTGACTAGGTACGCCATCTAGGCCAGAGTGTTTGCATGGATTCACCCTCTTGAAGGATGTTTTGAGGTTGGCCTGAGAATAAGATCACAAGATTGTCTAGGCTGTGCAGATTTGTGTGGTTATGTCATTGTTCTTCCTTTCAAAGCGTGGATAAAAGGCATTGAGCTTATCTGGAAGTGATGCATAATTAGTAATGGCCAGAATTCTGGATTCTTAAATCAGTAATATGAGTTAAAATATTATTATGACAAAGGGGATTTAAACGTACAAAATAAAATAGATATGTACGTAAGAGAAAGAAATATATCTTCATTTATTCACAAAATGCTGGAGTAACTCAGCAGGTCAGGCAGCATCTCAGGAGAGAAGGAATGGGTGACGTTTCGGGTCGAGACCCTTCTTCAGACTGACCTGCTGAGTTACTCCAGCATTTTGTGAATAAATACCTTCGATTTGTACCAGCATCTGCAGTTATTTTCCTACAAATATCTTCATCCAGTCTATTCAAGATGTTAGCATGGACCCACCTATGTGCCCTGTCAGTTAAAGGGGAATGAGGGGTCGACAATTAATACAACCATTGCCAATGCCACCTGCATCTCATGGATGCAAATGACAAAATGAAATCAGTCATGAAATCATGGCAACGCATTCGCCAATAGTCTCACATTGTAAGAGGCATCCCTTATTTTAATTGTATTTGACAGCCTATTAATGTTATCTGGCTTAGGCACATGATCTACAATATACAGAACGGTATAGTGCTCTGCCTCACAGCTGCAGGAATCCTATTCTCAACTGCCCTCTGTGCAGAGAAAGGCATTTTTCCTTTGAGTATGTTTCTACCAGATGTTCTGGTCTTTCACATCCCAATGTTGTGCTGGTAGATTACTAAGCGAATGTAAATTACACTAGTGGAAGTGCACAGCAAAGGAAATTAGAGAATGGGTCGATGGAATTATTGTGCTGGAAGGCGATTATGGATCCGGTAAGCTGAATGACCAATGTCATAACAAGCATACAAATTGGAAGTATAAGTAGGTTAGTTGGCTCGTCCAGAGTACTAAACCTTTTAGCAAAATTGTGGTTGAATTGTTGGTAACTTTAATTCTACGTACATTTTACTTGTAACATTTTATGCCTTTGCCTATCAAATGTCTGTTTACCTCTAAAGGGCAATTCAAAGGCTTGGATGCCACCACGCTGTGAGGAAAAGAGTTCCAAAACCTTAAGGCATCATTCACGGTGATCCACATACTTGCATAAAGACAGACTTTTCACTGCTGGGGTTTGAAGGTAACAGGATGGAGGATTTTTTTTTTTTTAAAGGATGAACGGGGCATAAAGGTGGAAGGAAAAAAGAGAAGGGAAAGTTTATGGGAGCTGGGTGTAACAAAGGAGGATGAAGTTAAAAGAGCTTTTCTCAGCCCCCAAAAACGAGAAAACGGTTATCAATGCAAATTGATTTTTTATCATATAATTGTCCCAGGTATCTGACTTACGATTGTGGCCAGGGTAAAGTTGAATGGTCTGAGCATTATTTGTCCCAGAATTACCCAGGAAAAAATGTGCCAGTTTTATCCAGCCAATACTATTTGGAGGCAGGTATAGAAGTTAAATGTAAGGCTGTTTTCCATGATATTATTGAGGAACTAAACACATTATACAAAATACATTATTAGCACGGTAATGGGGCCTTGAAGGAATTTAGAAATATAGGAATTATTGAAGATTGCTCTGGCATTTATCTGAGTAATTGGCAAGGTCCATTTACTGAGTATGTGAGAATGGAGATGTCCAGCATGCAGGCAAAATGGAGTCCAGGATGATGCAACCTAAGCAGTTGAGATGCAGGCGCTTTTGGGCTTGTCTTTCTAAAGTTCCTAAGTTTAGTCAATGTGCTTAAATGTTCAGAAAATGCAATTTTGAATGAGATGTTAATAGAATTCCAGGATCTTTTAATATCAGGAATTGAACATATTGTAGAGGTTCACACTCAGTTTAATATTTAAACGATACAGCTCAACTATTAGTACAAGAGGGCAAGGTGTCTGTTAACATGTTGACTGCGAGGTGAAGACTAGCTCCGTCATCCACTGCATCGTCCAGCAGATCACCCAGCAGCGGTTTTGAGACGTCGGCGATGGTAAAGGTCTACTTGAAGCGACAGGAGTTGAAGTTGAGCGGGATCGTGCAGTGGACGACGGTATGTTCTGATGTTGCTGCTGTTGGTGGTGGCCAGGGGAGGCCCCTTCTTTCCGGAACGAGTATTGTGTGTGTTAACGTGTTGACTGCAAGGTGAAGAGTAGCTCCGTCGTCCGCTGCACACCGCCAGCAGACCACCCAGGTCGGTGTTGATTGGTCGGATCAGATCACGCTAGGTCCACACGAGTGCTCGAGCTCGACGAACGACAGTTCGAGACCAAAGTGGCTTGGCCCGCCACAATATGTAAATTAACAAAAAAACAAGGCACTATATATGGCTCCCATTATCCCATAATAAATAATTTCTACTGCCCATACATTTTTTTTTGACATGTGCATTGCATGTTTCATTAATATACATGAGATGTTATATTGATTTTTGTGAAGATAGGTGGCATTTGATGTCCAATGACGGGAGTGACCTGTTGTCTTGTTGTAGTCAGAAGCAAAGTTTGGTGGCCAGGATATTCTAAAGATTAATTTTTTAATTTATGAAAGAGGAAGATTTGTTTCTAAGAGTGTGGGATTATATTTTATTGATGAGTGGGTGATGTTTAGTTTGAATGGGAGAAAAGAGTTGGAATTTTGGAGAGGGGGAGGCAAAAGAGCATAAAGCAATAGAAAAAGAGCATTTGATAAATTCACTCATGATAGGATGTTCCAGAAGATTAAAGTATCACAAAATGCTGGAGTAACTCAGCGGGTCTGGCAGCATCTCAGGAGAGAAGGAATGGGTGACGTTTCGGGTCGAGACCCTTCTTCAGTCTGAGGGGGTGGAGGGGATCTAAGCTCCCGCACCTTTAAGGTTGGCTGCAGGCGCCATCCCCCGGGGCATGAAGGTTGAATAAGATTAGAGAGATGGCTTGCTGGCGAACCGTTTGAGGGGAAGAGGCAGTTGGACCGAGGACGGGCTGCAGAGAGCAAGGAGAGACCAAGGGAGGGGGGGATGGGTGGGAGTTGGGGATGGGGCGAGAACAAAGAAGGATCATTGGGACTCTAATGATTACTTTTACAACTTTGTTGGACTCAGATACGTAATGACTCTGTGTATTTTGTGTATTGTATGCAAAAACAAAGAATTTCATCGTACCTAGGTACATGTGACAATAAAATATCAATTAAATAGCAAATTAAGTTTAATCCAAGCCAATACAAAGTGTTGTACTTTGTGAGGTTTAATGTAAGGGGAAACTATACTATTAATTGCAAGCTTCTTCACAGTGTACAGAGGGATCTTGGGGTCCAAGTCCATAATTCTCTGAGAATGGCAACACAGGTAAATAGAGTGGTAAAGAAGGTGTATAGTATGCCTGTATTCATCGCTCGGTGTATTGAGGATAAGAGTTGGGAAGTCATGTTTCAGTTTTATAGTTTAGGCTGTGTGTGGGGTATTGTTTGTAGTTCTGATAGCCCCATTACAGACGAGGTTTACAAGAATGCTGTCTGGTTTAGAGGACATTAACTGCTACAAGGAGAGGTTGGACAAACATGGATTTTCTCTAGAGCTTCTGAGGCTGAGGAGCAACCTGACAGAAATATATAAAATTATGAGAGGTATAGAAAGTGTAGACAGAATCTTCTTCCCAGCGTGGAAATGTCAAAGATTAGAGGGAATAGCTTTAATTTGTGAATGGCCACATTTAAAAAAGATGTGGGGGCAAATGTTTTTTAAGTAGTAGAGTAGTGGTGCCTGGAGCCGCATTGTCAGGTGTGGTGGTAGAGGCAGTTATGACAGCGACATTTAAGAGATTTTGGATAGGCTGATGGATATGCATGGTATGGAGGGATATCGATCATATGCAGGCTGGGGAGTTTAGATTAACAGCCTCATATTGGGGCACGGGCATTGTGGCCGAAAACCCTGTTTCTTGTGTTGTATTTTATATTCCATGTGTGAGTACTGGACAGATGAAATAGAGTTTAAGTTGAGACTTTGCGACTGCTGAAATGATGAGGAGTGTCGTGTTTTGGACTTTTTGGCAGTTTAATAGTGAAGTTGAAAGACTACTCTGAGCTGTAATTGATACCAGTATTTGAATTGGAATGAATGGAACTGAAACTCGATAAATGAAAAAAAACATGATTGAAAATGGGTGTTATAGGTTTTAGGCATCAAATAGAGTGGCTTCAAAACATGAAAAATAAATCTAGTTTGGTTGTAATAATGGGAAAAGTGGTTTGGGATTTTGGAAGGTTTAGGCAAGTGGACATATTAAATAGTGAAGGGCCAACCCTTGACTCGGTGTGTGGGTGGGTGATAGAAGAGTTAGTATGAGATTATTATGAAAGAGGTGTTCTTGAGATTACTATGAAAGAGATGTTTTGAAGCATATAAATAATTACAGTTTTTTGCAACCTCATATTTTCATCCAAAAAGTTGGATCCCAAATTGCAATCGTAGGGGGTGTCATCAACCTTCATTGCTCACGATTGTTCAGAATCATGGGGAGATGTAATGGTAAATGGGAAGAGACTTCTTACTGGCAAGAGGTTGGTAACAAGAGAACGCAGATAATTGGCCAAAGGTCCAGGGGGAAATAAGAATTGTTTTCACTTGCAAGTTGTTATGATGTAGAAAACACTGCTTCAATTGACGGTGGATGCTGATTATTTTCTTGCTTTGAGGGAATTGTGTGCACACTTGGAGGGAAAACATTTGAAGAACCAAGAAGCAAGAACAGGTGAGAGTGACAAACTAAATAATTCTTTCAAACTACCAGTGTCGCGACGATGAACTAAACTGAATTGACAGATCCTGGGCTGTACAATTCTAGGATTTAGTCGGCAGTCATCAGATGAACAGCTGGAGTGGCTGTTCATGACATTATTTGCTTTCCCAAGGGGTGATAAATTCAAAGCAGCAGAATTATCCAGGGAACAATTTGTTTTTCACTCAACAGCAAACTTTGAAAAAATATCGAGCAGAGGTAATTACTGGGGCAGCAAATGCATAAGCCTGGAAGTGGAAGGATATGTTTTTGCTGGAGAATATATTTTAACTCATTAATCTTGCCCTCAAATGAAATTCATAGCAGCACACATTTGAATATTGACATTAAAAACAAATGCTGTCAAACAACCATAAAACAAAATACATTTCTAATTATATATAATTTCTGTGGCATTAGACTGCCAAACAGAATGGAATTCTGTTCACACTCATCTTTTGTACATTTTGTAACCAATTAAATTGTCCATTGATTGTATCTTCCAGGGCTATAGCTGTGAAAACTGCATTGTTTTTCCCTTTAACGTCATAGGAGCTCCATGCACAGTTTATAGAGCCATTTAGCAATCACTCATGAAAGAGAATTGTAGAGTCAAACAGGATGCAAATTACTGAATATACCCTGGGCTGTGCAGCATGTACTGAAAACTTCCGATTTATTACATGAATCAATATGCTGTTCAAAGACTAAAGTCAATTTAAGGAAATCACAGTACTCAACTCTACAACCAGGAAGCTACGGAATGCATTGGACGGAGACATGTAGAAAGGAACTGCAGATGCGGGTTTAAACCGAAGATAGACACAAAATGATGGAATAAGTGGGATATGCAGCATCTCAGAAGAAATGGGTGACGTTTCGGGTCGAGACCCTTCTTTAGACTGAGGGGGAGGGGGAGATACAGAGATAAGGAAGTGTAAGGTGTGAGAACAAGACATCAAAGGGGGTGGAGCAAGGAAAATGTAGAATAGACCATTGTTAGCAAGGAGAAGATAACGTCAAAGCAAACAAGTGTAATCAGGGACGTGTAGGAAAATAACTGCAGATGTTGGTTCAAATCGAAGGTAGACACAAAATGCTGGAATAACTCAGCGGATTAGGCAGCATCTCAGGAGAGAATGAATGGGTGACGTTTCGGGTCGAGACCCTGTCTGAAGAAGGGTTTTGACCCGAAACGTCACTCATTCCTTCTCTCCTGAGATGCTGCCTGAGAAGCTGAGTTACTCCAGCATTTTGTGTCTACCATGTAATCCGGGACAGTCAGACTGGTTGGAGAACTGGGAAGGAAAGGATGGAGAGAGAGGGAAAGCGAGGGTTATTTGAAGTTAATTTGTGCTGGGCTTCACTCTGACAATGGAGGAGGCCTAGGACAGAAAGGTTAATGTGGGAATGGGAGGGGGAGTTAAAGTGTTGAACAATTGGGTTATTAGATAGATTTAGGCAGAATGAGCGGAGGTGTTCAGCGAAACGATCACTGAGCCTGCGTTTGGTCTCACCGATATATAGGAGTCCACACCTGGAACAGCGGATACAGTAGATGAGGTTGGAGGAGGTGCAAATGAACCTCTGCCTCACCTGAAAAGACTGTCGGGGTCCCTGGACAGAGTCGAGGGAGGAGATATAGGGACAGGTGTTGCATCTCCTGCAGTTGCAGGGGAAAGTACCTGGGGCGGGTTTGGTTTGGGTGGGAAGGGATGAGTTAACCAGGGAGTTGCGGAGGAAACGGTCTCTGGGGGAAGAGGTGGAGATGATAAGATGTGGCCAGTGGTGGGATCCCGCTGGAGATGGCAGCTTAGCAGGAATATGATTGGCTCATATCTGCCCTCTAAAAAAGCCAAGCAAGTCATACATTGTAACAAACCTGCATTAAAATAGAACAGTTATAAATTCACATATATTAGGACCTCAGCAATTTATTGGGATATAACAAAATTTGTGCCAGCTCAGTTTGTAAAATGCTGGCCATTGAGGGCTTTCAAATGTTAAAGAATTAGGTCAAATATGGGCAAATAAATCACCCAACTATCACTGACCATCCACCCTCAGCTAATGAATGAGAGTCTGGTAAAAAATATTTGGAAGAAGCATGAATAGCTGGTGCATCAAAAGTATCAAGTGGGCACTTCTTTGAAGACTCTTATCAGAAATAGCCCAGTATCAGTGCCACTGAATGAATTTTGAAGGACATAACTGTCAGCACGACACTACACTGGGCACAAATCAACTTAACTTACCAATTGTCATTTTTTTATTACTGGAGATACATCTGTCATTGCAGTATTTTTGGCAGTATTATTTTCTGACAGTGGATTGTTTCCACTGGATTGCGTGGCTAAATGGGATAGAGTGAACTTGGCAGCACGTAATTGAGCATCCATGAGATCTTGCAGTTGGTTAATATGTAACTACCAGATGCCCCACTTCGACATTTCAAACGTATTAACTTTTCTTCAAAGGTCATGCTGGGAATAGGATTCTGTTCTTAAAACTGAGGTCACAACTTGGTAAACATAGAACATAAACAGAATAGAACAGCACAGGAACAGGCCCTTCAGCCCACAATGTTCATGCTGAATGTAATGCCAAGTTAAAATAATCCCCCCTGCCCGCAGATCATCCATATTTCTGCATTTCCTGCATATCCTTGTCCTAGAAACATAGAAAATAGGTGCAGGAGGAGGCCATTCGGCCCTTCGAGCCAGCACCGCCATTCATTGTGATCATGGATGATCGTCCACAATCAATAACCCGTGCCTGCCTTCTCCCCATATCCCTTGATTCCACTAGCCCCATGAGCTCTATCTAACTCTCTTAAATTTTCCAGTGATTTGGCCTCCACTGCCCTCTCAGGCAGAGAATTCCACAAATTCACAACTCTCTGGGTGAAAAAGTTCCTTCTCACCTCAGTTTTAAATGGCCTCCCCTTTATTCTAAGACTGTGGCCCCTGGTTCTGGACTCGACCAACATTGGGAACATTTTTCCTGCATCTAGCTTGTCCAGTCCTTTTATAATTTTATATGTTTCTATAAGATCCCCTCTCATCCTTCTGAACTCCAGTGAATACAAGCCTAGTCTTTTCAATCTTTCCTCACATGACAGTCCCACCATCCCAGCGATCAATCTCGTGAACCGATGCTGCTCTGCCTCAATTACAAGGATGTCCTTCCTCAAATTAGGAGACCAAAACTGTACACAATACTCCAGATGTGGTCTTACCAGGGCCCTATACAATTGCAGAAGAACCTCTTTACTCCTATACTGAAATCCTCTCGTTATGAAGGCCAATATGCCATTAGCTTTCTTCACTGCCTGCTGTACCTGCATGCCAACAAGGACACCCAGGTCTCACTGCACTTCCCCCTTACCTAACCTAACACCATTGAGATAATAATGTGCCTCCTTGTTTTTGCCGCCAAAGTGAATAACCCCACATTTATCTATATTATACTGCATCTGCCACGCATCGGCCCACTCACTCAACCTGTCCAGGTCACCCTGCAACCTCCTAACATCCTCGTCACAGTTCACACTGCCACCCAGCTTTGTGTCATCCGCAAACTTGCTAGTGTTGCTTCTAATTCTCTCATCCAAATCAATATATACGGTAAACAGTTGCGGCCCCAACACCGAGCCTTGCGGCACTCCACTCGCCACTGCCTGCCATTCTGAAAAGGACCCGTTTACTACTCTTTGCAAAGGCCTCATCCAAAAGCCTCTTCATTGCCACTATCTCATCTGCCTCCACCACCACTCCTGGCAGAGCATTTCAGGCAACCATCGCTCTGTAAAAAAAAACTTGCACATCTCCTTTAAACTTCCCCCCCTCTCAGCTTAAAAGTACGCCATCTAGTCCTTAATATTTCCATCCTGGGAAGACAATTCTGACTATTTTACCTCTCATAATTTTACTTCTGCTTAAGGCATCCCACTCTCAATCATTAGCAGTATCATTGATGATGTCACTGAAAATGTTATCAAGTATTTCTCACCATTAACCTCACTGCGACTCGGTTTGCAATTCACCAGGGCAGTCTGGCTCCAGATCTTATATAACCTATTTGATACAAAAATAATCAAAGGAGTTGAATTCTAGACTTAAGGCAAGAACAACTGATCTTGACAGCATGGAAGCATGACCCAGGAAAACATAGAAACATTGGAAAATAGGTGCAGGAGTAGGCCATTCGGTCCTTCGAACCAGCACCGATCCTGTCACTGCTTTCCAAATGCGCTGCTATAACATCTTTAACAATTGACTCAAGGATATTCCCCACTACCGATGTAAAGCAAACTGGTCTATAATTCCCTGTTTTCTCTCTCCCTCCTTTCTTAAAAAGTGGGGTTACATTGGCTGCCCTCCAGTCCACAGGAACTGATCCAGAGTTGAGAGAACATTGGAAAATGATCACTAATGCATCCACGATTTCGAGGGCCACCTCCTTGAGTACTCTGGAATGCAGACCATCAGGCCCTGGGGATTTATCTGCCTTCAATCCCAACAATTTACCTAACACCATTTCCTGACTAATGTGGATTCCCATCAGTTCCTCCCACTAGATCCTCGGTCCACTAGTATTTCTGGGATATTGTATGTGCTTCTTTTTGAAGGCAGAACCAAAGTACTTGTTTAACTGTTCTGCCATTTCCTTGTTTCCCATTATAAATTCACTTGTCTCTGGTTGTGAGGGACTTACATTTGTCTTCAATAATCTTATCCTTTTTACATATCTGAAGAAGCTTGTAGAGTCAGCTTTTATATTCCCTGCAAGCTTTCTTTCATGCTCTTGTTTCCCCCACTTAAGGAGGACCCTTTTGTCTCCCTGTTGAATTCTAAATTTCTCCCAGTCCTCTGGTTTGCTGCTTCCTCTGGCCAATTTATATGCCTTTTCCTTGGATTTAACACTATCGATTTCCCTCGTTAGCCACGGTTGAGCCGCCTTCGCCGTTTTATTATTTCTCCAGACAGGGATGAACAATTTTTGGAGTTCACCCATGCAGTCTTTAAATCGGTGCCAGTGCATCTCTACCGTCAACCCTTTTAGTATTATTTGCCTGTTTATCGTTGCCAATTCCCATCTCATACCTTCAAACTGTAAGAATGAAGTAATTTGGCTACAAATGTCACTGGTGAGAGTCACATCTCAAACAAAGGATGATTGTTTTGGTGGTTAGTCCCAGCACTTCAATTTCAGAGCCCTTCAGGACAGTGTCTCGGGCTCAACCACCTTCAACTGCTTCATCTTTGCTCTTCCTTGCATGATTCATGGATGGCTTTTGTGCAAGTGCATATATGTCATAAGGAATGATAACAGAAAGTTATTGATTAATGCCGAGGGAATTTCATGTAAATGTGAGAAGGTAAATGCTTAATTTATAAAGGCATTTGTGAAACCACATTTAGATTTCTGAACAACATTATTCAGTTTATTTGAGGAAGGATGCAATTGCATCGGAAGCAGTTCAGAGAGTGTTATTAATCTGGAATGAGTGGTCTGTCTTATGATGAAAAGGCTGGGGCTATGGGGCTATATCTACTGCTATATAAATACAGTGGAGGAATTGATTGAAATGAATAAGATCCCGAGGAGTCTCGATAGGGTGGATATTGCAAGTGTTTCCTCTTGCGGAAGAATCTAAAGCTAGAGGCTAAGATTGAGAAATATGGTTTGACTATTTATGACGCAACATTATTTCTCTTGTTCCTCAAAAGCAGAATTTTTGACTGGTTTTGAGGTGGAAATAAAAGGAATCTTAATAAGTAAAGTGAAAGGTTGCCTGGGTAAATAGGAATACAAAATTGTGGTTGCAGTCAGATCTGCAATGATGTTATAAAATGGCAGTTCAGACTCAAGTGGCTTTATGACCAATTCCTGCTTCTAATGTATATGTTTACATGTATCACACTAACGAGGAATACTTGAAGGAAAACGATCTGTTGACCAATAAACATAATATTATGTTTTTCCATCAGAACAAGCATGTGAGCAAAGTGTCAGCCAATTGGAAAAGGTGATGCTTGGTCCTTGTCTTAAACTAGGCAAATACCAGGCAGTTTGGTGTGCATTCACGGAGAAACAATCTGTGTATATTGCCATCTCAGCACAGCAGTCCACCTAACATGAGTGTGTGGGATTCCTCCCCTTTATCTTCAGCTCCATGATTTAAAAAGTTGCATTAGACCCCACAAAGGCGAAAGCAACTTGAAATGATCATATATTCTTTCCATCGATACAGTGCAGCCTGGGTGTGCTGTAACTTGATAAACTACGCATGAATGTTTTTTCTCCTAAAATGTCTAATTGCACTCAATATATAAACACCTCAGAAAGATATCTATGAAAGTGGTTTAATCGATTTTACTGATTTTATAAAATATTTGTGTAAACAGATAATTTATGCATGTTTTTTCTTATTCGCTCGCAGGATATGGATGCTACCAGTAAAGTCAACTCCACAACTTGGTGACTTGTTTGACCTTCACAACAACCATTTAAGAGTCAACCACTGCTGAGGTCTGGATTCATACATAGCCTAGGCTGAGTAAGCATGCCTGATTTACTTCTTTGACGGATGGTATGTTTTTAGAAAAATGAAAATTAATATTCCGTGGAGCATAAACAAAAGTAATTTTACAATGTGGGAGCGTGTGCAATGGTATGCTTTTTCATGAGAGACAGTCATGCACTGAGGCCAATCTCTTTATTAAAAATGAATAAATGTACACAGCACCTTACAGGGAACTGAGGATTTTGCTTTTATAGTACATTGGAGTTTTTTAAAAACTCTTCCTTGTTGACCAACAGAATTTGTGTCGTTTTGATGTGTTTTAAAGTTTTTTAGAATGTTTTGCTATTAATGTTTACCGTTGACAGAATCAAAATGTTGGTAATAGAAATTCCAGTGGGTATTTCTTCCTTTGTGTCTTATGTGGAAGAAGATGATGATAAAGGGATGGAACTGAGCAGATTTGATTGCACTGAAAATATTCCCCCCATGGACACACTTACTCAGGCTACATAATCTTTGGTATGTCTGAAGAAATCTGTCAGTACTGGCTCTATGTTAGAGCTAAGTGAAGCTCTGTGTTGCCTGTTGGAATATGATCTGTAGAAATGTGTAGGAAGGAACTGCAGATGCTGGTTTAAACTGAAGATAGAGACACACAGGTGGAGTAACTCAGCGGGACAGGCAGCATCTCTGGTGCTGATTTTGGATGATCAGCCATGATCATATTGAATTGTGGTCCTGGCTCGAAGGGCTGAATGGCCTACTCCTGCACCTATTTTCTATGTTTCTATGTTTTTATAAAGGTTGTTGTTATCCATGCAACCATCCAGGAATCATGTACATGGGGTTCTTTGTAATCTATTCCCAAAATGAACTGCATGGGTGCTTCATGCATTAATGTGCAAATGAGTAATAACTAAAATGATGCTGATGAATGCATTGTTCCAGACACTAATCTGATATTAAAACACATGACCATGTCTGGGCTATTTGAAAGTTAATACAAATTGATTACAAAAAATTACAATATTCAGAATAAGAGACAAAGTGCTGGAGTAACTCAGCAGGTTAGGCCGCATCTCTGGAGAACAAGGATAGGTGACATTTTGGATTGGGACCCTTCCTGAAGACAGACTTGCATCTTTCAGCTCTGGCTTAAGCTGCATCCAATAGTAAAGGTACATACATTTTACAGTCCAAAGCATAATAGAGTCATTCAACATGGAAACAGGCCCTTTAGGCCAACTTGTCCATACGACCAAGATGCCCCATCTACACTAGTTGCACCTGCCCGCGTTTAGTCCATATCCCTCTAAACCTTTATTCGGTGGTTAAGAATGACTTTTTTCCATTCCAGTTCTGAGGCAGCTGATGAGGCCAGTACGTGATGCACAGATCCCCAGATTCTTCCATAGTTGCCTAATGAGTATGGGGCTGGTTCGTTTAAGATGTAATGCTCTTCAGTCATTTACATTGGGCATCTCAGTGTTCTGAATGAATGGCTTTGAGTTTCTCAATGCTATCCCAAATGCTCATTCTCATATGTTAATTATTGTAGATGTTATACTTTCTAAAGAGAACATTCTTGATTTGTTTCCTTTGACTGCCTGGTAATCTTATTCTGAGACAGAGCTCCAAATGAAGTGCTTGGTTTGGTTCTTGGTAGTTGGTGTTGGACATTGAATGATATTGTCTGTCTGTCTCTGTCTCTGTCTCTGTCTGTCCCTGCCATGCCCTCTACACAGCCAAAATGGGTATACGATAGCACAACAATTTTCGGCCAACCTTACTCACCATTGTCCTGGGATTCAAATGAATGTTATTTTTTTAAATTCCACTTTTTAATCTTTCAAAATCACTTTTTATGTTTAAAAAATCACTTCTATCTCTCTTTGCTAGTCACCCGTGTATGACGTCACAATGGGAAGTCTGAGTCCGTGCCTGCCATTCGCCGTCACCCGCTTATGACGTTACAATAGGTACCCAATGTGTCAGCGCCTGCGCAGTTGTGGCCCGTTGATCTAATTCACCTACAACCCTCAGCGGGCATCGCGGCACACACACAAACACACACACTGCGGCCGCTCTCCTACTTCTCCTCCTCCTCCTCCTCCTCCCGCTCCGCCATCTTGTGCGTGCTGACCGCTGGGATTTGTAGTCGCCACCCGCCATCCTGATGAAATGCTTGGTGCATCTGCAGAAGTTGGTGAGAGTTGTAGGGGACATGCCAAATTTCCTAAGCCTTTTAAGGAAATAGAGGCTTTGCTGTGTTTTCTTGGTCGTTGCTTCAATATGGGTGGCAACAAAGCAAGTCAGTCCTTCAAAATAGTGGGGACTGTGAAATAGATAGGTATTTTGATTAAAAATAGTTAAAGAAGGCATTAGTTGTTGGATTTGATCCTAATTTGACCGTGTAAGTGCACCCAATATTACTTGTTTGGCCATTTTTTGATTCACAATTCCTTTTGTAAATTTTCTCTCAATTTTGTGCTCCTAATTCTACTGCTTTATAGAAGTTAATCTGTTACCTTACGGTCGAACACCAGTGCCACCTTATGGATAAAATGCTTTACAATGGCATTCTGTAGCACTATTTTCACCATAGTACATCAAACAGAAGGCTTTTATGAATTATATTATTTCATTGTATGGTCATTTTTACAGGCTTAACCTCTTGTTTGTTGGAGTAGCTTTAGTGAAGACGGATCTACATATAAATTGGGTACTTTAATGGGTCTATTTTAAATTGATACATTATTTTAATTTTACCTAGCAACATCCTGCTTCCCTCCATCCCCATGCAAGTTCACATCAATTGCCCATGTCTCTCATTCCCAATATGGTGCTCAATCTGAGCGAGGAGCTCATTCATTTCAAGTAAGCAATATAAACATCACAAAAATTACATAGGGACCAGTGTACTGATAAATCAAATGCTGCTATTAAGGCACCAATCTTTTCCAACATCCGAGTACGTTAAATTGAAAATCAACACCATAATTCCATAGTTTTAAGAACTGGGAATATTCTTATTTCTGGTTTCAGATTAGGATTTGTGTAATCTGCTTTATAGTTTATAGTTCGAAGTATAAATATATTATCACAGCTCAGCTTTATGGATCATAGCTAGATTAAGCTTTAGTGAACTCTGTAAACAGGACGGAATGTTTAAAACAAGCATGTATATTTTAATGTATAGGAAGGAACTGCAGATGCTGGTTTTTACACCGAAGATAGACAAAAAGCTGGAGTAACTCAGCAGATCAGGCATCATCTCTGGAGAAAAGGTGACGTTTCGGGTCAAGACCTTTAAGACCGATTGTCCAATCAGTGACTCCCAGGACCTTGCATGTATCTGAGCCTTGGCCATCAAGCCAGGCAGCACAAACTGATTTGTAGGTACTTGTTTGCTCTGTTGGAATATTGGAGTGTCAGGCATTTAAAAAGGTTGTTCAATGTCTAATTGGAGATTCATTCTAAATCAAAGAGTAAGATTTATAAGCATCAATTAGCTTGGGTAAATTCGATAGTAGCAGGGAGTTAAACTTTATTTCTGCTCCCTCCCCAAGGCTTAAATACATCTATCTATCTACATATTACTAAAACCCTGGGGTTGTTTGTGGACGAAAATAGTTTGGGGCACTACTCATCCAAAGACGTACAGGTATGTAGGTTAATTGGCTGGGTAAATGTAAAAATTGTCCCTAGTGGGTGTAGGATAGTGTTAATGTACGGGGATCACTGGGCGGCACGGACTTGGTGGGCCGAAAAGGCCTGTTTCCGGCTGTATATATATATGATATGATATGATAGCGCCACAATGTTATACGCACCATTCCCCCGTGCATGGTGTAGGCCCACTTTCGTTACTTTTTAAAAACAATTTACCTTATAAATTTTAATAAATGCGCTCCTCCCCCCCCTCGGAGGACCGGCACCTGTCCCAGCATGCCCCGCGCCTGACCTTTCTCCCACGATGAAGCGCGCCCCAGAAGCTATGGCACAGGGTCCAACAAGATGGCTGACCCCGCTGATCGCAGCCGAAGAGGCTTCAGCTGCGCCCGGTCCGCACGAAAAAAATGGGGTCCAGGTTAGTGCTTCTTCCCTGTTCCGCTTACCCGCCCACTGCGCCACTCCTCGCCCGCCGTCGATCAGAGCTACCTCTCCGCTCTATGTCGTTCCCCACAGCTCCCCGCAGCTCGCCGACGAACAGCGCTCAACGCACGAGCCACGACCAAGGGGATGCAAAAGTGTGCACGCATCGGTAGGATTGATGGGCTTGAGCTGGTGGTTCACCAACGAGTCCACGCCTCCGCAGTTGTTGAGAGGGGATGGGGTGTGCAAGTGGGGAGAACAATTCCATTTAATAAAACCCGCTTGCTTCACAGATTAGACATTTTTTTTAAAGCCCGTTACTCGGCAGTCCACCCCCCCCCCCCCCCCCCATTGGCCGAGTGGCGGCCAATGGGGATGGGGACGGGGGCGGGGGGTGGTGACGAGAGCATCAGGGGAGGGTGGAGAGAGTGAGGAGGGGGAGGAGGAGGAGCAGGGAGGGATGATGTGGTGAAGGGGGGGATGATGTGGGGAGGTGGAGGGGGGTGGAGTAGTTGAGAGGGGGGAAGGGGGGGCGTAGAATGGGGGGAGAGGGAGGGGGGATGGAGAGGTGGGAGGGAGGGGCGGATGGAGTGGGTGAAGGGGAGGAGGAGGGGGGATTGAGTGGGTGAAGGGGTGTTGGGGGGGAGGAGGGGGGATCGAGTGGGTGAAGGGGTGTTGGGGGGGAGGAGGGGGATAGAGTGGGTGGAGGAGGATGGAGGGTGGGGGAGGAGGAGGAGGGGGGATGGAGTGGGTGAGGGGGGTGGGGGGAGGAGGGATGGAGTGGGGGTGGGGGGTGGAGGTGGGATGGAGTGGGTGAGAGGGCGGGAGGGGGGTGTGGAGTGGGGGGAAATGGAGTGGGTGAGGGGGGGTGGAGTGGGGGGAGAGGGAGGGGGGTGTGGAGTGGGGGGATGGAGTGGGTGAGGGGGAGGAGGGGTTGGAGTGGGTGAGGGGATGAAGTGGGGGGTGGAGTGGGTGAGTGGAGGGATAGAGTGGGGAGGGGGGCATGTAGTGGGGGGGAGGGGGGAATGATGTGAGGGAGGGGGGGATGAAGTGGGTGGGGGGATGGAGTGGGTGAGTGGGGGGGAGGCGATGACGAGAGCGTCAGGGGAAGGGGGGTGGGGGGTGGAGGGGGGGGGGGGACAGAGTCGGTGAGGGGGAAGGAGGAGGGAGAGGGGGTGTTGAGTGGGGGAGAGATGGAGTGGGTGAACGCCACGTGCTCAGTTGGGGGAGGGTTGCCATGTTGTTTTCAGCTCTGGCGCGTGTGCAGTTGGGGGAGGGTTGCCATTTTGTGTTCGGCTCCTACCACACGCTCGACACCCGATTGGTCTGGGTCTCACGTGGGGGGAGCGCTGGCGCTCTGATTGGTCGCCGGAGGGTCCTTATTTACTCCTGCCGCTCACCCCCACGTGGAATGCATTGATTGGCTATGAACTCCTGCTCGATGCCCGATTGGCCCGCGTCCCCACGTCGGGTCAAATGATTGGCTCCGACCTCCTGCTCGAAGCCCCATACCCTTCCCTGTCCCCCCTCGGCTGCCCACGGCCACGGGAGACACTCCCCGCCCGGCCGCCCATTTTTGGAAAAGAACTCGGATTACATAGGATCTTTATTTCATTGAGATTCATTTAATTTAAAAATATATATATTTTAAAGAAAAAATGCGATTTCCCCAGGTCACAATGGAAACCCTATAAGAATGGGCCCAACGGGTCCACTTGTTATATTCTAATGTCCTGTGACGGCAAAGATTCTGGTTTGGGTCCTCTATCAAGTGCCCTTCCGATGGTCATTCATGACGTTTTCAATAGATGGCACTATAGCACAAGGTACTCATTGTCATGCAGTGCAATCCTCAATACTGCCACAGCCTCATCTAAATGAAATTGATGAAACACAACTGGTTAGAGCAGACGGAACTTGTAATGCAGATTAAAAAAATATGGAAACATATGATTTACAGCAGTTGAAAAATTATATTTGTGTTTATCTTTGAGATTCAATTTTTTGTGATAATTATTAGTCAATCCATATGGTTCCTTCATTCTCACCTGTGTTAGGTGCATAGTCTAACACAGATATATTGACATAGAGTGATACAGTGTGGTAACAGCCCTTCGGCCCAACTTGCCACACCAGCCAACATGTCCCACCTACACTAGTCCCATCTGTATGCGTTTGGTCCATATTTCTCCAAACCTGAGCTATCCTTATACCTGTCTAACTGTTTCTTAAACTTTGGGATAGTCCCAGCCTTAACTACCTCCTCTGGCAGCTTGTTCCATGCACCCACCACCCTTTGAGTGAAAAGGTTATCCCTCAGATTCCTGAAATCTTTTCCTCTTCGCCTTAAACCTATGTCCTCTGGTCCTCGATTCACCTACTCTGGGCAAGAGACTCTGTGCATCTACACGATCCATTCCTCTCATTAATTTATACATGTTATTACTTGTTAGCCTTTGGCTAAATTGTTCACTGTTTAGAAAATGAGACCAGACCTGATGTAGGTGAGAAAGTAAATTATGCGACATGTTGAGTCTCTTACTTCCCACCTGACCACAGTGAAAAACAGCCACTCATGGTACAACATAAGCAATATTAAAATATGTAAATTTAAAAAAAACATGCAATTGTAGCAGAGAACCAGCAGTATATTTTGCAGTACTGTTTCAAACCCACACAAATATGTGTTATATCTCCCCTTAGATGGAACAACTGTTGACACAATGAAATCCATATATCGTCAGGCTACTGGGTCAGAAACATTCAACCAGTTTTCACCAAAATCTAAACTTTTATAATTCAAATAAAATAAGTATATTGCGTAGGAAGGAACTGCAGATGCTGGTTTACACCAAAGATAAACACAAAATGCTGGAGTAACTCAGCGGGACAAGCAGAATCACTGGAGAGAAGGAATGGGTGATGTTTCGAGTCGAGACCCTTCTTCAGACTCTTAAATAAGACTTCTTCAGAGTCTAAAATAAGTACATTGTTTGATCAGTATCTATCAGTCCCTCATGATGCCTGTATTTGGTCAATTTCCTATATTTGTCGGCCTTTTTAGTTTAGTTTAGAGATACAGAGCGGAAACAGGCCCTTCGGCCCACCAACTCCGCACCGACCAGCGATTTCTGTACATTTAACAATATCCTGCACACGCTAGGGACAATTTACAATTTTACCAAGCCAATTAACCTACAAACCTGTACATCTTTGGAGTGAGGGATGAAACCAGAGATCCCGGAGAAAACCCACGTGGGTCATGGGGAGAAAGTGCAATCTCCGTACAGACAAGCACCCGTAGTCAGGATCAATCCTAGGTCTCTGGCGCTGTAAGGCACCAATTCTATCGCTGTGCCACCGTGAAGCACATGCTTTTATGCAGAACTTTTCGCTGACACCATAAAGCCCTTTCCAAATCACATTATAGAACAGTACAGCACAGCTACGGGTCCTTTGGCTCAAAATGTTTTTGCCAACATGATGTCAAGTTAAACTGATCTCATCATCTGTATCCCACTGTTCTCTGCACTTCCATGTGCCTATCCAAAAGCCTCTTAAACGCCTATCAACTTGGCCTCAACCACCTCCTCTGGCAATGCTTCCAGGTCCCCACTACTCTGTGTGCCCTGCACATCTGCATTAAACTCCCCCCCCCCCCCCCTTACCTTACAGCTGTGCCTCTAGTGTTGGACATTTCAACTCTGGCAAAAGGGCTCTGACTGTCTAATCTATTTGCCTCTCATGTTATACATTGCTATGAAGTCTCCCGCCAACCTCCGACTTTGCGGAGAAAACAATCCAAGTCGATCCAACCTCTCCCTGTAGCTGAAACCCTCTAATCCAGGCAGCTTTCTGGTAAACCTCCTCTGCACCCTCACCAAAGCCTCCACATCATTCCTGCAATGGGGCAAACAGAACTGCAAGCAATGCTCCAATTAGTATTGAACGAGAAAACCACATTATGAACTAGAATACTACGTTATCTCATATTCTGTAGCCATTCTTTATTTGACATTTCTACCAATTTAATGTCCACTACACACTACCATCCAATAACCCTCACCCATCTTCACACCCTCCATTCAAACCCTGCTATGAAAACGGCATATTTTAACCATACATTTTTAAAATGAACCACTTGCTGAAGTGCAACCTTAATGGGAACTGGAAGCAACTGGATCTGAGACTGTACTTTTTGCAGCAGCAATGTATTGGTATGGGTGCTACACTGACCCTGACACCAATAATGTAAGTCTATCTCCTGCAAGGTTTAAAATAGATTCTCTCTATGCTATTTTTATTGTAAGATATTATTTTCCCATTGCAGTCAGATAAATTGGACTGACATCATAAAGCAGGAGAATAAAGCTCAAGGGTTTTTTTCCAATGTCATTTGAATTCAAAGAGGTGTTATAATTTTCAAGCAAATCTCAAAATATTTGCTATTCCTAAGGAGTGATGCAAAATAAGAACACTCAGTTGCAAAATGAACCTGGAAGTAATGATGAAGAGAGATAAGTTAAACAATTCGAGTCAGGATAAGTCAAGAGTATGTAATTGTCATAAGCACTGGGAACAGAACAATGAAGTTATTACATTGCTGCAGCTTTACAGGTCCATTAAACCAATAACACAACAAAAGCATATACAAGAATCAATGGCATGGAAAATTATCAGTAATACAAGATAACCAGACCATAATAGTACAACCTGAAATAAGTAGTGAAAGCAAAACAAAGTCCAGAGTTGATTGTTGCTGAGGTAGGATTGTGGTTATGATTGTGCAGTGCGGTTCAAGAGCCTGATGATTGACAGGAGGAAGCTGTTCTTGAGCGTTGTGCTCAGTTCTTGGCCTCCTGTTCTCAGACTTCCTGATGGTAGCAGCAAGATGAGGCACAATGGTGTTGGTCTTCTTTTTGAGGCAACACTTCCTGTAGATTCCTTTGATGGTGGGACGATCAATACCTGTGATGGACCGTGCAATGTTCATCACTTTAGCCTCCTTCATTCCTGGGAACTTGAGTTACCAAACCAGGCCTTGATGCTCTCTACCATACACCTGCAGAAGTCTAACAGAGAATTTGGCAAAACTCCTCAGTCTTTTAAAGACACAGATGTGTTGATGAGCTTTCTTTATGATTGCATTAATGTTCTAAGCCGGGAACATACTTTTGGAGATGTACTTGGAACTTGAAGCTGTTGACTCTCTCCACCGCTGTAACATCAATGAAGACAGATTCATGGATCTTCGGCTATCCCTTCCTGAAGTCATCAATCATCTCCTTGGTCTTGTGACATTGAGAGCAAGATTGTTATTCCAGTCAATCAGATTATCAATCTTGCTCCAAGACGCATTGCTTCCCATTATTTGTCCAAGAACAGTAGTATCATCTGTGAATTTAAAGATGACTTCACAGCATGGATATACAGAGAGTGGAGCAAGGGACTGAGCACACTAGAAACGTCTGTGCTCATAGTTACTGAAGAGGAGTGATGTTGCCAATTTGTAGTGCTTGAGATCTGCTGAGAAGCAAGTCAATGATCCTATTGCATTGTGATGAGCAGAGACCAGTTCCATGGGTTTGATGATATGTTTAGAGGGAGTGATTGTAGGGCAAGCTTCAGTTTTTTTTAAATTTGAAAAATAAAAAATTCAGAATAAAAAATATGTCCAAAACAAAAACTGTGAAAACTCATGCATTTCCTATACATTCAGTAGTGCCATTCTCAGTTGTGTTTACACCTATCTTTAAACAATACACCCTTGCTACTCATGGCCCTCTACAGTGGTATGCCTTCCCTTATTTGAGGGGTATCCCTGCAGGAGTCAGCCCTCAATGTCTATCAGCAGAAGGACCCAAGACTGTGGTCCCCTATGGAAGAGAAAGGCTGCACCAAGCTCCCTCAGCATGTCCTTGTGCAGTCTGGAATGGGCCAGTCAGAAACATTCCCTGATGGACATCTTTCTGTTCTGGGAGTCCAGCACATTTCGAGCTGATGGTCTTCCAGCAGCATTTGATGTTCGTCTTCAAGTGTATTCATGTGCAGCCCATAAATCAGAAAATCCTCTGCAATGGAACTTTTCGGGATTAACCATGACAAGGACCCTTGCAACCTTCTCTGGACCCTCATGCAAATTCCCACTCTTCTAAGATGTGGGCAACCATCTCCTCTCCAAAGCAGCTGTACTGGGAGCATTGTGCATTGGTTGTCAGACTCCGATGATATACGAAGGATCTGACTGGATTTCGTTTATTATTCCAAAAATAAACTTTATTCAGAATAAAAAATATATACATACAAGAACTGCACAAAAACTTCTGATTTTCTCAGTGTCTATACATTAGTGTCATATTTAGCATGTTCACAACTGTGTAAAAATTCTTCTGATTTTCTCAGTGTCTATACATTAATGTCATATTTAGCATGTTAAACCAAGCATCCTTGCCACTCTTGGGGTGATATCCCTTCCCTTGTTTGAAGGGTGCCCCAACGGACTCTGCCCCTCAATGTCCCGCAGTGGAAGGACCCTAGACTGTGGTCTTTTATTGGAGGTGATAGCCTGACATAGGTGTTCTTATTGACCACATGGTTCAGTTCAGAATGGGAAGCCAGTGAGATCACTTCCACTGTTGATCTACTTTGGCAGTATTTACTGAGGCAAATTTAAGTAGGTGCAGATTCAGATTCAGAATCATTCTGAAAAAATTAGATGTTCCCTTCATAAAAGTTACATATTCGGGATATGCCAAGGGGCTTTAAACATTTTGAACAATTTTCTTTGCAGTGTTGATTGGATAATTATTGGTAAGACAATTCCTATTCTTTAAAAAAAAGAGTCATGAAATTATTTACATCTACCTGACAGAACAGACTGAGGTTTATTAAACCAACAGACTTAGTTTATTATCTCATCTCTGATAGTGCTTTCTAATCAGTACTGCACTGAAATGACAGCCTAGATTTTTGTTCTCGCGTTTCTGGAGTGGCATTTGGGCCACAGTCTTTGACTTGGAGGCAAGAGTGCTGTCATTGGACCACAGTTGATACATTTAACTGCAACCCATGAATCTTAATGCATTATATATTACACACCTCATATAGAAGCAACATAATACCACATTATGTAAATTCAGTGGTTTAAAAAATTGTCTTACCATAGTTTGACCATGTATTAAACTGGCTAGAATACATTTATAATGTCATTTGACATTAAAGGTTTTGGATATTTAATATTTCCTGAAGCTTTAAACTGTTTATTGTATATTACCTAAAATGTTAAACTGTTTATTGCCTTCTGATGTTCTTGTTTATTTGAATATATTTCAGTATATGTTTTCTTTAAGAAACATGTATATTTTGGTTTACGGTGAAGGCGAAAAGATTTAATAGGAATCCGAGGGGTAACCTTTTCGCACAAAGGGTGGTGGGTGTATGGAACAAGCTGCTGGAGGAGATAGTTGAGGCAGGGACTAGCCCAACATTTAAGAAACAGTTGGATAGGTACATAGATAAGACAGGTTTGGAGGGATATGGGCCAAACGCAGGCAGGTGGTTAGTGGCATGCCAATGTTTTGCATTAGCTTGTAAAGTAGGTATGTTACATAGTAGAACTGCAATGTTTGAACCTGTTACCTTCCAAGTGTCAAGTTTTTAACCTCAGCTTTGCCATCTGTTAAAGTCAATCAAAGCATAATTTCATGGCGAGGAGTGGAAAATTTATGAATAGTTGACCTCAAAGTACTGGCACTGATTTTAGGGTTCTAAAACCAAGAAATAAAGCAGTCTGTGACAGGAAAATCAAGGGAGCACTAGACTTTAAGTTTAAAGCATCAAAATAGCTAATACATTGCAAGGTTCTCAATAATACTTTCTAACAGGCTGAAGTCAAAAGTCTAATTCCAAAATAATAGATCGCCGCCAAAAACTCTGTATCTTTTGATTTGATTGAGCCTTTTGATTGGGTGTGGATCATGGTGACCTATTTCGGATACAGATGATGCATTCATGTATTTAAAAAAAGATGTAAGCAGCACTTGTTTGATGTTTGATTAAATTCAAAATGTTGAACTGGCAGCTTAATTCATTGCGAGCTATACGTTTTCAACTTTTACCAGTGGTCAGTAATTTTTCTAGAATTGAACAATATGAAAAAATTGTCTTTCTTCATAGGAGTTCAGATTGGGTATCCCAATGGGATTTCTGTGGCTTCTGAGACACACAGGTGGTTGTTATTTTAATAGTTATACCTTTTTTTGTGTGATTTCAATTTTTATTTTGAACTTGACGACCTGTGGACCCGTTGGGTCCCGTTGTTATCAAAGCTTCTTTAGTAACTGAGCAGCAGGTGGAGCGGGCTGTGCTGTGGCAGGTTAAATTATTTTCAGACTCCCCCTCCCACAGAATCAGTCAGACCCCCCACATTCCCCTCCCCTGTAATTCACAGCAAGATCCCAGTTTATACGTAAATAACCCTTGCATTTGAACCACAACCCCAATCGGCTCAAAACCCCTTCTGCGTTGGTCTAACACCCTCCCCATCCCCCAGAACCAGTCAGGCCCCCACATCTTCCTCCCCTGCAATGCAAAGCAAGATCCCACTCAGATTATACTCAAATAACCCTTGCATTTGAACCACAACCCCAGTCGGCTCCAAATGCCTCCTGCATTGGTCGAACACCCTCCTCATCCCCCAGAATCAGACCCCCCCCCCCCACATCCCCCTCCCCTGCAAGAAATTAATATATAAACATAGCACAAAAAGTAAGGAGATTTGTGTTTGGTAGATTATTTCTTTGTTGTAACAATGCTTCTTGGCAATAAATCTTATACCGTTGGAAAGCCTGTTTATTTCCCTTTTAAATGGTGCCACATTTGTAAGGAACATGCATTTGTGGGATG
Organism: Rhinoraja longicauda; assembly: GCF_053455715.1. Classification (NCBI taxonomy): domain Eukaryota; kingdom Metazoa; phylum Chordata; class Chondrichthyes; order Rajiformes; family Arhynchobatidae; genus Rhinoraja; species Rhinoraja longicauda. The sequence continues at coordinate 29,913,432 of NC_135969.1, read as the reverse complement.
AGCAGCAGAGCTGAGTATGTGGGTTGCCCCATGAAAAATCTGCCAAATCTTCTCTGCCAATGCCAAACAGCTTATTCTGCCATTGACTCTTGTTCGGTGTTGTTTGGTGGATTGGATGATTGAAGTCTGAAGAAACAAGACATATTGGCAATTTAACAATTTATTCATTTAATAAACAGGAGCCTCAGTAGCGTGTGGAAGAACCATACACAGCCACAACAGCCTGGCACCTCCTCCTCATGCTGGTCACCAGCCTGGTCACACACTGTTGTGGGATGGCATCCCATTCTTCAACCAGCATTTGTCGCAAGTCAGCCAACGTGGTTGTGTTGGTCACTCTGGCATGAACAGCACGCCCAAGCTGATCCCACAAGTGTTCAATGGGGTTAAGGTCAGGACTGCTGGCAGGCCATTCCATCCTCTCCACTCCCAAATTTTGGAGGTAGTCTCTGAGAAACCCTGCTCTGTGGGGGCGAGCATTGTCATCTTGGAGGATAGAGTTCGGTCCCAGACTGTGGAGATATGGGATTGCCACTGGTTGCAGAATCTCATCTCTCTGCATTGAGATTGCCTCCAATGATGACAAGCCTCGTTTTTCCAGTGAGGGAGATGCCGCCCCACACCATCACACTGCCTTCACCAAAAGATGTTACCTTATCGGTGCAGCAATCAGCATAGCGTTCTCCGCGTCTTCTCCACACTTTGACCCTATGATCCAACTGCCGTAGGCAGAATCTGGACTCATCGCTGAACATAACGTTCCTCCACATGTTCAGGTTCCAGTGCACGTGTTGCCGACACCAGCGCAAATGGGCCTGACGGTGAAGGGCAGTCATGGCAGGCCTCCTGGCAGCCCTTTGAGACCGGAGATCGGCTGCGTGCAGTCTGTTCCGAATTGTCTGGGCAGAGAGCCGTCGACCATATCGTCCTGCAAACCTTGACTGCAAATCTGTAGAAGACAGCCTACGGTTCCTAAGTGCTGACAGGGTGAGGAAACGGTCTTCTTCGGGTGTCGTCTTCTTGGGACGCCCACTTCGCGGCTGGTCTCTGACATCCCCCGTTATATGGAACTTGGCCTTCACTTTGGAGATGGTACTAGGGCTCACTCCAAATAATGCCGCAACTTGGTTTTGCGGAACACCAGCTTGAAGTTGCCCTATCGCACGGGCCCTAGCCAGATCAGTCAAACGTGGCATGCCGATTCTTGGAGCAGACACCTACTGACCACTGTAGCAGGGCCCATGCTCACAGATGCTGCCAATCAGGTGCCAATCAGGCACCTGATTGTCAGCACCTGGGGGTACCAGAAGCTCAAAACAAGAGTCAATAGCAACAGCAGAATAAGCTGTTTGGCATTGGCAGAGAAGATTTGGCAAATTTTTCATGGGCGCAACCCATATACTCAGCTCTGCTGCTCATCCCACAAATGCATGTTCCTTACAAATGTGGCACCATTTAAAAGGGAAATAAACAGGCTTTCCAACGGTATAAGATTTATTGCCAAGAAGCATTGTTACAACAAAGAAATAATCTGCCAAACACAAATTTCCTTACTTTTTGAGCTATGTTTATTAATAGAGAAACAATATAACATTTTATATTCTTACATTATTATATTTAAGTGTTATCATTATTATCATTATTTTATATAATTATTATTTATATTATTACCCTGGAGGTGTGTGTGTAAATGTGTGCCTCGTTACCCGCTGGGGGTTGTACTCTGGCGCTGGGGCCGGGCAGGACTACACCTGCCAGCGGGCAGCGCGGCTGCGTGAGGAGCGCACAAGATGGCGGAGCGGCAGGGGGAGGAGGAGAAGAAGGATAGCAGCTGCCACATTGTTGTTGGAGTCGTCGACGACGCCGTCGGTTGAAGCGGGCGCTGGAGGAGATGCGGGAGGAGGAGGAGAAGAAGGAGAGTGGCCGCCATTGTTGTTGGAGTCGTTGACGATGCCGTCGGTTGAAGCGGGCGCTGGAGGAGACAGGGGAACGATGAGACAACGGGAACGATGACCATCTTCCTCCTGTTCGGAGTCTCCCCCGGGGCCGGAGGGGGGAAGAGGAAAGGGGAGAGGGAGTCACTCACCCCAGTCCCGGGTGGCCATGGCGGAAGCTAGTAGCAGGAGAGCGGGCGCAAGGCGCTGCCGCACGTTTGTCCTACCGGCGGCCATCTTCTTTCACCTTCTCTCTGAATATGACCTGTTGCGTTCCCATTGTGACGTCGAACACGGACGCACAGGCAAAGCTGACGGTCATGGCAAGTGGGAGCAATTTATTAAAGTTTAAAAAGTGAATAACTTAAAATATAGCATTTTGAACGAAACTTGCTACTGCACACTGCAGGCCAATGGTGAGTAAGGTGGACCTAAAATTGTAGCGTTATCGCGTACCGTTTTGGCTGTTTTTCAGGAACAAACATACATACAAATATATATATACAAGATGAGACTTTTAGTATAAGAAAATAACTGCAGATGCTGGTAAAAATCGATTTATTCACAAAATGCTGGACTAACTCAGCAGGTCAGGCAGTATCTTGGGAGAGAAGGAATGGGTGACGTTTCGGGTCGAGACCCTTCTTCGGACTGAGAGTTTTAGTTTTATTGGCAAGATCCATTAACTACTTTGGTCATGGGGGCTTAGAACTACCCTGGGGCCTAGGCATCTGTGGTACCTTGCCACCTCTCAGTGCTTGGGCTATAGAATATCTTGTTTGTTTATTGGCAACCTAATGTAGATTATTTCCGTGATTTCCATGATCATTATGCCAATGGAGTGATTTTTATTTCAGTCTTCTAAACTAGTTCTAAACAATGTAACATGAAAATCAAATATTTTTAGCTTGTCAACTTCTTGTCATCTGGTATATGTAAAGAAAAGGAAAGATTGCTGTTGGAGATTTCTAGTTCTTCCCAAACAATGGTAACTTGCTTCATTGAATGTTTTGCAGTTCCTGTTCATATATTTTAGAAGTGGACTAAGTTCTTCAGGAAATCTTAAAGATTATTCCAGGGTCAATTTTCTTTAATTGATGTGGTTAAGCATTATTAATGCCAAACTAATTGTCTGACATTGAAAATTAACTTTCATCTGCCAATTCCAAATTGAAAATAAATATGGAACTTTCATTGTGTATTGTTTATCCCTCTTATTTACAGTAGATAGTTAACGGCACATGATGTTGAATTCAGTATTTCAATTTATTCCAACCGTTTCAGAACAAGATGCTCGTTCTGAATAGATCCGAAATGTACATCATCTGTTCACCAGATGGCCTGTTGATTTTCACAGGAACATGAACAATTAGAGGAATCAGCTCATTTGCTTCCCAAAGAAAAATCTGGCATAATGTCTATTCTGGTGAAATTCTCTCTGACGTATTTTGTTACCAAAGGAATATGTTCAAGAATAGTAACTTAATATGATTATATTTGCCATAATTTGTTTGTATCTAAAGCACATGGTCCAATATATTTTATGTGGAAATTGGCTCCGTTATTTGCCTATAAATAGTTACCACACTTCCCAAACAAATTTGGTTTGAATTTGAAGATATGAAGACATACAGGGGAAATTGGATAAAATAATATTCTTGGGAGAAAGATGTGCAGGTTATGCTTTTTTAATAGACATAATAAGGAAATGGATTAATAATAGGAAATGGTTTATTTTTCACAAACCTGCTTTAGCATTTGATGAAATTCTTGTTCTACTTGTCACCTTAACTTTGTATATTTTACCAATGAAACCATGTATTCTTGAAATGTTATCTGTTTCTCTCGTACATGTTGCTGATCATCTTTGTTTTAGGATGCGCAATATTTTATTTTTGTCCCTTTTATTGATTTTTGGCGTTTATAATCAATCACTGTTGAATTTATGCAGGTCTCTAGAATAGATAAATACATAGATTTACAAATCAGGGACGGAAGAAATTTCTCCGTAACTCATTCCCAAATGTTTGCCCAATTTCCAATAGAAAACCCCAAATCTTTCGGAATATAAATCGCAAGGACTAAAATACTACGGTTGGCTCGGTACACTTAACCGATATTTGGTTCAAACGGAATCAATGTCCAGCGTGAACAATTTCCTTCACCACAAATGATATTATCCAGATTTGTTTTTGTTTCTGGTCTGGAAATCTGTCTGATTAATCTACAGGTAAATAGGAGGAAGAGCACCCCAAGAGTGTGAATGGGTTGTGCGGGATATTCCAGTTCATTCACAAGAACGGAATCAGCCAGAGAGGTTGCGGATGGCTGGCGACTGCGCACGCGTACTACAGGGGAGCGCCAGGCGGCCGACGCGCATGCGCGGGGTACCAGGGGAGGAGGGAGCGGCGGTTGGCGGCGCAGGCGCACTGGCCCCTCCGGGAGCAGAGCTGAAGATGGTGTTGATGGCGGAGCGGGAGCTTCGTTAGAGCCAGATCCTCGGTGACATGGGTAACGAGAACAGCTTGGAAACCGGTGAGCTGGACCCGGTATCCACGCCGGGAGGGGGCGGCGGCGGCGGCGGAGGAGGAGGAGGCGCACAACCGCTGAAAACACCCGCGGCCCCCAACGGAGCGCCCGGAGGGCGAGCGACGGCAGGCGGCAGGTGAGCGGCGGAGGGGTCGGGGACCGCGGTGAGGTGGAGAGGGGGGGACGGGCACGATAACCAAGGGAGCAGGCGGGGGACGCCAATCACCGAGGTCAGGCAACAGGCCCGGCCAGGAGGTGCTGGGCGGACCAGCAGCCGCCGCTGAGGCTGCAAGCAGGAAGTAGCCGTGTCCAGGTGATAATTGCACTCGCTGACACCAGCGCTCATTTTCTCTCCTTTTGCAACAGCGAATGTATAAATAACCAGCAAAGTTAGATCTTCAACCATTTGAGCCAAAGCTCAGGTAGGTTTGCTCGGGGGAAGAGAGATAAATTCTTCCAAGATTGCCCCGGGAGTAATGCAATGTCTCGAGTGTCCGGAAACGACCATCATGGTTCATAGTCATAGGTGCCCAGTAAACGGGCAATGGGATTAGTCTAGCCTGCGACTTCACTCGGCGAGTTCCACAGCAATGTAAATCACGAGAGGCGTCGGTGTCTTGCATTTTAGAATACTACCGAATGTATAATGGAGAGGGAGAAGGAGGGCAGGGTCGCGCTGTATTACAAACTCAATGAAATGCAGCAATGAACTGCCAGCCAACAGACGACGAAAAAAGAGAATACGTTGGGAGTAGATCAGAGAAAAAGCAACACATAAAACGGCACTAGTGAGAGGGTGAGCATGTGGGTGCAATAACTATTGTGGGAAAGATCTGGTGAATCAGGACACATCCAGGAATAGAAACTTTGAAACTCACGGATGAGTGTCGTTCTATTAGGTAAGATGTGCATTTGAATGAATTCTGCGTCTTTCAAAGGAGATTGTAGATGACTACCAAGGGGCTGTAAATCATATCTTGAAACATTTTCTACCTTTTGTATTCTGACAACGAAACGAGGAATGGCTGGTTGAGAAAGCACGTTTCAAGACACGGTAAAAAAAATCACTGAGCCAATGCTTGTAAAAAGCTAGCGTGATAATTTTCTGCTGAAGAGAGGATTGCTCGAGTGTTGGCGGCAGATGTAGCTCTCCATTCAGAACCATAGATTATGAAATACGGCAGTGTTACAGAAATGGTTAACTTTTAGTGTTATCAAGTTCATCGAAATCGAATCATTGAAGTTTTTTAATTTGCATTTGCTATAGTTGGCAGTGATATAACCAATCCCTCTCTGAATATATTCGTTGTGCATAATAAACGCAGTTAACAATTGTATGGGAGTTAAATTGAAGTCCGCTGTGGACGTTTTATTTTGGATAGGGGAAGAAAAATCTCCAACGGGAGGAGATGAAAGATTGAAGCGGGCGGAATAGGGATAAAGTAACGGATGTCAATTTATAAACCCTTTCTAAACGCTGGGGTGGTTAATTGAAACATTAATCTAAAACGATTGTGTCTGTCACTGCTTTGAATGCAACCTGTCACATATTTCCGGGTAAATAGAGTTGAAATCTAAAAGCATTTGGCTTTCTTTTAAACCAACAGAGCGGTTCATTTTGCGACAACGGTACAGATGAATAATTTGCGCTGTGATCTGGAATTAACGTCTCGGTTTTTAATGCATTCCGATTCGATGTTTCAAATGTCTATAGGGTCGCCCTGTGATCGGTTGGAATTGTCATGTTGGCAGTATTTTTTTCTAAGTAGCGTGTGGTCTGCATCAGGAGCAGTTTCAATTCAATGTAATAATGACTCCCTCGGCACTCTTAGCTAATTGGAACTGTCCGTTTCAGAACCACTCGTGTGTTTGCAATCGACCGAAAACCACGTTGGCAGCAGCACAATTTGCTTTAGAATGTGTCTCAGCAATTCTACGTTAGATAAGATTGTGTTCGGTAGGACTTGTCCGTTGCAGTGTTAGTGTGCTTTTGAGATCGACTTGTATGTGCAAGGCAGTGCAATCTTTACGCGCCATCGAGATCGACGTCGGGAGCTGTCCATTTCAGCACCATTTCGGCGAACCTTGCTTCATTCCCCCAATTCCGCAGTTTTGAAATCCGAGTCTTTGGATTTTGATTTTGTTTTTCTGGCAGCCGTAGCGTATTTTAATGAGGAATAATTTACAAGTCTGCATCTTTTGGCTAGGTTACTATTCCTTAAAAATCGAAGCGAAAGGATGTCAGAAGGCTTGGTAGAATAGACCAAGGCTGATGAGCCTGAAATTAATATGGGATATGCAGAATAAAGTCAGCATCAGAGTTAAATCATTAACAGCTCAGTTAAAACATGATTGTAGTTTAGGAGCTAAGCAGAATAGTATACAAATGATAAACTGTTTCACGGCCATATAATGCTGTATGAACGTCATTTAAAATTGTATTTTGATCATAGAATGAATATGAATGCTTACTGCTGCACCATGATCATACAGCTCCCCGTAATAAGTAATCAAGCATAAAGTCTGAAAGGAATACAATAATATAAAGATCATTTTGAACGCCTGAAATATTGCATAATGGCAAGACCATGCAGGTTTTATATCAATGTTCTGATAGCACACAGATATTCCTAACGTTGAAATCCATCTTCCATATGTTTTAATCAAATGTAAAACGGTCATTGGCATGTTAGAAGAATTCTCCTATCAACCTGTAAATGGATGGATTGTAATCAAGTATGGTATTTCTACTGACTGGTTAGTAAGCAACAAAAGCTTTTCACTGCACCTTGGTACACGCGACGATAAACTAAAACTAACTAAAAATAGCCAACATTCAAAAAATCAACCAGGGCAAGTGGTGTAAAACTGGATACATTAGATAAGATGTTTTAATGTTATATAAATGCGCACTCTTTCAACAAGCAATAGGTGGATTAGATAATTAAAACATTTTCCTGGAGTTGTGGGCTTGGAAGGAGGAGATCTTTGGGAAATGGGTATGGAACACGGGCGGAAGGGAGTGTGTGTTTCAGATGCATCTTGAGGTACCTTTTTTGGTTAACTGGGTTCTAATAACATAAAGTAGTCTAGGTTTTCTTTAAAAGTCTGATTTTTAGATATTGAAAAATAGAAGGTTCCTTCGTTGTTTTATGAGAACATCCATCACTTGGTGACATATTTACTTCATGTAGCTGAGTCAATGCCTGCCTTTGGTGTTAAAGTAAGAGCCTATTCGTGATAGCAAGATTGATCTGTTGCTGTCCATTTCTATCTCTGTGATATTGTATTAATACCTGATTTTTAAAGAAATGCCTTGTCATTTTCTATCAAAGAATGTCCTTGATTTGCAATATTCCCATTATATTGTGGGAGCATTACATTCTGCAGCATTCAGTAACCATGAACTTTAATGTAAGAAATTCAAGTATACAATTTTGGCAAAAAGATTTGATGTAATGCATTTGCTGAAAAGTGCCTTGGAAATATCTTGATTTCTCATTGCCAATTTTCAATGCAAAAAAAATCTCTTGCCAAAGTGTTCCAAGAGACTGGTAGTGTTGGCTGCACAGGCATTGATTCCCTTTGTCCAAGTTAACATGTATTCATGAGTGTGGTAAGGTTATTTGATTATCAAGAAATTCATGGAGGAGCTGTATTCTGTCAGTGGCTGTTTTCCAGGAGTGGTTGTTGGATAATCAAAGGTATTAGTAATTTTATTTTTGAGGGGAAAATGGTCTTTCTCCTACTAATATTTGACTAGGGACTTTCCAGTTATTGTCAAATAATGCCATATTCACAAATTTGTTGATACATCAGATTACATTAATGCTAAAAGCAAGTGGTCTTTGAATGGCCACTTTTGAAATTTGGAAAATACCAGATAGGAAAATATATTTAATATTCAAGTCACTTGAAAATAAACCTATAGGAATGCCATGAAACCTGTTTTCCCAAACCATAAACGTGCATCTCTCCTCAATACAAAGATTTTCAATTTATAACAAACACCAAATATTTTAATTTCAGAATCATACGGAACGAATCAACCTTTTCATTCTGCCGAAGCTACGGTTTAGACTGAGAATGTAGAATAAGCATAGATAAGGTCTCGAAAGAACCGCCAATAACCGAGTGAGGTGGAGGACATTTGTCAATGGCCTATGCTCCCTAGAGGAGCCAAGGGCTTAAGAAGAAGAATATATGATAATGTACAGATTGAAGCTAAATTCAGTATTTTTATAGTGATATAAACCTGGAATAAAGGCACTGCACCTGTGGCCATGATAATGTACTTTTTAAAATAAAACCTAACTAGTTCATTCTCATCTAAAAGCGAAGGAAACATTTGTTTACCCAGTGTGCCTTGTGTCTTGCATCAATCACATGTAATGTGGTTAAGTTCTCATCTTCTTCTGAAATGGCATAATTTGTTTATCGTTATAGTAATATACTGATAGTGGTTGCACTGAGCATCATAAGACCACCCCCAAACTAATCAACCTTGTAATAGTCATCATTAAAATCTGGGACTGGCTTCAAAATTTAGGGGAACTTTTCTGGAGACTAGTCAAGGTGGAATAATCCATCAGTCATGATAATGGAGTTGTATCAATCAACTATCCCATCTACAGAATAGAACCACTAAAATGAGAGTATGGGCTGGGGATCCTGAAAATTGTCACTGAACATCATGAGATTTCAAATCTTCAATCCAGTCATTAGATTTGTATAATTGCATTCCTACCACGGACAAATTAGTACTTGCGTTGTTAGACAGTCCTGGAATGAAACAATTCAGGGTGCCAAAAACATCAAATAAACTTTTATTTATTTGTAGAGTTGGAGCTTTAATATTTTCAAATTTCAATTATTTACACATTCTTCTATTAAATTGCAGTAATACATTGCTAAACAGGATGAAATGCAATATTTCAAGAAATCTTATCAATGGTTCAATAGTGCTTTATTTGTCACATATGCAATAGCACAGTGAAATTCATTTTGCATTTATTACATTCAGGTGCCGCCATTTTCGACGCCATTGTTCAAAGTCTGGTCGGCCCGAGCGCTTGGTTCTCTCGAACCAACATCCCTCTCCTGCCAGTTCAATAGCAACTAGGAGTAAGCAATAAATAGTGACCTTTCAACAAAGGTCATTTCCTGTGATTAAACTGCACGACAGTTTTCTTCCCAAAGTAAGGTTTTCTGATAATTTTTTAATACAATTCATATTGGTCAGATCTTGAAAACGCTTGCAAACATTGGATACCTTTGAGTTAATTGTATATTTCATGTGGATGATTTAAACAGTCATGTGGATACTTCAGTAGAAATGGTGTTCATAATGTGGAGTCCTGGGAGAGCCTTGCAGCTGATCGCATGAGGTACTCTGAACCAACATCTCAAAATGGAAGAGAAACTGATGAAGGCAGCAGCAGACAAGCGGGCATGCAGAAAGGAGTGCAGCAACTTCAACAGCCCAGAGACCACACACAAATGTGACCTTTACGACAGTGACTGTCACTGCCGCATTGGTCTCCAGCCACAAGCAACGCTGCTCTAGCAGAGGTTTGGAGCAAGCAGCCAACAACGAGGATGTATCACCCATGGTCAGCCATGAACGAGGGGGCCTTAGATGAGATTAATTAAGAGAAAATGTTAATGATCAAAAACTGCCCGTCACTGCTTTCTGGTGTGTAATGGTGGAAAATTGTCCATGTTATAAGTATTTTATTTTCATCCCATAATATTTGATCCCACAGACATCACAATTTATTGCAAAAATTGCTTCCTCTTAATGGACTTTATTGAATGCTAAATACTTTACATTTACGGAATGGGACTTCCCCTCTTCCATTATAGATGAGGCTCTCACTAGGGTCTCCTCTATATCCCGCAGCTCTGCTCTTGCTCCCCTTCTCCCCATTCGTAACAAGGACAGAGTCCCCCTTGTCCTCACCTTCCATCCCATCAGCTGTCGCATAAAACAAATTATCCTCCAACATTTCCTGCAACCTCCAATGGAATCCCACTACTGGCCACATTTTCCCATCTCCACCCCTTTCTGCTTTCCGCAGAGACTGTTCCCTCCCTGGTCCACTCGTCCCTTCCCACCCAAACCACCCCCTGCCCAGGTACTTTCCCCTGCAACCGCAGGAGATGCAACACCTGTTCCTTTACCTCGCCCCTCGACTCCATCTAATGATCCAAACAGTCTTTCCAGGTGAGGCTGAGGTTCACCTGCACCTCCTCCAACCTTATCAACCCCACCTTGCCTAGCAACTACAGACCCATTTCCAAACTGCCATTCCTGTCAAAAGTCCTTGAAAAGGCAATTCTAAACCAATTAGTGCCCTACCTGCACCAAAACACCATCCTGGAAAGTTTCCAGTCAGGTTTCAGAGCCCACCACAGCACAGAGTCTGCCTTGTTGAAGGTACACAACGACCTGCTTCTCACCATCGACACCGGCGACTGTGCAATCCTGCTCCTCCTCGACCTCAGCGCAGCGTTCGATACAGTGGACCACACCATCCTTATTGACCGTCTCCGGTACGCGGTTGGCATTGATGGCACTGCCCTGAGCTGGTTCGCTTCGTACTTCAAAGATAGGAGTTTCGCCATCAACATAGGCAGTTATTCCTCTGCTCCAGCTAGCCTCTCCTGCGGAGTTCCACAAGGCTCCATCCTAGGCCCCATTCTCTTCTCTCTATACATGCTCCCCCTTGGCCAAATCATTCAAAGGCACGGTATTTCTTTCCACTGCTATGCCGATGACACTCAGCTTTACCTCCCCCTGAAACCCAACAACCAGTCAAATTTAAACAGTCTCTCACACTGCCTTGACGACATAAAATGTTGGATGGCACAGAACTTCCTCCAATTAAATGAGAGCAAGTCTGAGGTCCCCCCGACTCCATCAAATTGATAACAGGCAGTCTTGGAAGTCTATCCTGCCTAGTCAAACCGCATGTCAAAAACCTCGGCATGATATTTGACTGCATTAAAATTTGATAAGCAAGTCAACGCTGTGGTAAAAGCCAGCTTCCAACTTCGAACCATAGCTAAAATCAAACCTTTCCTCCAATTCGACGACACAGAAAAAATCATTCACGATTTCATTTCCTCCCGCCTAGACTACTGCAACTCCCTATACACTGGGATCAGCCAATCTTCCCTGTCCCGCCTGCAACTGGTCCAAAACGCCGCAGCGAGACTCCTGACGGGTACCCGTAAAAGGGACCACATCACCCCGATTCTGGCCTCTCTCCACTGGCTCCCTGTACGGTACAGAATCAACTTCAAGCTCCTCCTATTCACGTATAAAGCCCTAAATGGACACTCCCCCCCCCTACATCAAAAATCTTCTAACCCCCCTCTCTAACTCCAGGTCCCTCAGGTCGGCCGACTTGGGGCTACTCACTATCCCGCGGTCTAGGCTTAAGCTCAGGGGTGACCGCGCTTTTGCGATTGCAGCTCCTAGACTGTGGAACAGCATCCCTCTCCCCATCAGAACTGCCCCCTCCATCGACTCCTTTAAGTCCAGGCTCAAAACCTATTTCCACTCCCTAGCGTTTGAGGCTCATTGAGGAGGCGCTGTGAACTGTTTGCGTGCTACTGTATGTTTCTTTCTTTTTTCCCATTGGAACCTAATCAGATGTACAGCACTTTGGTCAACGTGGGTTGTTTTTAAATGTGCTATACAAATAAAATTGACTTGACTTGACTTGACTATTGTATCCGCTGCTCCAGATGTCAACTTCTCTACATCGGCGAGACCAAGCGCAGGCTCGGCGATCATTTCACTCAACACCTCCGCTCAATCTGCCTTAACCAACCTGATCTCCCGGTGGCTCAGCACTTCAACTCCCATTCCCAATCGGACCTTTCTGTCCTGGGCCTCCTCCATTGTCAGTGAGGCCCAGCGCAAATTAGAGGAACAGCATTTCATATTTCGGTTGGGCAGTTTACACCCCAGTGATATGAACATTGACTTCTAACTTCAGATAGTTCTTCTTTCCCTCTCTATCCCCTCCCTCTTCCCAGTTCTCCCTCTAGTCTTCCTGTCTCCTACTACACCCTAGCTTTGACCCGCCCCCTCCCCTGACATCAGTCTGAAGATGGGTCTCGACCTGAAACGTCACCCATTCCTTCTCTCCAGAGATGCTACCGGTCCCGCTGAGTTACTCCAGCAGTTTTTGTCTAACTTCGATTTATACCAGTATCTGCAGGTTTTTTTCCTTTACATTTAAGCTTGGCTGCTTTACCTTTCTGTTCACCTCTTCAAACATGAATAAATATAGGATTTGAATTGTTCCTTTGTTTCCTCCTACATTTCAGTGGAGGTGGAGATTGACAAAATCCGAAATGGGCACTACTGCAGAATGTATGTTATACAAAATGGAATTCTTGGTTCACATGGCATATTCTATAGAATCAAGATTTGGTCTTGAGTATTTCAGATTTTTTTTGCTCATTGATTTTTAAAGTCTTAACCATAAACCAAATCTGCTGCTGAGATCCTGATTCAGATCGTTGTTGCTCCCCAACTCGCCCATGCCAATGTCCTCCTCGTTGACCACCTATCTTCTAACTGTTTAAGATTGAATTGAAATTTCTGTGCCTGAACTGCTACCACTCTTGCTACATGTGCTCGTTGATTCCAAATCCCACATGATTTCAGTTTTAAAGTTCACTCTCCTGGTTCAGGATTAGTCTTTCTTTCACCTTAGTCTCGCTCCTTATTATCTATAACCCATCTTGGCCCTATAATTTCCCCTTTCCTCACTACCAATGAGAACTCTGAATACACAAAAACAGGGACATCTGGCTTTTTAAGTCTCTTCTACGTTTCACCAAGCCCATGGTTGAACTTTTCCATTCAAAGTAATTTTCTTGCATTATTGCTAGACTTCTTTAACATTCAGCAATATGTTGAATTCTATTTTGAAGTAATTCAATGGTAAACTCTCATAGCTGTCTGGGATGGAGAATTGCAAAGATTTGAGTGAAGAAATAGCTGCTTTCTCATCTCTATGCAACACAGCCCCATATTCTGAAGCTGTGACTCCTAGTCTCAACACCTCAGCCTGTTGAAATATGCACCTGACATCCATCTAGTTAAACAATGTAAGAATTTTAAAATTTCAGTGAGGTCACCTCAAACTTGAGAACAGAGAATGTGTACTTAATCCATTCCTAAAGCAAATCACCTATCCAAAGAACCAGTCTGGTGACTCTTTTTTGCTTTTGCCTAAAGCCAAGCATGTCCCTCTTTGGGTAAGGGGACCCAGCCATTACCTATTCTGAGCTGTCTCATAAAGGCTCTATATGTTTATAGTTATGAGGATTTGAGTTTAGGAGCAAGGAGGTCCTATTGCAGTTGTACAGGGCCCTGGTGAGACCATACCTGGAGTATTGTGCACAATTTTGGTCTCCTAATTTGAGGAAGGACATTATTGCTATTGAGCGGGTGCTGCGTAGGTTCACCAGGTTAATTCCCGGGATGGTGGGACTGACATACGATGAAAGAATGGGTCGACTGGGCTTGTATTCACTGGAATTTAGAAGGATAAGAGGGGATCTTATAGAAACATATAAAATTCTTAAAGGATTGGACAGACTAGATGCATGAAAAATGTTCCTGATATTGGGGGAGTTCAGAACCAGGGGTCACAGTTTAAGAATAAGGTGTGGGCCATTTAGGACTGAGATGAGAAAAGCTTTTTCATCCAGAGAGTTGTGAATCTGTGGAATTCTCTACCACAGAGTGCAGTGGAAGCCAATTCACTGGAGGTTTTCAAGAGGGAGTTAGATTTAGCTCTTCAGGCTAAAGGAATCAAGGGATATGGGGGAAAAATCAGGAATGGGGTACTGATTTTAGATGATCAGCCATCGAAGGGCCGAATGGACTATTCCTGCACCTATTTTGCTATGTTTCTATGTTTACAGGAGGAGATCTTTATTTTTGTGCTCAAATCCTGATGCAATGGAAGCAAACATAAGTTTTCCGTTCTAACTTCTTGCTTCACCTGAATGTAAGCTTTCAGTGACTAATGTACAAGAATACTCTGTTCTCTTTAAACACTGATAGGTCATCAATTTAGAAGAGGAAAGTAGAGATGTTTTCTATGTGTAGAAGTGGAGGTACTTGTATTTTTATGCATTTTACCAGCATATTCTCACCCATCGGTTAAACTGCTGATATCCTCTTGAAGTCTCTTTACATCCTCCTCTCTGCTCAATCTGTGAGGCTGTGTCCACTCAGTCAAATTGTAGATTTAGGTTGTGAGTATCTGCAGGGAAAGAACAAATTATCTGCTGCACCCAACTAATCATTGCCAGCCAACTGAGAAATGAGTGTTTATTCCCACTCATTTTTTTTCAGTCTGTTAACTGATTCTCGAAGCATGCCATTTTCTTTCTGCCAATTCCAGGTTCTCCTATCTTGTTTACAAACTACTGCAAAGTATCTTATTGAAAACCTTCTGAAAATCTAAACAACCACATCCATCAGTTTCCCTTATGAATTCCACTGCTTGCATTCTTATCTCCATGGAGTAATCCCAATTCCGGACAATTCTATTATTATTTTCCAGCTGTTTTGCAATTATGTATTTCCTTTTTGATGCCTGCATTTTCACTACCTCTTCCTGTAAGACCTTCTACGCTCCAAAGAATAAAGACCCAACCTGTTCAACCTCTCTCTGTAGCCTAAGTGCTGAAACCCAGGCAACATTCTAGTAAATCTCCTCTGTACCCTCTCCATTTTGTCGACATCCTTCCTATAATTTGGCGACCAGAACTGCACACCATACTCCAGATTTGTCTGCCCTGAATGCCGAAGGATATCCTAGATCTATTTTGTTGAAACAATGTGTTCAGAGACTCCACATGCTTTGTGTGTTGAATGGAAGGAGAGAATTGCTGAGTTCAAACTGAATGTCCCAGGTGTAGATTGGTTATTTCCTACTAACCAATTGTAGCGCTTGTTAGTAGTTGCTCCGCCTAATATGTAATAAATGTGTGTTGCATTATGACATGTGTACCACTCCACTCATTACATGGTGTCAGAAGTGGGATTCGAACCCACGCCTCCATTTGCACGCCTTTTGTCCGACAACGGCAGCCAGTTCACCAGCCAGCTTTTCAAAAACTTTGCACAATGATGGCACTTTCGACATGTCACCAGCAGCCCTGAGGTTTCGCAGTCCAACGGACTCGCCGAACGAGCCGTCCGAAGCGCAAAAGAACTAATGGAGCGTTCATACCTCGCTAAATCTGACGTCTTCCTGGATCTACTCAATTTAAGGAACATTGCCAGGGGTCCCATTCTGGGTTCCCAGGCCCAGCGACTGCTGTCTCGCCAAACCCGTGCTGCCCTGCCTGTACCCCAGCAGCTTTTGCAGCCGCAGGTCCGTTCTCCACCCGCGGTCCAGAAACGACTACAATTCAAGCGCAATGCACAAAAATGTCTTTTCGACAAATCCAGTGTCACTTAAACCTCTCTCCAGTGGACAGGTCATTCGCCTCCAGACCACCAAGGGCTACGGCCGTCTGGGTCACATCCACAGCCCTGCCAATGAACCGCGCTCCTACCTGGTTAGCGCAGACGGAGCCATTTACAGACGCAACCGTCAACATCTCCTTCCAGTGAAGGAACCGCATCCTGCGACTCCACATCCAGGGGTCTCGCATTTTGCATACCCTCCCACTACCGGGCTGGCCGCTCCACTACCAGAGACTGGGTCCCCCGCCGGCTCTCCATGGCGTTCGGCGCCCAACTCGACTGCTTCACCACCTACACAACCGACAGGTCTCCGGTGCCGTCTCCGGTCACACCCCCGGTCCCCTCCCCATTCACTTCACCCGTGAAGGGAGGAGATGTGGATTCGTACCGCACACGCGCCGATCGGGTCAGCAGGCCACCCGTTAGATACACCGATTTTGTGTAATCATTTATACTTGCCCATATGCGATATTAACGTTTCGACTACTATAGTGTTTAGCCACCATGTTTCCACGTATCAATGCTTTATTTGTTTCTACAAGAAAAGATGTAGATTGGTTATTTCCCACTAACCAATTGCAGCGCTTGTTAGTAGTTGCTCCGCCTAATATGCGATATATATTACCAAGGGCTTGCTTACGTGGGGCAGTTGGAGTAGCTGTTAGTCGCTGTGAAGTCTTGCAGATCTATGCCGTAAGTGGACTGTAATAAATGTGTGTTGCATTACGACGTGTGTACGACTGCACTCACTACACCAGGCTTGCACAGGGTTGGTCTGGTAAATCGCCGCTAATATCCTTGCCAGAAGTGTCAGGCAATGGTTATCTCCAACATCTTTAACCATTTTTTAAAATTACCATTGCTGAGTTCGCTATTATCCTGGGTAACACCATTAATCAGAATTTGTCCAGTCTCGTAAATAGTGTGACTGTGAGAGCAGGTCAGTGGCTGGGCATCCTCTTTTGAGCAAGTTGCATCCCAATAACCCACTGCGTTGCCACAGACTACAAAGTACAAATGAGGGGGATATGGAATACTCTCTATTTGCCCAGATGAACACAGCTCCAACATATCAAAGAAAAAGCAGCCTGCTTGATCATCCTTTCCACTACCCTAAAAGTATATTCCCTGTCCATATGCTTGCTCTGCCCACAAAATTATCTGCAATTACTCACCGAGGGGCTACAATAAAGATCATAATGATTCGAAGAATGAGATATCTTTAATTATATGGATTGACTGAACAAAAAGGCTTATTCTCCCTGGAACAGCAGAGGTTGCAAGGATGTCTGAAGGTAGTATTTATGTTCATAAAGTATATAGACAGAGCAGATAAAGAGAAAGTGTTCCCTTTGGCTGAGAGTTCAAGAGCTAAAGGACATTGAGCTAAAGAATCAAATATGACTTGCAGAATATTTTGTGCAAAGTAAAAGGAATACACTGACTGGGGTGAGAACATTGAACAATACAACACAGGAACAGGCCCACAGAGTCCATCCTGAACATAGTGCCAAGACCAACTCTTATCTGCATGCTCATTATTGATATCCCTTGGCTCCCTGCATTTCTACATGTCTATCCAAAAGTCTCTTAAATGCCACTACCGTATCTGCCACCACCACCCCAGCAGTGCTTTCTTGGCACTCACCACTCTCTATGTAAAAAAAAAAAAAACATTGGCCCACACATCTCCTTTTAAACTTTGCTCCTCTCAAAGCTATGCCCACTAGGATTTGATATTTCTACCCTTGGAAAAAGGTTCTAGTCCATCTATGCCTCTCATAATTTTATATAATTTAGATGTCCCCTCGACCTCTAGATAACAATCCACGTTTGTCATATCTCTCCCTGTAGATAATACCCTAATCCAGGCATCATTCTGTAAATCACCACTGCATCCTTTCGAATGCCGTCACATCCTTCCTGTATTAGTTCCACCAGAACTGCATACATTACTCCAGATACGACGTAACCAACGGCCTACAAAACTTAAATGACTTCCTGACTCTTGTCTTCAATGCCCTGACCAATGAAGGCAAGCATACCATATGCCGCCTTTACAACTCTCTTTGTGTTGCCACTTTCAGGGAGATATGGACTTGGACCCCAAGATCCTACTGTACATCAATGCTGTCAAGGGTCCTGCCGTCAATTGTACATTTTCGTCTTCCATTCGACCTACTCAATCTTGCTTGGATTAAACTCCATCTGCCAATTCTCCGTATCCCGCTGTATACATTGACAGCCTTCCTTGCAGTCTGCGACCCTAGCAATCTTGGTGTTATATATCTTGGATGTGAATAATATATCACAAATTATTTGTGATATTACTCTTGTGTTGAAAATGAATCTGAATAAATCTTGAAAATTAATTAATTTGAAGAACTACGGAAGAAGTTATTGGAGGTGATGCAAAATGGACCACATGGCCTCTTGTACTGTAACGGTTTTGTGATTTGATTCACATTGAGAATACACGTTAAAGAACATCAATTAATTTGGGAAAGAGTGAGATATGCCATCAATCTATAGATGGATTGGAATGTAACAATATTATTGATAACCTTGTCCCTAAAGTAGACGAGGAAATGAGAGGGTGGGTGGTGCAAGGCAGTCTTCACTATGCATCTGATGCTCTTTCTTAATTAGTTGCCAGCTTGTTCAACAATGTTAGACCTGGTAATGAAGGATTCTTTTTGTCATCTGAAAGTAGAAAACTTGAAATACTTCAGAGTGAAACAACAGGAGTCTGAGATTAAGAATAGAGAATGTGTAATTTTATTTGATTGAACACTTCAATTCAGAATAATTGTTAGGAACAAAGAAATGTCAAAGTATGTCTTCAGAAGGCTAAGAAAATGTTTAAATATGCTAACGTAATAAAGGCAGGATTCCTTTGGGAAGGTGTGAGCATGCAAACAAGTGGCATGTGGTAAACTTGACAGGAATTAGTTTTTTTTTCAATCCTAAAAGTCAAAGCTGAAGCATGAAAGAAAATTCAAGCACTGGTTTAGGTTTATTATTGTCACATTTACGGAGGTACAGTGAAAAGCTTCGTTTTGAATGTTGTCCAAACGGATCAGATCAGATATGCTATACAAAGGTACAATCAAGACAAACTCAAGGACAATAGAATAGAGATAGAGCAAAGGGGAAGATACAGAGTGCTGAATATAGTTCAAGATTGAAGTACAACAGTTCCATAGAAAAAGTTCACTATCCACATGGGGTAGAGGTGAATCAGACAGTAGCCTACCCTAAATGTTGTTACTTGTTGTGTGAAAAATGTATCCTTTAGATCTTAACACCTCCTTCCACTCACCTCAACCCTATGCCTTCTAGTTTTAGACACCCCAAAAATGAGACTGTGGATATTTACCCACTCTGTCTTTCATAGATTTTTGTGCCTTCATGTCACCAGTCAGCCTCAATCCCTCAAGGGAAGATAGACCTAGCCTATCCAATCTCTCAAGCCCTCTAATCTAGGTGACATTTTTCAGCTCCCTTTCTAGCTTAATCACACCCGTGTGATAATGTGTCCTGAATGGCACACAGCTTAGACCATGTTTTGTACAAGTCTAACACGATGTCCGAACTCGCACTCTGATACACATTGTCTTGTTGATGAAGGCAAGTATGCCTTGCGCTGCTTTCACCACCTTGTCTACCTGTGTCACCATTTTCAGGGAGCTATTAACTTGTACCCTAAGGTCTCTCTGCGTTCAACTGCAGTCCCCAGGGTCTTGCCTTTTATTGTGCATGCTGTTGTCTGATTTAACTGCAAAATGCATCACTTCACTCTGGTCAAAGTTAATTTCCATCAGCCATTCCTTCGCCCACTTTCCCCATGGATCTGTATTCTGTTGTAACCTTAGATGGCTGCCTTCACTGTTCATTGCACAACCAATCTTAGAGTTGTCCGCAAAGTTATAAACAAGCCACCCATATTCTCGGCCAAATCATTCATATATGACAAACAACAGAGGACCTCGCACCAATCCCTGTGGCACATTATTGGTCGTAAATCTCCAGTCTGAACACAACCTTCCACTGCCATCTTACCATCAAGCATTTTTTTCCCTATTTGCTATCTCCTCCTCTACTGCATGTATTCTAACCTTTGCAATCAGCTTCCAATGCAAAATCTCGTCAAAAGCCTTGCAAAAAACTTGACAATTTCTGCAGATGCACTGTAGAAAGTTTCATATCCCTCTCCCCCCGCCCAAATCTCCATTCAACTCCATCTACACTTCATGCTGCCCTTGGGAAAGCAGCTAACCAGCTCAAGGGCAACATACCCCAGAAGTTCTCTTAGCACCTCTTGTGTCGGGCGGAAGGTACAAAAAGGTTGAATGCACGAACCACCAGATTCAAGAACGGCTTCTTTCCTGTAGTTATCATGTTATCCTGCTAAGGATGAATTCCAGATTTCCAAATCTATCTTGCTGCATTCTGTTTGTTTTACTCTTGTCGATGTACTCGTGTTGGGTATGATTTACTTGGATAGCATGCAGAACAAAGATTTTCACTGGATCTCTGTGCATTGGCAATAATAATTGATTACCAATGTCTGTGCCAGATTTTGTCAATTCTCTTGGTCACCTCTTCAAAGAAACTATCAAATTTGCAAGACATTATTTCCTATACAAATGGCTATGCTGACTTCTACTTTCCAAATGCAAATCAATTTCAGAATCCTTCTAATAACTTTTCCACCACTAATGTAAGATTCACTGGCCTATATTTCCTGGCTTATCCTTCTTGCTGCGTTTATATATTTAAAAATGCACATCAGCAATCCTCCAGTTTTCCGGTACCTCGCCTGTGACCAGTCAAGGTACAGAAGTCTCTGTGGAGGCCTCGGCAATCTATTCTCATTTCCTATAGCATCATGAATACAGCTGCTCAGGCCCTGGGAGTGTATCTATATTTATGCATTTCAAGATTCCAACACACCTACTATGTTGTGTTGATATGCTTCAGGCTATCTCTGTTCCAACCCCTGAACTCAATTGCTTCCATGTCCTTTTCCATGATAAATACAGCTGAAAGTATTTATTTAAGACCTCAGTCATTTCTTGTAGTTCCACACAAAGGTTACAATATATTTAAATTAAAACATTGACCATCTAAGGGCTCAGTGTATTTAAATTAGAGTGTTAAGCTCACTGTTCATTTATTCTGCAAATTGAGTTCCAACAAAAGACATCTGCAGTCCCGTGTCCTTGGGTAAATCCATTCCAACAGCATCCTAGACGCTCGTTCGTAGGTAGGGTTTGTACATAAATTGATCATTTGTAGCTTGGAGAGGACCTGTATGTCAACAAAATCTTTTGGGATTTTCCTTTATCTTATCTGCCAGGCCCGCTCCTGACCCGTTTTGCCATCCTAATTTTCTTGCTAAATGTATTTCTATATCCCTTATACTTCTCAAGGGATGTATATGTTTCCATATGCCTACTTTTCCTTACCAGACCCGTATCATCCCTCATGATTCTCAAATCCTGCTAGCCTTGCGCTTCACTCTGACAAGAATCTGCTGGCCTGAACTCTTCCAATCTCACTTTTGAATGTCTCTGACTTGCAAAAATGACCTCTCCCAATCAATGTCTGCGTGTTCCTGTCTAATGCCATCAAAATGAGCCTTCCACCAATTTAGAACTTAGGACCCTCTTCACTTTTTTCCCCCATGACTATCTTGAAACTAATGGAATTATGGTCATTGGTGTGGAAGTGCTCCACCACTCCACCTGACAGCAACACCTTCACTGTGCAGGAGTATGATGTTAAGCGCGTGCTCAGAGCAGTGAATCACAGGAAAGCTGCAGGCCCCGATGGTGTGACGGGCAGAGTGCTGAGGGAATGTGCAGACCAATTATCTGAGGTCTTCACAAAAATCTTCAACCTGTCCCTTTTAAAATCCACCATCCCTCCCTGCCTGAAGTCCGCCACAATCATCCCACTGCCGAAAAAGTCTGTCATCAGCGGTCTTAACGACTACCGTCCGGTTGCACTCACACAGGTCATCACAAAGTGCTTCGAGAGACTGGTCCTGCAGCACATCAAAGCCAGCCTCCCACCCACCTTCGACCCACACCAGTTTGCCTACAGAGCAAATAGGTCTACAGGGGATGCCATCGACACTGCTCTTCACACTGCACTGACCCACCTTGAACACCAGGGGAGCTATGTGAGGATGCTCTTCCTCGACTTCAGCTCTGCCTTTAACACGGTCATCCCGAGCAGACTGGTCACCAAACTTTCCGACCTTGGATTTTCCCAAACCATCTGCCAATGGATCAAGGACTTCCTGACCAACCGCCCCCAGACCGTCAAAATAGGCCCTCACCTCTCCTCCACCATTACACTGAGCACCGGCTCACCACAGGGCTGTGTGTTGAGCCCCATCCTTTACTCCCTCTACACTCACGACTGCGCCCCCACCCATCCCACCAACACCATCATCAAGTTCGCGGATGACACGACTGTGGTTGGACTCATCTCAGGAGGAGATGAGACAGCCTATAGGGATGAAATCCAAAGGCTGGCAGCATGGTGTTCAGTGAACAATCTGGTCCTGAACTCCTCCAAAACAAAGGAACTTATAATTGACTTTAGAAAAACCAGTGTAGAATACGACCCACTCTACATCAATGGGGTCTGTGTGGAAAGGGTACCCGCTTTCAGGTTCCTGGGTACGCACATCGCAGAGGATCTTACCTGGTCTACCAACACCATCACCACAGTAAAGAAGGCACAGCAGAGACTCCACTTCCTGAGGATCCTCAGGAAAACCAACCTGCAGGAGAAGCTCATGTTGTCCTTCTATCGCTGCTCCATCGAGAGTGTGCTGGCATACTGTATAACCACATGGTATGCCAGCTGCTCAGAAAAGGACAGGAAGGCCCTTCAGAGGGTCATCACGACGGCCCAGAAGATCATCGGCTGCTCACTGCCCTCCCTGGAGCACCTGTTCAGCCTACGCTGCCTCAGTAGAGCAGGCAAAATAATAAAAGATCCATCCCACCCCGACCACCGTCTGTTTGTTCATCTGCCCTCTGGTCGACGTTTCAGGTCGATCAAATCCCGAACAAACAGACTTAAGAACAGTTTTTACCCCAGGGCCATACGAGAACTGAGCACTACCTTTGCACTAGGCAACACCGTTAAAAAATCTTGTACTTAATATAATTGTATTTATGTATTTATTTGTTTTTGCATTTATTGCATATATGTTTGTACGCACCGTCAGGATTGGCTATTTTTTAATTTCGTTGTACTCGTTGCAATGACAATAAATGAATATTATTATTATTATTATTATTATTTGCTCTGCCTCATTTCCTAAAGTGTCACCCCCTTCTTTTGCAGGACCATCTACATACTGCTCCAGAACAATTTCCTAGACATACTTAACAAATTCTACTCTGATTAATCCCTTAACACTAGTCCCAGTCAATATTAGGGAAGTTAAAAATCACCTACAGTTACAGTCCTCTACTTCTTGCACCAAAATGGGCTAATTAAACTCAATACTGTCAAGCATGAATAGTTGTTTTTTTCAGGATTGGCTCTGTAAATAGGAGAAGGGCACTGATTTTTTTCCTTTAGAAGATTAAGTACCAAAGTTGGGAGTCTTTTGAGAGCACTAAGGTACATTGAAGAATACTGTTGGGTTGTAAACTATCCAAGCGAAATATGAGGTGCCCTTTCCTCCAGTTTGCTTGTGGCCTCACGCCAGCAATGAAGAAAGCCCAGGACAGAGAGGTCACACTGGAGCTTTCTGTGGAGGAACAAAGAATTTCCATCATTAGCAAACAGATTTTTCCTTTTAACTGCATATTTTTTATCTTCTATACATTGCTTCATTAAGGTATAATGATGACTTATATCTCATGGAGTTGCTATTACAATTGTATATTAAGGCCCTATTGGAAAAATGTTTACTTTGTGTTACATGCGTGATGCAGCCACTTAAAGCTGCAAGAAAAATGGCCCTAATTCAAATAGAGAACATTTTGATTTGTTGTTCAGCTGCTTAAGGTTTGAATGGTGACAATTAGACTGAAATTTGTCTTTCATTTTACAGTGCAAGACCGCATCAGAGTAATCAGCTTGGTCAGCCTGATGTGAAAACTGAGATCCTCCAACAAACTATTCCCAACAATGAAAGTGCTCGAAGAATGCAAAATCAAGGTCGCTCTACACAATCCATACAACAAGAACAGAGGAGGACTCTCCAAGTTGACACAAATATGAAAAGAACAGAAAAATCCCATTCTGCATCCCCAGATAGAGGAAGTGCTCCAACCTCTCCTTATTCAGTACCACAGATAGCTCCGCTCCCCAGCAGTACACTGTGTCCTATTTGTGCAACTACAGACCTGAACTCTTCTCCGAAACAGCCAAACTTCAACACTTGTACTCGGTGTCAATCAGTAGTGTGCAAGCAGTGTGGGTTTAACCCTAATCCTGATATTACAGAGGTGAGTTTTTATTCCTTTGAAATACTTTGACTTGAATAAGAGATGCTTCGAGCATGCTTATTTCATATGGATTACTTTTCACTAAATGTGGATGTGAAAATTATTATTTAAACCTCATTCATTTTGAATTTACTATCGTGGCAACATTGTTAGATAGCTTAAGTTCTATCTAGACTTTCTACCAAAATAAAGATCCATGGTGATCACTATATGAAAATCTGTGATTGATTATGTGGTTATGATTCGACTACTACTGTATATATTGATTAGACTGCTATGTTCTTTCAAGCGGACAATACAATATTTGAAAAAGTGAAGTCTTTCAATGCTGAAAGGTTTGGTTTGTAACCAAGTGCAGGGAATTGTTAAAATCAGAATGAAATTTGGTGGTTTAATTTGTAGTTAGCTTGGATGTTAAGAATTTTAAAAAGGAGATTGAGAAGATATGGTGATTGAGTTGAAATCATTTCAGTAAAAATAAATGCTGTTTTGAAATTAAGACGGCATCAAGGACTTGTGGGTGTAATTAACAACTGCAAAATGGGGTTGAGACTGAAGTGGGAATTGTGCCCCATGGCTTCAGTGAGATGCTGAATTTTGTAAAGGCTAAAATTAGACAAGCTGTAACAAAGGCATAATAATATTGAAGATGAAGTTAACACTTACATAGTTATTATAAACATACTACCTCGATGAAAAGCAACAAATCTCTTCAAGGTAATTATCTACAAGGTAAGTAGAGCCCATTTTGGGCAACTAGACAAGATCTTGCTCATAATTTCTAAAAGTTGCATATGTTCTGCAAGAAGATGACTGAAATTAGACGCAATTCAGGAATTTGAGTTTTTATCAAAAAATTTAAGGAAACTGGAGAATATAGTGGCCATTTTAGGAATTAATTTACGTAATGCCTTACATGGAAAGATTGTCAATATGGGCCAGGGGATGTATACAGTGTTGGGTTATTGATCAAGAATGAGCCAATTGAATGGAGAGACAAACTCAATTGACTAAGCAGCCTTTACAACAACAACTAGTCACATTTATAGTTAAAAAATCTAGTGTATTTTTAATTAGAAGTAAATCTATATTTCAATTTGATTTCTTACGTCCTCTATTCAAGATGGTAGTTTAAGTAGGGATATGCTTGTGCAGAATGTCTGCTACTTTGCCAAAATAGTCATTGGAGGGTGAGTTTATATCTTTCTCTGTGACCATAATCAAATGGTCATTTACATAACTTGCATTTTGAATATTATAAAACTAGGTAACTCACTTGGTAGTTAACCCAGTTATAACTAAAGGCAATGATCATTTGAGGATATTCTAATGGAAGTTATTAGTGCTGTTAAGTTTTACTCTTGGTTACTTTACATAATTTTAGTTTGCACCTTGTCATTGAGATCAGTTGTCTCAGTTAAAGACTTAAACTTCACTTCCAAAGCAAGTAATGTGTTAAAGCGCTGAATTGTTGGTGAAGATTGGTTCATTTTTCTCCCCTCTATCTTTTTGTATTTTATTTTTGTTTATCAAGTTAAAATAATAGCCTCAGATGAAGATCATATGATTTTTGTAGACGTATTAGCTCTTTGATGGATCTATTCAATTAGTTTCACTTCCTCTTTGAAATTATTATAAAATTTGCTTTTGTGGCTCTTTCAATATTCAAGCTATAATACTTAACCAAAGCAAGTGAATTTGGGAACAGTATATCCTCTATACGAAATGATTAAATATTAAAAGGATATTTTAATAATGAGGACCGTGAATAGATGAGTGACATTAAAAAATTAACTCTTCCAAAATCAATAGTTAGTTGGGCAGATGGTAAATGGAGAAATAAATCTGTGAACCTCAATGTTTGTAAATGTAATATGATTGTGCTGATAGCCAAAGGCTTACATTATTTTAGCATTTAATGATTACAGTATTGAAAAAATATGACCTCTTCACATGTAATTAAAATATAGTTTTATTAGAATATGAAGTATTAGTGAATAGTTCATCATCCCAAAGGCAAATTCAATTAGGACTGCATGTGTGGGGGGGGAAAACCCTCCATTTAGTAATACCTTCTGGTTGATGTGTTACTATGCCCCCATCACCTACTACATCCATAGAAATTTATAAACTAATAGAAAATTGAAGAGATTTTGATTTTTGTCTCTCAGTTTACTGAGAATGACTTAAAAAATGGTTATTTTACATAAGAACAATTGTGATTTATTTGTTTATTTATTATGCTGCATCTTAAGTGGCATGGCATCTGAATTCGTTTTTTTCCTGGAAAACTTGAATCTTTAGTTGCTTTGGTTGGGAAAATCGATCAAGTGGTACTACTCTTTGTACATACCCAACAGGGATGGGGATGGGTGGGGGGATAAGTGAATGAAACTGGCTGTGTACTTTGAATATAATTGGCTTTTTCAAGTGGATGGAGTTTTTGAGGAACTTAAAACTAGATACAGTTTCTCCTTTTTCTTTAGTAATGTAAAATGTTTTAGTTCAAATATAATGGCATCATGACATATACAGCAGACAGACTGAATGGTGCCATTACTGATCTATCAAATTTTTGGTTGAACTATCACCAGTGCTATTTATTTCACCTCTACACTGCCATTCAAAATCAGAAGGAATTTTGTTGCCAGTTGATCATGAAAATCTGAGGTACTTTGGCAGAATTTAGTTAAAGTTTCAGTTGATGCACCTATTGCAGGCATTTTGTGGCTCACATATAATTCTTTACATTGCAAAAGACATTACATTTTAATCTGAGTATTAAATTATAAATACATAACCAGGTGATGTAAAACCATGCACATTTGTGATATATTTGGTTTCCTTTTCTCAGCCTTATTAAATTTAACTTCCATAGAATTAAAAAATGAATTATGATCTTTTTTTTTTCCTTTTTGTATTTTGAGGATTAACAAAAGAGGGAATATTTTTGCCTTGATGTTGTGTAAAACTCAATGAGAAGACTGGTAAATGTCAATGGAGGAGTTGGCTGCGCCTAACGGCAGTCTGTTGTCTTTTTTTCTTTTTTTTTTTGTTTGTGTCGGTGTTGGGATGGTTTTTGTTTCTGTTTTTGGCTGTGTATGTGTGGTGGGGGTGTGGGGTGTGGGGGGGTGGGGTAGGGCGGGGGAAGGCGGGGGGAAACCTTTCTTTTATTAGGTCTCTTCCCCGGGGCGCAGCTCGCCCGCGGGGCCTTCCATCGCCCGGCGTGGCTCGGCTGCGGGACTTAACATCGCCCGGTGCGGCCGCGGGACGTTTCAGTGCCCGGTGCGGCTCGGCCGCTGGACTTAACATCGCCCGGTGCGGCCGCGGGACGTTTCAGTGCCCGGCGCGGCTTGGCCGCTGGACTTAACATCGCCAGCGCGGCTCGGCCGCGGGACGTTTCAGTGCCCGGTGCGGCTCGGCCGCGGGACGTTTCGGTGCCCGGCGCGACTTGGCCGCTGGACTTAACATCGCCCGGTGCGGCCGCGGGACGTTTCGGTGCCCGGCGCGGCTTGGCCGCTGGACTGAACATCGCCAGCGCGGCTCGGCCGCGGGACGTTTCGGTGCCCGGTGCGGCTTGGCCGCTGGTCTTAACATCGCCAGCGCGGCTCGGCCGCGGGACGTTTCAGTGCCCGGTGCGGCTCGGCCGCGGGACGTTTCAGTGCCCGGTGCGGCTCGGCCGCTGCACTTAACATCGCCCGGTGCGGCCGCGGGATGTTTCGGTGCCCGGGGCGGCTCGGCCGCGGGGCCTTCCATCCTCTTGCAGGGGCTGTGCGTGTCGGTTGCCTCGGTAGGGGTCGAGCTGCCTGTCCGTGGGTGCGGGGGGAAGAGAGGGGAAGTTTTGTTGCCTCCATCACAGTGAGGGGGTGTTTGGAGTCACTGTGATGGATGTTTGTGTTGGGGTCGGGTGTCCTGTGTTCTTTTCTTTTTTTGCTGTGTCTTGTGACTGCTGAAATTTCGTTCGGTGTTGTGCCGAATGACAATAAAGTGTTGTTATGTTATGTTATGTTATGATACAGCTGGCAAAGCTGCATGCTATTACGCATGTTATGAATTCCAAATGCATGAACTAGATAGGTGAAATTAGTAATGTATTCAAGTGGCCCAGAACGGCTTATTTTCTTGAGCATTGACCCATTTCAGTTTGCTTCTGTTCAATTCGTATTTGGGACTATGCTTTCGAGTGATGGAAAGTTTCTGAAAATAATGCCCCTGAAGTTCCATGCATATCTGTCCAGTGATTTCACATCTGCCATTTCTAATTTTTCTTGTGGCAACTTCCTTGTTAAAGGCATTATAATCCTCCTAGTGGAGGCCTGCACAGTGCAGGAGTGACTGGATGCAAATCCAATCTCGTGGTAGCACCAGATCAATCCCGTCACACAAATGAAGAAACCCTGGCAGTTAACTAAGCCATTCCCCCAGGCTGTTAAGTCTGGAAAGCTTGATTTCTGAATATCTGACATTGAGAAACTTAAGATCTTTCAAAACCTTTAGAAAATAGAATTACATTTAAAATTAAAAACAATGTATTACTTAAACACTTGAAATTGAAACCATTTATGGAAAGGCAATCTATACCAGAATTACATCTCTGCCATACAACTATTCCTCTCCATTTAAATGAATGTGGTTGCTGTTATGGCACATGTGTCCTTGGATAACTGTTGAGGATGTGTCGGAATGTTATGCTGTGCCAGTCCAATGTTGCAGATTAATTAAATCACTAATCAGCTGTCGAAACATTTGGGACTTCAGTGTTCATGCACATATCCCACGAATCTACTGGCACCCGGGACTGGTTAGATCATTGCATATTGTATTTTAAGGGCACATTTTAAAAACTGTTAGAAATAAGATTGGATGAATTGCTTTCTGAGTTCCATACAGAAATAATTCCATCTGTAAAGGTCGGGAAGTTGGAGAGAGGACGACCATTGGCTGAAAGTAAGTACCTGTTAATAGTGGTAGAAACGGCAGTTTAAAAAGAGCGCCAATAGGGCACTGTTAATCAGTCTGTAAAGGTCGGGAAGTTGGAGAGAGGACGACCATTGGCTGAAAGTAAGTACCTGTTAATAGTGGTAGAAACGGCAGTTTAAAAAGAGCGCCAATAGGGCACTGTTAATCAGTCTGTAAAGGTCGGGAAGTTGGAGAGAGGACGACCATTGGCTGAAAGTAAGTACCTGTTAATAGTGGTAGAAACGGCTGTTTAAAAAGAGCGCCAATAGGGCACTGTTAATCAGTCTGTAAAGGTCGGGAAGTTGGAGAGAGGACCACCATTGGCTGTAAGTGAGTGGGAATTACAGTGTAATAAGTCAGTCAGAAGAGAATACGTGGATTGGTTGATCATTTAAGTGAGAAGTCTGGTAAATTGGACAATCAGGCAATTTAATTGATGATATAAGCAAGACTTGCAAAAGGGTGCAGCCCTGTCCGGGTGCAGCCCAGTGAGGGAAGTGCCCTGTGAGAAAAGTGCGAGTCTTTGGCTGCGAGTCTGAGAAAAGTGCGATTCTTTGGCTGCGAGTCTGAGAAAAGTGCGAGTCTTTGGCTGCGAGTCTGAGAAAAGTGCGAGGTCTTTGGCTGCGAGTCTGAGAAAAGTGCGAGTCTTTGGCTGCGAGTCTGAGAAAAGTGCGAGTCTTTGGCTGCGAGTGAGAAAAGTGCGAGTCTTTGGCTGCGAGTCTTTGGCTGCGAGTCTTTGGCTGCGAGTCTTTGGCTGCGAGTCTTTGGCTGCGAGTCTTTGCTGCGAGTCTTTGGCTGCGAGTCTTTGGCTGCGAGTCTTTGGCTGCGAGTCTTTGGCTGCGAGTCTTTGGCTGCGAGTGTTTGGCTGCGAGTGTTTGCTGCGAGTGTTTGGCTGCGAGTGTTTGGCTGCGAGTGTTTGCTGCGAGTGTTTGGCTGCGAGTGTTTGGCTGCGAGTGTTTGGCTGCGAGTGTTTGGCTGCGAGTGTTTGGCTGCGAGTCTTTGGCTGCGAGTCTTTGGCTGCGAGTCTTTGGCTGCGAGTCTTTGGCTGCGAGTCTTGGCTGCGAGTCTTTGGCTGCGAGTCTTTGGCTGCGAGTCTTTGGCTGCGAGTCTTTGGCTGCGAGTCTTGGCTGCGAGTCTTTGGCTGCGAGTCTTTGGCTGCGAGTCTTTGGCTGCGAGTCTTTGGCTGCGAGTCTTTGGCTGCGAGTCTTTGGCGAGGCGGTTGACAATTGTTTTAAGCCAGACACAAGGTAATGGCGGAAAAGTTGGT